>NC_064641.1:780877248-781502248 GCF_023864345.2 Schistocerca serialis cubense | reverse complement strand
AAGTTAATTCAAAGTTCATAAATTAAATATGTATGATGCCTCATTTCTTTCAAAACTGGGTTTTTTTTTTTTTTTTTTTTTTTTTTTTTTTTTTTTTTTTAGAATGTTCATGTATCACAATTCCCAAACTATGGATCAGCCGAGAATTACTTCTCGGCTAAATAAGAACCAATATACTTATTTTTTTGTAAATGTAAAAATTCTCCCCATTTCAAAGTAGATTTTCTGGTTATATTCAGTATACCCGTCAGTAGTAATTATATTTTCAATGTAAGCAATACTAAGGCGTAACCACGTTATAAAGCTTTAATTGTAGTCTCCTCTTGTTTATTGGCTCTGGAAGCCCTTTAGCTGCCTTACTTCATCCATCTAGGAGTTGTTGTTGTTGTTGTTGCGGTCTTCAGTCCTGAGACTGGTTTGATGCAGCTCTCCATGCTACTCTATCCTGTGCAAGCTTTTTCATCTCCCACTACCTACTGCAACCTACATCCTTCTGAATCTGCTTAGTGTATTCATCTCTTGGTCTCCCTCTACGATTTTTACCCTCCACGCTGCCCTCAAATACTAAATTGGTGATCCCTTGATGCCTCAGAACATGTCCTACCAACCGATCCCTTCTTCTAGTCAAGTTGTGCCACAAACTCCTCTTCTCCCCAATCCTATTCAGTACCTCCTCATTAGTTATGAGATCAACCCAACTAATCTTCAGCATTCTTCTGGAGCACCAGGTTTCGAAAGTTTCTATTTTCTTCTTGTCCAAACTATTTATCGTCCATGTTTCACTTCCATACATGGCTACACTCCATACAAATACTTTCAGAAACGACTTCCTGACACTTAAATCAATACTCGATGTTAACAAATATCTCTGCTTCGGAAACGCTTTCCTTGCCATTGCCAGTCTACATTTTATATCCTCTCTACTTCGGCCATCATCAGTTTTTTGCTCCCCAAACAGCAAAACTCCTTTCCTACTTTAAGTGTCTCATTTCCTAATCTAATTCCCTCAGCATCACCCGACTTAATTAGACTACATTCCATTATCCTTGTTTTGCTTTTGTTGATGTTCATCTTATATCCTCCTTTCCAGACACTGTCTATTCCATTCAACTGCTCTTCCAAGTCCTTTGCTGTCTCTGACAGAATTACAATGTCATCGGCGAACCTCAAAGTTTTTATTTCTTCTCCATGAATTTTAATACCTACTCCTAATTTTTCTTTTGTTTCCTTTACTGCTTGCTCAATATACAGATTGAACAACATCGAGGAGAGGCTACAACCCTGTCTTAGTCCCTTCCCAACCACTGCTTCCCTTTCATGTCCCTCGACTCTTATAACTGCCATCTGGTTTCTGTACAAATTGTAAATAGCCTTTCGCTCCCTTTATTTTACCCCTGCCACCTTTAGAATTTGAAAGAGAGTATTCCAGTCAACATTGTCAAAAGCTTTCTCTAAGTCTACAAATGCTAGAAACGTAGGTTTGCCTTTCCTTAATCTTTCTTCTAAGATAAGTCGTAAGGTCAGTATTGCCTCACGTGTTCCAGTGTTTCTACGGAATCCAAACTGATCTTCCCCGAGGTTGGCTTCTACTAGTTTTTCCATTCGTCTGTAAAGAATTCGTGTTAGTATTTTGCAGCTGTGACTTATTAAGCTGATAGTTCGGTAATTTTCACATCTGTCAACACCTGCTTTTTTTGGGATTGGAATTATTATATTCTTCTTGAAGTCTGAGGGTATTTCGCCTGTTTCATACATCTTGCTCACCAGATGGTAGAGTTTTGTCAGGACTGGCTCTCCCACGGCCGTCAGTAGTTCCAATGGAATATTGTCTACTCCGGGGGCCTTGTTTCGACTCAGGTCTTTGAGTGCTCTGTCAAACTCTTCACGCAGTATCTTATCTCCCATTTCATCTTCATCTACATCCTCTTCCATTTCCATAATATTGTCCTCAAGTACATCGCCCTTGTATAGACCCTCTATATACTACTTCCACCTTTCTGCTTTCCCTTCTTTGCTTAGAACTGGGTTTCCATCTGAGCTCTTAATAGTCATACAAGTGGTTCACTTTTCTCCAAAGGTCTCTTTAATTTTCCTGTAGGCAGTATCTATCTTACCCCTAGTGAGACAAGCCTCTACATCCTTACATTTGTCCTCTAGCCATCCCTGCTTAGCCATTTTGCACTTCCTGTCGATCTCATTTTTGAGACGTTTGTATTCCTTTTTGCCTGTTTCACTTACTGCATTTTTATATTTTCTCCTTTCATCAATTAAATTCAGTATTTCTTCTGTTACCCAAGGATTTCTACTAGCCCTCGTCTTTTTACCTACTTGATCCTCTGCTGCCTTCACTATTTCATCCCTCAAAGCTGCCCATTCTTCTTCTACTGTATTTATTTCCCCCATTTCGGTCAATTGCTCCCTTATGCTCTCCCTGAATCTCTGTACAACCTCTGGTTCTTTTAGTTTATCCAGGTCCCATCTCCTTAAATTCCCACCTTTTTGCAGTTTCTTCATTTTTAATCTACAGGTCATAACCAATAGATCGTGGTCAGAGTACACATCTGCCCCTGGAAATGTCTTACAATTTAAAACCTGGTTCCTAAATCTCTGCCTTACCATTATATAATCTATCTGATACCTTTTAGTATCTCCAGGGTTCTTCCATGTATACAACCTTCTTTCATGATTCTTAAACCAAGTGTTAGTTATGATTATGTTGTGCTCTGTGCAAAATTCTACAAGGCGGCTTCCTCTTTCATTTCTGTCCCCCAATCCATATTCACCTACTATGTTTCCTTCTCTCCCTTTTCCTACACTCGAATTCCAGTCACCCATGACTATTAAATTTTCGTCTCCCTTCACAATCTGAATAATTTCTTTTATTTCATCATACATTTCTTCAATTTCTTCATCATCTGCAGAGCTAGTTGGCATATAAACTTGTACTACTGTAGTAGGCATGAGCTTTGTGTCTATCTTGGCCACAATAATGCGTTCACTATGCTGTTTGTAGTAGCTTACCCGCATTCCTATTTTCCTATTCATTATTAAACCTACTCCTGCATTACCCCTATTTGATTTTGTGTTCATAACCCTGTAGTCACCTGACCAGAAGTCTTGTTCCTCCTGCCACCGAACTTCACTAATTCCCACTATATCTAACTTCAACCTATCCATTTCCCTTTTTAAATTTTCTAACCTACCTGCCCGATTAAGGGATCTGACATTCCACGCTCCGATCCGTAGAACGCCAGTTTTCTTTCTCCTGATAACGACATCCTCTTGAGTAGTCCCCGCCCGGAGATCCGAATGGGGGACTATTTTACCTCCGGAATATTTTACCCTAGAGGACGCCATCATCATGTAATCATACAGTAAAGCTGCATGCCCTCGGGAAAAATTACGGCCGTAGTTTCCCCTTGCTTTCAGCCGTTCGCAGTACCAGCACAGCAAGGCCGTTTTGGTTATTGTTACAAGGCCAGATCAGTCAATCATCCAGACTGTTGCCCTTGCAACTACTGAAAAGGCTGCTGCCCCTCTTCAGGAACCACACGTTTGTCTGGCCTCTCAACAGATACCCCTCCGTTGTGGTTGTACCTACGGTACGGCTATCTGTATCGCTGAGGCACGCAAGCCTCCCCACCAACGGCAAGGTCCATGGTTCATGGGGGGCATCTAGGAGTTATTGTTGCAAAATTTTCATCGATGAAATTATAGTACAAAAAAAGATAAAGTAGCAGTGTAGATGATTGTAGCTCAATTTTTCTTGCTACCAATGTTTTCGAACGCTTTTTCTAAGTGCTATGTACAAAAGAGTAGGAACACCCCTTAGCACACACATTTTATCTGTCATGTAGTCTGGCCTTGAGAAAGGACAAACCTATACTCGTATACAGTGGTAAATTCTTTGTTTTCGTGTTTCATTTATTTTTTCCCCATTGAGCAAATTATTTGGTAACTCTCATCATGACAGACATCCTGGATCACAAAGTCCTGTACAACCTGAAAAAATAACAGAAGAAAAAAAGATAAAACGACGTCCACTGCACGAAAATATGAATAAATAGTGGATCTACCTTTGTCGCAAAACTTTTATCGTCAGAATAAGCACGTCCAGTCTTTTGGCAATGAGAGAAGCACTCATCGCTTTGAGTTCTACCTACATTTATTTCCTGGCATATAATACAGATACTCAATTCCAAAAGTACTGTGGACATACGAAGACTTACCTCAGTGTATGTCTTCTCATCCAGAGTTACATGTCCAGGGCTGCATTTGCAGTCTAACATGATACTGAAGTTTGAATCACAAACAAAACCTTCTCAGAATATTTGTTTGTTGTCAGCATCCAACACCAAGGAAACCATGTGTCTGGATTGCTCCAATATGACTGCCATCAATGTTGCCACCATACTATTTCTCGAAAAAGCAAATACCGCATGACCTGGAGTGACAAACTACTGTTGTTGTCAGAGCAGCGGCGCGATTCTTGGTAGTCTTTCAAGCTCTGCTGCACTCCCTGCACCCTTTCAGTTGCCTCAGCTTCTTTTGTACTGCTGGTTACTGAGATCATTGTTGCGAAGGCAACCAAGCCACGTGTGAGAATTACGTGTCTTTTGCATCAGATTTACTATACATAATTTCAAATTACACTGAAGGTCTTCTTTTATGGAAGATTCAGTGCATCAGAATAAAAAATTTAGTTTTTTCACACATTGGAAAACCTGTTTGGATGCAAATAATATTTTTAAATAATGGTAACACCCATAACGACATAAGAATAGAAGGGCTACAAGTATGCAAAGAAATCACTATAAACGTACCAAAATAAAATGAATTAGAAGAATGTTAATCTGAAATCGGATTTCCTCAAGGAAACGTACTCTGCTGGACAAAAAAATGCAGCATCCTCTAGGACTATATTCAGAGGCAGCAGCGTATAATATGTGCATACTGAGATGTTTTGGTATTACTGATTCATCGTCACGGTCATCGGTGATCAGATGGCACGCATGTGGCCTGTCTGTGCATTCTCAGTTTTGACTCTGCAGGCAGTAACTGTCCTGAGTTTAGAGGCGAAAAGTGTCTGCAACATTTTTTCTAGAGTACAGCTATGTCCTATTGAGGAGAATGTTCTCCCATTGAAGAGCTTCAGTCATTTGAACCGGGTCTGCGGGAAGATAGATGGACGTATCGATAGATTGTTGCATGTGTTCGGCGCAATGTATTGGCGATGTGTTGCTGCATTCAACAGTGTTCTGTGGAACATTTTCACATCTGTAGACCAGATTCTGAAAGTCTACGTGGTACAGACGAATGTCTAGAACTACACAGCGTGCGAGCAGTGATGGCCCATCTGAAACATCCCCTTAGAAAAATTTATGAATGACTGTGCTGATAAGGCTCTTACATATTTCATTTTCAAACAGCTGAGCAGAACTGAACGTATTCCGACATTTCGCTCTTTACCTATACTGATCAACACTAAATTGACACACAATATTTTTAGCGCAAGGCAATCTGAATTTTAATAATCCCTACAAAAGAATGGCCCTGACTAACAATAACCTATACCTTTCATGAATCGCTTACCTCACAAAAATCTTCGTTACTCAAACTAGTGCAATACAGCGAGCGCCAATACTGCCAGCTAAATAAAAGATTATAACTACTTACGTCACTAACTACTGATAGGCATAGTTAGCAAATGAAAGATTTTGATAAAGAACAAACAATGTATTTACCTTAATAGTGTTCAAAAGTCATAATATATGTATATATCAGTTCATGACATCCAGTCTGGGCGGGGGGGGGGGGGGGGGGGAGGAGGAGGAGGAGATTAGTGTTTAACGTCCCGTCGACAACGAGGTCATTAGAGACGGAGCACAAGCTCGGATTAGGGAAGGACGGGGAAGGAAATCGGCCGTGCCCTTTCGAAGGAACCATCCCGGCATTTGCCTGAAGTGATCTAGGGAAATCACGGAAAACCTGAATCAGGATGGCCAGACGCGGGATTGAACCGTCGTCCTCCCGAATGCGAGTCCAGTGTGCTAACCACTGCGCCACCTCGCTCGGTGACATCCAGTCTTACAAATTTACTGTCTCTGATGGGCACACGTCAAGATCATCCGCTCTCAAAACTCCGCCATCTCTCTCTCCACATCCACCACCGCTGGCGGCTCACCTCCAACTGCGCAATGCTACGCGCTGTTAACAGCCAACTGCCGAACACTACAATAGCGTATACTCCAACAATGCAAACCAACCACAGCCTTCACACAGCACAGTCAGTGATTTTCATATAGAGCGCTACGTGGCGTTACCAATATAAAAACCTAGACAGCCTACTTACACATCGAACAGCAAGCAGGGTTGAAATCCTGGCATATGTTGGACCTGCTGCGTCCTCAGGGACCATTGAGAACCGTCTGCTGCAGTGGGAACAAGGTCATGTATGCCTCTGGTCACGCTACCTCTGACACACGTCACCGCCGATATCGGCTACTATGGTATCATGAAAAAGGCGACTGGGTAGTGGAATGGCGCTCTTTTGTCTTTAGTGATGAGATCTGTTTTTGTTTCTATGCATGAGATGGACGTACACTTGTAAGGCGTGGACCTGATGAGCTGCCTATTCCAGAGTACATTCACCCGCAATACACCCCTCCTATGCCAGGATTCATGGTGTGGGGGCCAGCAGTTACAACTAGCAGTCACATTTGGTGTTTCTGTAGGGTAAAGTAACCAGTGTCAGAAACACTGCACAGGTTGTTTTCCCTATGTAACTACCCTTTATTTGACGGAAGTATGATGTCTTTTTCAGCAGGACACTGCACGTCCACATAGGGCTGCTGCAACGCAACGGGCTCTTGGTGGTGGATAACAATTGCCCTGGCCAGCAAAACCACCAGATCTTTCGCCAAATGAACTCGAATGGGAATGGGGCAGTATGAAATGGGAACGTGCTCGTTCTCGAGGACCTGCAAGAGCCATTGCCGAAACGCAACAAAAGACGCGAGATGCTTGGGACAATCTACCGCAGAATGTCATTCGGCACCTTTATGATTAATTGTGTGGGAGCCTACATGTCTCTACTGCCGACAGAGGGAGATACTCAGTGTATTGATGCGACTGCTTGGGTACTCTTGACTGTGACAGGCGTGTTTCGTTTGGTCTGAATACTCCTACAATGATGAACTACTTGTTACCTCGCTTGTCAGTAAAAGAACCTTGGCCTTAAGGGTGTTACATTTTGTTTTTCCGGCAGTGCATTTCGAGAGTTATTGATGCTTTTTATCGCCGTTTAATTGATATTGATTAAAACACCGTGTATTGGATAAAACAAGTTATATAATTCGAGGATCTTTGACCTCGTACTTCGAGTGAATTACTTCGAGGTATGTTTTAAAGAAAGAATGTGTAAAAAAAGAGTGGTTAACAGGATTCTTTGTATCAGGCTTCGTGGGATTAACGTATGGAAGTTATCCCACTTAAAATACGTCACTGCGAATCGTTTCGAGTACATACTCGTAATGTTTGGGAAAATTCCAAAAGAGAACACCAAAAGCGAAAACTTGAATAAAACTACGAGAACTGATTGCATAAATATAATTACAATGATCGCTATCAAAAAAGTAGAATAATTTCAAGCAGTTTTATAATTTTGTGTTGTAGATGAAAGTATCTGTTATTTTACATCATAACCAACTTTTATTTACGTGAAATTTTAGGTTATGACGAAAAAAGAGCCGTGCGTTTCAAGCAACCGACAAGATGTAAATCGAATGTTGTCTGTCTTAGGAGAAATAGTGGGAAATTCAGGAGAATTATGCGACGACTGTCATAACGAAACGTGCTGTGGCTGTTGTAACTGTGTAGTTAGTTCTTCACCGAACACATAAGACAAGCCCTAGGAGGCTCAAATACACTATCAGATCAAAATAACCGGATACCTACTGTTGGACATTAATATGGAGTGTGTCCACCATTCGCGTTTATGACGGCCAGATCTCTGCCGGGAACACTTTCAGTGAGGTGCCTGAATACCATGTGGAGGAATGGCAACCCATTATTCTCCGAGAGCGGAGCCGGCCGCGGTGGTAGTGCGGTTCTAGGCACTTCAGCCCGGAACCGCGTGAATGCTGCGGTCGCAGGTTCGAATCCTGCCTCGGGCATAGATGTGTGTGATGTCCTTAGGTTAGTTAGGTTTAAGTAGTTCTAAGTTCTAGGGGACTGATGACCTCAGAAGTTAAGTCCCATAGTGCTCAGAGCCATTTGAACCATTTCTCCGAGAGCGGAAACCAGAGCAACTTTTCATGTTGGACGATGGGGCCTGGAGCGAAGTCGACGTTCCAACTCGCCTCAGAGGTGTTCCGCTGGTTTCAGATCGCGACTTTCGGCAGGCCAGTCCTTTTTGTTATCGTCTACAAACCATTGCCTCACAGACGCTGATTTACGACAGGGTGCACTGTAATGTTGATACAAACAATCAGCATCTCCGAACTGTTCCTTGACTGCACGCACTGCTCAAAGTTGTAAAATATGTTCATATATCTCCGCATTTAGGGTTTTCTTAAGCTCAATAAGGGAACCATACCCTAAACAAGGCCGGCCATGGTGGCCGAGCGGTTCTAGGCGCTACAGTCTGGAACCGCGCTACCGCTACGGTCCCTGGTTCGAATCCTGCCTCGGGCATGGATGTGTGTGATGTCCTTAGGTTAGTTAGATTTAACTAGTTCTAAGTTCTATGGGACTGATGACCTCAGAAGTTAAGTTCCATATTGCTCAGAGCCATTTGAACGCTAAACAAGGAGAACAGTCCCATACCGTAACACCACTTCCTCCGTGTTTCACTGTTGCAACCAGACATCATGAAGGTACGTTCCTACAGGCACCCTCGTAACGCCGATCCTTACTTCAGATTTCCACAGAGTACAGCGTTTAATCATTCTAGATCACTCACTTCCAGTCATCTACTGCCCAGTGGCGTCGCTTTTTACACCAACCCAGGCGTCGCTTAGCGCTGACTATAGGAATGTGTGGCTTATGACGAGCTCCTTGACCACTGTACCCCATCCCCTTAATAGCCCTGTACACGCTCGTTATGCTAAGTGGAGTGCTGGCAGTACTTTGCAGTTCACAGGTGATTTATTCTACTGACATCTTGAGACGTTTACGACCACCCTCCGCAATGTTCGACGCTCTCTGTCCTTCAGTACATTAAGTCTGCCTGGTCGTGGTCTAGCTGTCGTGTTTGCACTCCAAAATAACCAGCAATTGGTTTGGGAAGCTTTGGAGGTATTGAAATGTCACTGATGGATCTGTTACTCAGGTGGTATCCAATGACAAGTTGCTGAGCTCTCCTCACAGACTCATTCTGCAGTTAGTGCTTCTCTACTGACAATATAAGACACCCCGCCAGCTGGGTCCGCCTCTCGTAATATCCAGTGAGCAATTCCGCATTAAAAACCGGTCTAAATGGTTCAAATGGTGCTAAGCACTTGTCTTTCTGCAAGAGTAATATTCTTCAATACCGCTGGTAATTCGTCGTGCAGAAACACCTGGTAATCTGTTTGGTAAAGTGTATGGGCCCACGAGTCTGTCACCGGGCGTTCCTGCTCATGCACTGATAGTGAAGCAATCCTGATCCTCACCTCTTCGAATTTTCATAGATTTGCATCTGTCCACACGTATTTATTGTGATTTTCTGTGCTATCTCTTGTAAATCCTACGTCATTTGTAAATAAAATGGAGGCTGTAAAACGATTTCCAGACTTATAATTACAGAAATGTTTCTTCTGGTTCTGAACAATGCTATCCTCTGTAGGAATAAGTCACACCTTGTATTTTCTGTTTTCATCTATGGTTCACACCATGTCTTGCAAGAATTGGACAAGCTAAGTTTCGAACGAGTGATGTTGTCTAAATCCTCATTTATTTGGGGAGAGAAGCTTTTTGTACTCATTTCCTATTTCTTTTGCCAGTTTCAAAGTTTCGTGAAGTAACTATCCGACTTAAGTCCGCCTGGTTGGCCGTGCGGTCTAACGCACGGCTTTCCGGGCGGGAAGGAGCGCCTGGTCCCCGGCACGAATCCGTCCGGCGGATTTGTGTCGAGGTCCGGTGAGACGGCCAGTTTGTGGATGGTTTTTAGACGGTTTTCCATCTGCCTCGGCGAATGCGGGATGGTTCCCCTTATTCCGCCTCAGTTACACTCGTCTGGTGTGAGACGTTCCCTGGGGGGTTCACCGGGGGCCGAACTGCTCAATAACCCTGCGGCGGTGTGGAGCGGTGTAGGGGTGAAGTGGACTGCGGTAGCCAAATTGCTTCAAATGGCTCTGAGCACTATGGGACTGAGGTTATCAGTCGCCTGGAACTTAGAACTACTTAAACCTAATTAACCTAAGGACTTTACACACATCCATGCCCGAGGCAGGATTCGAACCTGCGACCGTAGCGGTCGCGCAGTTCCAGATTGTAGCGCCTAGAACCGCTCGGCCACCCCAGCCGGCACTGCGGTAGTCGTCGTGGGGTTGTGAACCACTGCGGCTGCGGCGGGGACGGAGCCTCTCCGTCGTTTCTAGGTCCCCGGGTTAACATACAATACATACATACAAATTACCGACTTAGGAGTTAATGTCAGACTACAATTCAAAAGGGCTAATACTCCGCAGTCGGTCCTAGAATCGGCGTCTGCCAGTTATCGCTCCTTCATCCTCTGACAGTGATTTGTTATGAAAAATTCAATTTGAAACGTGCTTTGCTCTTCTAACTGTAGATCCCTCTCTAGCTGGGTATTTAAACTGGTGCAAAGCTCCCTTAGAGTTGAGGCTCGTGGTTTGTTGTGCAACACTGAGCTGTATGCAACTACTTAAGCAGGACTTTCTAACTGGCTGGGGCAGAAGAGAAGGATGTGCTACCTCCAAAGGTCCATGCTTCGTACAGTGCTGCGATGTTCTACTCAAGCTCCACAAATACCTGGAACTACTTCGTCTGTCTTATGTTTATCATCAACATGAGTGACAATACTCCATTCTACCCACCATAACTGAGAATCGTGGTTTGCTGCGACGCCTCCAGCACTACATTCCACCTTGTTTTCACTCGTTAACTAAAGGGTTCAAATGGCTGTGGACACTATGGGACTAACTAACCTAAGAACATCATACACATCGATGCCCGAGGCAGGATTCGAACCTGCGACCGTAGCAACAGCGCGGTTCCGCACTGAAGCGTCTAGAACCGCTCGACCACAGCGGTCGGCACAAAGCGGCCTCTGGATACTTCTGATTAGATAGTTTATAGTAAGTACCGAATGTCAGAAGAACTGATAATAATATTCTGAAACATATTCACTGAAGTGAACGGAGCAGACCGATGGGCTGGTGGTATAACGAACAGTCCTGAACAGTAAACAGAGCAATATTCTGAAAAGCGTCCGTAAACGAGGCGTAACACAGTGTAACTGGATCCAGCCATGAGAACAATACTAAACTGACATGGCCAATTGATCTGTGGTTCTGTCTACTCTCCGCCTTCTGTCTGCAACACGATGCGACGGTCGAGAGGCCCTCGCTCCCCAACCCACCCCCCTACCGCCCCTCTGTCACCCCGTTGTAATGTGCACGTAGCACTAAAACTGCATCCAGTATGCGGCATGCCTTCTTTTAGGAACAGTGAAGATCTGCGTCAAAACGAGCGAGTTGGTGCAGTGGCAACACATTGGACTTACGTGGGTAAAATCTTCAGCCGGCAATCGAGATTTAGATTTCTGTGATTTCCTAAAATAGTTTAAGGCGAGTGGCAGGAAGGTTCCATTGAAAGCGCACGGCCGATTTCCACCCACAGTCCGAGTTTTTGGTCCGTCTCTAACAACGTCGTCGTTAAAATGTAATCTGCTTCATTCTTTATTTTCATTTTCGTTAATCGTTCTAAGGGATTGAGTGAATATCTGCCTCATTTCCCTGTCTTGTAAGCTACTACGGAACACACTAAGTTAGTGGTTGTCAAAGGGGTTTGGATCCATGCTCTCCTCGAATAAAGTTTTCGTTTAAGGACGTTGCTGCAGCGTGTACGCATCGTAAAGTGACTCCGACGCGGTTGTATAAGCACCGACATGTAGCCAAGGGCTTAGTGTGGTAAATAAATACGGAAATGTGAACTATGGTGACGTTATTACTAAATGCGTCCAAACAAGACATATGGGGTATTATTCTTTTCTTGGTTGCTGAGGGGCAAACAACGGTGATATCCAACGGAGAGCGAAGAATGTGTATGGGGGCAGTATGTCTGACGAAAACCAGCTTTGAGGAATGGGGCGCAAGAAGAGGCGCTGCTGCATCATGATAACACACGTCCCCATATCGCAAATGTCGTAACGCCAGCTTAAGTGGGAGGCACTCGAGCACTCCCGTATAGTTCTGAACTCTCCCCACAGAATTATGACGCCCTTGGTCCCTTCAAAAAGGCCTTTAACAGTCGACGATTTGTGTTGGGTGAGGATGTGCAGCAGGTAGTTACGGACTTCTTCACGCAGCCGGTCACGGTGTTTTACCAGACGGGTATCTTCAACCTGGTGAGTCGATGGGATGACTTCCTCAACGCTCATGGCGATTTTGTCTCATTGGTGTACCTATTCTGGACTTACTGTCTTCGAACGAAAACTTTTTTATTGCTTCTTATACAGAGGAATCCAAAAAATGTACCCACTGTTTAAAAGTCCATAACTGGCCAACTAATTGACGGAGTTGTCTCATCTCCGGCAGTGTAATAGTTTGTAGTTCCAGCAATCGCCACACCAGCGTTGTATTGCGTTATTTTGTTTTGTCAGATGACAGTCGCCAGATAGTCAGTGTTTTGTTCTTAGTTGCACCTAGTTACTCGAGTAAACATGGCTGGTGCAAGGCTTTCATTCGATGAGAGGAAGTCAGTTTTGAAGTGGTATTTTAAGTACGAAAACATTAATGAGGTTCAGTGGCAATGGCGAAATGAGTATCAAACAGAGCCACCGACACGTTTAACGATTCGTCGCATTCGAGACAAATTTGAAGCCGGAGGCTGTGTTGAAGATGTAGACAAACAACGATTTGGACGACCTGTAACAGTACAAGTCCAGCTAACTCCCGTCGTGTGTTACAACAATTCACTCGCTCACCACAGACGTCTGTGAGACAGTGTGCCCGTGAAACTGGAGTGAGTTGCTCAAGTGTTCGGCGACATTTGAAGACAGCAAATTGGAAGCGCTACATCCCACGATTGCTACACGCAATGAACGAGGACGACCCATATTGTAGAATGGAGTATTGCTAGTGGTTTACTAACATAGTGCGCAACGATCAAGAGTTTGCAGAGATGATGGTGTGGTCTGATGAGGCACAGCTCAAACTCAATGGTACAGTAAATCGCCATAACTGCATTAAAGGGCCGCCGAAAATCCGAACGTCCATATAGACAAAGCCGCGAATTTGCCAGGAGTAAATGTGTGGTGAGGGTAATCTTACGGGGGCTTGATTGGGCCATTCTTCTTTGACGGCACAGTTACCGGTCAGGTGTACCTTCAGAAGCTTCGGACATCCGTTTTACCTGCCATCCGAGACTTGTATGGAGACGGAAGAGTTTACTTTCAACAAGATGGTGCCCCAGCCCACTACCAAACTCGTGTTAGGGCGTATCTCGACGAAAATCTACCAGGAAGATGGATAGGCCGTAGAGGTGCTGTGGAGTATCCACAGACCTAACTCCTCTGGACTTTTACCTGTGGGGAACACTAAAGAACGTCGTTTATCGACAAAAGCCACGCACATTGGATGAACTTCGAGAATCCATCGTACATTCATGTGCAAATATCCAACTGAACACGTTGCAGTCAGTAGTTCGTGCTGCAGTTCGGTGGCATCGTTTGTGTGTGGATATTAATGGTTACCATTTCGAACATCTACAAAGGTATCTTTAAGTTGGACTTTAAGGTACACTTTCACCAAAAATGAGACAACTCCGTCAATTAGTTTGCAAGTTATGGACTTTTAAACAGTGGATGCATTTTTTTGGACCCCTCTGTATATCACATTGTTTTCACAGTGCCATAAGTCTATCCAGCAAAGTTCTGTGCGCAGTTGATGCGGTTGAAAGTCGTCTGCTGTTAGGTACTTTTCTTGCCACGTGTTCGAGCACTCATCGATAAACACTTACATGTGTCATGTGTCATCTGATATTTCTATTGAGTCATCTGGGCTTGCAAGTTGATCACCTCATTGCTTTTCCACACGTCTCAAACAATTTTGTGGAACGGACTTAATTTTGTTTTCACTATATTTCAATCAGAAGAAGAATGAACTGCCTTCAGCGAAGATGGCACTTTCTTGTTTTTAAATTAAATATTCAGTTAGTAAGTTCGTGTTGGAGCGACTGAGACTTCGATATTTCGCTATCACACTATCTCACATCTTTCCATTTTATCACGTGTTGAAGGGTAATGGAGTGGAAACGAATTTCCACTGCACAAATTACACCTGTAAAGTATCCTGTAAAGTATTATTCGCAGATTCAGATAGCGAGCAGCTACATGAGATCAGATATAAAGAGTGTGGTTTCAATTTTGACTTGGTTTGCCTTATGTTAAACCTGCTTTTAATTACACTCCTGGAAATGGAAAGAAGAACACATTGACACCGGTGTGTCAGACCCACCATACTTGCTCCGGACACTGCGAGAGGGCTGTACAAGCAATGATCACACGCACGGCACAGCGGACACACCAGGAACCGCGGTGTTGGCCGTCGAATGGCGCTAGCTGCGCAGCATTTGTGCACCGCCGCCGTCAGTGTCAGCCAGTTTGCCGTGGCATACGGAGCTCCATCGCAGTCTTTAACACTGGTAGCATGCCGCGACAGCGTGGACGTGAACCGTATGTGCAGTTGACGGACTTTGAGCGAGGGCGTATAGTGGGCATGCGGGAGGCCGGGTGGACGTACCGCCGAATTGCTCAACACGTGGGGCGTGAGGTCTCCACAGTACATCGATGTTGTCGCCAGTGGTCGGCGGAAGGTGCACGTGCCCGTCGACCTGGGACCGGACCGCAGCGACGCACAGATGCACGCCAAGACCGTAGGATCCTACGCAGTGCCGTAGGGGACCGCACCGCCACTTCCCAGCAAATTAGGGACACTGTTGCTCCTGGGGTATCGGCGAGGACCATTCGCAACCGTCTCCATGAAGCTGGGCTACGGTCCCGCACACCGTTAGGCCGTCTTCCGCTCACGCCCCAACATCGTGCAGCCCGCCTCCAGTGGTGTCGCGACAGGCGTGAATGGAGGGACGAATGGAGACGTGTCGTCTTCAGCGATGAGAGTCGCTTCTGCCTTGGTGCCAATGATGGTCGTATGCGTGTTTGGCGCCGTGCAGGTGAGCGCCACAATTAGGACTGCATACGACCGAGGCACACAGGGCCAACACCCGACATCATGGTGTGGGGAGCGATCTCCTACACTGGCCGTACACCACTGGTGATCGTCGAGGGGACACTGAATAGTGCACGGTACATCCAAACCGTCATCGAACCCATCGTTCTACCATTCCTAGACCGGCAAGGGAACTTGCTGTTCCAACAGGACAATGCACGTCCGCATGTATCCCGTGCAACCCAACGTGCTCTAGAAGGTGTAAGTCAACTACCCTGGCCAGCAAGATCTCCGGATCTGTCCCCCATTGAGCATGTTTGGGACTGGATGAAGCGTCGTCTCACGCGGTCTGCACGTCCAGCACGAACGCTGGTCCAACTGAGGCGCCAGGTGGAAATGGCATGGCAAGCCGTTCCACAGGACTACATCCAGCATCTCTACGATCGTCTCCATGGGAGAATAGCAGCCTGCATTGCTGCGAAAGGTGGATATACACTGTACTAGTGCCGACATTGTGCATGCTCTGTTGCCTGTGTCTATGTGCCTGTGGTTCTGTCAGTGTGATCATGTGATGTATCTGACCCCAGGAATGTGTCAATAAAGTTTCCCCTTCCTGGGACAATGAATTCACGGTGTTCTTATTTCAATTTCCAGGAGTGTATTATGTTGCGTTATGAGAAAGATCATTGTGACCATTAAATCTAAAGTTATATTTCGTTTTCTCACCTATAGGTCGAATTTCATACAAAGTAAAATCGTTCAGAGCATCGAAAACTGGGATCATAATCCTTCATGGGCTAACAGGCTAAAGTATAAAGCACTAACAGGCTTTCGCGGCCAATTTAGGTTCACTGTGTAACAATAAAACATTCTCAGACTTCTAGCCTCGTCATTTGAAGGTAAAACCTCAGTCGTCAACCTGAATTGAAGTCTGATAATGTTTTATACGAGAGTGTCGTCACGAAAGACTTGGGTCTCTTTGTCGTTGTTGTTGTCTTCGGTCCAAAGACTGGTTTGATGCAGCTCTCCATGCTACCCTATCCAGTGCAAGCCTCTTAATCTCCGAGTAACTACTGCAACCTTCATCCTTCTGAATCTGCTGGATGATCTTCGAGGATCCATCGCACAGTCATGCGCAAATATCCATATCTCTTGGTCCACCTCTACGATTTTTACCCTCCACGATTCCTTCCAATACTAAATTGGTGATCCCTTGGTGCCTCAGAACGTGTTTTACTAACCGGTCCCTTCTTTTAGTCAGATTTTGTCACAATTTCCTCTTCTCCCCAATTCTGTTCAGTACCTTCTCATTAGTTACGCGATCTACCCACCTAATCTTCAGCATTCTTCTGTAGCACCACATTTCGAAAGCTTCTATTCTCTTCTTGTCTAAACTAGTTATTGTCCATGTTTCGCTTCCATACAAATACTTTCAGTAAAGACTTCCTGACTCTCAAATCTATACTCGACGTTAACAAATTTCTCTTCTTCAGAAACGCTTTCCATGCCAGTCTACATTTTATATCCTCTCTGTTTCGACCATCATCAGTTATTTTGCTCCCCAAACAGCAAAATTCATCTACTACTTTAAACGTCTCATTTCCTAATCTAATTCCCTCAGCATCACCCGACTTCAGTCGACTACATTCCACTATCCTCGTTTTGCTTTTACTGATGTTCATCTCATATCCTCCTTTCAAAACACTGTCCATTCCGTTCAACTGCTCTTCCAGGTACTTTGTTGCCTCTGATAGAATTACAATGTCATTGGCAAACCTCAACGTTTTTATTTCTTCTCCATGGATTTTAAACCCTCCTCCAAATTTTTCTTTTGTTTCCTTTACTGCTTTCTCAATATCCAGATTGAATAACATCGGGAAGAGGCTACAACCCTATCTCACTCCATTCCAACCACTGCTTCTCTTTCATCCCCCTCGACTCTTATAACTGCCATTTGGTTTTTGTATAAATTGCAAATAGCCTTTCGCTCAATGGTTTTTACACCAGCCACCTTCAACATCTTAAAGAGAGTATTCCAGTTAACATTGTCAAAAGGTTTTACCAAGTCTACCAATGCCAGAAACGTAGGTTCGCCTTTTCATAACCTATCTTCTAAGATAAGTTGTTCGTTCAGTATTACCTCGCGTGTTCCAACATTTCTGCGGAATCCAAACTGATCTTCCTCAAGTTCGGCTTCTACCAGTTTTTCCAGTTTTGTTTTTTGGGTCCCTTGTGAAAAAATAATTTAGACAAGTATTTCAAACTCACTAACAGTCTATCATACAGGTGTACCAATGAGACAGCCTAGCAGATTAAAAGTGTGTAACAGACGTTAACTCGCATCCGGAACTTGTGTTTCGCAGGCAGTGTTCTTACAAACTGAGTTACCCACGCAGGATTCACGACCCACATTCACGGCTTTACTTCAACAATTACCTGTTTCCCTATCTTCCAAACTTCACTGAAGTTCTCCTGCGTACCTTGCTGGACTAGTAGCTGGAAGAAAGGATATCACAGAATCACAGAGAATTGGATTATCTACAGCGTAGCAAGTTGTTTCTAGAAAGAAGATAGGAGAAAGGTAGTGGAGGAAGTATGGTGAGAATATTCGACATCAGTCGTGCCTCGATGGCTCAATCTGTAAGAGCATTATCAACGAAGGGCAAAGGTTCGCGTTCATATCCCAGTCTGCATACCGTTTAAACCTACATTGTATACAATGCCGCCATATCTGACAGACTGTCTTCTCGACAGAACTAAACATCAAAAGAGCAATACGTTTGTACACTGAAGAGCTAAAAAAACAGATACACCAACCTAACGTCGTGAATTGCCCCCGCTAGCACGCAAAAGTCGCGTGAAATCGACTAATGCCTGAAGTAGTGCAGGAGCGAATTGAGAACAGGAATACGAAGAGTGCATGAACAGTACGTGGGGATGGAGAGCTCTTCTGAATAGCACGTTGCAAGGCAGACCAGATATGCTCAATGTTCACGTCGGGGGAGTTTGGTGGCCAGCGGAAGATTGTTCCTGGAGCCACTCTGTTGCAATCCTGAACGTATGGGGTGTCGCACTGTCCTGCTGGAATTGCCAAAGTCCGTCGGAATGCACAATGGACATGAATGGATACAGGTGAGCAGACAGGATGCTTATATACGTGTCACCTGCCAACTGCACACGCCCCATACCATTACAGAGCTTCCATCAGGCGGCAGCGTTCTCGCTTCTCACGCCCGGGTTCCCGGGTTCGATTCCCGGCGGGGTCAGGGATTTTCTCTGCCTTGTGATGACTGGGTGTTGTGTGCTGTCCTAAGGTTAGTTAGGTTTAAGTAGTTCTAAGTTTTAGGGGACTGATGACCATAGATGTTAAGTCCCATAGTGCTCAGAGCCTTTTGAACCATTTGAACCAAGCTTCCATCAGCTTGAACAGTCCCCTGCTGACATTCAGGGTCCATGGATTCATGAGGTTGTTTCTATACCCGTACACCTCCATCCACTCGATACAACTTGAAACAAGATCGTGCGACCAGGCAACACGTTTCCGTCGTCAACAGTCCAACGTCGGTGTTGACGGGCCCGGCGAGACGTAAACCTTTGTGTCGTTCAGTGATCAATAGTACACGAGTGGGCCTTCGGCTCCGAAAGCCCATGTCGATGATGTTTCGTTGAGTGTTTCGCACGCTGACATTTGTTAACGGCTCAGCATTGATTTCTGCAGAAATTTTCTGGAGGGTTGCACTGCCATGACGTTGAACGATTCTCTTCAATCGTCGTTGGTCCCGTTATTGCAGGTTCTGTTTCCGGCCGCAGCGATGTCGAAGATCTGATGTACCGGATTCGTGATATACATGGCACACGCGTGAAATGGTCGCACGGGAAAATCCCAACTTAACCGCTACCTCGGAGATGCTGTGTCCCATCGCCCGTCGCCGACTGTAACACGTCGTTCAGATTCACTTAAATCTTGATAACCTGTCATAGTAGCAGCAGTAACCGATATAACAACTGCGCCAGACACCTGTTGTCTTATATAGGCGTTGCCGACCGCAGCGCCGCACTATGCCTGTTTACATATCTCTGTACTTGAAAACGCATGCCTTTAACAGTATATTTGGCACTTCAGTGTCGTATGCCCTGCGGAAGACACCACGCGGAAAGGCAGCGTCAAAGTCCTTGCGCTATTTCCCTACACCGCTCACGTGTCCGGAAAGGAAAGAAGCAAATTTAGAGACGGACAACGAGCTCGGCTTACGAAAGACTGGGGAAGGAAATCGGCGGTGCCGGACAGAATGCTAACACCACGCCACATTGCTCGGTGAGTCAAAATATAGTGCGGGACATGTTAACTTCCTCTCAGCCAGTAATTAGGAAACCGCACGGCTCCAAGCTAGTAGTTCCACTTGCAGAGCTAGTTAGGATTACAGCTGCGAGCTACCTCTGAGTGAGTAGGCAGGCCACCGATCGACTATCCAGCTCTCACAAGTGTTTGTTTTTGATTTTGTCTCTAAGTTATCATCCAACTCTCTTAGTTTTGCCTTTGCGTCTGAACGATTATTTGCCTATCTTACTTTCGACTTTGAGTGTAAGTGATCATTTAACTCTCTTTGCCTGGACTTTGCGTCTAAGTGATCATTTAACTTTCTTATTTTGCACTTTGTGTGAGGTGTGATCATTTAACTCTACTACTTGGAGGTAGCGTCTACATGATAATTAATGGAGTTGTGTGATTCACATTCAGGCACCTCACACGAGTTAAACTGCAAGCATTGTAACTTTAATAACTGTGCCGATATTAGCGAGGCTGTCGTTGGAATTTACATAGTCACCTTGGAGAAACTGGTAATTTAGGGCGTGCGGTACAGGACTCCGTAACTGCTATAAGAACAGTACACGCCGCACTCAATACTGAAAGATTCATCCATGTTTATTGCTTGTTGTTCAGTGTATATCTTTTCCAAATCGGAGTCAAACTGGATACAACAGCTACCCCGTTTTCGTATTCCACTTCAGTTTTCTTTACCCACTGCGATCGCTGAAATCCATGGGATGCTACAAGTGAAATTAATATTCACTGAACTTTACCATTAAGAAACGGATCTTCACCTTTTACTTCCATCTTGAAGACATGAATTCCAATTATGTCAGATCTGAACTTCAATTTACTGTCAAAAGACTACTCAGTAGAATTTTCTTCTACTAAAGAAGTAAATTCTGATGTAGCTTTGGCTCTAAATGTGTCTCCGATCCATTCAAATTTCTCGATACTATCTTCTTCCTTGTATTTTTCAACCATTTAATAGGTTGTGGTAAAATCATCAAAAGCAAATTTCAATCTTCATTGGAGATTACAAGCGTGACACCGATCATCGATGGCATCTTCGTTCACTTTTCTTTTCAACCTATACAAATAAAAACCTAAATGTTCGTTTGTTCAAAATTGTTTATCTCCGAAAGTTCTTCACCGATGGCTTTGAAATATTAAAGCAAAGTTGCATCCTAATACAGGCCTGCTTTTAGGAACCTACCTCTTGTGTGTGTGTTTGTGTGTGTGTGTAAGTTTTGAGATTTTTTTATAACAACCGTACCTATTATTACCCTTTTACTAAATGTATAAAAAATATATACTACTTACATTAAAATTGTTACATAAAAACACACGCGTATTTCAATGTAACGTTTTGTCAAACTTTCGAAGAATTCGGTCAAAAACTTTTGGTGATGTGTGGTTAGGAACATTTATAGTTTCTATATAAGTACAAATCTACTCGTAGATGTCCGTTTCCTCAAAGTCTCAAATCTCCGAAAGTTCTTTACGCACTGCTTTGAAATTTTGACATAACGCTACATTTGTGTATTTACCTGTTTTTATACATCTACTGGAAAGCCATCTGATATATATGTAACAAACGGGGAAACGTTATAAAAATGAAACTGTTGATATTTGTTCAAAATCGTTAATCTCCGGATGTTCTTCACCAACTGCATCGAAATTTTGACACATCATTTAAATCTAATATGGGCGTGTATGAAGGTACTTATTTAATATGTGTATATTTTTGATACATAACATATATTTATTTATTTATTCGTATGGCTCACGTGCAATTTAACAATTCACGTATATGACATTATATATGTATACAACAAGAATCCAAAAATACAAAACTACATATAAAACTAACTAAATGTCAATATCCATATAAGAGCTGAATCATCAGCTTTCATGAGGTCACTCCAATTCCCCTGATAGAAACACACGGGCATCTCTAATGTGCTTGATTGTCTGATTCGGAGTCCCACAGTCACAAACCGGAGACTCTGTATCACCCCATTTGTAAAGAGAGTCTGCGCATCATCCAAGCGAGCTCTGTTCAATTTGACCCATGGTCTCCTGTCGAGATCCGTGCCAGCAGAATCACATTTATTTTTTCGGAACCACTCACGCTCTTCAGGATTTGCAATGAGCTGACAGTTCTGATCCCACAGGTCTCTCGCTCCAGTATTACTGGCATCTAGCTGTTGTGCTTGCCGTAACGGTGGGTTTCTTAAACAGAGTCTATTTCATCCTAGACTTATGTCTTCTCCTATGGGTAATTCCAGGTTCTCCTGTAGCTTGCGGTATTCCCTAAGCAAGGCCTCGCTTCTACGGATTGCGGGTGGATAGATGTTGCTCAGCAGAGGGAGATAATAAATCAGTGTTCATCGGATTGTCCCAGTTATTAAGCGCAGCTGTTTAGCCACACTGGGGCGCAATGCTCGGCTGCTGAGAAGACCAGCGCAATGGATGATGTGCGCAAGGTATCGTCTTAAGCTGTCCATGTCATTCCACACAATTTTTGAATAATATTGTTGCGAGTTTTTATGTTGGCAGCGTTATTTTCGAGATGTTTTGTATATGAAAGGGTGCGGTCAAGGATGACGCCAAAGTACTTAGGGTACTCGTCACGACAGACAGTGATTCCGTTAAGTTTCACTCTGACCTGCACGTTAGCTTGTTCGTTGTTCAGAACGAATGTGTACATTTCACTCTTACTTGTACTGGGTTTAAATCGCCAGTTTGAAAAATAGGACCTCATAACGGCCAGATCTTCTGTGAGAATTGTCTCCGCTTATCCGTGATCCTTGGTTCTACAAGCAAGAGTGGTATCGTCCACGTAGCTGTATTTTGTTGACCTGGTATAAGGGGGGCTAAGATGGAGCCCTGTGGTATACCATTACTTAATTTCCTCTCCTTGCTCACATTTTCTCTCAAGTAAACAGGAGGGTGTAAACTAGCTCGCGTCCGTAGTGGAATACTACACGTGCACCCCGGCTAACTCTAAATGAGATAGAACGAATCAGCAACCACACCAAATACTGGATTTCCTGGCTACAAACATGCAGACTAATCAAAATCAAAATGACTTAAAAATGAACCTTTTCTGGACCATCTGATTAAGACACTTGGCTTTTCAATCCGAGTATAAAACATATAAATACAGGGTGTTTCAAAAAGAATATACGTATTCCGAATGCATATATTTATTAAACTTTATGACATATAAGAAACTTTACACTCACATTTACGAACCTCTCAAGTTCAGATTACAGTTGTTCAATATGTCCTCCATCAGCGACACGAACAATATCACATCGATACTCAAATTCCCCCCATACTGGGCCAAGCATGTCCTTCGCCATTGGCGTTATGGCAGTACGGATCCGGTTCTTCAATTCTTCCACCTTCTGTGGGACTGGTGGTGCATAAACGTCGTCTTTACGCAACTCCACAGGAAAAAGTCAGAGGGTGTCAAATCCCGTGACCGTGGAGCCCACCTGAAACATGCTAAGTCGCCACCTCCTTGACGACCAATCCAACGGTTCGGTAGAGTTTCATTCAGATATTCACGCACTTGGCGACTCCAGTGAAGGGGTGCCCCGTCTTGAAGTTGTCTTCATGCAGCCTCGGACTGTTGACCGTGTTTCTATCAAAGAAGAATGGGCCGTAAACAGATGATCGGGATATCGCACAAAACACATTGACTTTGGGTGAATCTCGTACATATTCAATAACTGCATGTGGGTTCCGTAGGCCCAAAATTCGAACATTATGTTCGTTTCCTGACCACTAACATGGAAAGTCACTTCATCACTGGACACGATGCGTTGTGCGAAAGTATTATCATTGTCAACAGCATGAAGAATCTCGTTAGAAAATGCCATACGTTTCCGTTTGTCATGAGGACGCAAAGCTTGTTACAGCTGTAACTTGTACGGCTTCATAACCAACCGACGTCTGAAAACATATCACATTGTTGTTGTAGGCAGTTGTAACTCCCGATTGGCACGACGAATTTATTTTGAAGGACTACATTGGAAAGCACTATGGATTCGTGCAATATTTTCTTCAGGAACACGAGGGTGACCAGGACTCTTTCCTTTACATACACATCCTGTATCTAGAAACTGTCGATACCATATGCGAATGTCCCACCCATTCGGAGGATCAATTTGATACCTCAACCTGAAACGTCTTTGCACTGCAATCACGGAATTGCACTTCGCAAACTCGAGAACACAAAATGATTTCTGCTGTGGAGTAGCCATTTCAAACATATGACGATTACCAAGGAAAACAGAAGACAACTGTCATCTAGCGGCAATTAATATAAACTAGACTATGTATTCGTTTCTCCAATAGCCGAGCCGAGGCGCAGCGATCGATAATTTGGACAAAATTATACTTTGTAACACGTATATTCTTTTTGAAACACCCTGTACATATAGATTACGTATTTTATAAAAGGAAAATAATGCTACAAAATTTCTCAAAATATACCTTTTCGATTTACTTCAGATTTTCTCACGTTTCTGTAAGAAACGCTTAGACTTGTACAGACTATATAATTTTTAATATACATACATACAATAGTGAAACGTATTTAGCGAACAGGAAAGTTGATTTTGTGGCTTATTGGTTTATGCTCAGAATACCACTACAGAATCCGAATTTGCAATAATAATAAACAAGGCTCAAGATCAAAGAGATGGGCGAAGAGAAGATGGGTGGGGGAGGGGGTCTCAGAAGTGAACAGGGAAAACGGGAAAGAGGAGATGGACAAAAAGAGGGGGCTGAAGGAGATGGGAGAGAATACAGGGGGGCGAGCTGAAGATGGAGAGAGAGAAGGGGAGTAGGGGATGGTCAGATGGATGGGGAAGGAGGAGGAGACAGAGAAAGGAAGGGGAGGGGGAGATTGACAGAGACAGTGGACAAAAGGAATTATTACGTACACTATGTGATCAAAAGTATCCGGACACCCCCCCCCCCCAAAAAAAAAACATAAGTTTTTCATATTAGGTGCATTGTGCTGCCACATACTGCCAGGTACTCCAGATCAGCGAACTCAGTAGTCATTACACATCGTGAGAGAGCAGAATGGGCCGCTCCGCGGAACACACGGACTTCAGATGTGGTCAGGTGACTGGGTGTCACTTGTGTCATACGACCGCACGCGAGATGTCCACACTAATAAACATGGTACAAATGGTTCAAATGGCTCTGAGCACTATGGGACTTAACATCTTAGGTCATCAGTCCCCTAGAACTTAGAACTACTTAAACCTAACTAACCTAAGGACATCACACACATCCATGCCCGAGGCAGGATTCGAACCTGCGACCGTAGCGGTCACGCGGTTCCAAACTGAAGCGCTTAGAACCGCACGGCCACACCGGCCGGCCATCCGTAGGTCCACTGTTTCCGATGATAGTGAAGTGGAAACGTGAAGAGACACGTACAGCACATAAGCGTATTGGCCGACCCCGTATGTTGACTGACAGAGACCGCTGACAGTTGAAGAGGCCCGTAAAGTGTAATAAGCAGACATCTATCCAGACCATCACACAACAATTCCAAACTGCATCAGGATCCACTACATGTCCTACGACAGTTAGGCAGCAGGTAAAAATACTTGGATTTCATGGTCGAGCACCTGCTCATAAGCCACATATCACGCCGGTAAATGCCAATCGTCGCCTCGCTTGGTGTAAGGAGCGTAAACATTGGACAATTTAGCAGTGGAAAAACATTGTGTGGAGAGATGAATCACGGTGCACAATGTGGCGGTCCGATGGCAGGGTGTGGGTATGGCGAATGCCCGGTGAACGTCATCTGCCAACGTGTGTAGTGCCAACAGTAAAATTCGGAGGCGGAGGTGTTATGGTGTAGTCGTGTTTTTCACGGAGTTGTTTTGCTCGGCACTACCACAGCACAGGCCTACATTGATGTTGTAAGCATCTTCCTGCTTCCCACTGTTGAAGAGCAATTCGGTGATGGCGATTGCAACTTTCAACACGTTCGAGCACCTGTTCATAATGCACGGCCTGTGGCGGAGTGGTTACACGACAATAACATCCCTGTAATGGACTGGCCTGCCCATAGTTCTGACCTGAGTGGTATAGAATACCTTTGGGATGTTTTGGAACGTCGACTTTGTGCCAGGCCTCACCTACCGACATAGATACCTCTCCTCAGTGCAGCACTCCGTGAAGAATGGGTTGCCATTCCCCAACAGACCTTCCAGCACTTGATTGAACGTACGCCTGCGAGAGTGGAAGCTGTAATCAAGGGCAAGGGTTGGGCCAAAACCATATTGAATTCTAGCAATACCGATGGAGGCCGCCCCGAACTTGTAAGTCATTTTCAGCTAGGTGTCCGGATACTTCTGATCACATAGTGTATATCCAATTCCCATACATATTAGAAACGTGTGCTTCCTCTCTTCTTTCTTTTCCATTTACGCAGACTGACCACAGCAAAGCGTGGCCGCGTACAGCTAGTATTTTATATTTTTGTGAGAAATGAAACTTTCTCAATTGATTTTAAACCACGCATAGCGCGCCCACGAAGGAAGAGATTCGGCGCTTTTAATTTATCAAACATATTTCGTAAATGTGCTTGGAAAACCAAATAATCTTTTTGAGCAAAGATATGGTGATGCTAGCGTTTTCCTTCAATAAGAGAAGTGTACATGTCGTGGCATTGTGAGCAGCAACAGTACAAAAATAGTCGTATTCGGCCCCCGTACCACCACACAGTTTTATAAAACCTTTTCATTCGCTGACAGTATTTGTAATATGTTTCACTACGTTGACCACATGTTTTAAGACTATGTTAAGGATTCAAAAAGTCTTAACCTATTTTTTTTCTGTGAGTGATGCAGTCGTGCACAGGTACAGATCCCTAATATTGGTATATTTCAACGCCCCCCCCCCCCCCCCCCCCTGTAGAACAGTTTGGGAACCACTGCGCTACGCGACAGGTATTTCTAGGACTGAGATAGTCTTGGTTGGAAAAGCAGTTGACGGGGACGACATCAGCACGGAAGTTTCAAACAGCGGTATGAGTTGCTACACGGAGCTTGGACATACTGTTTTATTACGGTTGCTACAACTATTATAGCCTTATCACCTTTACTTCGGCTGCTACTAAATGAATGAAACGTACGAGAAAGTGCAAATCAGCTACGGCATCTGCGGTCGCGGCTAGAGGGGACCTGGGACGCGACTGCAGCACGCAACACCGTCCCCTGCACGACATGCTCGCCAGACACGCAAGCCTCGTAATAGTGAGTAATGAAAGCCTCCGTTATTAACGTGTACAAAAGTGAACACAAACAATGGCAGAAGTGAAACTTACCTGTAATAAAACGAGTTACTTGGTGCGTTTTCTAGATTGCTACCACTCAACAGAACTATTCGAATTCACAGGTTTTTTTTTCTTTTATAACCTCTCCACGATGGTAGGATGTCAGCTGTCGCGTTGCCCCTCTTCAACCTAAATGAAGTTTTTAGAACTTACAGGAATATTTAAAATGTCAAACGAATGTATTAAGCGTATAAAATCTCTCTAGGAATATGACGATGTACACTATGTGCTGCATTTAAATACAGGAAGGTAGCTTCCTCTGGCAATAACTGTATGCGGGTGGATAAGCGTGTACCTAGGAAGTGAGGGATAGCAGGAGTTTGGATGGAGTTTGTGGTAAAGCTGGAGACCGAACTGTTCGTTGGTATTAATCTAAGATCCAGTGAGTACACAAAAATATGGAAAAATCAAAAACACGACACATGTCTAACACAGTGTAGGAAATCGTTGGCATTCAAAACAGCTTCCATTCCTCTCGGAATGGATAATTACAGATCCTGTGTAGTTTTCAAGGGAATCTTATACTAACAACATGAAAATCGATAGTTGGCTTTTGTTCTGCAAATTACTTTTATTGTGATAACCGGTTTTCGGCTTACAAGGCCATCTTCAGACGTTCACTGACTGTTGTCGCCAAAGAAGTTGCAATGTTTGTAAAGGACAATGGCAAAGAAGTTACACGTCTAGACTGAAGCAGAGAAGTACAGTAAATAACATCCTTGACAGCGTGGTGGTAACGCAATGTGAAAAGTAAAAAGTTGAACAGTAAATAAATATTAAGAGAGTAAACAGGAAAAAACTCTAACACAAAACTGGAACAGCAAGCCTACATAGCAGGTTATATTAAAAAATAAAAGCCAATAAAGTAAAATAGTATTAGTACTTGATAAGGCTATTTCAGGAGGTATAAAATATGGAGAGTGATTGACAAATCAATTAAAAGAAAGAATGACCACTGTAACTACAGAATATATGAGGAACTTAAGCAATATCCGTACGATAAACAGAAATGAGTAAATGCAGGAAAATGAAGGAGTGTGAGGGAACATACAGTAAATGCCATCTTTGAGAGTTTTGTGGTACTGCATTTTAGAAAGTAAAAAGCTGAACAATACGCAAATACTACAGGAATAAACACGAAAAACAGCAACGCTACACTGAAAACTATGTCTATGTAACAGATTGCATTACATAAATGGACAAAGTAAAATAAATAACTTCAATAGGTATTAAACATGGAAAGTAATATATGTACCACTTAAAAGAAAGACTTAACAGTTATAACTACGGTCTGTATGGATTACATAGACAATTTCAATAAAATAAAATAACTGAATGAATACAGGAAAATGCGAGAATATGACTATGTGGGAAGTGATGAAAAACAGAGAGGATTGTGTGAAGTTTAGTTGAGGGGAAGTATTAAGCTGTGTCTGCTCATTGAAGATTAGCTCTGAACTGTGAACTACATGTTTGTTAATTTGCAGGGCTTCCAGCAGGTTCCATTATGGGCCTTTGTTTGCTAAGTGAAGGATTTGGGACTCTGGCTGGTAACTGTAGCCCTCAGTCAGTACATGCTCAGGAAATGTGGAGTCAGAATTCTGCAACCTCCAACTGTGTTCATGTTTCGGCAGCCTAGCTGCTGTGTCTCTGCCTTACTGACCACTGCAAAACTTGTCGCAATCACAACAGGTAATTTTGTGTACCCCACTGTTGGCTAATAACTGAACCTTACCTTTTCTATTGAAAATAGACTGGGCTGTGGCGTTCTTAACCTCGTAGGAAACCCTACACTTGCAGGATTTCGGTGTTTCTACTACAATCTGTGATACCTCTCCTAGACATGGTAATGTTTACCACTTTTTGCAGACAGTGGAAAGGGCAGGAGATGGAGCATAGAGGAGGGGTATATTTTTTAGTTTTTGTTTCCTATGCAAGATGTGCCAATCAGGACTGGATTGTAGCCATCGCTTGAGCTAATAAACTTTATTGCATCTAACTCTGCTTTAAAATCATATGTGGATATGGGGACAGATATGAGACAGGGCACCACTAAGTGGAGGTAGGACAGCGAAACTACCAATAGGTGCTAAATGGTTGAAGTCCACGATTCTTCACAGAACGTGGGGTTCGGAGGCTTGTCTGCTCTGTAAACTAGGATATATGGTGATCTGTGGTATCTCCGCCGAAACAGCACAATGCTGGTGCACGCACAAGTGTTTTTGAGCACACTGTTCATCGTACATTGTTGAACATGGAGTTCCGCAGCACACCACTCTTACATGTTCACATGTTGACCCAACGACATCGTCAGTTACGATTGCAGTGGACAAGGAACCATCGCAATTCGACCGTGGTCAATGGAAACGTGTCGGCTCTTCGGATGAATCACATTTTTGCTACACTAGATCGTCTCCACAAACGTCGTCATCGAAATGAACGGCGGCTCGAAACGTGCAGCGCCCTATGGACACAAGCTGGAGGGAGCAGTATTAGGCTATGGGTGACATTCTTCTGGTCTTGCATGGGACCTGTCGTGGTAATCGAAGACACGCTTCGAACCATCTGCATCCCTTCATGCTTGATGTTTTCTCCGACAGCGGTCTCATCTTTCAGCAGTGTAATTGTCCATGTCTCGGAGCCAGAACCGTGCTACAGAGATTTGGCGAACGTTATAGTGAACCCACGTTGATATCTAGGAGATCAAATTCGCGGCGATCAAATTCACCTCATGTAAATACTATGGAACCTATCTGGTCCGCTATCGGGCGCCATCTGACGCCCGTTATTTGCGCGAATTACGCGACCTGTGCTTTGACAAATATGGCCACACACCTCTACAAACATATCAACAAACTGTCGGAGCCCTGATACGCAAAATCAGTGATGTATTTCGTTCCAAATACGGAAAAACAAGCTATTAAGCAGGTGGTCATAATGTTTTGGCTCATCTGTCTACATAAAACGAGTTCCTTGGCAGGCCGTGAAGGCCCAAGACATGTCTACCGGCCGCCGTGTCATTCTCTGCCCTGCGGCGTCATGTGGACAGTTCCCACGGAAGAACACTGTAAAAATGTTGAAGCCCCAAACTTGCCGCTCGAGGGAGATAGCACACACTCCCACGAAAACAAAGCAAGCACGCACACTTGTCAACCACGGAGTCTTCGAAAGAAGGTGGAAGTTTTATACTTAAATGTCCCGTCAATAGCGCCTTCATTAGAGACGGGGCACAAGTTGGATCAAGAAAGGATGTGGAAGGAAACCTGCCGTGCTATTTTCAAAGGAACTATTCCTGCATTTGGCTGGAGCGATTTACAGAAATAATGGAAAACCTGAATCTGAAGGGGCGGACGGGGAATTGAACCGACGTCCTCCTCAGTGTGCTAAACACTGCGCCACTTCGCTAGGTTTCAAAAGAAGAGCAAAGAGGTGTAGCGCGTTTCCTTACAGCGGAGCGAGTGTGTGGAATAGAAAGTCATCGAAGAATGGCACAATCCCAGCGCTCAGTCCGACGTCTGGGGCAATAGCTGCCACCGTGAATCACCGGTCTTCAACAGTAAGGGCATCCACCTGCTGGACAGTGGTATCGGCAGAGCGTTGTGGCGTTTCAGATCGTGTGTCATCGTCCAGAGACGTCCGTCCTTTCTTTAATCTTGTGCCGCGCCTTGGCTCTTGCAACGGAAATGCTGCGGTCTTTGTACAGTTGTGGTATTCTTTGATGAATGTCTGTTCCCCGCACTCCTTCCGCTTTCAGGAAAAGCAATAGACCCCTTCGCTCTGCTTTTGAAGCCTTCACTGTTTTGAGCACTGCCGAGTGCAGCGGACGGTCAACGCCTGCACGTACTCGCTTTGTCGTCATGTGCGTGTGTGTGTGTGTGCACGTGCTCGTCTAGCGGTGAGTTGAGATCTCAAAACTCTTTTGGGGATGACGGATTCTTCCGTAGGTAATGGCACTATGATTCCTTCAGCAGTTTTCATTTCACAGCCTCCAGCTCGTTTCCATTTGAATGACTCTAATAGATTCGTGCAGAAGTTGGGGGTGTGGAATGGGAGATGGAGGCATAGGACTATGGCTGATAGGTAGGATGGATTTATAAACAGACTTTTGGATCAAGACGCGGAAGATAAATAAATTTACATCGGGAGAGGATACTGAGTATGAGGAGGTAAGAGGAAGCGGTATGTGTTGGTACGAGGGCAGTTCAATAAGTAATGCAACACATTTATTTTTCTCGGCCAATTTTGGTTGAAAAAACCGGAAATTTCTTGTGGAATATTTTCAAACATTCCCGCTTCGTCTCGAATAGTTTCATTGACTTCCGACAAGTGGCAGCGCTGTACGGAGCTGTTAAAATGGCGTCTGTAACGGATGTGCGTTGCAAACAACGGGCAGTGATCGAGTTTCTTTTGGCGGAAAACCAGGGCATCTCAGATATTCATAGGCGCTTGCAGCATGTCTACGGTGATCTGGCAGTGGACAAAAGCACGGTGAGTCGTTGGGCAAAGCGTGTGTCATCATCGCCGCAAGGTCAAGCAAGACTGTCTGATCTCCCGCGTGCGGGCCGGTCGTGCACAGCTGTGACTCCTGCAATGGCGGAGCGTGCGAACACACTCGTTCGAGATGATCGACGGATCACCATCAAACAACTCCGTGCTCAACTTGACATCTCTGTTGGTAGTGCTGTCATAATTGTTCACCAGTTGGGATATTCAAAGGTTTGTTCCCGCTGGGTCTCTCGTTGTCTAACCGAACACCATAAAGAGCAAAGGAGAACCATCTGTGCGGAATTGCTTGCTCGTCATGTGGCTGAGGGTGACAATTTCTTGTAAAAGATTGTTATAGGCGATGAAACATGGGTTCATCACTTCGAACCTGAAACAAAACGGCAATCAATGGAGTGGCGCCACACCCACTCCCCTACCAAGAAAAAGTTTAAAGCCATACCCTCAGCCGGTAAAGTCATGGTTACAGTCTTCTGGGACGCTGAAAGGGTTATTCTGTTCGATGCCCTTCCCCATGGTCAAACGATCAACTCTGAAGTGTATTGTGCTACTCTTCAGAAATTGAAGAAACGACTTCAGCGTGTTCGTAGGCACAAAAATCTGAACGAACTTCTCCTTCTTCATGACAACGCAAGACCTCACACAAGTCTTCGCACCCGAGAGGAGCTCACAAAACTTCAGTGGACTGTTCTTCCTCATGCACCCTACAGCCCCGATCTCGCACCGTCGGATTTCCATATGTTTGGCCCAATGAAGGACGCAATCCGCGGGAGGCACTACGCGGATGATGAAGAAGTTATTGATGCAGTACGACGTTGGCTCCGACATCGACCAGTGGAATGGTACCGTGCAGGCATACAGGCCCTCATTTCAATGTGGCGTAAGGCCGTAGCATTGAATGGAGATTACGTTGAAAAATAGTGTTGTGTAGCTAAAAGATTGGGGAATAACCTGGTGTATTTCTATGCTGAATAAAACAACCCCTGTTTCAGAAAAAAAAGTGTTGCATTACTTATTGAACTGCCCTCGTACATAAGCAAGATAGGTGAGGGATAAGGAGGCAGAGGGGTTTTGCTGATCAGGATTATAAGACGTACATACGCAAGATAGGTGAGGGATAAGGAGGCAGAGGGGTTTTGCTGATCAGGATTATAAGACGTAAGAACATAGAGATATTTATTCTTATTTTTGGTGTTCAGTGAAAGTGATATGAGCTCTCTTTTTATTCCAGCAATCAAACTTCGTATTTGCACGCTGGTTATTTCCAAACATGAAACTTCAGTGGTCGATATGTTACGCCACAGAGGTTCTGAGTACAAGCAGTGCGAACTTCGATTGTCTGCATCATTGTCGCTGCTAGCAGTTTTCACTGAGAATTAAGAGAGGGAGTCAGATACTGGTCACGCTGCAGTGCAGTCTTGAAGTAATTTGCAGAACACAGAGATTGAAATGCAGTAGATGTTGCTTTTTGCAAATATGTTTTGGTGAAGACTGACTTGAGAAGTGTGAAGGTTTTCAGGTAACGCTGCTGTGTTGCTTGCTCACACGGAATTTACCATTAGTTTCAGAGAGACAAATACTTAGCAATTTTTTCTTTATTGGTTTGGGTCAGTTAGTCTGGTTGTGCAGACATGATTAAACAAAATTATCTGTTCACATGGCTTGCACGTAGAGTTGTAGTTCCACTACTGCTTTACCATTTCAGGAACTTATTATTTGTCACAGTATTTTTTTCATAAGAAGTGATCTTTGTAAAAGATTATTGCAATTGTTAAGAAATCAAGTTCGCAATACCACTTTCAATGCGTCTTTTGGCAATCATTTAGTAAGTCGAGCTTTTACCACCGTCTCCTCATGCAAATTTTATTTACTAATTGTGTGTTGCCGCATTGCACTGAACGTAGCGCGGTTTTCCAAAGTAAAGCATGATGCGCTTACTATAACTGCTTCTCCTTGTATTGTAAATGGACAAGGTTTCTTTTCTTTAGCTTGTTTACTGCGGCGCTGTAGTTTAATATTCACCACTTTCGATCAGCACCGAATTTCCGTTGCCGCAAGGCAATTCACTAATTGTTAGGGGCAGTTTAACATCAGTCAGGGCGTAGTAAGATCTTTCACAGTTAAGCATTGCATTTCAAAATTAATATCAGGTTCAGCTTAGGTTCAGGTCAGATCTCATTTCTTATGCAAACAGTTTTACTATTACACCGCAGTGCTACATTTGCGTGTACATCATTTAATGTCTGGAATTTTATTTGGTTTTGGCACATAATTACAGGACTTTTTCACAGAAACATTTTGGACGCTCACTCTTTCAAATTCGAAGAATTTCACTGAACAGCTTATTTAGAATATATATAGTTGTAAAAATTAATTGGAATACAGTTACACAATTTCACATGCGAACTCTACCATCAGCTCTTACCAAGTAACATCGGGACTCATCTGACCAGGCTTCGGTTTTCGTCGTCTACTGTCCAAACGATATGGTGACGAGCCCAGGGCAGGCGCTGCAGGCGATGTCGTACTGATAGAGCGGCACTCACTCAGTGTTTGATAATAAGAGTACTTATTGACTTCAGAAGTGTAAGTAATGTACTTTTTAGAAAACGGTGATGGGAGCTTATTACCGACAAAACAGTCAGAAACCTGTACAAGAATTTCAGACAGTTGAGATCTGCCAAGTCGTCGTATAATACTAGTGGTATATGACCGATCCAGTCATGAATGCTTTTCAGTCGTTGTCCAGGACCCGAAGGGTAGGATAACAGCGAAGCTCCTTCAGACCTCTGCCCGGGTCCCTACGGACCGGCAGGGCTATCCCAGGCGGCTGTGCGTTGATTGACTCACGTCATCCTGCTCCAGCTTGACGGGACCTAACGCAGTGCCAAAGGTGCTACAACCGCCGACTCCTTTTAGAGTCGAGGTGACCATCTGCGCCACTTCAACACGGGTATCAGTGCCGTAACACAGAATATTAAATGTAGACAGGTCGTGCCGCCGAACAACCTCTATTGCGATGTAATCCAACACGACTCTAGGAGGGAAAACGCTAGACGATCAAAAATAACCACATATGCTTGTATACTAAACTGGCGTCCTGGCTGTGCCCATCCATAAAAAGAAAACATTCACGAATTCTTTCTCTGTTGCTGCCGTCCGCCTCTGGAACTAACTACTCTGTACTGACAAGGGAACCTCCCCATCGCACCCCCCTCAGATTTAATTACAAGTTGGCACAGTGGATAGGCCCTGAAAAACTGAACAATGATCAGTCGAGAAAACAGGAAGAAGTTGTGTGGAACTATGAAAAAAATAAACAAAATACAAAAACTGAGTAGTCCATGCCCAAGATGGGCAGCATCATGGACACTGTTAACTCTTAAGCGTCGTGGTCCCGTGGTTAGCGTGAGCAGCTGCGAAACGAAAGGTCTTTGGTTCAAGCCTCCCTCGAGTGAAAAATGTTTTATTTTCAGACTATTATCAAAGTTCAGGCACTCAAACATAATCAACTTCGCTCTCCAAAATTCCAGGACATGTTCAGATTTGCTTGGACACATGCAGGATTTTACGGTCTACACACGGAAAAATTTTAAAACGTTAAAAACATATGTTTTGACAGAGCACGGGGAAAACTGTGCGACTGTGAAACTGTTGCATTCATTTGTTGCAGTTCATGTGACAAACTCTTATGTTGTCTTCACTTTTTTGGGAGTGATTATCACATCCACAAGAAAACCTAAATCGGGCAAGGTAGAAGAATCTTTTTACACATTCGCCAAGTGTACAAGTTAGATGGGCCGACAACATATTCCTGTCAGGTGACGCACATGCCGTCACCAGTGTAGTGTAGAATATATCAGACGTGTTGTCCTGTGGAGGAATCGGTTGACCTATGACCTTGCGAGCAAATGTTTTCGGTTCCCATTGGAGAGGCACGTCCTTTTTTCTACTAATCGCACGGTTTTGCGGTGCGGTCGCAAAAAACAGACACTAAACTTCTTACAGTGAACAGAGACGTCAATGAACGAACGGACAAATCATAACTTTGCGAAAATAAAAAAATTAAAATTTTCACTCGAGGGAAGACCTGAACCAAGGACCTCTCATTCCGCAGCTGCTCACGCAAACCATGGGACCACAGCGCTCAACTCACATTCTTCTTGATGTTGCTCATCTTGAGCATGGACTACTCAGTTCGTATATTTTGCTTATTTTTTCATAGTTCCACACAACTTCTTCCTGTTTTCTCGATTGGTCTGTGTTCAGTTTTTCAAGGCCTATCCACTGTGCCAACTTATAACAAAATCTGAGGGGGGTGCGATGGGGAGGTTCCCTTGTGAGTTGAATACCCTCTTGCATTTAAGAAAAAGCTATAGCACTTTTCATTTCTTCACTTTCATATCTTCCCATAAAAAATTAACATAACTGCCCAGTTTTCTCTCTGTTGAACAGTTAAGGAAATTCCTTCATCTCCTCATGATTAAGCTTCTCTTTCTTTCCGATTTTCAGTCAGTAACGTCCCTTTCTTTCGCCCTCCCTTCATTACCTGTGTGCAGTCCTAAGGCATCGACTTCATACCGACCAGAGCAGCCTCACTAAAAGGCAGATTTCTAGAGCATCAGTATTGAGTAATAGGAAGATGATACTTTGCCCGTGTTCTGCGAGTAGTAATAGAGGGTAAAGTAATTGCATGTAGGAGGCACAGGAAGGACGTCAAGTACATCAAGCCACCTCATAACGAGAAATTAAGTTATGTTTCTTTCCTTTTTAGAAATAAAGAGTTCTATTAATCTGCAAGTGTATGTACAGATCATTTTGGATTCCTGCCATCGGCCATCGCAACTTCTCTCCCTCCTCGTTGGTGTCGGTGCTGACTCCCACAGTAGCCCTTTCGAGTCCTATCCCACTCCTTCTCTCACGACCATCTGCCAGTGCCCTTAGTTTTGTCTAGGAAACCGTCGCCCTCCCCCACCATCAATCCCTTAATATATCGAACTCCTGTTTATAAAATAACTTCAAAAGCCTGATTATTTTTACGAATGAGTTAATGTATTAAATATTTGACTTGAAATATGTAAACTCTTTAGGGTCAAAGGCGCAAAAGCCTACTTACGATGATGGAAAATTCTCATGTTAAGGAACAGCGATCTGCTTTAGTTATCTAAGATGTTTATCAATGAACATAACATGTCACGCTATCGTGAACAGATGTGTTATTGTACAATGTGCTGTGTACTGTGTTTTTAATAATTAAAAATCAACTTTTACCGCTACATATATGTGCATGGCCACGTGCACAAGGTGCTTTTTGATTGTAAAAGTTTCATTTCTGACCAACTCCTGCATAATGTGCAACATTTTATCCATTGATATGACAAATTGGCATGAGGTTCCGTCTCATAATGCACATGTTTTCTAGCAATCACTTTTGAAGACCAGAAATTGACAGCAAAGCCTGTCCAAACTAGGTACCGAGAATATATAAGTATTTATGCGACCTTGGCTACCGAAAGTTTTGTTTCTAATTGTGTTGACGTATTAGTTTCGGGTTATTCCCCGTATCTCCTGTGTAGTACCTGCCAGCGGAAATCGAGACGAGTGCAGAGGAACTAGCATGGGTATCACAGAGGGATAGTACACAAGGCTGTCACGGAGACGCGTGGGAGCCACTGACCCAGGTGTTCAGATGCCAGCGACAATACGCCTGGCCGGGCACTTCTAACTACCGCGGGTGACATGTCTCATCCACATGAGGCTGGGACACAGGCGTTATCCTGCCCACCTGTAACGGTCGAAAATCATCGCTTCTGGACACTGCGATCAAGTTACAACAGCGATGGCGGATCTGAACTATGTCATATCGGCGTGTACCAAGTACTCGGCCGCACACGCGATCTTGTACAAAAAATTGGTTGTAAGATGCAACACCGCTCCGCACAAGTGCAACTAATTTACTTCACAGGCTCTCGATGTACACTGATGGAAAAAAATTGCTACACCAAAAAGTAATTAATGTACAGTATTGAAATTTGCGGAATACATTTAACTAGGTAACATATTTATACGATTGACATTGCAAGATAACAGGTTAGTGTAAGAGCGAGATAAGCCACTGCAAATATGAAATGCTAGTACATTAATAAGCGGTGTACCATCCAGAATTTTGAATTCAATCATGCAAACGTGCATGCATTCTGTTGTGCAGGTGCCGGCTGTCAGTTTGTTGGATGGAGTTTCATGCCTGTTCCACTTGGTCGGTCAATGCAGGGACGGTTAATGCTGGTTGTGTAAGACGCTGGAGTAGTCTCATGGTGTCCCGTATGTGCTCCATTGGAGACAGATCTGGTGATCGAGCAAGCCAAGATAACATGTCGATACTCTGTAGCGCTTGTTGGGTTACAACAGTCATGTGTGGACGAGTTGTTCATGAATGGCAGCACAACAGGTCGAATCACCAAACTGACGTACAGTTTTACGCTCAAGGTGTGTTTAATAACCACAAGAGTGCACCTCCTGTCGTACGAAATCACACTGGACACTACAGCTCCAGGTGTAGGTCCAGTTTGTGTATTACGCAGACAGGTTGGTTCCAAGCCTTCAACTGGCCACTCCTCCAACATACGTCCATCACTGGCACCGAAGCAGAACCAGCTTTCATCAGAGAAGACAACAAACATCCAACCTGCCCTCCAATGAGCTGTTGCTTGACACCACTGAAGTTTCAAATGGCGGTGGTTTCGGGTCAGTGGAATTCACACTACAGGGCGTCTGGCTCGGAGCTGTCTTCAAAATAATCGATTTCTAGCAGTTCGCTGTGTCACTGTGGTGTCAATTGCTGCTCATACTGCTGCTGCAGATGCAGTACGATGCGCCTGAGCCATATGCTGAACACGATGGGCCGGCCGCTGTGACCGAGCTGTTCCCGGCCCTTCAGTCCGGAACCGCGCTGCTGCTACGGTCGCAGGTTCAAATCCTGCGTCGGGCATGCATGTGTGTGATGTCCTTAGGTTAGTTAGGTTTAAGTAGTTGTAAGTATAGGGGACTGATGACTTCAGATGTTATGTCCCATAGTGCTTAGAGCCATTTGAACCATCTGAACACGATGGTCTTCCCTAGAGATTGTGCCACGTGGCCATCTGGAGCGCGGTGTTCTCGCAACCATACGTTCCCCTGATTACAGCTGCCAACAATCATGTACTGCCAAGTCTTTCTGCAATCTCGCAGAAGGAACATCCAGCCTTATTACACGACCTCTTCCAAACTCAGTGAGGTGTTGATAACGCCGTCTTTGTCGCCTTAAAGCATTCTTGACTAACATCAGCTCACCACGTCCAATCTCAAAGGTAACTAACACTTCCGACCTTCACAGCGTGTATTTGAAGCAAACCTGTCTTGTAGCCTCACGGTGGCGTGAAATTGTAACACACATCATCTTTCAGACGAAGAAGCACGCCTACCAACCTTCCTTTTATATCGCACAGCTCCTTGTTGGTGTTGCGATTTTTTTCCGTCAGTGCAGTTTCTTCCAAAAGTTGCAATGTAACGAAACAAGTATTAAACTACTATGAGAAGATAAATAGCAGGTATACATTGTGTCCCAAGAGGAATGATAAGTTTTCAGGGATGTGACAGGAACGATCATTCGAAGCAAAAATGTCTAATAAACATGGGCTCTAAGCTTAAGTGCCATGAGCATTTCATCTTCGATGAGGTGAGATAAATCTGTTCTACCTTTGTGAGAAAGTAGTATTGACCAAAATAAGAACAAAATGTCTAGTAGTCATGGGTTTTAAATCGCATACCTTTAGCCCTATGAGCACTTTTTCAGTAGAAGAGTTGTGTTTCACAGCAGCGAAGGTGAACAGGTGCTCAAAGCTGTTATGGTATCCACTTCAGAGCCCCTGTTTGCTGGACTTTTTTTGTTCTTACTACTACCTCTCAAAGTATGGAATGCAAAGAGTCTGCGGTACAAGAGCTTCGTTCCGCAGTATCGAAGATGAAGTAGTGCTCGTAGCTCTTAGGGTCTGCATTTTAGGGCTCATGTTTGCTAAACATTTTTGCTTCGAAAGATCGTTTCTCCAAATGTAAATGTAAATGCCGCGTGGCTAGGGTCTCCCGTCGGGTAGACCGATCGCCTGGTGTAAGTCCTTCGAGTTGACGCCACTTCGGCGACTTGCGTGTCGATGGGGATGAAATGATGATGATAAGGACAACACAACACCCAGTCCCTAAGCGGAGAAAATCTCCGACCTAGCCGGGAATCGAACCCGGGCCGTTAGGTATGACATTCCGTCGCGCTGACCACTCAGCTACCAAGGACGGATATCGTTTCTTTCGTATCCCTGGATATTGAGTTTTCCTCCTGGGACACCCTTTATAATACGACTGAGACAGCTGCAGCTTCATTCAGAGTAGCTGCCTTCTGTCTACGGTACCACGTTACATCCAGCTTGCGAAAGCATAAAAAGTTTTATACATTAATGTGGTAGATTATTGCTATTAAAATGTAGCGATTAATGTTGCAAGAGTTGGTCACCTTTTTCATAGTGTATACTCTATCTCGTTAAACATGCTTGAAAATTCTTCTTCTAGGTGTGATCTACTGAATGTGGTGAATGAACTCTTGAACGGCTGAATTAATGAGTGATATTACCTTCTTTTGCTTTCTTATCGCAGAAAACTGTACTGCGTAGAATGTTTTCCATCTTTTGTAATTCTGTTCAGTAGTTTCATGCCATAACCTACTGCATTACTTTTTTTAATACTTTGACTTAAGAAAGAAATACTTTCAACATTATTTTTACTCAGCTCGCTCTTTGTATCTTCCACAGGTATGTGCTCTCCGTTTTCGCCTTGGATCACTGCTTCTCTCGTAGCTTTTGCAGTAAGTATACATTAAAATAGTCCTTTATCAATTTTTAAAGAGAAAAGATAGCAAAAGGAGACATCGATGACGGATATTGATCCATACAATTACAGATGGAAACGTTGTGTGAAGTTCAAGCTGTACTGCGGTTGTAGCACTTTGAATCTCTAGCAGTGTTCAGTACCATTCGCGCTCTGTTACATTTGACTTTTGGTTTACTTTCTTAGTGCGCATTTATTGTACGTAACTTGATATCTACGATAAAAAATTTTGAATTTTGGTTAAAAGTAAATGTAATACCAATCGGTGCTCAGAAACTTAAAATGTTTTGTATGGCTTTGAAACTGATCTCGGTCTCTATAACTACACATTGGGAATTATTTTCTTTTTCTCGGTGTTTCGTGCCATCATCCACAAACTATGGAGAAAACGAGAAGAAAATTTTTATTAAGCCCCATGGTGTGCCACGTGCACTCCAAAGGACAGCTGTTAATGGTTGCTTCTCCGGCATTTTCAGTCAGTCTTGAGGCTGCAAATGCACTCAGGGCCCAGCACCAGCAGGCAGTGCCCTCTGAAGAGGGCTGTGTGCGTTTACAGTCTCAGGACTGACTGAAGACGGCTGAGAGGCAACCATTAACAGGTGTAGTGGGTACGGCGGACGACAGGGTTAAGGAACATTTTCTTTCTAGCCTTAACTATAAACGTTGTGGAAAATATGCCTATAAGCTTTTAAGAATGAACACCAAGTGTGCCCTCCTGACATTGTACTTGCCCGCGAAAGGCTAAGGTCCCGAGTTCGAGTCTCGGTCGGGCACACAGTTTTAATCTGCCAGGAAGTTTCATATCAGCGCACACTCCGCTGCAGAGTGAAAATCTCATTCTGGAAATTTAATATTGGTTATTAGTGCGAACAGATTTACTATTCGTGCTCGAACAGTCCACGGATGTACTGCCGGTCCATAGTGTCCAACGGGCACAATATTTCGGCGATCAGACATGTCGCCATCGTCAGATGCGCTGACGTACTGAGCTCCTGAGGGTGGGCGGCCGTCTTGTATCCCCTCCCCTCGCGAGGCGTTCTCTCCGCGGTTCGCGCCCGAGCGTCAGCGGTCGCTGAGACGCTGGCGTCGGCGTCTGTGGTGACTTCGGTGTAACTGCCTCGTCCGCCCTAGTCGCCCGTTCGTTTCCTTTGTTGAGCGTCTTTTTAATTAGACTCAACGCTGGTTCTCATACCAAAAAAATGGTTCAAATGGCTCTGAGCACTATGGGACTTAACAGCTATGGTCATCAGTGCCCTAGAACGTAGAACTACTTAAACCTAACTAACCTAAGGACAGCACACAACATCCAGCCATCACGAGGCAGAGAAAATCTCTGACCCCGCCGGGAATCGAACCCGGCAACCCGGGCGTGGGAGTTCTCATACCCTGCTGAGGTTGTAGCCGCAATCTCGGTTGATGAGTCCGTGCCTGTTATGAATTTCGATAGCCTCTCTAACAACGCTGTCCCAGTATTTAGATGTCTGTGCCAAGACCCTGGTATGTTGGTAGTCCATTTCGGACAAACAGTGCTCTGCGACCGCCGAGTTGTTGGGGTACCCAAGTCAAGTATGCCTCTGATGTTCTCGGCAACGATCTTCGATGGTGCGCACTGTGTGTCCAATATAAGTCTTCCCACATTAACCCAGAAACTGGTATATGCCGGCCTTCCGAAAACCGAGATCGTCTTTGACACTTCCTAATAAGTCTAATTAAAAAGGAGCTCAGCAAAGGAAACGAACGGGCGACCAGGGCGGAAGAGGCAATTACCCAGACGCCACCACAGACGCCGGCGCCAGCGTCTCAGCGACCGCTGACGCGCGGGAGCGAACCGCGGAGAGAACGACGCCTCGCGAGGGGAGGGGATTTAAGACGGCCGCCCACCCTGAGGAGCTCAGACAATACGACCACGTTTCTCTGTCCGTTTTCGTACAGTCACTAACAGTGGCCTGTTATCGTCCAGCCACCTTTTTCTTTGACCATAGAGTTGGCGCATTACTGCACACCTCCTCTGTACTTCCACCGTCGGAGGATGCCACGCAACTAAGTTCCAGCGCCGTACCTTCAACGTGCTATGCTAGGCTATTATTCAGCTGTTGCTTTGAGTCTCCTCTCACTTGTCCACCGATACAGTTGGACCGGATCTGAACCGGTGACGCTGTGATAAGTAAACTGCCACAAAAAAAGAGCTCAGTTCGTCAGCGCACCTGACGATGGCGACATGTCTGATCGCCGAAATATTGTGCCCGTTGGACACTACGGACCGGCAGTACACACGTGGACTATTCGAGCAAGCAATACGCCGGGAGAAACTGAAAAAATGTTCAAATGTGTGTGAAATCTTATGGGACTTAACTGCTAAGGTCATCAGTCCCTAAGCTTACACACTACTTAACCTAAATTATCCTAAGGACAAACACACACATCCATGCCCGAGGAAGGACTCGAACCTCCGCCGGGACCAGCCGCACAGTCCGTGACTGCAGCGCCGCAGACCGCTCGGCTAATCCCGCGCGGCGAGAAACTGAAGAATCACAGATTTGCTATTGGCGTTCATGCATATTAGCAGAGCCTCATTACATGACCGATACATCAACAGCAGTGACCGCAGGTATGTCGAACACGGCAGGACTGCGAGAAACGCAGCATTGATTCAGGCAACCATCTCAGCTCTGGCCACAATTTGAGTAAGCTTCATGGCACAGCTGCCACGCTTCCACGAAAAAAACGGGAAAGGGATGTTAGGTCAGGATGGTAAACAGTTACACATGCTGACAGATGTACTGCACAGTAAACCAGAAATCAACCCCGCCCTTCCCCCCCCCCCCCCCCCCCCCCGACGATTGTTCAAAGAATCAAACTTCCTTGTCTTAAATAGCGCCAAACGAATGAGTTAGTGCATTAAATTAAACTTCCTGGCTGGCTGATTAAAACTGTGTGCCGGACAGAGACTCAAACTCGGTACCTTTGCCTTTCGTGGGAAAGTGCTGCAGTGTGAAAATTTCATTCTGAAAACATCCCCCAGGCTGTGGTCAAGCCATGCCTCCTCAATTATCTTTCTTCCAGGAGTGCTCGTTCCGCAAGTTTCGCAGGAGAACTTCTTTGAAGTTTGGAAGGTAGGACATGCTGTACTGGCGGAAGTAAAGCTGAGAGGATGGGTCGTGCGTGGGCAGTTCAGATGGTAGAACAGTTGCTCGGGAAACGCAAACGTCCCGATCTACAGTCTCGGTCCGGTACACAGTTTTAATTAGTTACGAATTTTCAAATCATCGCACAAACCCCTGCAGAGCGAAAATTTCAGTCCAATGCGTTAAATACATTACTGGCCCTTACAACTGGCACACCAAGTAGAAATGCAGATGATAAACGGGTATTCATTGGACAAATATATTATACTAGAACTGACATGTGATTACATTTTCACGCAGTTTGGGTCCATAGATCCTGAGAAATCAGTATCCAGAACAACCACCTCTGGCCGTAATAATGGCCTTGACACGCCTGGGTATTGAGTCAAACAGAGCTTGGATGGCGTGTACAGGTACAGCTGCCCATGAAGCTTCAACACAATACCACAATTCATCCAGATTAGTGACTGGCGTATTGTAGCGAGCCACTTGCTCGGCCACCATTGACCAGGCGTTTTCAATTGGTGACAGATCTGGAGAATGCGCCGGCCAGGGTAGCAGTCGAACATTTTCTAACATTTTCTGTATCCAGTAAGGCCCGTACAGGACCTGCAACATGCGGTCGTGCTTTATCCTGCTGAAATGTAGGGTTTCGCAGGGATAGAATGAAGGGTATAGCCACGGGTCGTAACACATCTGAAATGTAACGTCCACTGTTCGAAGTGCCGTCAATGCGAACAAGAGGTGACCAAGACGTGTAACCAATGGCACACCATACTATCACGCCGGGTGACACGCCAGTATGGCGATGACGAATACACGCTTCCAATGTGCGTTCACCCGGATGTCGCCAAACATGGATGCGACCATCATTATGGTGTAAACAGAACCTGGATTCATCCGAAAAAATGACGTTTTGCCGTTCGTGCACACAGCTTCGTCGTTGAGTACACCATCGCAGGCGCTCCTGTCTGTGATGCAGCGTCAAGGGTAACCGCAGCCAAGGTCTCTGAGCTGATAGTCCATGCTGCTGCAAGCGTCGTCGTGCAGATGGTTGTTGTTTTGCAAACGTCCCCATCTGTTGACTCAGGTATCGAGACGTGGCTGCACGATCCGTTACAGCCATGAGGATAAGATGCCTGTCATCTCGACTGCTAGTGATACGAGACCGTTGGGATCCAGCACGGCGTTTCGTATTACCCTCGTGAACCCACCGATTCCATATTCTGCTAACAGTCATTGGATCTCGACTAACGAGAGCAGCGATGTCGCGATACGATAAACCGCAATCGCGATAGACTACAATCCGACCTTTATGAATGTCGGAAACGTGATGGTACGCATTTCTCGTCCTTACACGAGGCATCACAACAACGTTTCATCAGGCAACGCTGGTCAAGTGCTGTTTGTGTATGAGAAATCGGTTGGAAGCTTTCCTCATGTCAGCACGTTGTAGGTGTCGCCACCGGCGCCAACCTTGTGTGAATGCTGTGAAAAGCTAATCATTTACATATCACAGCATCTTCTTCCTGTCGGTTAAATTTCTCGTCTGTAGCACGTCATCTTCGTGGTTTAGCAATTTTAATGGCTAGTAGTGCCTACGAGTGAGAAAAGATTTCAAATTTTATTGGAAGTCGCTAAGTGCTCTAATTCTCCACTGCTGGGTAATTGGCTCGCTGTGACTCACGCTTCGTCAAGCCATATACACAGTTTCTAACTGTAATACTTATTGTGTTAAACCTTTGTTGGGCGATGTATCGGTAACAGTGTGTTCTCATAGTTCACAACATTACTGTTTCGATTGTTAAAATAATTGGCTCACGTGAAGTAGCCGCTATCTAGTGAACAGTACACGAGGAAAGCGTTATCATTCCCTTTTTAATGTAAATTCCGCAAAAAAAAAGATTCCATACAAGGCGCGAAATTGTATGGCTTAGGAGCGTACAGCATCACCAGGTGGTACACGTGTAAGCTGCACTTCCTCAACACATTCGAAAACGTTCCCTGAGGCGTGGTCGTAGAATGTGTCTCAGCGTACGTACTGGTTGAATATGCGTAATTATATCTCAATATGATACCAGTTAGGTGTTCTAATATCATCCACTACACTAACAAACATACTTAAGCTCAAGACTCTTTTTCAGAGGCGCCCATAAAGAGCAGCAGAGGGTCTGCGGTTTGTAAGTCTCACGTCAGGAAAAAAATGTCTGTAGTGTCTTCTCGCCTCACCATGACAAACAATAATGTCTGTGAACTCAAACAATTAGCTGTCATTTCTGGAACCGAACATCATATCTAAACAACAATTCTTGTACGAAACACTGTACGATTAAAATGAGAATAGCAATATTTTCTTCATTTAAAAATTACACTTCGTGTGCGACTTATCGCCCCTCACTTTTTGTCAGTTAAACGACCTGGTGTTAAATGTGATGACATCCCATTCATGGCTGATGCTGTCTCTGCATACATGCCTATGCTTTAGTTGCTCCTCTATCTCTAGAGGATGCCAAACGGTACTTAGAAATTACGGATGTAGAATGAATGCACTAATCTGCTATTGCTTTGCCGTTTCACAAAAAAAATCTGTGTGCTGTTCCCTTTAAAAAAAAAGTAATGGTATTATGGTATTTTTACATTACCAGGTTATCATATGCAGTAACAGTCAGGCATTCTGTCAGTGATAACAAAACGTACGACTTCATTAAGCAGCGGTAAATATAAAGACACCTAAAGACCTTCAACTTTTGTAGTCCTGTCATCCTCAGTTGGGTGTAGTATTACAGTATATGCCGCGCGAGATTAGCCGAGCGTTCTAGGGCGCTGCAGTCATGGGCTGTGCGGCTGGTCCCGGCGGAGGTTCGAGTCCTCCCTCGGGCATGGGTGTGTTGTTTGTCCTTAGGATAATTTAGGTTAAGTAGTGTGTAAGCGTAGGGACTCATGACCTTAGCAGTTAAGTCCCATAAGATTTCACACACATTTTACAGTACATCTTCCATTTTTATTTGGTGACGGTCGAACTACAACTGAAAAAAACGCAGTGTTGTTAATGCTGAACATTGTACTGCAAGAGAACAGTTTGTTAATTACTGCATCAAGTGATGCTTTGCTAATCAGTTTTAAATTATGCAGTACTCCTGTGGCAAAGTTAAGTAAATCTTTCATTCATTTCTGTTGAACTAAAATGCCATGTATTTTAGGGTGCTGAGTCTTCTCCCAAAGCAATCAAAGAAACCACAGTTTTGACTAAACTAGCTTTGCCTGGTCACAACATAATTAATGATAATAACAAATACCTTGTGGATTAAACGAGAGCGAGTGTCAAGCGACCAGCTGCGATATTTGTCAGTGGATTTGTGTCAGTCTAACATACTGGTGACGACCTCCACGTGACTGAGCATGAACACGATGACTGCATACTCCAAAGCTCTCATGACACCCGTTTGTCTAGGTACCCGGACTGGGTGGGGGATCTAAACCACTGTCAGAATCAAAACAAGCCATCAGCCCACAAGGGTGCATCTCCTCATTGTGCATCACATATCATACATATTGTAACATCTACATCTATATCCATACTCCACAAGCCACCTGACGGCGTGTGGCGGAGGGTACCTTGAGTACCTCTATCGGTTCTCCCTTCTATTCCAGTCTCGTATTGTTCGTGGAAAGAAAGATTGTCGATATGCCTCTGTGTGGGATCTAATCTCTCTGATTTTATCCTCATGGTCTCTTCGCGAGATATACGTAGAAGGGAGCAATATACTGCTTGACTCCTCGGTGAAAGTATAATCTCGAAACTTCAACAAAAGCCCGTACCGAGCTACTGAGCGTCTCTCTTGCAGAGTCTTCCACTGGAGTTTATCTATCATATCCGTAACGCTTTCGCGATTACTAACTGATCGTGTAACGAAGCGCGTTGCTCTCCGTTGGATCTTCTCTCTCTCTTCTATCAACCCTATCTGGTACGGATCCCATACCAGTGAGCAGTATTCAAGCAGTGGGCGAACAAGTGTACTGTAACCTACTTCCTTTGTTTCTGGACTGCATTTCCTTAGGGTTCTTCCAATGAATCCCAGTCTGGCATCTGTTTTACCGACGATCAACTTTATATGATCATTCCATTTTAAATCACTCCTGTGCCTACTCCCAGATAATTTATAGAATTAACTGCTTCCAGTTGCTGACCTGCTACATTGTAGATAAATGATAAGGGATGTTTCTTTCTATGTATTCGTAGCACATTACACTTGTCTACATTGAGATTCAATTGCCATTCCCTGAACCATGCGTCAATCCGTTGCAGATCCTCCTGCATTTCAGTACAATTTTCCATTGTTACAACCTCTCGATATACTACAGCATCATCCGCAAAAAGCCTCAGTGAACTTACGATGTTATCCACAAGGTCATTAAATATATTGTGAACAGCAACGGTCCTACAACACTCCCCTGTGGCACACCTGAAATCACTCTTACTTTGGAAGACTTCCCTCCATTGAGAAGAGTGAAACAACACCACCATTGGACTCTCAGGCCATGGAAAAGCGGTGCTTAAACTCATAAGTTATGGCCCGCGTTGGTACATGCCGATGGCAAGGTACAAGATTGTCAAATACAACATTAGGTGATATGGGGCAAAGTGCTTTGAATATTACATGAATTTAAAATTGTACTTGTGGAATTATAATTAAAAATTACGAAAATTCTCCTATTTGACCTATTCCAAAAACCTCATGAGAGAAGTTTACGACATATAAAGAGATGAAACAGAGTGAAAATAATTTTTATTTTTAGTCACTCAGAAGCACACTGCACCATACCTCGTATATCATCCTTTTGATCTTTTTTTGGGCTCCTTAGCGGCCAACTGTGCTGCATACTCTGCTTTATCAATGCAAACCTTGTCCATCCGTTCAAGTTCTCTGATGCAGTTTGCTCCAGGATTCATTCTCATATGCTGTAGCACTTTCATCCTGCCAGTGTTGCCGTCATTAAAAGCAATAACAGCATCACTGACCCCCACTTTAGTGTCTTCATTCCAACAAAAACATTTTTTGGTAAGCGAGTCCATATAAGATTATTGACGACTCATTGGGATTTTAAGTCTGACCATGCAGACACTTCTTCAGTAATTCAGGATTTGCCATTTCTCCGTAAATAAGTTTTATGATATCCATGACTGCTGCTGGAATGGTATGTTTATGGCTGTATGAAATGTTTCAGTACTAGGTACTACGATAACTGCACCATGAATCAGATCCAGGAGGGTAAAGGTGGTGTACTGGTTTTTCATCAGTTGACAGTCTGTGGAAGAAGGTAGTCCATACTGCCTGCTTCATTTTCAACAACTCAGTATTATTTCTAATGGCCGTCCCATAATACTGCTGTAGTTCATCAATCGTTTCGTCTGACAGCGTGCCTCATGATTTTACCATCAGAAAGTTTCTTGTCTCTCAAGCTTTGTTTCAACTTCGTCAACCTGGTGCCCATCCACAGTCTTCTATATAAAAAATTACCGAGTTTATTAGATCTTGAAGTAATGTGCGTAAAAATTTTAACATTTTCAACCGGTGTAGACTATATTTTAAAAAATAAAATACTTCCCGTATTAGTTTTGTATGTATTATTCAGGAGACCATGCACAATAAAGAAACGGTAAGCGTAGAAAAACTCCGTGGATAAAGCTCCTGAATTTTTCGAACAGACCTTGTACAGCGCCAACACATGCACGCGTCGTCCGTCGAATGCATTTAAGTGGAGTTAGAACGGAAAACAAAAATTTTTTCACATTTCCGGATTTTTATCTCATTATGAAATTTGCAATTTTTCCGCGCCGTCCGCGGATTTTGTTTTATCTCGTCCACCGTTACAAATCTGCGTCCTTTCAACGGGGTTTTCAACTTGGGGAATAAAAAACTGTCCACAGTGGCCAGGTCTGGGGAGTACGGAGGATGAGACAGCACAGTGATTTCGTATTTCGTGCAATAGTCACGCACCAGTAGGGATGAATGGGCGGGTGAGTTATCGTAATGCAAGAGCCACGAACTTTCTCGACACATTTCAGGCCGTTTCCTCCTCACACTTTCTCACAGGCGTCGTAACACGTCCCGATAATACCATCGATTAACACTATGCCGTTCGGCGACACAACAGTGGTGTCGTGCGCGAAATAGCGGTCAGTGGTGTCGTCTGCATGGTATCGCTCTGTGGTCGGGGACAGCATGTTAGTAACTTTTGCATTCTGCTGGTGTTTTGTTTAGGTAACAATAAGTAACACACGTCGACAAGTGTTTTGGTTTTATAAGTACTTGTGCCCTCTCATCATGGCGGACGAAAGAGACAATAGGATTGTTTACGACGAATGCGCGGACGTGTTATCTGACATTGGGCAGAAGACACTGGATATCAAAAAAATGAAAGTGAAGCAGAATCGTAGGAAGATAGTGAAATACGTCCAAGAAGAATTCAGCGAACGCTGCGGTTGCCAACTGATTCGGATGAATCAGACGAAGAAGACAGTGCGCAGTGGTCAGACTTTGATTTACCGAGGACCAATAATAAATTTGAAGGATCCCCGGTCCAAACATATTCCCCAAAGATACACAGAGCGTCGAGGATATCGTACAGTTATATATTGGGAACGATTTATTTAAATATATTAGCAACGAAACCAACAAGTACTACAGTCAAAATTGCACTAGAAGGAAACTGGATTTAAAAAACATCAGATTTGTCGACGTTACGGGACCCGAACTTAGAAAATGGTTTGGGATTGCTATCCTTATGGGAATTGTAAGAACAGCAAGGATCAATGATTATTGGTCCACGAATCTGTAGACAGACACACGGATATTTCGCAAAACGATGTCCCGCATCCGATTAAGACAAATATTATCATTTTTACGTTTTTCCGACAGCAACAATAAAGTGGATAATGCCGACCGGCTTATCAAAGTGCAATTCATAATTGATTATTTTTCCAAAAAGTTTAAAAAAACGTTTAATCTAGGCCAAAACATCTCAGTTGATGAAGGAATGATACCGTGGTGTGGACGATTAAATTTTAAAGTTTACAATCCATCGAAAATTACGAAATACGGCATACTCATTCGGATGCTGTGTGATTCGAGTACGGGATACATTTCCTCATTCAAGATATCTTCCGGCGCTGGACAGTCTTTAGCATAAACAGTGATGGAACTACTGACATCTTCTGATGGAAAGTGGCATCACCTCTCCATGGATAATTATTATAACAGTGTAGAACTTGCAAAGAAGTTAGTTGAAAAAAATCGTAATAGGGCAAAACAGCGTGAAGAAGTCAATGTGTTTGATGCTTGTCACCAACGGGAAGGTGACAAGCGGCCGGCGACAAGCCAAGCAATCCTACATCGCGCAGCCGGCGCCAAGCGAATACATTTGTACGAGACGTGCGGATGGCAAAGTGTTAACAGCTCGTTCTGCAACACGAATTCATGATGAGCTAATCATTCAAATTCAAGTAAAACCATCAGCATTGCTTTGATATTTACCTGACGAGCTTTTCTAGGTCTTGGAGAACATTTCCCGGCCTGTTCTGAAGATTGAAACTTGCTCTCTACATCATAACCGTAGACCCACAACTCATCACTAATTATGGTTCTCTTAAGGAACATCTCGTTCACAGATTGCGAAAAAATGGTTCAAATCGCTCTGAGCACTATGGGACTTAACATCTGAGGTCATCAGTCCCCTAGACTTAGAAGTACTTAAACTTAACTAATCTAAGGACATCACACACATTCGTGCCCGAGGCAGGATTCGGACGTGCGACCGTAGCAGCAGCGCAGTTCTGGACTGAAGTGCCTAGAACCGCTCGGCCACAGCGGCCGGCACAGATTGCGAGGCGAAGGTCTTTCTGTTCTTCAGTCATGAGCCTTGGGACGGACTTGGCGACAACACGATGCATTCCAAGATGCTATCTCAGCATACCATGACACGATCCAACTGAAATGTTACATTCTTCTGCAATCTCTCGGACAGTCTGTCTTCGACTAGCACGCACAGTTTCGTTCACGTTCCTGGCGTAAGCGCCGCCGGCGTACGTCGAAGGGCATCCTGGACGCGGGGCAAATTTAACTTCCGTCCGACCATTTTTAAACCGTGTGAACCCGCGTAACACGGAGTACGCCTTAAGCACTCATCTTCGTAGGCTTCTTGCATCATTTGGTGTGTCTCTGCAAAGGATTTTCGCGCAAAATATAATGCTGACGCGTTGCTCCTCGACCTCTGCCATCTCGAACTTCGTAAACTGTGCGACACAACGTTCTACTGAATACAGCACTTATTTATGTATGTATGTTAACCGGGGAACTAGAAACGACGCAGAGGCTCCGCCCCCGTTGCAGCCGCAGAGGCCCACAACCCCATGACGACTACCGCAGTCCACTTCACCCCTGCGTCGCTCCACATTGAACCCAGTATTTTTGTGCGGTTTGGCCACCAGTAGAGGACCCCCCCCCCCCCTCTCCAGGGAACGTCTCACTCCAGACGAGCGCAACCCGTATGTTTGCGTGGTAGAGTGGTGTACGCGTACGTGGAGAACTTGTTTGCGCAGCAATCGCCGACATAGTGTAACTGAGGCGGAATAAGGGGAACCAGCCCGCATTCGCCGAGGCAGATGGAAAACCGCCAAAAAACCATCCACAGGCTCGCCGGCTCACCGGACCTTGACACAAGTCCGCCGGGCGGATTCATGCCGGGGACCAGGCGCTCCTTCCCACTCCGGAAAGCCCTTGCCGGCCGAAGTAGCCGTGCGGTTAAAGGCGCTGCAGTCTGGAACCGCAAGACCGCTACGGTCGCAGGTTCGAATCCTGCCTCGGGCATGGATGTTTGTGATGTCCTTAGGTTAGTTAGGTTTAACTAGTTCTAAGTTCTAGGGGACTAATGACCTCAGCAGTTGAGTCCCATAGTGCTCAGAGCCATTTGAACCAAAAGCCGTTCGTCAGATCGCTCGGCTAACCGGACGGGCCAATATAGCACATAACAATAACTAACAGGTAAATAACAATGACACTTCGGGCGGTTACACACTAAACATAGGTGTATGCAGGGATGCCAAGAGCATTTCGCTCCGTCTGGAACGGCGCGACCGCTACGGTCGCGGGTTCGAATCCTGCCTAGGGCATGGATGTGTGTGTGATGTCCTTAGGTTAGTTAGGTTTACCTAGTTTTAAATTCTAAGGGACTGATGACCTCAGACGTAAAGTCCCATAGTGCTCAGAGTCGTTTGAACCATTTTGAATTTCGCTCCAGCACACCATTGGCGCGAAATTACGAATGTTTCGGAATATTTGGAGTAGTCATAGCCACGTAGTGTGCGCCCATGCCCCCTAAGCAGCGAGTCCGGGGCCCCGGCACTCCTATAACGACCACACGTTCTTCCGCAGGCAGTCGTATTAGCATCTCTTCAGCGGTTGTCATTTTACAACCTCCGGCGCATTTCTATTGGAACAGCGCTAATATGCTGTCCTGCTCAAATACTGAATTAGTTCTCGTTGCCGTTCAAACGAATTTAAAAGCCGCCATTGGTTTTGTGTGAAACACGGCGGCCGTTCCGGACGTAGAACGCCTCTCTACAAAGTGAACAACAAAATTGGGATGGAGAGCCGAGCGCGGCCGTCACGTGGGCAGATCGATTCAAAGGCGGCAGGCCGCGGGCAGTACTGCATCGCCGCGGCGTGCTTTAGCGGCGCAAACAAACAAAACGTAAAACGTGACTCCCGGCTCGTGGCGACGCATTCTGCGCTGAGTGTCGCAGCAACCCGAGCTGCGGAGGGTAGAAGGCGAGGGCCAGATGGCTGCCTGCTGACTGCTCGTTACTCGCTCGCAGTCGACGCGCTGTGCCGGCACACGAAACAGTCCACACGCAATTTGTCCTCTCCGCAACGTGTGACGACTTCCTTGCTGGCATAGAGTCCGCCTCCGACCGCGCTGAACATGAGAAGAACAGATTGAGAGCATAATTTTTTTCAGAAATAACTGTCTGAGAGAGGTATACGGCTGTGCTGTGGATCACGCTTAAGTGCCTGGCAGAGGGTTCATCGAACCACATGTAACATCGAAAATGCAGATAAAATATCATATTGGGTATTCAGTCCCTTGTTATTGGATCACAACCGGTTTCGTGGCACTAAAAGCCACGTCTTAGTGAACATCTGTATAACAATGAATCCAAATGAAATAACAAACCGGTTTTTTTTTTTGTTTTTTTTTTTTTTTTTTTTGCTATCGTTTCGGCCTGCTATGGACCACGAATATTTTTATCTCTCCACTGATTGTGTTTTCCTTTTTTGCCAGTAGATTTCCATTTTAGCTGAATGTGCTTCTTGTCTCTGTTTTGACCATTTGCAGGCAGGACGTGGAACTGGCGTAGTAGGCGAAATAAGGTTTTTAGTAATTTTGACTTTTTCTCTGAAAACTTCTCGATCCTAAATGTCATCAAATGAAATTTCAGCTTCCTGTAAATCCTTTTTAACTTGGATTGCCCGCATTGAATACGATTTTGATTTTGAAATTGATGAATCTATGCGATGAGTAAGTCTTTGCGGGTTCATTCTTTCCAGATGACCAAAAAATAGCATTCTCCGCTTCCTCATGCTGGTAACAATGTCTTCTGTATGTTCGTATAATTGAGAGTTGTGTCTTCGGCGGAATTCTCCGTTTTCTTTGATAAGGCCATGGATTTTCCCCAAAATTTTCCTCTCTTTTATTTCAATTTTTCGCAGTGGTCCTTTCTTCGTCGTGTTTAAACATTGTAATGCATACAAAGCTGACGGTCTAATTATGGTGTTATAATGACAAAATTTTAGGTTTAAAGACAGGCTTTTGCTTTGTATAAGTCTTTGTACAGATGAAAAGCACCTTCTAATTTCTACAGCTGCATTTTCTGAACCGCCGGCCGAAGTGGACGTGCGGTTAAAGGCGCTGCAGTCTGGAACCGCAAGACCGCTACGGTCGCAGGTTCGAATCCTGCCTCGGGCATGGATGTTTGTGATGTCCTTAGGTTAGTTAGGTTTAACTAGTTCTAAGTTCTAGGGGACTAATGACCTCAGCAGTTGAGTCCCATAGTACTCAGAGCCATTTGAATTTTGAACCATTGGTAAGAAGAAAATAAATGAAAATTATTAAGACTTAATTTTAGGCCATAATGAAAAACCGAGAAGTGGTTGCCACAAAATGGATGGAGGGATGTTCTACCAGGACAAAATCATCAAAATGGTTCAAATGGCTCTGAGCACTATGGGACTCAACTGCTGAGGTCATTAGTCCCCTAGAACTTAGAACTAGGTAAACCTAACTAACCTAAGGACATCACAAACATCCAAGCCCGAGGCAGGATTCGAACCTGCGACCGTAGCAGCCTTGCGGTTCCAGACTGCAGCGCCTTTAACCGCACGGCCACTTCGGCCGGCCACAAAATCATCAAATGAATCGCTGTTGACAGGAAATCAGAACCTAAAAACCGAACTTACCACTTCTCCGATCTATACGGAATCGCGGCTGGGGGACGCGGCCGCGTGCTGTGTCATACTAACTTTTTTTTATGACATTCCGCCTTTTAGCGGTGTTTTGTTCTGACGGACAACGAATGTTGGGTGAAAATGTTCTGAGCTTTTCCGCTCTAATGGCTCTGAGCACTATGCGACTTAACTTCTGAGGTCATCAGTCGCCTAGAACTTAGAACTAATTAAACCTAACGAAACCTAAGGACATCACACATCCATGCCCGAGGCAGGATTCGAACCTGCGACCGTAGCGGTCGCTCGGCTCCAGACTGCAGCGCTTAGAACCGCACGGCCACTCTGGCCGGGCCGCTCTAATGTTTTAGTAATGTGAATACTAACATTCTCATGTAAAAGTTTTTAATATTTTCAAAGAATTTGTTTAAAATCTTAATAATTTGCCATTCCAGTGTACATCTCAGGGTTGTTATTCCTTCCGGATTTATTGTTATACAGATATTCACCTGAAGATGTGGCTTTTAGTGCCACGAAACCGGTAGTGTTCCAATAATAAAGGACTAAACACAGCCGAAGTAGTTATTAATACCCGAGATGAAAAGCTGCGGTTACCATACCTACAAGATTGCCTGCCGCTTTAATACCTTCTGCAGAATCCAAAATATTTCGCCGTTTACTATGTGGTGATAAATTGTAATGTGCTGCTAATTCTGAATCTTTAAGGTTTATTACAGAAACTACACTCATACTCATTAATTAGGGATAATTGCAGGATGTGGTGCCACGTGGCACTACACAAAACTGGCGCTAATAGCATATGCACATTTGGAACACACACGGCACAGATCTGCAAGTCCACGGTATTGGTGATAAGGTGAGAAAACCGTCCCGAAACCCATGTGCTACAAAACGCCACTGTTTCCTGCGCATGTACCCCAACATCAATATGCGATATGATCACCATGTACACGTACACAGGCCGCACAATGGGTTGGCATACTCTGGATTAGATGGTAGAGCAGCTGCTGGGGTATAGCCTCCCATTCTTGCACCAGTGCCTGTCGGAGCTCCTGAAGTGTTTTAGGGGTTTGAACACGTGCAGCGATACGTCGACTGAGGCATCCTAGACGTGCTCGTTGGGGTTTAGGTCTGGAGAACACGCAGGTCACTCCATTCGCCTGATATCTTCTGTTTCAAGTTACTCCACCACGATGGCAGCTCGGTGGGGCCGTGCGTTATCATCCATTAGAAGGAAGGTGTGGCCGACTGCACCGCTGAATAGGCGGACATACTGGTGCGAAATGACGTCCCGATACACCTGACCTGTTACAGTTCCTCTGTCAAAGACGTGCAGGGGTGTACGTGCACCAATCATAATCCCACCCCTCACCATCAAACCACGACTTCCATACAGGTAGCTTTCAAGGACATTAAGGCGTTGGTATCTGGTTCATGCCAGATGAAAACCCGGCGTGAATCACTGTTCAGACAATACCTGGACTCGTCCGTGAAAATTACCTGGGACCACTGTTCCAATGACCATGTACTGTGTTCTTGACACCAGGCTTTACGTGCTCTCCTGCGACCAGGGGTCAGTGGAATGCACCTTTCATGTCTCCGGGCGGCTAAACCATGTCTGTTCAGTCGTCTGTAGACTGTGTATCTGGAGACAACTGTTCCCGTGGCTGCGGTAAGGTCCCGAGCAAGGCTACCTGCAGTACTCCGTGGCCGTCTGCAGGCACTGATGGTGAGATATCAGTCTTCTTGTGGTGTTTTACACTGTGGACGTCCCATACTGTAGCGCCTAGACACGTTTCCTGTTTGCTGGAATCGCGGCCATGATCTTGAGATCACACTTTGTGGCGCATGCAGGACCCGTGCTACGGCCTGCTGTGTTTGACCAGCCTCCAGTCGCGCTAGTATTCTACCCCTCATAACGTCATCAATATGTGTTCTTTGAGCCATTTTCAACACACAGTCACCATTAGCCCGTCTGAAAACATCTGCACACTTACTCGCTGCACCGTACTCTGACATGCACCAACACATGCGTATGTGGACTGCTGCCAGCGCCACCGTGCAACGACCGCAGATCAAATGCACCGCATGGTCATACCCCGAGGTGATTTAAACCCGCAAACCGCCCACCAGAGCGTTGTTTCACCCGTATCAGCATTATCCTTAATTTATGAGCATGAGTGTATATTTAATATGTAATCTATCTAATAGTGTATCAATTTTTGAATGTTTGTAATTGATTGCTATTACGATGTCACTATTGTAAATTGCTGGGTGATCGCCAAGGAACTGTGTCTAAATGTGTCGATAGTAACAACGAAATGGCAGTAGCCGCGCAGTTGTTTATCAGTGCGTGTCGACAGTCTCTATCGCGCTGCGAGCAGAGACGAGGCAGAGCAGCTCGAGTCTCGAAAGAGTGCGGAAATGTTTGTTGGGCGGTCCCGCAGACGTGATGAGCACTAATGATCGCGTCAATGTAGGCGCACCTACTTAACTAATCGCCGAGTACTAAGAGCACCGTCGGAGTGGACAGACGGAGGACGCTGCAATTCAAACTATTGCATATCCCATAATTATCCGTGGCGCTGTGAACGATTCGTGCTTCGCAACCAGGAGCATCTCAGCATTGTCGTCGGCTACATTCTTCATCGTCCGCACAACTGCAACATCGTAAGACTGTTAACTGACAAATTATAACTAATATTGTACAGGAACTACCCAGTGACATTTCTTTAACAAACTACAATGTATAACTCTCCTCGAAGGTAACCAGAAATAGTTTAAACTTGTAGAGCACCTGTGTTTTCATTGTACTCAGGCATTATTAGCAAGCAGGGTCCCCTTCCCTTCCATGCAGCCACCGAGTGTCGTAAAAATATGAAAACTGATTAACCATTGACTGCCTGTTTTGTTTCTTTGTTAATGATCGGACTTGTATTGAATAACAGAGGCATAACTGATCTGCAGTTTTTAGAATTAACTTTACTCACTGGCAAAACTAATAACTAAATATACAGCACAAATTAAGAGTGAGAAATTTCATTTATTCGGTAGTTAGCTTAGCGAGTAACTTATGCTGGCTTTGTACGTAATTTATTGTTGTTATGTTCAAAGTACGCGGGTAATCCGAAAAGTAAGGTCTCCCATCTTTTTATAAGTACATAGACCTGTTTACTTCTACAATGGTTTACATCAGTTTACAGCTTAAGCATTTAGCTATTTTTCGACATAATCACCATTTCTGTCGATGCATTTTGTAGACGTTGTGGCAGTTTTTGTATGCCCATGTCATACCAGCTCGCCGCCATGCTGTTCAGGAAGTTATGAAACTCTTCTTTCACCTCGTCGTCGGAGCTGAATCGCTTTCCGGCCAAATGTTCTTTTAAGCTAGGGAACAGGTGATAGTCACTGGGCGCCAAGTCAAGACTATAGGGTGGATAGGTGATTATGTTCCACTGAAACTGTAACAGGAGAGCAACGGTTTTGCCGAGCATTGTGTGGGCGAGCGTTGTCATGGAGAATGTGTACGCCCTTGTTCAACATTCCTCTTCTTAGGTTCTGAATTGCCCGTTTGAGTTTTTTCAGAGTCTCACAGTACCTGTCAGCGTTAATTGTGGTCCCAGCGATACAGCTCCGACGACGAGGTGAAAGAAGAGGTTCATAACTTTCTGAACACAATGACGGCGAGCTGGTATGACATGGACATACAAAAACTGTCACAGCGTCTACAAAAATGCATCGAGAGAAATGGTGATTATGTCGAAAAATAGCTAAATGTTCAACCTGTAAACTGATGTAAACCATTGTAGAAATAAACGGGCCTATGTACTTATAAGAAAATAGGAGTCCTTAATTTTGGGATTACACTCGTTATTCAATTGCTCATTTGCTTAAATTCAATTCAAACTTTCAATAATTAAAAGTAAATTTCTTGTCCTATTCCAAACTTTGCATTACGTCACGTTGAGGATACTGAAGGTCATTTTTTACGTAACAAAGTTTCAGTTATAGTCAGTCATTTACCTAACTAGCATCTTCATTTAACTTCACTTTTAGAATTTTGTATATCAGAATACATAAATGCAGACTCAGTGCTTTCTGATTCATTTATTTTCTCGTGAACTGTTGTGCTGTGTAAAAGTGTGACAACCTTCAGTTGCCACAGCATCGATTACTTATTTAATTCTCTTTGCAATTACCTTTCTTAGGATTTTGGATATTCGTTGCCCTAGTGAGCTGGCGACCGTTTAATAGCCCCCTTTTTGCTAATCTGCTTTTTTATATATTATATATTACTTGGTATCCTCCCCCCCCCTCACTCCCCACTCCCCACTCCCACCCCTTCCCGTGTGGTTCGTGAGCGATTGCACTATATTCTACGCATTCCAGAATTATAAGTGTTTAGGTTTAGAATAGATTCTTCCTTCAGAAGAATCTGTTGCACACTTTCATCCTACTGACCGATATTATTTTTCTGTGTTAAGGGTAGCCTTACTCATTGCAAAATTTTCATCAGGCATACGCGATCACTATCATTTATATCGCAGTCCAATAGGCCGATTTGGGAGGAGAAGATTAAAGACCTTCACAATAGTTTCTGTCATTCCACTCTCGAACAGCGCTCGAAATAAACGAACATCTACATCTTTCCGTGTGAGCTCTGATTTCACTTATTTCATTATGATGATCGTTTCTCCCTATGTAGGTCGGCGTCAACAACATATTTTCGCGTTCAGAGGAGAAAGTTGGTGATTGAAATGTCATGAGAAGTTCCCACCGCAACGAGAAATGCCTTTGTTTTAATGATGTCCACTTCAAATCATGTATTCTGTCTGTGACACTCTCTCCCCTAGACCTAGATAGTATAAAACGTGATGCATTTCTTCCCCATGTACTCCGTTAATTCTATCTGGTAAGAATCCCTCACCGCGCAGCAGTGCTGCAAGAAGAGCACGGACAAGCGTAATGCAGGCAGTCTCTTTAGTAAATGTGTTGCATTTTCTAAGTTTTCTGCCAATTAAATGCAGTCTTTGGCTCGCCTTCCCCACAACATGTTCGATGTGTTCTTTCCAAATTAAGGTCAGGTTCTCATTAAAGTGAATAAAAACTAGAAAACTAGGCAAGGCTTGGATTTTCTTTTTTTTTTTTTTTTTTTTTTTTGAGTCAATTAAGAGTCATACAAAGGATCTGTTTAGGGATTTTGACTGATCATACTTTGAACCTTATCCTAGGTCTTCAACAGAAAAAAATAAAATTGCGCCCGTAATTATGGTTTGATCAAGGGCACGCGAATTTGAAGTACGCAGACTGCGTGCAGTGTAGTCCTCAGGAGTTATCTGAAATCAAAAATGTATAACATCAGTCGAGACTACATTAGTTATATGGAATCTTCTACCCAACCACAATGAAATAACAGTAAATTTAACGATATGGTGCTAATTAGAACTATGAGTTCGATTTTAGGGGGTTTGTTTCACTCTTTATGTCTTCACAAAAAATAGTTAATGTGAACAAATTTCATATATTATAGCTATAAGCTCCGAAGAAAAGTGTTTACTTTTCGGGGGTCAAAGGTAGAATTCAGTAGACTTAACCATTTTTATTTTATGCTATTTTGGGAAAATCGTTTCCTGGGAAAAAGCTATTTAAAATGTAGGGAAACCTATTATATGTATTATTAGTCCAATTTGCACAAAAAACTATATGGTATTATATATTTCTGATGTCGCTGAACACAAATCTGAAGTCAGATTTTCGAAATTCAAAATGACTAATCCAATATGGCGGACGAAAAAATATGTTTTGACCAATTTTGACCAAAATTTGACCGAAAAAAAGTGTTATAGTTACTTTCGTTTAGTCAGCAAATCCAGGACCGTATACCGACCCTTCGTCTAACTCGAATTCTTCCTGGCGAGCAATTCCCTCGTTCTTCTTTGCGAGAAAAGCCGTTCTGGATGAGCTAGATATACTGCGTTCGCCCGCCCGCAGACGTTGTTTGTCAGCTTTTTTGGCGAATATTTTTGCGTATATGCTGCAATAAAAACCATTTTCTGACGATGAGTCACGGCACGACAATTTTTCTGCCTGAGGCGGCCGTCTCCGGCTGAAAGCGTCCCACAACGGCCGTGACACTGCTTCGAACAATGGGCCGTAGAAACTTTTGTAACGCACGGATTAAAACACCTTTTCGTTCCAACGTTCTAGACACATATACCTTTCAAAAAACGCCATAAAATCGTTTTTCTACCATTTTGAATGCGAACTAGCCTTAAGTTGTTCGTAAATGTAATTTCTAGGTATCTGGTAGTATTTACGACCTTTAAAGTTGACTCATTTATCGTGTAACCGAAGTTGAACGGTTTCCTTATAGCATTTATGTGTATGACCTCACACTTTCCATTATTTAGGGCCAGTTGCCAATTTTCGCACCATACAGATATCTTATCTAAACTGTTTTACAATTGATTTTGTTCTTCTAATGACATGATGATAAACGACAGCATCATCTGCAAACAACGTGCTCTATGTGATCAAAAGTATCCGGACACCTGGCTGAAAATGACTTACAAATTCGTGGCGCACTCCATCGGTAATGCTGGAATTCAGTATGGTATTGGCCCACCTTTACCCTTGCTGACAGCTTCCACTCTCGCAGGCACGCGTTCAATCTGGTGCTGGAAGGTTTCTTGGGGAATGGCAGCCCATTCTTCACGGAGTGCTCCGCTGAGAATAGGTTTCGATGTCGGTCGGTGGGGCCTGGCAAGAAGTCGACGTTCCAAAACATTCCAAAGGTGTTCTAAAGTATTCAGGTCAGGACTCTGTGTAGGGCAGTCCACTACAGGGATGTTATTGTCGTGTAACCACTCCGCCACAGGCCGTGCGATTTCAACAGGTGCTCGATCGTGTTGAAAGATACAACCGCCATCCCCGAATTGATCTTCAACAGTGGGAAGCAAGTAGGTGCTTAAAACATCAATGTAGGCCTGTGGTGTGATAGTGCCACGCAAAACAACAAGGGCTGCAAGCCCCGTCCAAGAAAAACGCGATCACACCATAACACCACCGCTTCCGAATTTTACTGTTGGCTCTACACACGCTGGCAGATGACGCTCACTGGGCATTCGCCATACCCACACCCTGCCATCGGATCTCCACATTGTGTACCGTGATTCGTCACTCCACACAACGATTTTTCCACTGTTCAATCGTCCAGTGTTTACGCTGCTTACACCAAGCGAGGTGTCGTTTGGCATTTACCGGCGTGATGTGTGGCTTATGAGCAGGCGCTCGACCATGAAATCTAAGTTTTGTCACCTCCCGCCTAACTGTCATAATACTTTCAGTGGATCCTGATGCAGTCTGGAATTCCTGTGTGATGGTCTGGATCGATGTCTGCCCATTACACATTACGACTCTTTTCAAATGTCGGCGGTCACTTTCAGTCAACAGACGAGGTCGGCCTGTACGCTTTTGTGCTGTACGTGTCCCTTCACGTTTCCACTTCACGATCACATCGGAAACATGTTTAAGAGTGTGGAAATCTCGAGCACAGACGTATGACACAAGTGACACGCAATCACCTGACCACGTTCGAAGTCCGAGAGTTCCGCGGAACACCCCATTCTGCTCCTCCACGAAGTCTAATGATTACTGAGGTCGCTGGTATGGAGTACCTGGCAGTAGGTGGCAGCACAATACAGCTAATATGAAAACATATGATTTTGGGGTGTCCGGATACTTTTGACTACATAGTGCGAGACGGCTGTTCAGATTGTCTCCTAAACCGTTATGCTATAGTTAAGGAACAACAGAGAGCCTGTAACACTTGCTTGTGGAAGGCCGCAAATCACTTCAACTTTACTCGGTGACTTTCCTTCAATTACTACGAACTGTGACCTCTCTGACAGGGAATTACGAATCCAGTCGCACGTATGCACGCAATTCGGTTATAAGGCCCTTGTGAGGTACGGTGCCAAAAGCTTTCTGGAAATCTAGAAATACGGAACAAATCTGAAATTCCTTTTCGATAGCATTCAACACTTCCTGTCAATGAAGAGGTAATTGTATGTCACAAGAACGATGTTTTCTAAATCCGTGTTGACTAAGTGTCAATAGACCGTTCTCTGCGAGATACTTCCTAATTTAATTTTATCCGTCGCTGTCAGTGTTTCTTCCGTGAGTGTATCACATTCGTAAAATAAAGAACATCCACCTTCAGTCACAATCGTGGCTTTATTTCAATGTACGATGCATTTCGAGCCCTGGGGGCTCATCTCCAGATGCTAAGATAGTCTACACTGATTTTGTTTATAAATTTATCCGGCCGGTGTGGCCGTGCGGTTCTAGGCGCGTAGTCTGGAACCGCGTGACCGCTACGGTCGTAGGTTCGAATCCTGCCTCGGGCATGGATGTGTGTGATGTCCTTAGGTTAGTTAGGTTTAAGTAGTTCTAAGTTCTAGGGGACTGATGACCACAGATGTTGAGTCCCATAGTCTCAGAGCCATTTTTTGTTTATAAATTTAGGTTGATTCTGGTCCCGGTAAGATTACAGTGCTATATTACAAACAGGTATATTGTGAATATAATGTGACAAAACTAATACAAATGGAAAAATAAGTTATTGTTTCCGGTTATAACCAATACACTGATGCTTTTAGACTTAACCACTTTGGCAAAACCAGAGTAACCAAATACATGTACCTTAACAGGCACAGACTGAGTGACAGCCATAACAGCGTAACAGTACTCCACACAAAGAACCATGGTAAAAAACTTGATCTACTAGAACAATTAGAAATAATTTTACACTGAAAACATATTGAATGTACAGAGTTTAGCAGCCAAAATTTTTACAATAATTTTAATTTTAATTTTTGCCTACAGAAACAAGTATTTAATAGTGCAATCATTTGATAATGTGATCTACATTTGACAGATCTAAAAATACTCGTCATGTAAACGATATTCTATATAACTAATAACATTATTGTCTTGTATCTTCTTTGAAATATTTTTAGAAATGCAGCATCCTTACATTCGAAATTCTTTGACTTGTGCTTACAAAATGTGCTGCAGAATGAAAAGTGTGTGCCGGCCGTTGTGGCCGAGCGGTGCTAGGCACTTCAGTCCGGAACCGTGCGCCTGCTACGGTCGCAGGTTCGAATCCTGCCTCAGGCATGGATGTGTGTGATGTCCTTAGGTTAGTTAGGTTTGAGTAGTTCTAGGTCTAGGGGACTAATGACCTCAGATGTTAAGTCTCATATTGCTTAGAGCCATCTGAAAAGTCTGTATATGTACATACACATGTTCACTCATCTGTACTTCAAAACCATGTAACCACCACTGGACGCATTAAGCTATTTTTCGATTTGTATCTGATGTGTAAACTTATATTGACAATGTGCCTCTCTGTAATAAACCATTGTAATCTTACCAGGACCAGAATTAACCTCAACCTGGAAAACAAATCAATGAAGACTGTCAAAGCACCTGAAGATGAGCCCCTAGGCATTGAAATGCATTGTAGTTTAAAATAAAATCACGATTGCGGCTGAAGGCTCTTGTCCTCTATTTTACGAAAGTAATTCATAATGTTAGAACACAATATACGTTCCAAAATCCTGCTGCTTATCGACATTCATGATATGAGCCTGTAACTTAGTGGCTTTCTCTTCTTGCCCTTCTTGAATATTGGTGTGACGTGCACAACTTTCCAGTCTTTGGGTACGGATCTCTCGTGGAGTGAGCGGTTGTATGTGATTGTAAAGTACGGAGCTATTGCATTAGCATGCTCTGAAAGGAACCTAGCTGATATACAATCTGGACCGGAAGACTCGTTTTTATTAAGTGATTTAAGTTGCTTAACTACCCCGAGCATACTTTCTTCTAAGTTACTCATGTTGGCAGTTGTTCTTGATTCGAATTCTGGAAGATTTACTTCGTCTTCTTTGGTGAAATAACTTCGGAAAACTGTGTTTAGTAACTCTGCTTTAGAAGCACTGTCATCGATAGTATTTCCATTGCTATCGCACAGAGAAGGCATTAATTGTGTTTTGTTGTTTGGCATACTTTACATTCCACCAGAATCTATTTGAATTTCTTGCCAGGTTTCGAGACAAAGTTTCATTGTGGAAAGTATTATAAGCATCTCGCATTGAAGTCCGCGCTAAGCTTCGAACTTCTGTATAATATCGCCGACCTTAAAAGAAACTTGGAGACTAATGTCTGTCGAAGGAGCGAAAATAAGGGCTTAACGACCCATCGACATACAGCCCAGATGGAGGAAAAGCTTTGTTTGGACAAACAAGGGAAAGAAAAGACGTCGTTCTTATCAACGGGATAATCCAAGTAACAGCCTAAGGCGATTTACGGAAAATAAGGAGGACCTCATTTAGGTGGTTATGTAACGCTTGATTAATTAGTTACGCGGCACCTCACGTAATACTGGGCCTATCGCGCCTATTATCTTTGTATTTGTCTATCTTCATACACACAAAATAACATTCCTAGTGTGAACATGTGTGAGTGAATCCAATGTCGACATCCAGCTTTTCCTGTCGTGTATTCGATTAATTATACCAACATTTACTGAATGGCACGAAGTCCATAATGTCTTCAAAGAGTATATGGATGGCTGGTTCATTAAAGTTGTTCATTACTTATGATGGATGGCGATTTGCATAATTTTCATTACGCCACAATTCGTTGTGATCGCACCATTATCGACGAAAAAAGGCTTAATACCTCGGAACCCACAACATAATGGGTGCAAAAGGCTGCGTTTCGATTGAACTGTATGAAGACATTAATTAATTCACGCATATACAATGCGTATCGCTCAGTGGGTGTGGGGGTAAAGTTTTTCGATTGGCACCCACTTCGGCGACTTGTGTCTCACTAATCTGCCCCAGTTATCGATCAGAGGAAAGAGGACCTACCCTTTCACACGGAATCCAAACTAGCTGGCGACTCATCACATCTTTGACAGGCGAAGGCTGCATTAAAGACAGACTGGAAATTTTCGTGGTCCGACCGGGCATCCATCCCTGGAGTTTTCGGTTTCCAGGAACACACGTTACCACTAGACCCCCAGGCAAACATGAAAACACGCCAAAGAAAAATTTTTGTGCCGGAAACAAATTTTACACCCAAACTGCAAATGAATGAGATGCATTAGCAAATTATTTTGACAGTATTAAATTTTATGAAATGTTGTTTTTATTTTCGAATGTTACTCATTTTCTTGCAAATCCAGGACAGTTTAATAACTATGAACAGTAATCCTTTGTTAAAGGACTGACAGTCTGCGAGCCACATCACTTAAGTGGAAACAATTTATTCATGAATTTCCAGAATGAAATTTTCACTCTGCAGCGGATTGTGTGCTGTTATGAAAGCCACCTACTACATGTTACAGTCTAATAGAACAGCATAGCAGTTATGACTCCAGTGTTTGTTGTATACATTCCGATTGTTCCACTGCTACCGGGGGGTTATGATTAAACTTTCCCTATTTAACACGTTATAATACGGAAACTAATTACCGGACAAACATCAAACTTGGTAGCATTAATGTCCAGAGTATAGAGTGCTCAATTTCCATCCGTCGCAGCGCCACTGTCCAGTTCCAACTATGGCCACCATATGGCGTGATCATTCATCGTGATTCATAGTCTCACAAGCCTGACCAGTCGCAGTGCACTTTTGGCGTGTCTCGCCGGCCAGAGTGGCCGAGCGGTTCTAGGCGCTACAGTCTGGAACCGCGCGACCGCTACGGTCGCAGGTTAGAATCATGCCTCGGGCATGGATGTGTGTGATGTCGTTAGGTTAGTTAGGTTTAAGTAGTTCTAACTTCTAGGGGACTGATGACCACAGCAGTTAAGTCCCACAGTGCTCAGAGTCATTTGAACCATTTTTTTGGCGTGTCAGCATGAGCTTGGACAAAAGGGGCAGGTTGAAGCTCTATTATCAAAACAATAGTAATATTGCAACAGCGCTTCGAGAGTATCGCCGTCTGAAAGGATTACGGAAGGGTCCTTTTTCTCCATCTGCTGTGCGGAGCATGGTGAAGAAATTCGAATCAATAGGAGAACTGGGCGTCGCTCCGGGAAGAGGCCGATGATTTGTTGCACCACAAGTGAGTGATGAAATGCTGTTGCTATGGCGGACAACGCCGCGCCCAATTAACGATCATCAGGCAGCACGCGTGCTGTGTCATGACAGTTGAACATCCCGTGGTCCACTGTACGGAAGGTGTTTCGAACCATTCACAAATGGGATCCGTACAAGATCCATGTCGTACAGCAGCTTTCACCACAGGACGCACAACGACATATTGACTTCGCTCTTCACTTTTTCTCAGGGGCTTAAGTTGACGAGGGCTGGCACTGGACCAGCCAATGGATAGACGAAGCTCGTCTTTCTCTGACACAGAATTTCCGAGTGTGAGGATCTTCAACTCCAGTCACTGTGCATGAAGTTCCTCTGTATAGTGAACGTGCCACCATATGGTGTGGCTTCACGACTGCGTTCATCATTGGCCATTCTTATTTGGACTGGTTGGTGGTCAAGTACTAAAGATGAGCAGTATGACTGGACAGCGTTACCGAGATATGCTCCGCCAGCATGTCATACCCGCCCTACAGGAGAGAGAAGCATTGAATCAAGTTTTCATACAATATGGTGCCCAACCGCACGTCGCTCGTAAAGTTTACCTGCTTCTCCGAATCACATTTGGAAACGACTGAATTATCAGCCGATCGTTTCCAAATGTTTGGCCGCCACGATCACCTGATCTCACTACCTGTGATTTGTAGTTGTGGGGCTACCTGAAGGACAGGATTTACCAGAGGAACATTCACACATGTGGTGATCTGAAGTGCAGAATATCAAGACAGGTAGCCAGCATACCTACGGACATGCTTCGTTCTGCTGTGAAGAATGCTATCCTGCGCTTCCAAACTCTTCTGAACACTGGTGTGCGCTATATTGAGCCCCTTTTGTAGCAGTAATGGTACAGGTACGTATTGGTATGATGTACCACAGCAACACATTAAAAGTGTTTCAATTTAATTGATTCTGCATTATTTCACTTCCCCATGTCCCTGTAATTAATGCTACCAAGTTCGGTACTCGAACGGTGATTAGTTTCCGTGTTATAACTCGTTAAATAGGGAAAGTTTAATGTTTGTCGAAACGTCAGCCACCGATGTAACCTGCTGGTCCTCTATGGCAAGCGAGGCTATACGTTGATAAGTGGGAACGTCTGTTAACAAGTGTGACACTTTAGTGTCAGAGACCAATGTTCAGATAAATAATCCAGGTCCACTACCTGCATTTATTAGAACACTCAAATGGAACGTAGACCTCTCGTATTACTGAATACGAATAGCACTTCCTGAAAAAGATAACTTCCAGTCCACAACTTGATGCACAGTACAAGCCTGTTAGATCCTCTCACAAGTCATTATCTACTAATGTATCTTCCGATATGACTTCCAACAACTCCGCTGTGCTGGCGGCGATACGGCTCACTGATGACTGCCGTAGATGGCTTCTTAGCACGGACTGATTGTGGACTGATCGTGCCACGAACTCGCTGTGAACTCGCTGTGGACTCGCTATGAACCGACAGTAGAGACCCGGTTTAGCTGGTTATATTATCAAGTGGATGAGTACTCTCAGTCCTCGTGATTGGCTGCCATCGACCAGCATGACAAGCTACTTGTTCGTTGGCTCTCCACATAACGTTATGTCATCCGACGGGTGATTGGCGTCTGCGGAAAGCGTAAAAAGTAGTTCCGCCGGCTGTGATGCCCACTTGAGGCGGCTGTCGCTGTCAACCTTGTCGAAAGGCCGCGCCTCTTCGTTATGCAACCGGCGACGGAACACCGTAAAAAGGGATGTCGTGCGGCGGGCACCAGAGGATGTAAGAGTATTTATGCGCTCAAAACAAAATTGTTATAATGTCTGACCCGTGAGTGAACAAAAGTGCAGCCTGACTACTGTTGCTGAAACAGTTCATCATAAGCATTCTTTCACCGTGCAACGGAACGTGTAAAAGGGACCTTTAGCATATGTTAAGGGGGGACGTTGATGAAAAACACACACTATTTCAAAAATACACCAAATACACAGTTTTGGAGATATGGCAATGAAATTTTGTACATGAAAGTAACACATTTCCATATATAAGCCTTTGTATATATATTCAACTTTTTTTGGAGTGAAACTTGAAATTTTATTTTCAGAAAGTATTCAAGACATTTGTACAAAACTTTCTCTGTTTCATCTCTTTATATGTTGTAAGCTTCTCTCATGACGTTTTTGGAACAGGTCAAATACGAGAATTTTCATAATGTTTTAATTATAATTACACAAGTACAATTTTAAATTCATTCAAAATTCCAAGCACTTTGCCCCATATCTCAACTTGCAATCACAATTTCACAATCTGCTCTTGAGACAACGTTTATTAGTTTTACAGAAATATGTGTACAAAATTTCATAATTCTAACATTCATAGGATCTGAGGAAAAGGTACATAAACTTTAAAAAAAAACTTTTCAGGAAACGCAACTTAAAGTTCAACCTAACTTTTTTTCCTCACGTCACTTCTTCAAAAATCACTACATTTGTACTCTGGGTCGTCTTTCCCCACAAGGCTTCTCTTCTGGTTTCTTGTTGTCTGTCTTCTTTCCTTTACCAGGTCTTCAACTGACTTTTCAACTGCAGAGACGCGCTGTAAACCTATTTTTCTCAGGATGTCTTGAGTAAAATTTCCTATCTTGAAGCCCATTCTTTCTAATACCTTCATCCTCCAGACGTTCTAATCATGAAATACAATAACTGCATCATAAGTTGCAATTCTGACAACTGTAGCAGACGAAAATGTGTTTTAGGGCATCGTTTCCATATGAGTGAATTGAGAGACTCATTTGGATTTTAGGTTTTGCCATGAACACACTTTTTGAGAAGTGCAGGATCGGCCGAAGATGATCTGTAAAACCAAAGAATATGTATCACGGCCTTCTAGATGCATCCCGCACACGTTTGGTTGAAAGTAATACACAGAATCGTTGTTCACTGAGCTGGTATTGAAGTGCTGCTTCAAAACGTGGGCGTGGCAGGGAGGCTGCGTCACGCTTTTAGTTAATTTTCAGGCACTTCGGATGCGATTTTAACATTGCAACTTTGCAAACGTATTGTCTATGAGTTGTACTAACAAATAAAAAATAAATCGAAAATTGACGTTTTTCATCAGTTTCATCAACGTCCCCCCTTAAATGAACCCTTGTCACAAGTAAGGTTTTCAACAGTTATGATGTAACCTATAGTTATAGATGCTTTTATTACTGTAGGAACGATGCGTGAGATGTACTACATCTTTCATTGCCTAATACGTAACGACAATAAGCATGTGTCACAAAGCGCAAAATCTAAATGTACTGAGAACTGCAACACGTGTCTTGAAGTTCTCTGCAACTCAAACTTAACATGTCTGGCTTAAAAATTGCAAGCAAAGAAGAAAATACTTTGTTTCGTGAAGGTGGTATATAATATTATCAATTCTGCTGAAGGCAAATCATTGTCAATAAGCTACGCTTGCACCACCTACTAATGTGTACAAAGTAAATTAACACATGTGGATTGAACATAAAAGCTACGAGGGTCAGAGATGACTTCAGGAGGAAAATAATACGTGGCAGTTTTGTTATTACATTCACTTATTGTTTGACAAATACGTATGACATGTAAATTGAAGGGGGAGAGAGGAGAAAGGAAAAGAAAGGGATTATTGATGTCAACTGCATCGGGACTTTATGTGGAATCAGCAGTGACGAGTGAAAACGTGTTCCGAACCGGATTCCGCGTGCCGTCTGTTCTTTCGAACATGCCCGAAGAAACAGACACCACGCATTTATATAACTGATTCGCCTCCATGGCCAATGAAACCACCAATTTCAGGGCGGATGCACTATTATTTCCGATCTCCTGCCGGAATATCAAAGCAGTGGCGGTGCAGCACATGGACGGGGACTGAACATAGGTGGTGCTGGGTGGGAATGTTTCTCGCACGAGAGACGTGCCGAGATAGTCCACTCGGTGGCGATAAACACTGTGGTTAACGCATCTGCCTAGTAAATGAGTACAGAATTCACCCATGGCCTACTCCAACGAGATACACAAGTTTGCAACATTCCATGTCAATTTACTGTAAAAATTGTAACTGCCGAAGGACGAGAGTTTCGAATTGTTGAAACCACCCCCGAATTACCTCGTAAAGCTTGACGAGAGTGTACAATTTGCTGCTGCCGTTCTTCAATAGTAACAACAGGGGACGTGTCCGAAAGAACACAAACCACGCTTTCATGTAAGCACATTGGAAGGTTCACGGACAGTTCACAGATATCTCATCCAAGGTATTATGTGGATATACAGTACAACACATTCACAAAAACAGAAAATTCACCACATACGCTTTCATGTTTCCGTGGTGTAAGAAACTAAAATACCTTGCGTCTGATAATGCAGACGGCTTGAGAAAACTAGAGACTAGTCATCATTAAACCACGCAAAGACGCGGACCGATCAAGGATCTTGCCTCTCTCACTTGAATACACATATCCAAATATGAAAATCATGTAATACAGAATTGTGCCAATATAATGCCAGCAAGCAACGTTCTCGCCACAAAGCCCGAAAACTGCGGTTTAAAAACGCCCATATTAGTATTATACAAGAAGAAACGTCTGAACTAAACAGATTTTCAGCAGTCAGAACGATGTTCGATGACCAAGGAGACGACCACAGGAAGAGTGTAAGAGTGTCCACATGGCCCTTTTAGAACTTGAAACTCTGCGTCAAGCAACCTCATTTCCTGACAAGGCTCCACGCTCGAAGTATAGCTTGTAAATACACTGATGAGCCAAAACATTCTGATCACCTACTTAATAGCTGGTTCGTCCGTCTGTGGAACGAAATACATCACTGATTCTGTCTGTAAGAGATTCGACAATTTGTTGGTAGGTATGTGGCATTAGATGTCTGCACACAGGTCATGTACTTTGCGTAAATAACGGGGCGCTTATTTGAGTACGTGGTGATGGAACCCGATAGCGACCCAGATGGGTTCCGTAGGATTTACAACAGCCCAATGTGGTGGCCGAGATATCAATCTGAGTTCACTCTAATGCTCCTCAAACCACTGTAGCACGGTTTTGGCTCCGAGCCACGGACAATTATACTGCTGAAAGATGACGTCGCCGTCGGGGAAGATATCAAGCATGAAGTGATGCAGGTGATACTAAACTGTCAGCGTGTCTTCGATTACCACGACAGGTTCGATGCAAGCACGGGAGAATGTCTCCCATAGCATAATACTGCTCCTACCAGCCTGCGTCCGTGGCCCGCTGCACGTTTCGAGCCGCTGTTCACGTCGATGACGGCATTTGTGGAGACGACTAGCGATCCATTGTAGCAAAAATGTGATTCATTCAAAGAGTCGATAAGTTTCCTTTGATCGACGGCCGAATGCCCATCGACCCGTGCTCACTGCAATCGTAATTGACGATGTCGTTGAGTCCACATGTGACCACGTAGGGTCAGTCTGCTGCGGATCTCCATGTTTAACAATGCACAAAAACGGTGTGTTCCAAAACACTTGTGCGCGGACCAGCATTGTGCTCTTTCGGTAAAGATGCCACGTATCACCATCTACCCTACTTAAGAGAGCAGACAAGCCTCCGAACTGCATATTCTATGAACATCCGTGGACGTCCAACCATTTAGCATCTGATGGTAGTTTCAATGCCCTTCTACCTGTTTCCGTAGATGCTCACGACAGTAGCACGTGAAAATTCGACCAGCTTCGCCTTTTCCGAGATACTCATTCACAGGCTCTGCATAGTAATAATCTGCCATGTGCCAAAGTCTCTTATCTCAATGGATTTTCCCAGTTGCAGCCCATATCTTCGCTAGTGATCCTCCGTCCGTGCCTGCTCCGCTTGCATACCTTTTTATCCCTTCAAGTGCCCGTAACGCAACTAGGATGCCGCCAACATCGCAGTGAGCAGTGGTTAGAATGTTTTGGCTTATCAGTGTGTGCTACTCATTATCAAACCAAATATACAACTTCTCTAGCAGAAGAGAGCATGAAGTTTTTGAGCCATGTGAGTAGCTCACAATTTACGTAATGTACATAATTTGAAAGACATTTCCTTACAGTTGTTTTCAACGTAAACAGAAAAAATTTACAGCTTTTGTCTTCTGCTAAACGCTGAACTTGATTTTTAATACTTGTACTGTTTATTAATTATTACGAATCTGTGTTACTTGCATCACTTTATACAGAATATATCATTATAGCTGAAAGTATAGGATGAAAAATGGAAAACATTCTAATAAAGTTGGGTCGGCAAACCAGCTGTTCGAGAGATAATTACGTTGTATGATTAAGAGCCGTCACTGATACGAAATATTGTAGTAGTTAGAACAAAAATATTTTGAATGTCTTGAAAATTTCTCGGGTATTCAGCCGGGTAGCATCGTCCAAAAGGCGCGATATTTCGACAAGCCGACTTCTTGCCATCTTCAGGCGTTCTTGGTGTCTGATTGTTCTCTGATGGATGCCGACTTCACCACCCCTCTCCTGCAGCCTTCGTCTGGGCGCCTCCAAGACTTTCTACAGCATCTGAATTCGCTGCACCAGAATATGAAGTTCACAATGGGGGTAGAAGAAAACAACCAGATTCCATTTCTGGATGTGCTCGTCAAACAAATACCAGATGGCACACTAGGACACAGCGTCTACCGTAACCCGACACATACAGATTTGTACCTGCATGCCTCCAGCTGTCATGCTCCTTCACAGAGAGAGGGTGTTCTGAACACACTGGTGCACAGAGCACGCGAGATCTCGGACTGTGACAGCCTAGCAGCTGAATTGCAGCACTTGCAAGCCGTGTTCCACACGAACGGTTACAACAACCGGCAGATGAAACGCGCCTTAAGACCGAAGAAGCCGAGAAGACACACTGGTTGCGACAGCGATCATACCATACGTCGGGAACACATCGACAAAGATAGATGGGCAGAATACTCAGAAAATATGTCAAGTGTTTGTTTCGCCCTCCATCCAAAACGAAAACATTATTAGGATCAGTCAAGGACGACTTCGGACTCCGGAAAGCGGGAGTTTACAGCATTCCTTGCCAGTGCGGGAAAATGTATGTAGGCCAGACCATCCGGACGGTACAGGATAAATGTAGTGAACATAAACGCCACACAGACAACGCACAGCCGACCAAGTCCGCCGTGGCAGAGCACTGCGTCTCACATGGACATGACATGAACTAGGATGGCACAAAGTTGTTACAGCAATCGAAACCATCTGGGACTGTATCCTCAAAGAGGCAGTGGAGATCCGACTGCATGACGAACTAATAAATAAAGACAGCGGTTTCCAGTTAAGCAAAGCCTCGGATCCAGCTTCGAATATGATTAAAGCGCAACGACAGTCTACACGGAAATCTGCTCCTGTCTGGACAGCTGAAGAAGAAGAAGAAGAAGAAGAAGAAGAAGAAGAAGCATTGCCACCACGACGGCAGAGTTCCGCAAGCGGCCATAGCCGCGGAAGGACTGCGGCCCATGACCTGTCGCGGGGCGCCGCGCTTCCCCCACCACCCAGCGCCGCCCTTCCCCCACCACCGACCGCGGACCGCTCGGAAGCGCCCAGCCGGAGGCTGTGGGGCAGGGGTGGAGATTATATAAAGTCGGCATCCATCAGAGATCAATCAGACAGCAAGAACGCCTGAAGATGGCAAGAAGTCGGCTAGCCGAAATATCGCGCCTTTTGGATGACGCTACCCGGCTGTCCAAAGACGATGAGCGCCAATGGTATCCACAGGAGATGAGCTACCAACGCCCTTTCTTCTGCATTAGTCTATGACTATGGCCCACCAATGGTAGCCATATGAATTTTAACCAATACTATCTCTACTCCAGCACGAACGCCAGAAAACTCCCCCTTTATAAGTGGACGCGACACTCGTCTCAAACAGTGTTCTAGCAGAAGTGGACACCAAAAGATCCTGAGGAAGATCCCAGCAGAGGGGTCGAAACGTCCAACATTTTAGAAGAAACATGACGCGGCCTAATAACTCAGAAGATTTTAAGTGGAAACTCATAGAACTACCATAGATAAACCAACACCAGGCAGACCTCATGTACCGACGGGCAGTGACCAGCGAACATTGCGGACAGTGGATGTAAAAAATCACACGAAATCAGGGAAAGGAATCACTCAGGAGCTCAAAAGTGTTACCAGCAATCCAGATAGCACAATAACTGTGTTTGGGAAGTTAAACAAAGTAAGGTACCATGGTCGATGCTACTGCAGGCTAAGGATGTAAGAAGACTAAACATCTAAGGTCATTACTCCCCTATACCCCTCCATTTCCAGGACGGAATCAGTGTACCCCATCTGACTGGTCGAGAATACATTCCATGAACAAATGTGAGAAAGTTTCCCAGATGTTTGCGTAGCGTGTATCTGAGACGGAATGTTGATACCAGCCCGGTATTCACCCAGTGGTATGGGAGAAACCACCTAAGAAACACATCGAGGCTAGCTGGCGCACTGGCCCAAGTCGTTAATCCACCTGGCGGATTCGAACCCGGCCAGGTTGAAAGGTGGCTACACTGAGCCACAGCGCCAGAGATTGCGCCGAAGATTATTATTCCGCCGCCTCCACTGGGCGCAGTGGTAGTTCAGAGGATGTCGAGAGCAGTCGTTTTGTTGGGCGAGACAGTAGACGATCTGAGTGTTGACTGAAATGTTGTACTGTTCGGATGGTGTAATGTATAGATGGAAGAAGATGCAAATGTCAGAATACATTCGAGAAATGAGATGGGCTTTTGATTTATGATGCTGGTGTAATGGAATATTTCCGTCCATATATATAATAAGGTAAAATGGTATTACAGTTTTCTTTAATAACAATCCCTCTTGCTCACACGTACATTCAACAAAGCATCTGGCTCGTGTTCATTTGTTAGACTTGTAATTTTGGTTTCTATGTGCAATTATAGTATTTCTGGTTTTTCAATTAGTTCATTGTAAATGGTGTTAAAATATTTTGTCGTATTGAGAAAGATGCGAGACGGATATATGTACGTTGAATCACACTACCACACAGAACAGTTACACTTGTGCTTTGTTGTTTCGTAGCTTTTATAGTTGCATGGGACTTAATTAATCAATTGTGTTAATCGAAATTCCTTGTCATTCTTTATTTTTCTTTTATGCAGTCAGATTGCGTGCTAATACTACTCAGGGCCAACCAGTTACGAAACTTTGTAACCGGTCACACAGCTAGTAAAATTATTGCATTTATTCAATAATATTAGTGTTTTCTATTTAATTAAGCCCTGTTGCTTTTCTTTTTAATGAAGCCCCCTTGCACTTGGTTTAATTTTTTTAATTTTTTATTTCTTTTTTAGCTCATTATATATTGACGAAAATATTCCATTACACCATCATCATAAATCAAAAGCCCATATCCTTTCTCAAATTTATTCTGACAATTGCAACTCCTTTCATCTATACATTACACCAACCGAACAGTACAACGTTTCAGTCACCACTCAGATCGTCTACTCTCTCGCGCAACAGAACGACTGCTCTCGACATCCTCTGAACTACAGCTGCGCCCAGTGCAGGCGGCGGAATAATAATCTTCGGCGAAATCTCTGGCGCTGTGACTCAGTGTAGCCACCTTTCAAGGTGCGCCTCCCAATTCCATAAACAGTCACTTTCACGCGCTCGTCTATCCAGGCGAGTAATGATCCTAACACACCACACATTTCTGTAGCCAATGCTAAGCGACGCATGATGTGGTACAAAGAGCGACGGCACTGGACAGTGAACGACTGGAAACGAGTGATTTGGAGTGAAGAATGTGGCAGCCTGATGGAAGGTTTTGGGTATGTCGAATGCCTGCAGAACATTACCTGTCATTCTACTTAGTGCCAGCAAGGAAGTACCAAGAAGGTGGTGCTACGGCATTGGGATGTGTTTTTCGTGGTCAGAGTGTGACACACTTTATTGCACTTAAGGAAACGTCAAATGCGGAAGTATATGGTCACATTTTATAGCATTCTTTACTGCGTACAGTGGAGGAACGGTTCGGAGACGATGATTGTATCAGCATGACAATGCACCCTGTCATAAGGCAGGTCTGTAGGACAATAGTTTGAAGACAATAACATTTCTGAAATGTATTGCTGCCCAGAGTACAGACATCAAACCAATGGAACACCTGTCGGTTGAATTAGAACGACGACTTCGTTGCAGCCCTCAGCGACTACCATCACTACCTTCTGTGGCTGTGGCTCTTGAAGAATGAGCTGCCATTCCCTACAGGCATTCAGAAACCTCATTGACAGGGTTGCCAACGGTCATAAAGGCGAAAGTTGAAGACACCCCATATTAATCTCCATTAATAGGTGTCCAGGTAAGTTACTTTTGGTCAGACCGAATAATTGTACTAGAACAACATTTCGTACTGACGTCTGTGGCAGGTCGTAACCACACATTAGCAATCATCTTGCAGATAACTCGTTTGAGGGCTCAAGTTTACTGGAACGCTTTCACTTACATTATAGTGTACCTTTATCTGTGTCAGTTACCGCTGCTAATTGAATCTGTTATCCAAGAAACCAGTTTTGCATCAAGGATGTCAAGTTTCGGAAAATGTTTAGCATTACAGAATGTTTTGGTATTGCCCTTCGTATTTTTTGGTGAAAGTAGTATATATTAGAACCCATTTTAGTGAAGAAAAATTATTTCAGGGATTTCAATATTGCTGTAACTACAACGCAGAAGTTTTTCATTGAACAGGTGTCTGCTGTAAACAAGTGGGATAAATCCATTTTATGACATAGTTCTCTACTTTCAAAGTTCATGAATTAAAAATCATTTTTGGAAAAGAACAAAATTTTTAATTTTATTCTTTGTATCAGACTGATGAACTCCTAATACAAGATAATTAAAGAGATTACATAATCAGATATTCAGGCTCACCAACGTAGGAGCTACTCAGTCAACATAAACAATTTCCATAGCACGTTCTGCCGCTAAAGTAACCCACTGTAAAACGCTGTCATTTAAGCATTTATATGCCACGAGGTAGTGTTTTGAGACATTTAGGTGTCACAGTTTCTCGATATTGATGCAAACCAATAACGAAGGAATTAGTGCGCAGAGCGAAACATGAATGGAGCGTTGCCACAAGATACACTATGTGAACAAAAGTATCCGTACACCTGGCTGAAAATGACTTTCAAGTTCTTGGCGCCCTCCATCGATAATGCTGGAATTCAATGTTGTGTTGGCCCACCCTTAGCCTTGATGACAGCTTCCATTCTCGCAGGAATACTTTCAATCCGGTGCTGGAAGGTTTCTTGGGGAATGGAAATCTATTCTTCACAGAGTGCTGGACGAGGAGAGGTATCGATGTCGCTCGGTGAGGCCTGGCACGAAATCGGCGTTCCAAAACATCCCAAAGGTGTTCTATAGGATTCAGGTCAGGACTCTGTGCGGGCCAGTCCATTACAAGGATCTTATTGTTGTGTAACCACTCCGCCACAGGCCGCGCATTATGATCAGGTGCTCGATCGCGTTGAAAGATGCAATCGACATCTCCGAATTGCTCTTCAACAGTGGGAAGCAAGAAGGTGCTTAAAACCTCAAAGTAGGCCAGTGCTGTAATAGTGTCACGCAAAACAATACGGGGTGCAAACCCCCTGCATGAAAAACGCGACCACACGATAACACCACCTCCTCCGAATTTTACTGTTGGCACTTCACACGCTGGCAGATGACGTTCACCGGGCATTCGCCATTCCCACAACCTGACATCGGATCGCCACATTGTGTATCTGCGTGGTATTTTTGTATGTATACCTATTATATTACATTTATAAACTTACTCTTTCTGAAGGGTTGGTGAATTTGATGGGTTAGTCAGGAGAAGGATTTGCTTACAGGACAGCGAAATTCGACTGAATGTTTCCATCAACATGTCGTTTCACTAACACTTTGCGAGTACTGGTCTCACTATAACAAAACTGCTTATATGTGGATATCTTGAAATTTTCCTTTTGATCTACGGCAACACCACTACCATCGGTTTCGTCTGAATTTGTGAGCGTTTAGTATGAATGGGACCACCATATTTTGATACTTCTGATACCTTGGAAGGAAACTCTGTAGACAGTAAAACGATTTGTTTTACTGGCTCCAGTATAAGCTCCGTATATTCCTTTTGTGTATAATTTCTTTCAACGTTTTTCACACGGCGAATACTAGTCACTAGAACATGGAAGTTGTGGATAATAGTCCAAAATCGTTATTTATCGCACAGTTTCATCAAAAATCTAACAGTTGTGTGTAGTTTGTACTGATGGACCATCACTAAATAGGAACAGTTTCTTTGCTGTTTTGTTTACCTCCGTCTCTATTTATTTTAATAAAAACCAGCAATGCTCCGCCCTCCCGCCGTAGCCTTATTACCTCCACTTTCCACTTATTGCTTTTCATTTCATAGATACTAGAAACGGTAAGTCAAACCCCCATGTAATAAATTTAATGTGTAGGAATATTCGAGAGCAATGCGTTTTGCATATGATCAAAACACAAAGCGGTCGTTTTTTCACCGGCATTTTCATACGTTTCTTACTTACTAGAGTAAATAAAAGATTTTCTCTTTAAACTCCAAACATTACGATATGATCATGGATACCTACACAAATATTTTTATAAATGGCATTGCCACTCCTGCTCTGACCCTCGTGTCTTTGTGGGTGCTACTTTGTAGTATTTTGAAATAATAGCTAGCCAATTGATCTAATCTGTCGTGTGAAATACCATAGATTTCCGCGAACACATTCTTGGGAACATGCTTTTTAGTACACTGAAAGTCTTAATAACTATAAAAATGATTCCTTTTAAAAGTATATGAAGATGACATCTGATCTTTCAGACGTGCCCGAAAGAACGGATACCATCTTCATGTAGATAAGACTTACCGGCCAATGATCTTCAGTGCGGATGCACTCACATTGCTCAAACTCTTACGGGAATCGGTGGATTGACTGCCGCGAGAAATGATTATAGTGAGCAGGGGCACTACAAATGTAGTGTTCAAATAGTTCAAACGGCTCTAAGCACTATGGAACTTAACATCTGAGATCATCAGTCCCCAAGAACTTAGAACTACTTAAACCTAACCAACCTAAGGACATCACACACATCCATGCCCGAGGCAGGTTTCGAGCCTGCGACCGTAGCAGCAGCGCGGTTCCGGACTGAAGCGCCTAGAACAGCTTGACAAATGTAGTGTGTGGACAATACGTTGGACATCTGGGTCTCTCGGGGAGCGTGGCAGAGATACGTCCCTGCAGTCGCACCATTCTCTGAGTCCTCGATTGCTCGGTCGGATAGAGAGTCTGCCATGTAAGCAGGAGCCGGTCGGAGTGGCCGAGCGGTTCTAGGCGCTACAGTCTGATACCGCGCGACCGCTACGGTCGTAGGTTCGAATCCTGCCTCGTGCATGGGTGTGTGTGTGATGTCCTTAGGTTAGTTAGGTTTAAGTAGTTCTAAGTTCTAGGGGTCTGATGACCTCAGCAGTTAAGTCCCATAGTGCTCAGAGCCATTTAAACCATTTTGTAAGCAGGAGATCCGGGGTTCGAGTCCCGGTCGGGGCACAAATTTTCAACTGTCTACGTTGATATTTATCCACGCCTGTAAGCAGCTAATGGTCTGTATTTCACTGTAATTTCATCTTTTAAAAGTGTCTTAATTATGCATACATGCATATCACTTTCCTTGCTTAACTCTTGGTGGAGATCATCTTCTCCCCATCTGCACTTAGGTTCAGTACCTCATTAAAGTCAGTCTGAATCTAAGTACTCCAAGAGTTTTTATCTTCAAAAACATAAAAATCTCTCCACATATCAACGTCCTCGTTAACGTTTAAATCACATTTTGTATTGCTCTTACGGGAATGTTGGGCTTGTTTTTCTGTGGTTCTTCCTTGCCAGAGCAAGAAATACAAGCTTCTCCTTTTACTCTTGTACTGCGAACACTATAAGGTTCTAAATATTTTCGTTTACTACTCCTCGTATCCTTTCAGGGTGGGACTGCAGAAACCTCACTTTTATATAGGTTTACTATTATTATTGCGAATACACTGCGCTAACGGCAAAACATTTTTATCTCATTTCCTACAAAACTGTGAATATGACTGATTATTCTCTATCAAAAGCAGCAATACCAACTGACAGGATGCAACATAAGGACATAAAATGTTGCTGCAGTGTATTGCAGAAACCAGCCAGTTGTAGTCGTTGAGAGGTGTTTAAAATAAACGATTCAATTATGAGACGCCCTGTATATTTGTTTGTTAGTAGACGAAATAGTAAAATTGGGGGAGGGGGGGGGGGAGGTTAATGTCCGATATGTCTAGAGACAGACACTGGCATCGAAAGCAACAAAAGTATTTCGAACAAATCATTTTCGATAAGGCAACTTGAGAAAGAAACCTGGAAATGCATAAGTATCTGCAACATCTGGTTTGACAGCTATTTCATCACCTTAAGTGCTGAAACAAAAATAATGTATCTCATGACGACCAGTAACTACATTCACCTATTACAAGCAGATATCTTTAATCTTAGAAAATATTTTAGCAAAATATTTAGTAATCCGGAAATTAAAACGAATTTTAAAATGCTTCTCTTCCCACATTAGATGTGAAATTTTAATTATCGTTACATAGCTTTCTACAGAAAGTAAAATTATGCGCAAGTGTCAGTAACAGAAAGGGATGCGGCCTACTGCGGTGTAAACATACGGTATCACGAGCTGTGTACATCATTCACGATTAAAGAATGCAGTATCAGTTGCCGTTTGGCGTACGCAAGCTGCAGTGTACATCAGCAGAACTGTGTAAAGCACAGCCGGAATTTAAAAAGAGACAGAGTTTTTAATATTAAAGAACCTTGTTAATGTCGAACTTCATTTTTAATGGAGCGAACAATAGCAAGCTCTTTTTTTGCAATGAGGCAATTATATTCCTGCTTTATTTATTTTCCCGGCCTGGAGGAAATTGTTGGAGCCGCCAGAAGCCGAAAAGAGGCAACCGTTCGCTGATAGCGCGCGCGTGTACCTGAAGTAATAATATTGTTTTCCGCTATAAAAGGACACGAGGTGATAGTAAATGACTGCTTTTGCCGTTTCTTTGGTAAGTTACAAAGCGTTAAACTATCGATGCAGCAATAACCGTTATGCTTCTTAAGCATGTCCATCAAGTTATGCTCTCCTACATGGTTGTCAGAGTTGTTGAGGAATACGACACAGTGTAACATTACTGCGTCATGATCCTTAACACACAAACTTGGTAAAAGTATGTCACTTAATATAAAATTCCCTCAAGTGACTGCATTTAATTCGATTTGTCATTTTTTACGCTAATCGGAATAAGAGCGGCAATAATCAACAGTTCTCTAACTAATTATTCCTGCCTTCTCCACAACATTTTCTATGTGTTCTTTCTCAATTAAGTTGTTCGTAATTGTAATTCCTGGGTATTTAGTTGAATTGACGTCCTTTAGATTTGAGTGACTTATCGTGTACCTGAAGTTTAACAGATTCCTTTTATCACTCACGTGGATGAACTCACACTTTTCATTATTTAGGGTCAATTGCCAATTTTCAAGCCATTCGGATACCTTTCCTATATCGTTTTTCAGTTTGTTTTGATCTTAAGATAAACGACAGCGTCATCTACAGACAACTTAAGACGGCTACTCAGATTGTCTCTTAAATCGTTTATATACATAAGGAACAGCAGAGGGCCTATAACACTACCTTGGGGAACACCAGAAATCACTTCTGTTTTGCTCGACGACTTTCCGTGAATTACTACGAAATGTGACCTCTCTGACAGGAAACCACGAATCCAGTCAGATAACTGAGATGATATTCCATAAGCGCGCAATTTCATTACCAGCCGCTTATGTGTCAAAAGCCTTTTGGAAATCTAGAAATACGGCATCAATTTGCAATACCTTGTTAATAGCACTCAACACCTCGTGTGTGTAAAGAGTTAGTTGTGTTTCACAAAAACGAAGTTTTCTAAATCCGTATTGGCTGTGTGTCAATAGACCGATCTCTTCGAGATAATTCATAATGTTCGAACACAATACATGTTCGAGAATCCTGATGTGTATCGACATGGGTCTGTAGTTTAGCGGATTACTCTTACAAACATTCTTCAACATTGGTGTCACCTGTGCGACTTTCCAATCTTTGGGTATGGATCCTTCGTCAGATTAGTTTTACTTTTTAAAACTTCTGTATTTTACAGAAGGTCTCTGAAAACGATGTTACCAGTAATAATTCGATAATTGTTTACTTTTTGGCTGTGTGTGAGCTCTTGAAAAAGTAACGTATAGCTGTCCATGCGAAAAAACATTTTCTGCTAATACAATCTTGTCCTCTGGAGCGACTGACCTTGTACAGTGTTAGTGGTCATAGCGAAGGCTACTTTGATTGGGAATTGTTTTCTTGTCATTTGGAAAGGCACATGGTTGGCTCAAAAAGTGCGAGGTTATTGCGGGTAATGAGCACAGTTTTATTGGAGTCAATGAATTTAGTAGTGACGATTTACTCACCTAAGTGGGTTACCGCTAATCGCCTACCATTAATTAATCCATGGTTAGAGTCAAAATATCTAATTAACATAATAACAGAATTTTTCCTTAAAGGCAATAGATGAGATAATGCAGATTAATGGTACTGAGGTTCGGAGAATTGTAAGTTGAGATTGTAGACGCTACAAAGTAACGGTGAACTAAGCTATAAAAATATATATGCAGATTAATGGTATTGATGTTAGGGGAAATGTAACGTGACATTGCAAACACTGTAGAGAAATGATAAATTGAAAGTTAACTAAATCAAGGTATAAATTAAGTCTGAAATGATGATTAAATCAAGACCCTAAGCTGCCGACAGCCGTTGATATACATCAACGGGGACAGTTGAAAATGTGTGCCCCGACCGGGACTCGAACCCAGGATCTCCTGCTTACATGGCAGACGCTCTATCCATCTGAGCCACCGAGGGCACAGAAGATAGTGCAGCTGCAGGAATTTATCCCTTGCACGCTCCCCGAGAGACCCGCATTCTCAACCTAATGTCCACGCACTACATTCGTAGTGCCCCGGGTTCGAGTCCCTGTCGGGGCACAAATTTTCAACTTTCCTCGTTGATGTCCGAAAGAACAGATACCATCTTCATATATATATATATATATATATATATATATATATATATATATATATATATACATAATGTAAGTAATACTAGAATTGCCCACAAAGAAATGCACTTCATTTTTTTCAACAATTCTTTACTGAACATAATGCGAACTACACACACGAAAGAGTGGTGTCTTATCTACACACCCTATTTTTCCACATAATCTCCATCCGGTTCTGTAGCCTTCCTCCAGCACGAAACAAGGGCGTGTATGCCCTTTTGGTACTAATCCTTGTCCTGGTCGCACAGCCCGTGCTTCACTGTGTGAATCACCTCCTCATCGTCCTTAAAATATCTTCCACCAATGAGTCTGTCTTCGCGAATGACAACATCAGCTCGCTGTCACATGTCAGGTGTGACGTCCGTGGATGGTTTCCCCGACCTCTGCAAATCGTGGAGCTCCGCCGAACCGCCTTCTCCTGACCTTACCCTCCGTGCCCAGCGACTAACTGTACTTCTGTCGACAGCAGATGCTCCATAGAAGTTGCACAAGCGGTTGTGAATATTCACCACAGTTTTTTCTCTGGCAGTCATAAATTCAATGACGACACGTTGCTTGTAATGTACATCACCTACAGACGTCATTTGAAACTGTCCTACAGCTATTCTATGTGTCGAAAGTGACGGAAACTTGGAGCGCTCACTCAGGAGACTACAATACGTGCCGTTACGCATTCGTAGCATTGTTTTCGGCTGAGGAAAAGAATGCGGTGCATTACTTTCTGGGCAACCGTCGTATAAGTAAAGGGTACTTACGCGTGAGGATGAACGTTGGAATAATTCAGTTTATTCGCGCAGCACCCAATGCTTGCTTAAAGAAAATAAACAACTGCATCCGCTGTCAGTAGACTGTCAATAGCAGAGCCTTCTGGATTCTTTACATCAACGTGTATGACAGAAATCGCGAGATAGACTGCGCTTGCGTAAAGAATCTAAACAACTGCAACAGCTGTCGTATATGTTAGTTAAACAGATTGTCAATAGATGGCATCTTTTATATTGCTTTTATCGAAACTTTTTTCAAAGTAAAGTCTTTTATAGCAAAAACAATAACTGTATTTGCGTATGTTTCGTTATTATTGGCGAAAGAAATCTTGAAAATAACGTCTTAGTCATTAATCTTGATGAAGTAATACTGGGGATACGGCGTACGGGGAAAAACATACGGTTGAGAAATCATATATGCGAAAGATATACATTAGTTTCTCCAGTGGAGACACATGACAGTACTGGAAATATAGATTGCTTTTCAATCAAAGACAGCGACCAGCCACATTTTTTTTCCCTCACGAATTCCTCTCCTGCACCAAACTTTTCCTCTCGGAGTAACACTTGCAACCTACATCATCAGTTATTTGCTGGATGCTTTCCAATCTCTATTTTACTCTACAATTTTTACCCTCTACAGCTCCCTCTAGTACCATGGAAATTATTCCCTGATGTCTTAACTGATGTCTTATCCCCTTGTTCCTTCTTGACATTGTTCTCCATATATTCCTTTCGTCGCCGATTCTGCGAAGACTCTCCTCATTCCTTACTTTATCAGTCCACCTAATTTTAAACTTTTTTTCTGTAGCACCACATCTCAAATGCTTCGATCCTCTTTTTTCCGGTTTTCCACACTCATTGTTTTGCTATTAATCACGTTATTTATTTAAGTAAACAGCGCGGTAGACTGTTTCATTCGAGAGGTTCATCCTTAGTCGGCTGTTCACAACATGAACATATGTTTGTAGTTTACGAAAGTTGTTTCCTCTTTATTCCCCTTTGTGGTGAAATATTCTTGGGGTGGTGGTGTCCTACGGTAAAACAGACGGTGTTAGAAACAACCACCCTCCCAAGGATATTTCATGACGAAGGGGAATAAAGTGCAAGCAACTTACGTACACTTCGAACAAATGTGCATCTTGTGAGCACCCATCTGAAGGTGAACTTGTTGGTTTGGAAGCTGTAGGGAAGTTTGGAAGGTAGGAGACCAGGTACTGGAAAAATTGAAGCTGTGAAGACGGGTCGTGAGTCGAGCTTGGGTAGCTCAGTCGCAGATAAATTTCCCATGAAAGGCAAAGGACCCGAGTTCGAGGCTCGGTCTGGCACACAGTTTTAATCTGCCAGGAAGTTTAATATTCAATATGTACAAGAGCCAAGAGGGAATAACAGGAGTGGACGACCAAGAACGAAGTGCTCGGATTAAAAAGGGTGTAAGACAGGGATGTAGTCTTTCGCCCCTACTGTTCAATCTGTACATCGTAGAAGCAATGATGGAAATAGAATAAAGGGTCAGGAGTGGGATTAAAGTTCAAGGTGAATGGATATCAGTGATACGATTCGCTCATGTCATTGCTATCCTGAGTGAAAGTGAAGACGAATTACATGATTTGCTCGATGGAGTGCACAGTCTAATGAGTACAAAATATGTATTGAGAGCAAATCGAAGAAAGATGAAAGTAACGAGAAGTAGCAGAAACGAGAATAGTGAGAAACTTGGTGTCGAAGTAAATGAAGTTAAGGAAGGAATTCTACTACCTAGGCACAAAAATAATCAACGACAAAAGGAGCAAGGAGGACATCAAAAGGAGACTAGCACTGGCAAAAAGGGGATTCCTGGCAAAGAGTAGTCTACTAATATCAAACACAGGCCTTAATTTGAGGAAGAAATTTGTGAGAATGTACGTTTGGAGGACAGCATTGTATGATAGTGAAACACGGACTGTGGGAAAACCAGAACAGAAGAGAATCGAAGCATTTGAGATGTGGTGCTACAGACGAATGTTGAAAATTAGGCTGACTGATAAGGTAAGGAATGAGGAGATTTTGCGTAGAATCGGAGAGGAAAGGAATATGCGGAAAACACTGACAGGGAGAAGGGACAGGATGATCGGACATCTGTGAAGACATCAAGGAATGACTTACATGGTACTAGAGGGAGCTGCAGAAACGAAGAGGTTGGCGCACGAGAGGAATTCGTGGCGGCCCGCATTTCTGCCTAGCAAGCAAGAAGACTCGGTTTCGAGTACCGGCCGCAGCACAAATTTTAATTAATTTCTTCTGCTTCGATGATTATCGTAGATAATGAAGAGACTAAATGTCTCAGGGAAACATTTAATTGTAAGACCTCCTATGGTACAGGACTTACCCATTACGTCCAACGCTGGGGTGCTATTCCAATGTCGGAGAGCCTTGGCAGTAGTGACAATGTAAGGGAAAATAAACAGAAGCTATGAACTGAGGTTTGTTTTTGAGAGGAACTCAACATGGATAGTTTGTGAATCATTATTGTTGTACTACGGTGGTGTAATGGTTAGCATTTTTGGCTAGGAAGCGAAAAGACCCGGGTTCGAGTCCCAGCTGCAGCACAAATTTTAATTCATTTCTTCTGCTTCGATCATTATCGTAAAAACCACTCCATTGGGATTCGTTCGAAGTTACTTTTACGTGTGAAGTTTCCTCTTCGTTGAGAACGACGTGCTATAGCCTGTTTCCTAGAAACTCTTCAGTCCAAACGCACAGATGGTCTGATATGCTGTACGCTCTAATTTTGTTCGTCAGGTGGCAGAGCGGAATTGCTTCGAGTGCCTTCCAGAAGTCAAAAAAATGGCATCAACCTGGGCCCCGGTATCTACTGCTTTCTGGCTCTCATATTCACTGTTGCTTTCTTCGCCCTTCATCGTGTGCTTTTACCCGCCTTGACCTGAGCAGTCACATTTAACCCAATACTAGTTGCACCGTAGCATTTCCAGAAGTCACCAGACATTCTGAAATCTTTTATTCTTCCTGACGGTGTTGCTGGATATTACATCCAATTACAATGATTGTGCTGTACGTGCAGTTATAGGCGTAACTGGGTGTTTCTCATGAGGGATGTGCACGGATAATGTGCCGCCATGGACTTGCTTCCCGTCACTTTCAACCCTAATTAGCAAATGATACTGTTCACGGTACCATTGTGTTGTATTCCGTAATTTGTAGTAGTAACATTTCAGTTTCTACTACATATGATGGTTTAAAGCAGGGGTTGGCTAACGTTTAGTGCCTGCAGGCCGCATTATCAAAACCTGATCGTCTCAGAGATGGCTCATTATTACTTCTTAATGGTTTTAAAAGTGTTGAGAACAGATTATGTTAAAATTCAACCCTCTTTTGTTTTACTAGTAACAATGTTAGAAACTGGCTTAACATTAAATATTTGCAGTAACTCAATGAATAAAAAGATGTGAATGTCTGTAAAATATTATTTTATTCTAGAGAAATGTTTACGATTTTATAGCTCTTAGAAGAGAGAATGCACATATAAAATTTAATATTGCGTCTAGGAGTAACAGACGAATATTTTTTTAAATGAAGATATTCATAATGTTTCTTAAAATTGTATCGAATTTTTCAAAACAGACCTACTTCCTTCACACTTTAAACAAAGCGGATTATTCTCATGCTGCACAAAAACCATTCCTCTGGCCAGTGTTCATTTAAGCTGCTTCAGCTGTCTTCTAATATTCTCTTACTGAATGTCTTTGCTCGAGACACTGCTTTTTGCACAATCTGAAACCAATATTTCAGCTTCAAATGCCTGTACTCGAAGCCATCATTCATCATAAAGTTTCAGAGGTAATAACAATAGTAATGATTAAAACTCAGCTAGTGGTTTCGAAAACTGTAGATACCGTTATATTAAGAATAAGTACTTACGTAGCTTCCAACGCGCTGAGTCCCCAAGCTGCCTCTCAAATGCCAAAAAAAGAGAGAACCGAGCTAGGTTTTGCAGTTGTGTCACACGACAAAACTCATGTTTCCGTGCTGCGCTCCTATCGAAATCGGAAACTAAAAGGACTAAGCTCCGTCCGAACAGGCCTCCGAAGGCTTAACGGCACCGACTGACCACCGTGTCATCCTCAGCCGATATTAGTCACTGGTTGCGGATATGGAGGAACTTATGGTCAGCACACCACTCTCTCAGCGTTGTCAGTTGTCGTGACCGGAGCCGCTGCTTCTCAGTCTATTAGCTCTCAGTGGATCTCACAAGGCTGAGTGCAATTCGCTAGCCAATAGCGCTCGCCAGAACTGGACCATCATCCATCTAAGTGCTAGCCAACCCCGACAGAACTTCTGTGATCTGACGGTAACCGGTGTTAACAGTGCGGCAAGGTCGTTGGCGGCAGTGGGAATGCAGCCTAATTATGCTCGTGGTTTTCATACTGAGGAAGGCTCCGACATTTATCAATCGGAACAAACCTAGACCACGACTGCCGCCACAACTAAGATTTCAGGAGGGTGGAGGGGGGGGACAATATTACACACTAGCCAAACGTTTACATACTGTGTCTTCTTTCCCTTTCATAATCAATTACTAATTAACATCGAAAGCTAAGCCCAAGGTAAAATCTACAGGTAGCCAGCTTATTTATTTCACCACGTCACAATTCCCGACAGTTTACCAAAACAAATCATACTAAAAGACGCGTTTTGGAGAGATCTTTAGTGCGGTGTACGTTAGCTTCGCTACACGCTTAATTTTTTAGGTATTTTCATTTCTGAACTGCAGACGTTTAACGTATGGCGCACTCGTACTGCGGCGTTTATGACTTCGCGTGCCGAAACTGTGATGTTTCCATGATGTCGCGGATCTTGTGCTGTGACTGTTATGTGAAACTCGAGCAATCACCATGGTAATTCAACACCGTATTTATACTTTTGTATTACTAAAGTATGCATTTGAAGTAATAAAGCACACACAATCTCTCAGCTGCATTGTACATTGCTCTGTTAAAACTTCGTGTATATCCTTGCCTGGATATACACAGTTTCTGTTCTTGATTCATATTGACATCGGGTCTGGGCACACCGATATCCTCCACTTTCATCCTAACAGCATGTTCCAAAATTTTACCTGATAAGATTGCACGCTGAATTCATATTGTGTTGTTTGAGAACTGGTGGCATGCTGCTGTTATTCTGAAGAAAGTAAAACTTGCTAAACCCAAGCATAATACACTAGCAAAAAGAAATTTGCTAGTAAATCACGTTACCGCAGCCAGCAAGCTAGGAAACTAAAGTAACGATACATATTTCGCCCACGGAATATATTTCGCGCACCTTTTCCACAGATCATTCGTGACACTCTCACTAGGTAATGACATTTACGTTGCAGTATTCTAGTGCACTCAGGCGACACATTTTCAAACTTATTCCAACGGTAGATAGAGCAGCCAATGGCAGAAACAAAAGGCAAAAAACTGTCTAATACACTAACAAAACAATAATACTAAACGCCGACTAATTACGCATCAAAGCATAATACAAATATAGAGAGACAGGAATTCGATAGTGAAGTTTCAACAACTCTGTTCATTCCCTTATGATGTAAGCAGTGGAGCATGATAATTATTAGCAGGTTGATAGGGCACCCTTAGGCTGAAACACCAGAGCCTTTAGGAAGCCCATGAGAGCTAGGACTGCGAGGAAGCCACGCCCGCATACCTCTGTGACATTTCAAGGCGGAACCTTAAGACTAGCTACTACCTGTTCGAAAAACATAACTTGATATCACGTTTCAACAATTCCACAAACGTTCATCGGCATTATTTAAATCCGTGTTGGAAACAAGCTGAATGGTTTCTGATAATTTAATTACTAACGGCATTGATAAATTTATTTTAATACATATTTTGGGCCGGCTCCGCGTCGGAGCCTTTAATGACGAGCCGCACCAGTTATTAACAAAGAAACAAACTGAATTACTGGAATTACGATCACCTGTATCTAACTCGTTGTTTTGAAGTATATTTTATTCCTCAAACCTTATAAAATCCTTGGTAGTTATTCCGCATTGTTGTTGTTGTTGTTGTTGTTATCTTCAGTCCAAAGCCTGGTTTGGTGCACCTGTCCACACTAGTCTATCATATGCAAGCTTTATATCTCTACACATGTACTTGAACCTTCATCGACTGGAATATAGTTACTGTAGTCAACCATCGGCCTCCCCCTACAATTTTTCTTCGACATTTTCTTCCACTACAAAACTGACGATGCCTTGATGCCTCAGGATGTTTGCTACTAAGCGATACTTTCTATTACTAAAGCTGCACCACAAATTTCTTTTCTTCCTAATTTGATTCAGTGCTTCCTCCTTAGTTACTCTGTCTAGCCCCCCCTAACCTTCAACATTCTTATGTAATTCTTATGTAGCAGCGTATTTCGAGAGCTTCTATTCTCTCCTTGTCGAACGGTTTATGATCCATTTCTCACTTCAGTACAAGTGTACGCTGCACGAAAATGCATTCAGAAAAGATTTACTACCACTAAAATTTATACTTTATGTTAACCAAATCCTTTCTTTCGAAAATCTTTACTTGTTATAGCCAGTTTGCACTTGATATGCTCTCTACCTTGGCCATCATAAGTCAATTTTCTGGCCACTAGTTTTAGTGTCTCATTTCCTTATTTAATTCTCTCAACATTGCCTGATTTAATTCCAATACCCTTGTTTTACAAATGTTGACCTTTTTTTCTAACCTATATTGAGTATGTGAGGGTTGTCCACAAAGTAAGTTCCGATCGGTCACGAATTGGAAACCACGAGGAAAATCCAGTAAAGCTTTAGACAGATGTGTTGGGCAGTGTCTCTAGTATGCTCGTCAATCGTGTCGCATCGCTCTTTTCAGTCTACAGTCTACAGTGAGCACGTAAAGATGCGTAGGGAATAGCGTCTGCCGCCAAGTATGACGGCCTGGTTAGAGAATTCACCTGTGTCATGCAGCCCACATAACACAACTGTCGAGCAGTTCCTTCTTCATGCCAATTCTCGGCAGCACACTGCAGGGGCAATGAAGACGCTCCTGCAGCGCTTCCGATGAGAAGTGTTTGATCACCCACAATACTGTCCGTAATTGGCTCCCCCTGAGTCTCATCTCTGCTCATAAGAACCGCTGGCTATGAAGATAAAATTTTTCCACAGACAACGAGCTACAGACCAGTGCAGATAACTGGCCGAAAGCACAGGCGGCTGCTTTCTATGACGAGGATATTGGAAAGTTGATACAGCACTACGACAACACTCGAAGTTGGAGGGGCGACTATGTAGAGAAGTAGGTGGAAGGTGTACCTAACCGTTTGCAAATAAAACGTTTCTCGTTTTCCCTGTGGTTTCCATTTCGCGACCGATCGAAACTTACTTTCTGGACAACCCTCGTATTATCTATTACGTTAAACAGCTCCTCCAAGTCATTTGCCGTCTCTGACAGACGATGTCATCGACAAACCTTAATGTTTATATTTCTTCGCCTTGATCATTAATTCGCTTTCTAAATTTCTCCTTGGCTTCCTTCATTGCTTGCTCAATGTACAGGTTGAGAGGCTACAACTGTGTCTCACTCCCATCTCAACCACCACCTCTCTCTCATGGCTTTGTATTAGAACTTCAGTCTTGTTTCTGTACTATTTCTACATAACATTTAGCTCGTTACGTTTTATCTCTGCCAATTACATAACTTCAAAGAGCGTATTCCGTCAAAAGCATTCTGTAACTACAATCGTCATGTTGCAGTGTTCAGCCTTGTACGGGCGGCAACTCATCTGGCACAACAACGTCGCGGGTTGCCTACATGTCAGGCATCCGCTCTAGAACGGAAAACAGTTCTGCAGAGGCTTAAATAGGCGGCCTCCGCGGCGCCACCAGGGGTAGCCGACCGTAGGGGACCTATTTGCATCCGCGACCCACGTGCCCTAAAAATAGCTCCTGCAATGTCCTGCCGCGTGACATTATTTAGGCCCGCGCACCGCGGTGCAGGGGCAGTTAACATGGAGTCGGAGCTACAGACGGACATCCGCTCCACTATGACGCCACTGGCTCCCACCGATCAGCTGCCTTCTCGACGGACACAGTCTGGTGTCTGCCGGTCCATTCGCCATGATTATGTGTCGTAAACTGGTTCACATACTTTGGTAGACCATTGACTGTACTCTGTCTTTCCGAGGATCACTGTGCACGAACTAAAAGTAAACTCTTGTGCAAAACTCGACCAAGTGCGCGACTTTGTGTTGACTGTCAGTCATATTTGAGTGTTAATTGCGTTTGGTTCATCAGAGCAGACAGGCATACTATTTTTTTTAGATAAACTATATTTGTGGAAAATTTGTGACTTTAGTTTCGCCTACTACGGATTCTTCACATAGGTTTGTGGTTCTTTAACCTTTCTTCTAAGACACGCCTGTCCAAACAGCTCTCCGCCAGCACGACCACTTTGGCCACACTCCGAGTGCAGTGGCGTGGAGGGAGGGGGGGGGGGGGGGAATGAGTGGCGAGGAAGAGGAGGAGGGAAGCCACAGCCGGACGCCGCTAGAGCAAACCAGTCTTCAAGACAGTACCACTCGCGTTAAATTAGATTTATGTTCTGTATTAGGAGTACTATGGCGTGTACGCAGTTGTTCAAAAAAGAAACAGTGGAGAAGCCATGCGTTCACTGCTGAATGGGAATTGCCTTACTTTTTGTATCATTTAATGGCCAGGCAGTAGGTTTAATATACCCTCGCACGATTATGAACTGGAAAAGCAGTAAGTGGAACGTCATTACGACATCAGCCACACATGTATATTTCATTCCTTGCGACATACACTTTACTCCAGGTGAACGATGGCGAAAGCTGGCTGAACTGAAAGGAGCCATTAAGGAATAAAATTGAGTTAGATGCAAGTAGCGTGGTCACAAAATCTTTTATTGTTGATTGAATTTCTTAAATGTCTTAATTCAAGGGACTAATCATGTGGTAACAAATGTGGCGGGCAAGACTGATCCTATCAAACAAAAATTAATCCTGTGGAAAAATCAGTTTCGAGTTCATGACATGAAACACTTCCCGTAACTCAGTGCAGTCATACGTGAACCACACATGACTGTATATTTTTTCAGTAACTGAAACATTTCATCATGAGTTCTACAATAAACTGCAAGACATTGCACGACTGAAGATGTAATTCTATTTATTTGTCAGACTATTTTCACTTTTCGCTTTTAATGAACCGCATTATTTCCAACTCGAGACGATAGATGTATAATGGAGCATCCAGCTCGACGACCTGTTTCTCCAATACAGGAATTTACGAGACTTTTATAAAATGTTACCCCAAGAGGAATATACTTGGCTTCACACACATTTTTTGGTTGAACAATTTGCGTGAAAGATTATTCTTGTCTTATGAAATAGACGATGTCCCACCAACGTTCAGGTTTGGTTGAAATGGCTCTAAGCACTATGGGACTTAACATCTGAGGTCACCTGTCCCCTAGACTTAGAACTACTTAAACTTAACTAACCTAAGGACATCACACACATCCATGGTTCAAATGGCTCTGAGCACTATGGGACTTAACTACTGTGGTAATCAGTCCCCTAGAACTTAGAACTACTTAAACCTAACTAACCTAAGGACATCACACACATCCATGCCCGAGGCAGGATTCGAACCTGCGCCCGTAGCAGTCGCGCGGTTCCGGACTGAAGCGCCTAGAACCACTCGGCCACAACCCCCGGCACGTTCAAGTTTAATCGAAATGAGTACTAGTTCATAGATATCACAACGTAATGTTAAATGCCTGTATGTAATTTTTATTACAGTTCTTCTTGCTGTCATAGCGCTACATAATGTGTTTACTGAATCGAGTAATAAAAGCAATTGCTTTGGTACGAAAATAAAAAGTTTAAAATAGACATAGGTGAAAATGCGTACTTCTAAAAGTATGTTGCAATATTCGTCTGTTTGAAGTAGCTGCACTGTGTTACAAACACGTCTTCCTAAGTTTCCCACATATGTAGCCTTGCTGTCTCGGTCACACACTTTCTCGGAATATTGCAGTGTAGGGGAAACCGGAGCGCTCAGCAGACTCGAATACGCTCGTGAATCTCGAGCGCGCTCCGGAAGCCCGAATGTTAGCCAGGCTTGTTCTAAGATATGTCGTACGGTCAGTAGAGACTTGCTACTTCCTACACTTCTCCGGAACTTCAAATGGACATCAACGAGTTTGTCACCTCTTCTGTAAATAATACATGTCCATGTTTTGCACCCATAATTTATTAATATACGAAAATGGAACACCTACAGGCATCCTTACGATGTTATTTATTATATGGCCACCAGTTCCATTGCTTCGGTACATCATCTTCAGGCGTTAACTGACTCTGAAGGGGTTAACTCCAATCGTATGCACGATTCCATCAGGGGCCAGCATCTGTGAAGGGGTTCTGGAAAACTACCTATAATAAAGATGCTGTGTTTCCATAAGGTTTAGAGACACAGCATAGTTTGAAAGCGAATGGTACTTGGAGCTACACGCGTGAAACATTCCATTTCGGAAATCATTTAGGAATTCAATACTTCTTTACCTACACGGTCAATAGTGTGTCGAGAACAAATTTCAGGCATTAGTTTCTCAGCAAGGACAACGCTGTGCCCGACTGGCTTCACTTAACTACCGGGAGCAGCGGTGTTTGCGTTGAGTTTTCAGTGCTAACAGACAAGCAACACTGCGTGAAACAATCGCAGGAATCAATGTGGGGCGTAGGAAGAACGTATCCGTTATGACTGTGCCGCGAAATTTGGCGTTAATGGGCTTTGATAGCAGACGACCGACGCGATTGTCTTTGCTAACAGCACGACATCGCCTGCAGCGCCTCTCCTGGGCTCGTGACCATACCGGTTGGACCCTAGACGACTGGAAAGCCATAGCCTGGTCAGATGAGTCCCGATTTCAGTTGGTGGGAGATAATGGTAGGGTTCATGCGTGGCGCAAACCCCACAAAGCCGTAGACCCAAGTTGTGAACAAGGCACTGTGCAAACTGGTGATGGCTCCATAGTGGTGTGGGGTGTGTTTACATGGAATTGAGTGGATCCTTTGGTCCAACGGAAACGATCATTGACTCAAAATGGTTATGTTTGGCTACTTGGAGACCATTTGCAGTCATTCATGGACTTCGTGTTCCCGAAAAACTATGGAATTATCATTGGATCCTAATTCTTCGCGACTGGATTGAGGAACATTCTAGACAATTCGAGCGAATGATTTGGCCACTCAGATCGCCCGACATGAATCCCATCGAACATTTATGGGTCATGATCGAATGGTTTGTTCCTGCACCGACAACACCTTCGTAATTATGGACGTCTATATGAATAGCATGGCTCAGTATTTCTAAAGGGGAGTTCCATCGACTTGTTGAGTCCATGTCACGTTCAGCTGCTGCACTACACCGTTTGAAAGGCGGTCCGACACGATATTGGAAGGCATACCCCGATTTTTGTCTCCTCAGTGTAAAGCATAGCACAAATAGCACACTCGTAACTATGCCGCCACGCCATCTGCTGGTGGATGACGCTGAAACCATTGAAAGCCTGTCACTACTTTAGTTTTTAACCTGCGAGATCATGAAAGACTATGACTCCGGTTTTCAGTGCCTTGGAACTTTACTCGTTTATGCGTAGCATGGGCCAGAAGCAAAAGATCCCAATATCAATTACTTTATTTTGGATTTCGTACTGACAAGGAACATTCTCACGGCGCAGCGTGGTAAGTAAAGAGGATTCAACACTAACTAAACGAAGACAGTGTGAAACTAAAGTCATTACTTCAGGTCTCATACAGCCACTCACTGTATGTGTATCCGAATTACATCGTATACGTGCAATTTGTGCAATGCAGAAGTGTTTGCTTTCCACATTATATAACATCTAATGAACTGAAAAGATTTGAGCTATTTTGAAAGCAAAATATCAAACTCTCCGTCACAGCAAGGAGGTCCCTTGAAGTTCCGCTGCAACACGAACTTATGTGGCTAGCTGAAAAATTCATTTAAAAATGCTGCTGAAGACAGTTTAATCTTTCTCTGCCTGAAACGTAGAGAAATCGAAAAGTAGGTCAATAACGTGACTCTGAATTGAACACAAGTAAATATTACATTAAAAATCAGAGGAGTAAAAAAATTAGTTTGTAAGAATCCCGAATCACATAAATATTGAATATATGTTGTTACTTTCATCAAAAAATGAATACAAAATCTCATATATCACATACAAGTTCTCTTCAACACACAATGTGACTTTATACAACCATATGTTTGCAAGTAAAAACAGCATATGTCAGTATTAAACAGCATGTATCAGTATTAACTCGCATAACACTATTTAATGAGTGGAACAACAATGGGATAAGGAACTTGCAACTCCGCCACAAATAACAATAACCGTACGCATAGACAGCGCAAGCAAGCACCCATGCCACCATGATCTAGAACGACGTCGCTTCAAGTGCCCATTTCTTTATCGCTAGATGAAGAGTCTGCACTAAACAGATCAGTACAATCTCACGGCACCAGGCGGAAGTAGAGAGTGTGTTCACAGCAGCAAGCGGAATAGCACAGGTACCGTTGTACACTGGCCATGCGGGGGATTCTGCCAATCAGTTAATTCTATTGACCGGCTCACCTCAATAGTTGGGCGACTTGATTAATATCTTGCAGGTCCCAACTAACGGTAATGTGCTCTAGTAGATGGATAAACGACCAAACGTTCTTTAAGGCAGACAAGTGCTTATCGATGCGTGCATGAGTCAATAGCACGAAAAGTGTCTGGAGCGACGGCTTTGGCCATTATCAGTAGATCTAACGTCCACCAGGTGGCATATTCTGTCACTGCATCAAAATCCACATGGTCTTTCAAGGTGCCGTACTTTTCCAGCAATTTACAATTTCATTTTAAAAAGACCAAGGAAGTCAAATATTACGGAATGTTAAAAATTACACTGAAGTGCCAAAGAAACTGGTACACCTGCCTAATATCGTGTAAGGCCCCCTCGAGCACGCAGGAGTGCCACAGCACGACGTGGCATGGGCTCGAGTAATGTCTCACATAGTGCTGGAGAGAATCGACACCATGAATCCTGCACAACAGTCCATAAATCCGTAAGAGTACGAGGGGTGGAGATCTCTTCTGAACAGCACGTTGGAAGGCATCCCAGATACGCTCAATAATGTTCGTGTCTTGGGAGACTGGCGGCCAGCGGAAATGTTTAAACTCAGAAGAGTGTTCCAGGAGGCCCTCTGTGGCATTTATGGACGTGTGGGGTGACGCATTGTCCTGCTGGAATTGTCCAAGTCCGTTGGTAGGCGCAATGGACATGAATGGATGCAGGTGATCAGACAGGATGCTTACGTACATGTCACGTGTCAGAGTCATATTTAGACATATCAGGGGTCCCATATGACTCCAACTGTAAACTCCCCACACCATCACAGAGCCTCCACCAGCTTGAACAGTCCCTTGCTGACATGCAGGGTCCGTGGATTCATGAGGTTCTCTCCATACCCGTACACGTTCATCCGCTCGATACAATTTGAAACTAGACTCGTCCGACCAGACATCATCTTTCGGCTCCGAAAGCCCGTATCGACGTTGCTTCGCACGCTGACACTTGATGACGGTCCAGCGTTGAATGGTTCAGATGGCCGTGAGCATTATGGGACTTAACATCTGAGGTCATCAGTCCCCTAGACTTGTTGTTGTTGTTGTGTTGTTGAGACTTAAAACTAGTTAAACCTAATTAACCTGAGGACATCACTCACATCCATGCCCGAGGCAGGATTCGAACCTGCGAAGGCAGCAGTCGCGCGGGTCCGGACTGAAGCGCCTAGAGCCGCTCAGCCACAGCGGCCGGCCCATCGTTGACATCTGTAGAAATTTACGGAAGGATTGCACTTCTGTTGAATTATTCTCTTCAGTCATCCCTGACCCCGCTCTTGCAGAATCTTTTTCCAGTCGCAGCGATGTCGGAGATTTGACATTTAAGGGATTCCTGATCTTCACGGTACACTCGTGAAACGGTCGTACGGGAAAATCCCCACTTCATCGCTACCTCGGAAATGCTGTGTCCCATTGCATGTGCGCCAACTATAACACCACGTTCAAACTCACTTCAATCTTGATAACCTGCCATTGTAGCAGCAGTAACCAATCTAACAACTGCGCCAGACACTTGTTGTCTTATATAGGCGTTACCGACCGCAGTGCCGTATCTGCCTGTTTACACATATGAGTGTTTGAATACGCATGCCTATACCAGTTTCTTTGGCGCTTCAGTATACTTACGTATGTTAGAAAATTCGTCGGATTGTCCGTTATAACTTAGCCAAAACCGCATACCGATTTACACGTTATTGATGTACTTTGGGTGACGTGCCTTCGCAGGTTCAGCCTAGAGAACCTCTTGCCGGTTTACGACTGAGCCTCTCCAATCTTCTAACACTGCGTCGCGAAGAACTGCTGAAACCTGGACCGTAAAACAGCGGTAAGCCTGGAGAATTCGGCAGTGAGACCGGAGTATCTGCGCTCCCCATCGCTGCCGCCGACAACTGCCCGCTGTGAAAGGCTCGCGCTATAGAGCCCATTCGACTTTGATCCTACCCTAGTTTTACGACGATCCATTTGAGGTCAAGCCGACGGGTCTTTCTCCGCAGTTTGATTACAGCGACCATCAGCGTCGGCAGCGGCGAACGACAGACAGTGAGGTACAACTTCCTCCCTGTTCCGTGTTTAACAGTCGGATTTCACAGCGCATGCTAGCCCGGCGGGCGACTGGGCGGCGTCGTTAACGTCTCCCGCCATAGCGATCTCTATGCCCGGCGCTATCAAGTATTCCGCTGGCGTCCCTGCGTCCCTGTAGAGGTTACGTCGTATCACAAGCGGCAAGCCAGCCAGCCATGCACATCGCTTTGGTCCGCGTGCTGGGCTGCTCTCCTCTGCGTTTTATATTCCTCTCGCGAATTTTGCTCCCGTTGGCGCATCGCTTCTAGCGGACGTATGTTGGCTGAAACGTGTAAAAGACGTAACATTGAGAGGCACCCACATGCCTTGCTCATACTGTGGCATCAAGCAGTCAGGCCTGCAAGATGAGTGGTCTGCCAAGCGAGTGGATTCATTCTTATTTATCGAGTAATATGAACTCTCGTACTCACAATTAAGTTACAAATTACCCTCCTGTATGAATAATACGCAACGGAAACGCACATCTGACTATCAGTAATTTACAGAACTCTGACTGTTCACTACGCACTGGCAATACCACATTTTCGTCTTTTATTTAACGGCTTTTATCCACACGTGGCCACCGCACTGAATATGAATGGCGCACACATTATAAATTCGGGACATCATGACAACATACAATTCGAAGGAAAAGTCCACCAATCTTTTTCTTTTCACTATCTTATTTATTCCGATAAATTCTATAACCTAAACACACAAATTCTATAACCTACAACAATAACACATGAGAAATTCCGCCCAGTAGGCATGGCTTTACATTGGTGAATTTCTATATTATGGTCTCGTAATTATTTAACGCTACAGTGCACTTTCTGGATAGGATGGTGGATCATTTATTATTTCTCACACTTCGACTCTCACAATCATCATCACAAAACTTTCCTCCAGACCGAGCAGTACAAAAGGAACACGCATAACCCACTAATCTTTTGAAACTACCTCGCTACTCTCCCATGCAAACCACACATACCCAAATTACATGACATACACCACACTACAATATGAAATACTACACAGGGAATAGTCACAACATTATCACTTTCAGCTTTCTCACTTCAATTAATATTTATCCCACTTTCACACGACACTGCCCCACTTCGTAATTCTACTTTCCTACTATGAACTCTGGAGATATATGCACGTCTTCCTGTGCAATGCAAGCCAAGTGGCGTTGCTGGATAGACGGCCGACTCACCTAGCTTCTCTCTCAGAGTTTGAATCTAGCGTCACACGGAATCATGTCACGCAAAGTAATATTAAGAACATATTCATCACACACACGAGTCCTCAACTGATACCATGGACGAGTACTTCTCTTTATCCTTTGTCTCATACACAGATTGAGACTCACACAGTACTCACCACGTGGAAGTACTCGTCTCTAATTTCAAGTCCTGCACACGCCATTTCTAAAATATTTCAACTTATGGTACACACGCTATTTCTTAAATATTTCAACTTGTTGTACACACGCTAGTAATTCAGCTTAACTTAAGCACACGGAAGTATTTCAACTTATTGCTACACGTGGTTTCATTGTGACCGTTGGTCACTTCCGAAGATTACTACAATCCCATTAATATTACCTGCCTGACATTTAATTCTCCCCACAAAAGTTCCTGAAATAGAGAAATTATTATTTCAAACTACTCTTAAATATTCCACATGCATACCATGTCTCCACTCTTTTGTCTTTACGGAGCACAACTAAGACAGGTCTTAACAGCACAAGATCCAGCGGCAGAGTGCCGAAACATGGCCGTTCTTCAGGTCATCTCGCACCTCTGTCGAGGTGGAGGAAGACCATGCTACCGTATTCGTCAGCCACATTTCAGGCGCTCAAAGCTCAGGTAAATTTCATCTCTTTGGTCCCACCAAAGGTGGCCAAAGGATCGTCTCAAAGATGATCATATATTCACATTCACTATCTGCTGTTAGCAGACGACCATACATTCATTCATTTCACAGATCTCACCAAACTGGATGTAGGGATTTACTTTGTGGGAGTGCACATGTGATCAATTAAAGAAATAAATTGTCATTCTTTCCCACACAGCTTCGCTGTATTAATTGAAATTGAGTTATTTTACAAAAAAAAAAGTGTTGTTCTGACAAAAATAATGAAGTATGTTGTACCTATTTTCAATGTCGGGCGGTACTGTACCCTTTCAACATTACTTATTTCGTGAGCAGCTCCAGACAGCAAAACGAGGTATTCGGCAAATGAGAACAAGCAGATAGGCACGTAGTTTTGTTGTATATATAATCCACTTAACTACCCTCTAAACTAAGATACAGAAACCACAACTTTCTTTCTTTTTCTGTGGATGGAACAATGTACCGCCATTCGAAAGCTTTGAGGAAACAAGTGTATTGATATAAAAGCACTCCGTCTTCAGGCCACGAGTGGCCTACCGGGACCATCCGACCGTCGTGTCATCCTCAGTGGAGGACGCAGATAGGAGGGGCATGGGGTGAGCACACCGCTCTCCCGGCCAGTACGATGGTATTCTCGACCGAAGCCGCTACTATTCGGTCGAGTAGCTCCTCATTGTTATCACAAGGCTGAATGCACCCCGAAAAAAGGCAACAGTGCATGGCGGCTGGATGGCCCAACAGCGCTTATCTTCGGTGATCTTATGGGAACCGGTGTATCCACTGCGGCAAGGCCGTTGCCCTGTAATGATATAACGCTATACAATATTAGTGTTGAAACTTTTCATGAGATATCCGAGAAGTGTGTTAAAAGTTGAAAAGAAAGTGGCCGGAACCGGCTATTGCGGAGTAAACACTTCTAAGTGAGGCTCTCGTGCCAGGTTCTGTCGTCGTGGAAAACATTTGGACAATTTGCGTGTTTCCAAAAAAGTTGTTCACTTACACACATTTGAAATACACTGATGGAAAAAAAATCGCTGCACCAAGAAGGAGTGGTGCGACATAAAAGAAGTTGATAAAACGTTCTCGGTTTTCCAGCCGCCTCAATTCGAATAAAATCCTCGAGCTTTCGATGACCATCGTCGTCAAGAGTTCACTGACTGCCGGGCCTGCTACGGAGCTATTGCCCATGGCAAAGACAGGTGCGCGACGCGGGAGCGGCAGTTTCAAACATGGCGCCTGCCCCTGGTGCCACCTGACGTCACCGGTGCTGCCACGGGCAATAGCTCCGCTAGATGCCCGGGTCGACTTACGCGCGCACGCCACATTGGGTCTATCTGATTGCCTGCTGATGATGTCATCATGTCTATGTAAGCGTGAAACCGTAGCAGCCCCGGCAGTCAGTGAACTCCTGACGACGATAGCGGAGATGGCCTACATCTACATCTACATCTACTCCGCAATCCATCATACGGTGCGTGGCGGAGGGTACCTCGTACCACAACTAGCATCTTCTCTTCCTGTTCCACTCCCAAACAGAACGAGGGAAAAGTGACTGCCTATATGCCTCTGTACGAGCCCTAATCTCTCTTATCTTTGTGGTCTTTCCGCTAAATGTAAGTTGGCGGCAGTAAAACTGTACTGCAGTCAGCCTTAAATGCTGGTTCTCTAAATTTCCTCAGCAGCGATTCACGAAAAGAACGCCTCCTTTCCTCTAGAGACTCCCACCCGAGTTCCTGAAGCATTTCCGTAACACTCGCCTGATGATCAAACCTTCCAGTAACAAATCTAGCAGCCCGCCTCTGAAATGCTTCTATGTCCTCCCTCAATCCGACCCGATAGGGATCCCAAACGCTCGAGCAGTACTCAAGAATAGGTCGTATTAGTGTTTTATAAGCGGTCTCCTTTACAGATGAACCACATCTAGCCCAAAATTCTACCAATGAACCAAAGGCGACTATCCGCCTTCCCCACAACTGCCATTACATACTTGTCCCACTTCATACGCCCAAATATTTAATCGACGTGACTGTGTCAAGCGCTACACTACTAATGCAGTATTCAAACATTACAGGATTCTTTTTCCTATTCATCTGCAGTAATTTACATTTATCTATATTTAGAGTTAGCTGCCATTCTTTACACCAATCACAAATCCTGTCCAAGTCATCTTGTATCCTCCTACAGTCACTCATCGAAAGCATGAATTGACGCGGCTAGAAAAACGAGAACGTTTTATTAATGTATGCCGCCGCGAAAGACTCCGAGGATAGTTGGTAAGCCTGTTTCTACATCTGAAAGGTCGTGTCTATTCAAATTTCGCGCTAGTCGCATAAGAATTATACTAGTAGCGCCACTATGAGGATGCAAATCACATTTACTGGTTTCCTTTCAATCCACGCTGTAACGGTCGTGATTGTTAGTTACCTTAGAGACTGGATGTGGTGAGTTGATGTTAGTCAAGAATGCCTTAAGGCGAAGAAAAAAACTGTTATCAGCACCTCATTGAATTTGAACGAGGTCGTGTGCTAGGGCTACGAGAAGACGGATGTTCCTTCTGTAATACTGCAGGAACATTTGGCAGGAATGTGGCCACTGTACATGCCTGCTGGCAGCGGTGGTCACAAGAATGAACGGCCGCAAGATTACCGGGTTCCGCACAGCCACATGGCACTACCGAGAGGGAAGGCTCTGGTGCATCGTACTGGTGCATCGTACTGTATTTCCGGCAGCGATTTGTGCAGCAGTTGACACCACCGTGACACAACGAACTGCTGCAATTCGGTTACTTCGAGTTCAGGTCCGAGCCAGACGCTCTGTAGCGTGCATTCTACAGACCCCAAACCACCGCTATTTGTGATTTCAGTGATCTCAAGCTAGAGCTCATTGGAGGGCAGGATGGAGGTTGTTGTGTTTTCTGATGAAAGCTGGTTCTGCCTCGGTGCCAGTGATGGCCGTGTGTTGGTTAGACGGAGGCCAGTTGAACGCCTGGTACCAAACTTTCAGCGTGCTATACGCACTGGGCCTACACCTCGAGTTATGGTCTGGGATGTGATTTCGTGTCACAGCAGGAGCGCACTCGTGGTTATGGCATGCAAACTGACCGCAAATTTGTACGTCAATCTGGTGATTCGACCTGTTGTGCTGCCATTCATGAAAAGCATTCCATATGGTGTTTTCCAACAGGATAATGCTTGCCCTCACATGGCTGTTGTTATCCAACATGCGCTAGAGAGTGTAGATATGTTGCTTTGGCCTGCTCGATCAGCAGATCTGTCTCCGATCGATCACATATGGGACATCATAGGACGATAGCTCCAGCATCATCTACAACCCACACATGGCTGTTGTAACCCAACTGGCGCTAGAAAGTGTCGACATCTGCTCGATCAGCAGATCTGTCTGCGATCGAGCACATATGGGACGTCATCGAACGATAACTCCAGCGTCATCTACAACCAGCATTAGCCGGCCCTCTGTTTTCAGACCATGGATCTCCATCCCACAAACTGACATCCGCCACCTGTACAACACAATGCATTCAACATTTTGGCAGTTACACCGGCTATTAATGTATCAGCATTTCACATTTGCAACGGTTTATCTTGCACTTACGTCAACCTGTGATATTGCAATGTTAACAACTTACATATGTTACCTAGACGAATGCATTCTCGAAATTTCATTACTATAATTATTGTTTGGTGTTTTGATTTCTTTCCGTCAGCGTATATTTTGCCAGCACCTTCTAATAATCTACAATTTAGCAAATTGTTGCATCTACAACAATTGTTGCTGACGTCATATCAAGTAGGACCAAATGGAAATGCGTTTTATCTTAGTAACCACTATGTGGTAGAGGGGTGTAAGTTGCTGCTTGAAGGCTTCTATTTGGTCAATCGTGGCCCATGAATATCACTTGGCTGTAATTCGATAGGCGGATGGCTGCTGCCGATGTGGTTGCTGTTGGCTTTAACAGATAGTGCCTTAGACGTTTGCGTACGCGAGTTGATCACAGGGTTTTAGTTTATGGCGGATAATGTTGGTTATACACTCCTGGAAATTGAAATAAGAACACCGTGAATTCATTGTCCCAGAGAGGGGAAACTTTATTGACACATTCCTTAGGTCAGATACATCACATGATCACACTGACAGAACCACAGGCACATAGACACAGGCAACAGAGCATGCACAATGTCGGCACTAGTACAGTGTATATCCACCTTTCGCAGCAATGCAGGCTGCTATTCTCCCATGGAGACGATCGTAGAGATGCTGGATGTAGTCCTGTGGAACGGCTTGCCATGCCATTTCCACCTGGCGCCTCAGTTGAACCAGCGTTCGTGCTGGACGTGCAGACCGCGTGAGACGACGCTTCATCCAGTCCCAAACATGCTCAATGGGGGACAGATCCGGAGATCTTGCTGGCCAGGGTAGTTGACTTACACATTCTAGAGCACGTTGGGTGGCACGGGATACATGCGGACGTGCATTGTCCTGTTGGAACAGCAAGTTCCCTTGCCGGTCTAGGAATGGTAGAACGATGGGTTCGATGACGGTTTGGATGTACCGCGCACTATTCAGTGTCCCCTCGACGATACCAGTGGTGTACGGCCAGTGTAGGAGATCGCTCCCCACACCATGATGCCGGGTGTTGGCCCTGTGTGCCTCGGTCGTATGCAGTCCTGATTGTGGCGCTCACCTGCACGGCGCCAAACACGCATACGACCATCATTGGCACCAAGGCAGAAGCGACTCTCATCGCTGAACACGACACGTCTCCATTCGTCCCTCCATTCACGCCTGTCGCGACACCACTGGAGGCGGGCTGCACGATGTTGGGGCGTGAGCGGAAGACGGCCTAACGGTGTGCGGGACCGTAGCCCAGCTTCATGGAGACGGTTGCGAATGGTCCTCGCCGATACCCCAGGAGCAACAGTGTCCCTAATTTGCTGGGAAGTGGCGGTGCGGTCCCCTACGGCACTGCGTAGGATCCTACGGTCTTGGCATGCATCCGTGCGTCGCTGCGGTCCGGTCCCAGGTCGACGGGCACGTGCACCTTCCGCCGACCACTGGCGACAACATCGATGTGCTGTGGAGACCTCACGCCCCACGTGTTGAGCAATTCGGCGGTATGTCCACCCGGCCTCCCGCATGCCCACTATACGCCCTCGCTCAAAGTCCGTCAACTGCACATACGGTTCACGTCCACGCTGTCGCGGCATGCTACCAGTGTTAAAGACTGCGATGGAGCTCCGTATGCCACGGCAAACTGGCTGACACTGACGGCGGCGGTGCACAAATGCTGCGCAGCTAGCGCCATTCGACGGCCAACACCGCGGTTCCTGGTGTGTCCGCTGTGCCGTGCGTGTGATCATTGCTTGTACAGCCCTCTCGCAGTGTCCGGAGCAAGTATGGTGGGTCTGACACACCGGTGTCAATGTGTTCTTTTTTCCATTTCCAGGAGTGTATTTAATTTGGTGGTATTCTTTTAGGGATTTGAGAGGTTGAAAGGTTTATTCATGAAGGAATTCCCCCCTATTATTTATTTTATATTGACATGTGGTTTGAGTTGTGCTTAGTGCCACTACTGGCTATAGATCTAGTATGGCAAGTTAAAAAAAATTTCGAGTTTTTAAAAAAATTTTAAAAAAATCCTTTAGTTTTAACGTGTACGGAAGTACAATTCCGGTTGCTAGTCGTAATTACACCCTGTTAGATGTTATATGCTGAGTATATTATTATTAAATTCATTGAACCGTCTGCCAGACACTTTATTGTGAATAGCAGAATAATCACGTAAATGTAGAAGTAGATAGATAATTGTCTCGTTACTGGTCAGAGTCCAGATAACTAGTGTAAGCACTTGTGTTGTTCTTTAGTGTCTGCTACCACAGGCATTGTACAACTCTCGGTGTGGGAACTTTTCAAAATGCTGTATCTCGTAAACTACTCCCACTGGGATCCTGCAACAAACTCCACTGACAAACTAATTTGCCCTACTTTTAGTTTGTTAACGTCAATAGGCAAGGCTACGTTTTAAAACCTGTATGTTCGCACAAAAATATACTTTCTAAGTATTATTACAGTCTGTAGGTTGACTAACAATACGATTCCCTGTCTACCAATTCATTGCGTGAAAACTACACATGAATAGCACTTCCCACTCCCGTAATATTTGCGGAGGAAGTTTTAGATGATTCACTCTGTATGATGTACGGCCGTGGGCTCGAACTCAATCCGCCACCAGCAATGGGGAGTGAATCTTTGACAACGCCAGGCACTCGCGCTGACGAAACGGCAGGAGAATCGTTAAACAAATGGTGGCAGAAGAATCCGTGAGGGAAGCCTACAGGCAATACACCTAACGAGGTGTATTAATCTGTGGCAAAGATCGCTTTCAGATTCCTTGTTCGGCTCATTCAGATCGTTCTTCGCCCGATACCAAATTAAATTAACTGAAGACTCAAATTCAATGTTTTTAATCGCCAGCGTTTTTTAATCGTCATGCAAGTATCACAGAAATGTTCAAACAATAGTGGGAGACGGCATGAGAGTGGAGTTCACTGTGGGAGGCAATCATGCCCGGTAATTCTGAGATTACACATCATCATCAAGAAACACTTTATTGAAGCGTATTCTTTAAATAGTTTTAGTTCCTGAATATATTCTGCGCTTTATCTTTCAATTATAAATCTTAAATACTCTAGGGGCATGCTATAGCTCTGACGTGCTCATTGGTAGATCTAATTCGTCATATGGTTGGTTTTATATTTTCAGTATTATTTCTGAGCAGAAGTCTAAGCTCTTTATGACGTTCACAAGACGTGAGACCCAACTTACCGAATTTCAGGGAATAAGAGGCGGCGGCGAAAGCGAGCCGTCGGATTTTTGTCTTCCTGAGACGCGGCGCTCGTGACGGGAGATTCAATTTGTGCGCCCGTCCCGTCCTGTCGCAGCCTGTCCCAGTAACAAGTAGGGCCGGGGGCGCGCGCAGCGTCGCGCCGCCTGATTGGCTGCCGCTAGAGGGACTGGCGTGGGGGAGGGGTGGGGGGAACCCCCGTAGGTCACAGACCAGCCGCTTCAGTCGCGCGCTCGGCCGCCGTAATAGCTAGTAACGGCCTCTCAGGCGTCAAACTTCCATACGAGAGGGACTGCTACTTTCATCGACGAAAATATGGCTTACAAGAACGCAAAGACAGCCAGTTAATCCTGTCATCTCAAATATCTGACTACACGAGTTCTACGATTTTATTACATTTTATCAAATATCTTATGCAATAAAGTACTGTTGTTGACCATCGTTGCCAACACTTGCGATGGATGGTCATAAGGTATTATCACCACGAAAAAAATAAAGTTAGGTAATTTATTTTCTGTTTGTTTGCAGGTACGTATCTGCAGTCCTGGCCCACACTGAAATTCCCGTACCACAATACCGTAGCACAAACCAAAATTGCGAAGTTCATTCATTAAGTTAAGTATCATGTAGTAAGCGCTGTTGACAGAAGCAGAGACTTTGCAGCTCTGTCAGGACAATCCAGATGATTTCTATACCAATATTTTTGGATGTTCAAAAATGAGTTCTAAGAGAAAGAAATTTACATAGTCTGTCCCGGCTAAGGTCTTTTGGAGTGGGCTAGTGAGAAAAAAGTGAAGCCCTACTTAGTTGAGAAATTTCTGAAACACGATTAAAAAGATAAACGACCTGAATTAATTAACAGTACAATTTTAACTGCTTTAAATTTTTATGTGTGTGTGGTAAGCGTTTAAATAAACTGTAACGCGGTATTATATAAACCATTTCGTTGCCACTGTTACTAGAGCTTTGACGATGTAAGGGGCGAGGTTACCTTCGCTTGTGAAACTTTTACGAAAATGTCTTATGTAATATTTATGATCCAAGTTGATTTTGCATCAGCAAATTCGGTTCAGTTTTCACACACATATTCGTTTGAAAACCTATATTATTATTAAATTTGTCACAACATGATATTTGTTTCTTAACATTCTAGTGATAAACAATAACGTCGACGTCCTTATATTCACACATTAAACTTACATAACTGAACAGTATGGTCGACTGTACTGGAATTTCTTTTTTTTTAGTACAGCGGACATTTTGGGAGCGCTCATGGTTGGAGTGTAATATCGTCTCTCTGCTGCTCCAACACTGGTCTTCGGGAGCGATAAAGTAAATCTTGATACTGGCTTCTTAGAGTTTGCAAAGGGCTACTTTGACCCTTTTTCTCAAAATTAAAGTTTCCAATTAAATGACAGAGCTCTTTGATACTTTATTTGTATTTAATATTTTAGGACGAGCCTTTTTAATTGATCTGAGGACCGTTTATCCAATTTAGAGGTGGTCTATAGGTGTTCGCTTCCTTATTAGTTATAGACCTTTTCAGGCTTTTGATACAAATTAATTCTTTTGTGTTCATTAAAATGTGAATTTTAGTTCATTTTCCTTGGTCAGTTTTATGATTTGGATCGAATCCTCTTGTTTAAAAATGTATTGCTCTTTTTACTCGTCCAGTAATCCGATACTATTTTTCTGTCTCCATCTGTCATTCATTTGCCTGTGTACAAGTTCCACCCTCCTCCACTTCTTTTTCATTGCGTTAATAATTGTGCCTTCCACTCTAATCTGATGCTGACCTGTTTGTTACTTTTCTGTCTCGCCCTATAATTCTCAACATTCGTCTCCTCATTGTTCGCAGGGTAGCAGTCAGTTTTTTACTATTTTCATAGACTGTCTATGTCTCACTACCACAAGTAAGAACTGGTAACACTTACTGGCTGTAAACTTTCCATTTCATGTGCATCGGGAACTCAGTTTTCAAGAGACTATTTACTGTACTAAAAGATCTCCAAACGAATTTTACTACTGCCTGTTTTATTTCCTCTTCATCCTGTCGTTCTCTTTAACAGTCCTAAATACAACAACTCATCTCATAAGTCAATGGTTCCAATGCTAATATGCGCTATACTTTTTTCAAGGATTGATTGTGTCTTTTTGTAACTGATTTTCTGTCCTGCGTCCAAACTTCATACATGAAATTCTTCGACTCGTTAGTGAAGTCTATCTATGCTAAAGGCAACAAGTGGAGCGTCATCAAGAAAAGGAAGGTGATTTAGGCATGTCTCCGCTTGTCCTACAGTCTTGCATATCTTGCTATCCTCATGTAGTCCAATGGACAATACATTATGGTCAATCGAACAGTGTGTCTCGTCCTGATGGACGAAACGAAACTGAAGCGAAACGAAGTTATCTTAACATGTCTCTGTATACAATATGTGCTTTTGCAATGGAAGACCTACAATTGTACTGTGCTCATGGGACACGAATGTCAATACGCCACATACAATACACAATGTTGATGATGAAATCATACACGGTAGTTTGAATGAGAACTTGTCCTATACTTTAGACGCCGAAACTAAGCATAGAAATGGCTTCAAAATAAATGTTACTTCTCTTCGAAATCTCAACTTGAGGTAGGAGCATTGCCTCCAAAATTCTCGTTCTTAAGGATTCGTAACATAAGATTCACTTACGATATCTTTACAATTTTAAACACCTGTTTACTATTCTGTCTCTTTTTGCAACTATTATTGCGGTTGTTTGTGCTATTAGACATATTTAATTTTCCTTCAGTGATGTTGTTGTTGTTGTTGTGGTCTTCAGTCCTGAGACTGGTTTGATGCAGCTCTCCATGCTACTCTATCCTGTGCAAGCTTTTTCATCTCCTAGTACCTACTGCAACCTACATCCTTCTGAATCTGCTTAGTGTATTCATCTCTTGGTCTCCCTCTACGATTTTTACCCTCCACGCTGCCCTCCAATACTAAATTTGTGATCCCTTGATGCCTCAGAACATGTCCTACCAACCGATCCCTTCTTCTGGTCAAGTTGTGCCACAAACTCCTCTTCTCCCCAATCCTATTCAATACTTCCTCATTAGTTATGTGATCTACCCATCTAATCTTCAGCATTCTTCTGTAGCACCACATTTCGAAAGCTTCTATTCTCTTCTTGTCCAAACTATTTATCGTCCATGTTTCACTTCCATACATGGCTACACTCCATACAAATACTTTCAGAAAGGACTAAAAATGGTTCAAATGGCTCTGAGCACTATGGGACTCAACTGCTGAGGTCATTAGTCCCCTTGAACTTAGAACTAGTTAAACCTAACTAACCTAAGGACATCACAAACATCCATGCCCGAGGCAGGATTCGAACCTGCGACCGTAGCGGTCTTGCGGTTCAGAACTGCAGCGCCTTCAGAATGGACTTCCTGACACTTAAATCTATACTCGATGTTAACAAATTTCTCTTCTTCAGAAACGCTTTCCTTGCCATTGCCAGTCTACATTTTATATCCTCTCTACTTCGACCGTCATCAGTTATTTTGCTCCCCAAATAGCAAAACTCCTTTACTACTTTAAGTGTCTCATTTCCTAATCTAATTCCCTCAGCATCACCCGACTTAATTAGACTACATTCCATTATCCTTGTTTTGCTTTTGTTGATGTTCATCTTATATCCTCCTTTCATGATATGTATTATCTAATTGCACAAAGGTGCTAATGACTACATTGTCGTGCAACCTGAACCATAATAATGGAAACCACTGTTTTTGTTATATGAAAGCAGTTCTGTGTTCAGCTCTGATACACTGGTAACAGGTATTGACTGCCAGTTAAAGTGCAATAAGGCTGGATGATTCTAATCGACATATTATACCTTCATATTCCTAAGACCAGTGTACAAGTACGTATAAGAGTACGTTGCACACTATTCCTACGTACACTCAGTATTCAGTGTGTAGCATAATTTTGTGGGGAGTGTTGTAGTCATCAGTCCGATTTGCTGCGGCTCTCCAAGAAAGTCTACCCTGTGCAAGCGTCTTTGTTTTGGAGGCCAAATACACACAATATGGGCACAGTATTAAAACTGTTGAAAAGGTCCATACCACTCATCGCCGAGAACGACAGTCGGGCTAACTGTAGAAATCTGCTTAAATAGTTGGCGTTTCTAACTCTACCGTCAGAGTGCACTTACCAGTTCATTACGCACGTTAAGAAGAGGATTAGAAAGTATTATAATTGCAACTGTATCCACGATCGTGGAACAAGAGACAGACTTGAATTACAATTGAATTACAAGAACTGAAAAAAAGTAATCAGGAAACTCAGAACAGTATTTTATACCAAGTAATGAAACTGTACAATAATTTGCACAAGTCGCTGGAAGAGATGACTAAAACCAACACACTTAACATCTGTGGTTACAGATTAGTTGTTAAAATATAATTCATACTACACAGCAAAAGATTACCTACAAAAGGCGAAGTATTGGTTACTAAAGAAAATTAAGACTGGCCAGGGACTACAAAGACTTATAGGAGCAGTTTAACAGAATTATCGTTGTCTTGAAACGAGATTGTAGATGAACATCAGCAAAAGCAAAACAAAGGTAACGGAATGTAGTCGAATTAAATAAGGTTCAAATGTTCAAATGTGTGTGAATTCCTAAGGGACTAAACAGCGGATGTCATCGGTCCCTAGACTTACGCACTACTTAAACTAACTTATGCTAAGAACAACACACACACACCCATGCCCGAGGGAAGACTCGAACCTCCGGCGGGAGGGTCCTCGCAATCCGTGACATGGCGCCTCAAACCGCGCGAGCACTCTGCCCGGGCGAATCAGGTAGTATTATGGGAGTTAGATTGGGAAATGAGACACTAAAAGAAGTCGATGAGTTTGGCAATTGGGCAACAAAAAACTCATGATTGTAGAACTACAGAGAATGTAAAATGAAGACTAACAACAAGGAAATCATTTTAGAAAAAGAGTAATCTGTTGGCATCAAATATAAATTTAAGTGTTGAGAAGTCCTTTCTGAAGGCAGTTGTCTAAAGTGTAGCATAGCACTGAAGTGAAACGGGAACGATAAGTGGTTCATACAAAAACAGAATAAGACCTTTTGAAATGTAGTGCTACAGAAAAATGTCGAAGATTATATGGGTAGTTTGAATAATTGATGTGGAGGTATTGAATCGAGTTGGTGAAAAAAAATTATTGCACAATTAGATCAAAAGAAGGAATCGGTTGATAGAACATATACTGAGATACCTAAGAATCGTCGATTTGGTAATGGAGGAAAGTGTGGAGGACAAAAATTGTAAGGGGAGATCAGTTTTAAACTAATTTAGGTAGCATAGTTATACAGGGATGAAGGGATCTGCGCAGGATAGGGTAGTGCAGAGAGCTCCAGCAAACCAGTATTCGGACAAATGGCTCTGAGCACTATGGGACTTAACATCTATGGTCATCAGTCCCCTAGAACTTAGAACTACTTAAACCTAACTAACCTAAGGACAGCACACAACACCCAGCCATCACGAGGCAGAGAAAATCCCTGACCCCGCCGGGAATCGAACCCGGGAACCCGGGCGTGGGAAGCGAGAACGCTACCGCGCGACCACGAGATGCGGGCAGTATTCGGACAGAAGACCAGAAGAACGATAGAAACTTAAAATCTCTATCATTCTACAACACATTTTCGGAGCATATTGCACGTTACGGAAAAACTGTATGCTCCAGATATATAATTAATACTACAAACCTTCAATAATAGCCATTTCGAGAGACAATGCTCACCTCATAACACTGTTGACCAACAGTTTGCAGCGTTCATTAAAGTAAACTAAATTTAAAAATACGTTGGACTATGAGACCTCTGGTATAGCAGCTCACAACTGCTTCCATACACCAATGATGCGATCTGTTGCACTGTTGCCCTTTTTGAAGTGGACGGTTCTGTGATAGAATAGGAGTTGCAGTGCAATGTGTTTTATAATTTGCTTTATTTTATTTTATGTTATTTAATAAACACCACAAACTTAGTCTCAACCACCTGATGATGAGAACATTTTCTTTAGAAACGTGTTGAATTTAATATAGTACTACTAAAGTAGTTGACCGTAAATAGTTATTGCTGATTGATGCTAACCCCCATTCATTTTCATGAGGTCAACATTTCCTTCACTGTGAGGGAATGCTGATCAAGTATTTTAGTCGGAAAATGAGAACGTCAAAAGAATGTAATCGAGACTCAAGGGGTCATGATCTCAGGTGATAGAACGTTCGTACAGTGTATGTAGTGATCCCGGAAGAGATGTGAGGATGCACAGTGGATGTGCAGCGGGTTGCATCTCTGGTGACGGCAGGGGTGCGCGAAAGGCGGTCGGCATTCCGTAGTCACCTTGTGCTCTGCTGTCTTCTGCGAGCCCTTTGTTTGGGCGCAAGACAGAAGGGCTATATTTCCGCTCGCGCCACCGGAAGGAAGTTAGCAGCGAGCCGAGAGGCGAGATAACAGAAGAACGGAGACCGCCACAGCAGGGCAATGGCCTCAATGTTCTCCCGAAGCACCATTTACTCCTATCCTCCTGTAGATGTTCTCGGCCCTCTGCGTGCAGCTTCATGCCATCTATTTTCTGTCTTGCAAGGGAAATTAATTGTATCTTAGAAAGAAACTGAAAACGACGAGTCAGTCACACAACAACTTCAATTAAATGGCTGGATTTGATCCAGGTGGCAATCATCTAAACGCTGAAATAAATGGAAAGTAAATCAGAAGATACTATCCTAATAATTCTTGACTCTCGGTCAGTTTTATGGCTGCTAATAAAATCAATTGAAGTATAATTGTCTGAATAAAAACAGCAACAGTTGCCGTGACGAGTCTTTAGATCTGAAGATGGGCTATACCTGCTGAAACTGGTAGTCAAGAACATAAAGTTTGTGATGGAGACCGTTATTTAGATGACTAGAATATAGATGTGACTCTGGCGCCTCCATAACAGCGTAATGCCGCCTTTTAGTAATTTGTAATCATGAAGATACTGATTGATGCAGTGTTTAGAGAGTTGCAAGGAAAATGCAAGTTGTTGGAAACAAGAGTTTACTCATATGGGAGAAGGCACGCAGCAACATACAAGGTAATGAAAAGACAACAGAATGAGCAAAACGAACGAGGTATGAATGTCAGGATCCGAAAATACTATCCTTTCACGCTTGAAACAAAAACTGATATAAAATTAGACACAAAATGACAAATAAATCATCTAATTAAGAACATAGCTACAGACACGTTTAAATACATATGACGGGAAAACAGTCTTTTCAATAACTACACTACTGGCCATTAAAATTGCTGCACCACGAAGATGACGTACTACAGTCGCAAAATTTAACCGACAGGAAGAAGATGCTGTGATATGCAAATGATTAGCTTTTCAGAGCATTCACACAAGGTTGGCGCCGGTGGCGACACCTACAATGTGCTGACATGAGGAAAGTTTCCAACCGATTTCTCTTGCGTTCAGGAGGGTAATAAGGAACGCCGTACTGGATCCCAACGGCCTCGTACCACTAGCAGTCGAGATGACAGGCATCTTATCCGCATGGCTGTAACGGATCGTGCAGCCACGTCTCGATCCCTGAGTCAACAGATGGGGACGTTTGCAAGACAACAACCATCTGCACGAACAGTTCGACGACGTTTGCATCAGCATGGACTATCAGCCCGGATACCATGGCTGCGGTTACCTTGACCCTGCATCACAGACAGGAGCGCCTGTGATGGTGTACTCAACGACGAACCTGGGTGCACGAATGGCAAAACGTAATTTTTTCGGATGAATCCGAGTTCTGTTTACAGCATCATGATGGTCGTATCCGTTTTTGGCGACATCGCGGTGAACTCACATTGGAAGAGTGTATTCGTCATCGCCATACTGGCGTATCACCCGGCGTAATGGTATGGGGTGCCATTGGTTACACGTCTCGGTCACCTCTTGTTCGTATTGACGGCACTTTGAACAGTGGACGTTACATTTCATATGTGTTACGACCAGTGGCTCTACCTATCATTCGATCCCTGCGAAACCCTATATTTCAGCAGGACAATGCACGACCGCATGTTGCAGGTCGTGTACGGGCCTTTCTGGATACAGAAAATGTTCGACTGCTGCCCTGGCCAGCACATTCTCCAGATCTCTCACCAATTGAAAACGTCTGGTCAATGGTGGCCGAGCAACTGGCTCGTCACAATACGCCAGTCACTACTCTTGATGAACTGTGGTATCGTGTTGAAGCTGCATGATGGGCAGCTGAACCTGCACACGCCATCCAAACTCTGTTTGACTCAATGCCCAGGCATATCAAGGCCGTTATTACGGGCAGAGATGGTTGTTCTGGGTACTGATTTCTCAGGATCTATGTATCCAAATTGCGTGAAAATGTAATCACATATCAGTTCTAGTATGATATATTTGTCCAATGAATACCCGTTTATCATCTGCATTTCTTCTTGGTGTAGCAATTTTAATGGCCAGTAGTGTAAATGTTCTAGTAAATTATCTGTAAACGTAAAATTTTATCACAGACTGGCGACCCGGCTCAGTTAGTCATGGTTAGCACTAATGTAAGTATCTACGACGAGACGACGTGTCTCCCCAACGACCGTTTAACTAACGTTGCTGTGGATGGGCCTCCGCACCGGGTCCTTGGTTGATGCACCCATGATGACTGCTGTTCATCGATGACGTAGGATGGAATTTTCACGCCAGTTCCGCAACTGGACGTCCACTGCGTGACTACAGGTGGGCGTTTCAGTGAATTACATTTATGCCCCATCCAGCAGGTGGCCGTTGGCGTATACAGCTCTGTAAGAATCGTCAGAAGGGTCCAAGTCAGATCAGGGAGCGTTATGGTCTGGGGAATGTTTTCGTCGTATTCCCTAGGTGATCTCGTCGTTTTGGAAGGCACACAAGTCTGCATCTACCTTTAAGGACCGTGTCCATTTCTCCATGCAATTTGGTTTCCCTTAGCACGGTAGCATCTACTAGCAGACAATGCAACGTGCCATACAACTTGCAGTGTACGTGTGTGGCTCTAAGGACACCAGGATGGGTTTACCGTACTGCCCTGGTTACCAAACCCCCTGATGTAAGCCCAACTGAGGATATGTCGGATCACCTCGATCAGGCTGTTCTCACCATGAATTATCAACCGTTAAGCCAGCACTGGTGGCTACGACACTAAAGTCAGCATGACTCCGTATCCCTGTTGGCAGCTTCCAGAACCTCACTGATTCTCTTCCTTCATGCGCGCACTGCAAGACGTGGTTATTCAGGCCTTTGACCTCGATGTGACAGGACTGTATGCTATAAAAGCATCTTTTTTTTTAATTTTTCATCATTCACAAGTTATGTGGAGTCTGTGGTTCCACACATGAAGACATTAACAATCCTTCCTCGTGAATCAGTCTATTTACTTTACTAGTGAAAAACTAGTAAAATCTGTATAGTCCGTTATGATGTTAACCTTTACATACAGGCAGAGAAACGCGGAGGGGAACTTTAATGTATAATACCTATTGCTGCTATAAGATACCTTGTCCTGGATATAATAGATGGGTAAGACAAATTCCTCTTGTAGCCAATAAACAAAACCTTTTTCTTGAAATTTTCAAAATAATTTTTTAAATTCATAAAACCGCTCGTGAAATTAGACTGTGAATTAATCACTTGCTCTAAGCCAGTCTTGGTTTTCAGAGACGTTAGTCTATATTCCTGAAATCCAATCAAGAACAATTGCCAAGATGAGAAACATGGAAGTAGATATCCTAGGGGTTACTAAGCAGCTTAAATCACTTAATAAAGGCAAGGCCTCCGGTCCAGATTGTATACCAGTCAGGTTCCTCTCAGAGTATGCTGATAAAATAGCTCCATATTTACAATTATATACAACCACTCGCTCACAGAAAGATCCGTAACTAAAGGGTGGAAAATTGCTCAAGTCACACCAATACCCAAAAATGGAAGTAGGAGTAGTCCGCTGAATTAAGGCCTATATCACTAATGTCGATTTGCAGTAGGGTTTTGGAACATATACTGTATTCGAACATTATAAAGTACCTCGAAGAAAACGATTTATTGACACGTAGTCAGTAAGGTTTTAGAAAATATCGTTATTGTGAAACACAACTAGCTCTTTATACCCCTGAAGTAATAACTGCTATCGACAAGGGATGTCAAATTAATTCCATATTTTTAGACTTCCAGAAGGCTTTCGACACCGTTCCACACAAGCGTCTTCTAACCAAGCTGCGTGCCAACGGAGTATCGCCTCAGTTGTGCCACTGGATTCGTGATATCTGTCAGAAAGGTCACAGTTCGTAGTAATAGACGGAACGTCATCGAGTAAAACAGAATTAATATCCCGCGTTCCCCACGGATGTGTTGTAGGCCTTCTACTGTTCCTGATCTATATTAACGGTCCAGATTGTATACCAGTCAGGTTCCTCTCAGAGTATGCTGATAAAATAGCTCCATATTTACAATTATATACAACCACTCGCTCACAGAAAGATCCGTAACTAAAGGGTGGAAAATTGCTCAAGTCACACCAATACCCAAAAATGGAAGTAGGAGTAGTCCGCTGAATTAAGGCCTATATCACTAATGTCGATTTGCAGTAGGGTTTTGGAACATATACTGTATTCGAACATTATAAAGTACCTCGAAGAAAACGATTTATTGACACGTAGTCAGTAGGGTTTTAGAAAATATCGTTATTGTGAAACACAACTAGCTCTTTATACCCCTGAAGTAATAACTGCTATCGACAAGGGATGTCAAATTAATTCCATATTTTTAGACTTCCAGAAGGCTTTCGACACCGTTCCACACAAGCGTCTTCTAACCAAGCTGCGTGCCAACGGAGTATCGCCTCAGTTGTGCCACTGGATTCGTGATATCTGTCAGAAAGGTCACAGTTCGTAGTAATAGACGGAACGTCATCGAGTAAAACAGAATTAATATCCCGCGTTCCCCACGGATGTGTTGTAGGCCTTCTACTGTTCCTGATCTATATTAACGGTATCTGAGTAGTAGTCTTAGATTGTTTACAGATGATTCTGTCATTTACCGTCTAGTAAAGTCATCACATGATCAAAACGACTTGCAAAATAATTTAGATAATATATCTGTATGGTGCGAAAAGTGGCAATTGATCCTGAATAAGGAAAAGTGTGAAGTTATTGACATGAGTACTAAAAGAAATGAGCCAAATTTCGATTACGCGGTAGCCACACAAATCTGAAGGCTGTAAATTCAACTAAATACTTAGGGATTACAATTACAAATAATCTAAACTGGAACGATCACATAGATAATAGTGTGGGTAGAGCAGACCAAAGACTGCGATTCACTGGCAGAACGCTTAGAAGGTGCAACAGGTCTACTAAAGAGACTGCTTACACCACGCTTGTCCGCCCTATTCTGGAGTACTGCTGTGCGGTGTGGGATCCGCATCAGATGGGACTGACGGATGACATCGAAAAAGTACAAAGAAGGGCAGCTCGTCTTGTATTATCGCGAAATAGGAGAGATAGTGTCACAGACATGATACGTGACTTGGAGTGGCAACCGTTAAAACAAAAGCCTTTTTCGTTGCGACGGGATGTTCTCATTAAATTTCAACCACCAGTTTTCTCCTCCGATTGCGAAAACATTCTGTTGGCACCCACCAACATAGGAAGAAATGATCATCATGATAACACAAGCGAAATCAGGGCTCGCAGAGAAAAATTTGAGTGCTCGTTTTTCCCGCGTGCCGTTCGAGAGTGTAACGGTAGAGAGACCTTGAAGGTGGTTCATTGAACCGTCTGCCAAGCCCTTTTTTGTGAATAGCAGAGTTATCACGTAAATGTAGATGTATAGGGCAACATGTAGACGTTTAAGTCATTTTGAAATTAACATGTGAAGGAGATCTTTCTCTTTAGTAAGTATTTTGAGGCACTGGAAGTATGAACCATAATTTGACATATGTACTCGTTATGACTCTGCTTACTGTTTTCATCTCTTTGTCTCTCTCTAGGATTTTAAAACCCCATAATACCCTTCAATATTCAATTGGTGATCCTTTCATGTCTCAGGATGTGTCCTATCAACCGATCCCTTCTTCTAGTCAGGTTGTGCCGCAAATTTCTTTTGTTCCCAGTTCTGTTCAGTACTTCCTCATTAGCTACATTATCTACCCATTTCGTCTTCAGCATTTTTCTGTAGCAGCACATTTCAATAGCCTCTATTCTCTTGTTGTACAAATTGCTTATCGTCCATGTTTCACTTCCATAGATGGCTACACTCCATACAAATACCTTCAAGAAAGACTTCCTAACACTTACAGCTACATTCGAAGTTAACGAATTCCTTTTCTTCAGAAGCGCTGTTCATGTCATCGCCAGTCTACACTTTATATCCTTCCTACTTAGGCCATCATCAGTTATTCTACTGGCCAAATAACAAAACTTATGTACTGCTTTAAGTCTCTCGTTTCCTAATTTAATGGCCTCAGCAACACCTGATTTAAAAGTTAAAATGTCATCGGCAAGCCCTAAAAGTTTTCATTTCTTCTCCCTGGACATTTATTCCTTCTCCATATTTTTCTTTTGTTTCCTTTACTGGTTGTTCGGTGTACAGACTGATTAACATCGTGGAAAGGCTACAATCCTGGTCACTCCCTTCTCAACCACTGCTTCCCTTTCTTGCCGCTCAACTCTTCTAACTGCTGTCTGTTTTAAATAGCCTTTCGCCCACTGTATTTCGTCCCTGCTACCTTCAGAATTTGAAAGAGAGTATTGCAGTCAACACAGTAAAAAGCCTCCTCTAAGTGTACAAACGTTATAAACTTTAATTTATCTTTCCGTGATCTATCCTCTAAGAGAAGTCGTAGGGTCAGTATTACCTCGTGTGTTCCTACATTTCCCCGGAATCCAGACTGCTCGGCTTCTACCAGTTTCTGGATTTTTCTGTTAAGACTCCCTGTTAGTATTTTGCAACGATTACTTATTAAACTGATAGTTTGGTAATATTCACACCTGTCAGCACCAGCTTTCTTTGTAATCAGAATTATTATATTCTTCTTGAAGTCTGAGAGTATTTCACCTGTCTCACACCGGATGGAAAAATTTTCTTATAGCTGGCTCTCCCAAGACTATCAGTAATACTGACGGATTGTCGTCTACTCCCAGGGCATTCTTTTGAATCAGATCTTGCAGTGTTCTGTCAAATTCTTTTCGCAGTATCATATTTCCCATCTCATCTTCATCTATGTCCTTTTACATTTCTATAACTCTGCCTTCAAGTACTCTCCCTTGTATGGACCATCATTATTTAGCACTGGTTTTCCATCTGAGCTCTTGATATCCATACAGCTGCTTCTCTTTTCTGCCAAGGTTTCTTTAATTTTCCTGTAGACTGTATCTATCTCCCTCCTAGTGATATGTGCTTGTAATTCTTGTCCTCTAGTCATTCCTGCTTAGCTATTTTGTGGTTCCTGTTATTCTCATTATTTTAGACGTTTGTATTCCCTTTCGCCTGCTTCTTTTGCTGCATTTTTTTCTCCTTTCATGAAATGTGTTCGCAATTGCGAGTATGGTCAACATCAGCTGTGTAATGGAATGACAGCAATGGAAATTTGTGCCGGGCCGGGACCCTAAACCAGATTTCCCTCTTATCGCGAGTGGTCACCTCATCATTAGGCTATCCGTGCACGCTTCACGACCAGACCCGTACATCCATATGTCGTCAACCATGCGTCTACAACTTGTACTCGTACATCCATTACGTATATTCTCGTACAGGGAAGACATTTTACTTGAAAGTCACTTGCTTGGTGTCGGTGGATAAATACGACATTGCAGTATCTGTGTTATTCAGAAGTACGACGCAATGTTATTGCATTGTACTTCTGAACAACACAGGCACTTCCATATTGCATTTTCCCTTTTCATCATTAAAATGCAATACCCCTTGTATTATCCAAGGATTTCTAGTAGACCTTGTCTTTTTACCTATTTGATCCTCCACTCCCTTCACTATTTCACCTTTCAAAACGACCCAATCGTCTTCTATTATACTCCTTTCCCCTGTTCTTGTCAGTCGTTGACCAATGCTCCCTTTGAAACTCTCAACAACCTCTGGTTCTTTCAACTTATCCAGGTCCCGTCTCCTTAATGCCCTACCTTTTCAGTTTTAATCTGGAGTTCATAACCAATATGTTCTGCTCCGAGTCCACTTATGCACCTGTAAATACTAACAGTTTAAAATCTGGTTCCGAAATCTCTGCCTTATAACTATATAATCAATCCGAAACCTTCCGATGTCTACTGACCTCTTCCACTGAAAGTAAGACAAGCAAAATCCTCGTTATTCTGTTTGTATCCAACGGTTTCATCGATACTTTACGACACTGTTGTTGTTTTACAGATACCGTACCCGTCATTTAGAAAAGGAACGAACGAAGGAAGGAAGATCAGTGTTTAATGTCGCGTTGACAGCTAGACCAGAAGAGACGGACCACAAGCTAGGATCAGAGAACAGATGCGAATGGAAATAGTAAAAGATGTCCGTTACTTTTTCTCTTTTAATATTTACTTTACGTATTAATTGTATTTACCGCCTGACTAATGACTGATACTGAAATTGGATTTTATTTTATGCTGTGGTCTTGGTGCAGCCTCTATGCTTCTGATCTTGAGCAGGCAGTGTCTCTCTATTTGAAAGTTTCACTGAGTACGGCGTCTTCTGAAACCATCAAGAGAATTTGAATGGATTTGACCCAATGATTAATCCTAACGCACATCGCATACTGACAATAGCAACACGAGCACGACTGTTCAGTCTATGAATTTTATTAATCATTAATAAACATTTCTCCAGCAGGATAGCCAACCCACCGTTTGATGCTCTTTTGTTTTTGAGAGCTCCTACCGATATTTCGTGAAACACAAGCTGTGTCAGCGCTTGCGAGCTCTGGTGGGTGTGATGGCCGGGGAGATCTTCATGAACTGAATGAATGCCTCACCCAAAGCGTTATTGAAACTGAAACCATCATACCCTTTTTATTATGTTTCTTGACCTCTTGATTTCCCCAGACTTCTTAATTACGCTGTCGCAGAAACTTGGGTTCATCATATTTCATTTCATGATCATATTCGAGACAGTGCTCGGCGACAGCTGATTTTCTTGGTTTCTTTAGTGGTTAATATCGCTAATGTTACTCGCATCTTACAAAGAATGCTTTTAATTTTAGATGAAGGGAGCGAAATACACTAAATGCCGTGTTTCCGTATGAGACTCGGTCAATAAGATGAAAACTAGTGTCATTTACCTCTGTCTCTTTGAAGTGAAGTGCATCATTGAATAAAAGTTACTTGGCCTGCCATAATAATGTGTAACTAATTTTTTCATGTCCCCTCATACATCTACTGTGTATGTTGTTGTGGTCTTCAGTCCGAAGACTGGTTTGGTGCAGCTCTGTTCTATGCAAGCCTCTTCATGTCCAAAAACCTACACCAACCTACATCCTTCTGCATCTGCTTAAGCCGCGCGGGGTAGCGGCGCGGTTTTGGCGCCTTGACAGGGTTTGCGCGGCTCTCCCCCGTCGGACGTTCGAGTCCTCCCTCGGGTATGGGTGTGTGTGTGTGTTGTCCTTACCGTAAGCTAGTTAAAGTAAGATTCAGTTGTGTGTAAGCCTAGGGACCGATGACCTCAGCAGTTTGGTCCCATAGCAACTTACCACACATTTCGAATTTTTTGCATCTACTTACTGTATTCATCTCTTCGCCTCCCCCTACGATTTTCAGCCCCCATGCTTCCCTCTAGTACTAAATTGGTGATCCCTTGATGCCTCAGAATGTGTCCTACCTACCGATCCCCATTACTTACGCGATCTACCCATCTAACCTTCAGCATTCTTCTATAGCACCACATTTGAAAGGATTCTATTCTCTTCTTGTGTAAACTGTCACTCAAGTCTCACTTCCATAAATCGCTACAATCCATACAAATGCTTTCTGGTAAGACTTCCTAACAATTCTATACTCAGTGTTATCAAATTTATTTTCTTCAGAGAAGCTTTTCTTGCCATTATATGTACAGTTATTTTGCTGCCCAAGTAACAACACACGTCTACTACTTTAAATGTCTCATTTCCTAATCCAATTCCCTCACCATCGCCTGATTTAATTCGACTACTATCCACTATCCTTGTTTTGCTTTTGTTGACATTCATCTTATGCCCTCCTTTCAAGACACTGTCCATTCTGTTCAACTGCTCTTCCAAGTCCTTTGCTGTCTCTGACAGAATTACAATGTCATCGGTGAACCTCAAAGTTTTTATTTCTCCTCCACGGATTTTAATTCCTACTCCGAATTTTTCTTTTGTTTCCTTTACTGCTTTCTCAATATAATATTGAATTACATCGGGGATAGGCTGTAACCCTGTCTTACTCCCTTCCCAACCACTGCTTCCCTTACATACCCCTCGACTCTTACAGACGGTTTCTATACAAGTTGTAAACAGCCTTTCGCTCTCAGTATTTTACCACTGCTACCTTCAGAATTACTGTGTGTGTCCTCCAGGATTTTTTTTCCAAAACCAGTCTTCTGTCATCTTGCAACATAAATGCTGGTACGGAATGCTTTACTTCACGTACACAGCTTCGTACTGCGAAATAACCGCTGTTGCAAATTTTAATATCAGTTTTCATTACGTTATTATTTACGTATTTCATATGTAATTTTTACTATCAGTACTGGCATATCTAAGTAAACAATATACTTGAAAGTTTGGTTAATATACTACCTATTTTACCTAGTTCTCCTGCATCGCCAAGCAGCCGAAGTGTTTGGTTTTTCAAGAGGCACCACATCGAACACCTAAACCGTATAGAGGCAAAGTGAAGAAAGATCATCCGGTAAGTACAACACCTGTGCACCACACAATGTGTCGAGTGATTGTGACGGATGGTCATTGAAGACTATTTTGACGAGGTTTTTGATTTAACTAAGGCGTTTGATTGTGTTGATCACGAAATAGTGCTCCAGAAGTTGGACCATTACGGAGTATGGGGAGTAACTCACAAATGGTTCACTTCTTACATTAGCAACAGACAGAAGAAGGTCATTAGTTACAGTGTTGAGAATGGTTGTGACGTGGGGTCTGAGTGGGGTATGGCCTAGTTGGGGTACCCCAGGGATCAGTGTTGGGGCCACTCCTGTTCCTTATTTATATAAATGATGTGCCCTCTAGTATTACAGGTAACTTTAAAATATTTCTGTTTGCTGGAGACACTACCCTGGTAGTAAAGGATGTTGTGTGCAACATTGGCTCGGTTTCAAATAGTGCAGTTCATAAGTTGATGGCTTGTAGAAGATAAACTAACGCTAAATCGCAAAAAGACTCATTTTTTACATTTTATATCGCACAATTCAACAAAACCTGATGTTTTAATTTCACATTGTGGGCATCTGATTAGTAAAACTGAATTTCTCGGTGTTTAGATAGATAGTAAACTGTCGTGGAAAGCCCGCGTTCAGGATCTTGATCAAAAACTTAATGCTGCCTTTTTTGCTATTCGAACGGTATCTGAAATAAGTAATTGTTCGACACGAAAATTAGTCTACTTTGCTTATTTTCATTCGCTTATGTCGTATGGTATTATATTTTGGGGTAATTCTTCCCATTCTAAAAGGATATTTTTGGCTCATAAAGAGGCGGTTCGGGCAGTAAGTGGTGTAAGTTCACGAACGCTTGTCGATCCCTGTTCACGAGTCTGGGTATTTTGACATTGGCCTCTCAATATATATATTCCGTACTGTCGTTTCTTGTTGACAATATTAGCTTATTCCCAAGAATAAGCAGTATTCACTCAGTTAATACTCGGCAAAAAACAAACTTGCATTTGGATCGGACTTCGTTAACTCTTGTGCAGAAAGGTGTGCAGTATACTGCTGCACCCATGTTTAATAAGCTACCACTAGAAATCAAAACTCTAAGCGGTAATCCATTCGCTTTGTAATCGAAAATGAAGAGTCTCCTCATGGGTAACTCCTTCTATTATGTCGAGGAGTTCCTTAAAATATTAAGCTGATTCTTGTTGTACTGTTGATTGCGTTTACTTAAACTTATGGGTTAACTCTTTTCAGGTTCATCAACATTTTATTTTTATTTGTTATTACTTTTATGTTGTAATTTCATGTACTGGCACGTTCCATGACCTCGGAGATTTGCTCCTCAGTTTAGACCTACGGAACTTGACGTGTAAATAAATACATAAATGAGTAAATAAATAAAAGTAATAGGACGACAGCTGAAAAAAGCTATTGCAGAATGGAATGCCTCAGCGCCAAAATGAGACTGTAATTGTGAAATGATACAGCAGATCTGTCACCCTTTCTGCACTTATTTTGAAACCGTTTTGCTCTTCAGCAGAAATCTGAAATGTTCGATGTAATAGGCTCGTGCGGATGGAGACTCGGAAAGTATTTCCTTTGCCTCCTAACACTTGGTGCTCGCTCTGTTGTACGTAATTAAGAACACTTAGACAGTAGCAGTTAGACATCCAGTACAGGCGGTGATCACTGGGCCAGCGCTACTACGGCGCCAGCTCGCTCCGTTCCTTTGTTTAGAAGTGACAGCGGTGAACTGAGACGTTAGCTGGGTCCTGACTACAAGTTTTCGATGGAGCCTTCATAACGGCCTTGATTGCAGTGTTCGCGAAGACTCTTGTGCGAAGACAGTCTTGCATCTGCTCTGAGTCGCTGCACGAGTCTGGCTGTTGGTGATGTAGTCCGATGCGGGGTGCAATGGGGTTATAACTTCTCCGATTATTTTATCAAGTCCGGAAACAAATAGAAACATGCGGTTTGTTTGAAAATACACATACGCTCGTTGTAAGTGCGAGACAGAGATGGCAGCACTATACAGCACAACGAACTCTAGCGGCGGCAGCGACAGTTAGGACTGATTTGATACTTAAAATGGCGACGTTTTCATTACAGGAACAGCGTGTAATCATTCGTTTTCTCCACTTTCATGGTGTGACATCGGCTGAACTTCATCGCCAGTTGAGTGGGAAAAGTGGTGATGGTGGCATGGATGCGTCTAATGTGCGTCCGTGGGTACGACTGTTCAAAGGATGCAAAACGTCGGCCTCTCACCAGCTAATCTGAAGACACGCTCGAGAGAGTGGAGAAAGTTGTTATGGAGTATCGTCGAATGAGTGTTGAATACGTCGCCTTCAAAGTTCATATTTCCGTGGGAAATGTGCACGCAATCCCGCATGAAGACCTGAAAAATGTGAGAAGTGTCCTCCGGGTGGAAGCCAGGAATGCCGACGGATGACGACAGAGCTGTACGCTTGGCATGTTGCCAAGCAACGTTGACACTTGTTAACGGCATGAGTGGGACATCGATTTTGACAATGTGTGAATACTGGATGTAGATTTTCAGTCCTGAGACGAAAAACCAGTCAGATCGGTGGAAACACACACTCTCACCACCAACAAAAAAATTTCGGGTAAGGGCCAGTGCTGAAAAAATAATGGTGGCCATTAATTGGGACAGCAATGGCGTAGTCCTTACTCACTGCGCACCAAGGGATACTAGGTGACAAACGCTATCAGCATGTTTTGAAGAACAAACTTCTACCAGCGCTGCGTGAAAAACGACCGAAAATGGCTGTCAGTGTTCTCTTTCAGCCGCAGTTTCTTCGTAACAACAACTTTGAAGGGATTCCTCATGCCCCTGCTGATGTAACCAGGCTTCTAGCTCTTTTTCTGGTTCCAACAATGAACGATACTCCCCGTGTCGCTATTGCATCGCCTATTTTCTAGTAGTCAAAGCAGATTCTTAAAGAAGCTTTAGCAGCGCCTATGCAATCATGGCGACGACGTTTTGAAAAATGCGTATGGCTGCTGGGAGATTACGTCGAGAAATGAAATAAGTTTCGCAGTTTAGTTCTTGAGGAAAAAAGTCGATAGGCTAGTAATAGCAGTCACTAAGCGACGGCAGGGTCAACACTACTGTTATAAAGGTGGCTGAAAAGCTTGCGCATCATCAGTCGAAACAGTCACGTCAAACAAAAGAGGTGTTTGAAAATTGGAGGAAACTGAAGTATGTACTTCAATGTTGTTGTTGTCGTGGACTTCGGTCAGAAGACTGGGTTGATGCACCTCTCCATTTTGTTTTATACTGTGCAAGACTGTTCATTTCTGAGTACCTACTGCTATCTATATACTTCTGAATCTGCTTACTTTGTTCATCTGTTGGTCTTCCTCTACGATATTTACCCGTCTCCCCCCCCCCCCTCCCCCCCCCCCCTCCAGTACTAAATTGGTGATCTCTTGACGCCTCAGAATGTCTCATACCATCTGATCCCTCCTTCTAGGCAGGTCGTGCCACAAATTTCTTTTCTCCCCAGCCAGTTCCACTCAGTACCTCCACAGTAGGGGCAGAAATCCATTCCAGTACGATTATGCCATAGGTGGTAAATCATTGGAAGCGGTAACGACCGTAAAATACTTAGGAGTTACTATCCGGAGCGATCTGAAGTGGAATGATCACATAAAACAAATAGTGGGAAAAGCAGGCGCCAGGTTGAGATTCATAGGAAGAATTCTAAGAAAATGTGACTCATCGACGAAAGAAGTAGCTTACAAAACGCTTGTTCGTCCGATTCTTGAGTATTGCTCATCAGTATGGGACCCTTACCAGGTTGGATTAATAGAAGAGATAGACATGATCCAGCGAAAAGCAGCGCGATTCGTCATGGGGACATTTAGTCAGCGCGAGAGCGTTACGGAGATGCTGAACAAGCTCCAGTGGCGGACACTTCAAGAAAGGCGTTACGCAATACGGAGAGGTTTATTATCGAAATTACGAGAGAGCACATTCCGGGAAGAGATGGGCAACATATTACTACCGCCCACATATATCTCGCGTAATGATCACAACGAAAAGATCCGAGAAATTAGAGCAAATACGGAGACTTACAAGCAGTCGTTCTTCCCACGCACAATTCGTGAATGGAACAGGGAAGGGGGGATCAGATAGTGGTACAATAAGTACCCTCCGCCATACACCGTAAGGTGGCTCGCGGAGTATAGATGTAGATGTAGATTAGTTACGTGATCTACCTATCTAATCTTCTGCATTCTTCTGTAGCGCCACATTTTAAAATCTTCTTATTCTCTTCTTGACTAAACGATTTATCGTCCATATTTCTCAGCCATACATGGCTACACACCATACAAATACTTTCAGAAAAGACTTCCTAATACTGAAATCTATACTCGATGTTAACAAATTTCTCTTCTTCAGAAACGCTCTCCTTGCCATAGGCAGTCTACATTCTATATCCTCTCTACTTCAAGCATCATCAGTTATTTTGCTGCCCAAATAGCAAAACTCATTTGCTACTTTAAGTATCTCATTCCTAATCAGCATCACCTGATTTAATTCGTGTAGATTTCACCATTCTTGTTTCGCTTTTGTTGATCTTCATCTTATATCCTCCTACCAAGACATTGTCCATTCTGTTCAGCTGCTATTCCAAGACCTCTGCTGCCTCTGACAGAATTACAGTGTCGTCGGCAAACCTCAAAGTTTCTATTTGTTTTCCCTGCACATTAATTCCTACTCTCAATTTTTCTTTTGTTTCCTTTACTGCTTCCTGAATGTAGATTAATTAAAGGCTGCCTCACTCCCTTCTCGCCGCGCGGGATTAGCCGAGCGGTCTCAGGCGCTGCAGTCATGGACTGTGCGGCAGGTCCCGGCGGAGTTTCGAGTCCTCCCTAGGGCATGGGTGGGTGTGTTTGTCCTTAGGATAATTTAGGTTAAGTAGTGTGTAAGCTTAGCAATTAAGTCCCATAAGATTTCACACACATTTCAACATTTTGAACACTCCCTTCTCAACCACAACTTTCCTTTCGTGCCCCTCGACTCTTACAACTGTCATGTGGTTTCAGTAAAAATTGTGTTTTATCCTTGCCACCTCTAGAATTTGAAAGAGAGTGTTCCATTCAACATTTCCAAACGCTTTCTCTAAGCCTACAAATGCTATAAACGTAGGTTTGCCTTTTCTTAACTTATTTTATATCAGAAGTCGTAGGGTCAGTGTTACCTCGCGTGTTCCTGCATTTCTCCGGAATTCAAAATTACCTTCTCCGAGGTCAGTTTCTACTGGATTTTCCATTCTTCTGCAAATAATTTCTCTTATTATTCTGTAACCATTGATATTGAGGTAATTTTCATGCCTGCCAGCACCTGCTTTCTTTGTAACTGGAATTACTACATTCTTCTTGAAATGTGCGGGTGTTTCACCTTCTCATACATCTTGCTTACCAGATGGCAGAGTTTTGTCACGGCTGGCTCTACCAAGGCTATCGGTTCTTCTAACGGAATGTTGTGGACTCCCGGGGCCTTGTTTCAACTTAGGCGGGCCTACTTCAGTGCTCTATCAAATTCTTTACGTAGTATCATATCTCGTATCTCATCCTCAACCTTCGAATTTTACAAATTAATGTAAGACTATTAAAACAAATATATGTACAGATTAACTTTTTACCCCTAGTTGCTCGGTTACGTATCCATCCGAATCTTATATCAGTTAGGACAAGCAATCAAATGTACCCATAGTTTTGTAACTGAACTTTCCCAGGATCGTATCTAACGAGACACAGTCTTGGGCAGCCACACAACGCCTCGAACAAAGTAACATTGTAGTAGAAATCAGTAAATAATAAGTCAGATGAGAGATCCAGGACCCTTTAGTAACGAACGACCCGCTGCTGTACCCATAAATGGCTTGACAATTTTATTTCGAGTTCCTTGAAAACTCAGTCTCAATTCAAACCATTAGCGAAAATTCTGAGAGAAAAGAAATTTCACGATTATGGTTGCCAACACTTATAGGCAACAAATCCTGAACCAGATTTCGGCTGCCGTCATTTCGAGGGGAGTTGATAAAATGCTCGGAATGGGAAAAAGCATTAAAAACTAGTCTAGTTTTAAACGGTCGTTTTTCTTCCTCATGGAGGCTTACGGATACAGCGATAACTGCCTTTCCGACGGTTGGAACTCAGCCAGAATAGGTAACTGACGTCAGCAAAAAGACGTACTCAGCTCCTGCATCTCAGCGGGGAGACTTGTAACCTGCTCTCCCACGTATTTGGCAACGGCACCATTTTTGTCACCTCGGGGGTGAGTTTGGTGCCAGCTGAACCATAAAAGATCTGGCGGTCGCCACATCTTGGAGCCGTCAGTTTGAATTTAGAGTCAGACCAGCAGTCATAGGTTCGTCACTGGTGCATAAGCGTTTTACTGCAGTCGCCGGCCGCGGTGGCCGAGCGGTTCTAGGCGCTACAGTCTGGATCCGCGTGACCGCTACGGTCGAAGGTTCGAATCCTGCCTCAGGCATGGGTGTATGTGATGTCCTTATGTTGCTTGGGTTTCAGTAGTTCTAAGTTCTAGGGTATTGGTGACCTCAGAAGTTAAGTCCAATAGTGCTCAGAGCCACTTGAACCATTTTTTTTTCCTGCAGTCATTTACTGCCTTGCAATTAGTAGGACTCTAGCTTCTCTTTACTTTAAACAGAACTCAGCAAAGTTACCAATGCCCGCACGTCGTTTGTTTGCTCGGCGAACTCAAGGATCCCGCGCTACGACTGCAACCGTGTGGCGTCAGCCATGTGGTAAGATTCGCCGGGGCTTCCCCCTTTTTTACCATGATCTGCTCTCTAGGTTCCGTACCCTCTCCCAGTAATCATCACAGTTCTGTATACCCAGCTTTGGTTTCAAAACGAGTACTCTGTGCCGTTTATCATTGCGTAACGTCAGTGAAGGCTGCCCTCGGCTAAATATTGTATTTTGCTTTATTCTGATTTAATAATATATCTTTATTTTTGCTACTCCTTATTTCTTTCTTATTAGAGTTGTCACATAATCCCACATTCCCCAGTATCCAACAAATCAGGGACGCTCTGCATGTAGAAAAGTTGCCAACGCCATATTCGGACAAGTACTGTATGGGAAATCAATTTAAATTGCCAGCCATATGTTAACATTTACTGCGATCACAAACAGGAGCAAGATCCTTTCATCTTCACCATTTGCGTTGTAAGAGTTACTGAAGTCAGTTTGCTTTAGATTATTTTTGCGCCCTTCTCTGAGCCTTTAAGTTACTACAGACAACTTACCCAAGCCGTATTTCTTCCAGGCATGTGACTTACCTGCATACTAACTTTGCTTGAAGAAGTATAGAGGTAAGCTACATGACACCTGAATGAAAAGTATTGCCTCTACCTCCATAATTCATTATCAGATGGTAGCACTGGTATGCAGCATACTCTGGATTGCCCATGATACTGACCTTCACAACTGAAGTTGGCGTGAAGCCGCACAAGAGAATGGCTTTATTGTTACAGGATGAGGAACGGACGGTCGCTCAATGGGATGTAAGCAATGGACTGTCACTGAATTCTTGACTGCAGAAGGTATCACCTTGAAGGAAGCGTACTAGAAAGTGCAAGCTGTTTATGGTGACAGTATTGATGTGAGCACCATGAGCCATTTGTCCAGTACATCTTGATGCAATAATTTACCAACAGCTTATGTTGCACTTATCTTGATTTAGATGTTGGTCAAACTGTTAGAAGGTGAATACGAAGAGTTGAACACTTCATTACATCCCGCCTGAAAAAGCTAAACAAATACCGCTATTTTTTTTTAAAAAAATATTCATTGTACCAGTCTCAGCAGCAAATATTTGAAAAAAATATTAATATCCCGTGGCAGTATGTCATCTATTATTAAAATACAGCTATGTCACGAATCTTACCCTACGTAGGCCATTCTGCAAGCAACAAAGAATAATCAGGTACTCTACGTTGCCACTGAAGCATAAAACATTGCCTTCTCTCTCTATCTCTCTCTCTCTCTCTCTCTCTCTCTCTCTCTCTCTCTCTCTCTTTCTCTTATGTGTTGAGTATATAAACACAGTCTGTGTCCAGAATGAGATTTTCACTCTGCAGCGGAGTGTGCGCTGATATGAAACTTCCTGGCAGATTAAAACTGTGTGCCGGACTGAGACTTGAACTCAGGACCTTTGCATTTCGCAGGCAAGTGCTATACCGACTGAGCTACCCAAGCACGACTCACGCCCCGTCCTCACAGCTTTACTTCTGGAAGGTAGGAGACGAGGTACTGGCAGAAGTAAAGCTGTGAGGACGGGGCGTGAGTCGTGCTTGGGTAGCTCAGTTGGAAGTTTCACAGTCTGTGTCGCCTGGCCACCAAGAGCTGTTGCAGTACGATTGATTCACGGATCCAGTTATATGGCTTCTTCCGTGTATAGCGATTTTACGACTATGACGATTGGGGCCTGAAGATGGCATCAATGTAATGCCGAAACCGGTAGCACATACTAGTTCATAAAATAAAATAAACTTCTACAGATCATACGGCTGTTGGTAAATTATTGCACCAAGAAGTTCATGCCAGCCGTCGTCCCACGATCCACAATGGATCAACGAAGATTTGTCCAGTAATCTCAGAATGGTGTCTTGCATGACAAAAAAAGAGCTGGCCATTCTTTCGTAGTGTTAGATGTCCCTTGGATTGTCACCTGTGAAGAGTGAAATTAGACATCAAAAGGGCAGTATATTTGTATAATTAACTTCTTTATTCCGACCCACGGCCACAGTGCATCAGAACAGCTAGGTAGAGGCGTGCAGTTGCCTCTCATGCAAAATAACAGACATACGGCATTGCTGACTGTGCAATGAGCAGTGCCGAGTGCGGCACCACTCGACTGCCACTGTCAGCGAAGTCTCTAGCTGTGATGTGGATGACAACACAACAGCGCAGTTTGATGATACCACAGAAGTGGCGGTGAACTCCCTCCAGCGAGCAGCCGGCTCTGTGTTCTGACGATGGCTGCTCCTGTGACCCATTCTGTGGTCGAACAGAAGTCCGCGTAATGCACTCCGGGATGTCACTCCTGGTGTCACAGGCTTGTGGTGTATGCTGTAATATTGATATGACAGTCATTTAGTACACAAATGGCTGAGTACTTACGTTCATTTAGGATTTAATGGATGTACTCTAAACACTTCTGTGGTGACAACTGAGGAAAGTCATTCGACTTCCCGTTAGCGTTTTGGAGCGTCAGCTGTTGCTGTACCATACCCATCTGGCTCTGCTTCGAAAAGCCTGTCGGTCATGTTTTGCTTCACAACACATAACAATCTTGCCTGCATGTGGCTGACTCTGTTGCAACTCACTTCCAGTCTGTCGTAGTTTTGATAGAATACGGTCGATACGTGACAGCAGTAGCCATTGAGTTGAACATGCAAGACGTAGACAGGCAAATTCATGATCAACGCCCTATCACTCACACAGAAATGGTGAGCACAATCTGCATTTCACAAGAACGCGTAGTCAACATTGTTGCTGTGATTAGTTATTGTAAATTTTGTGCTCGATGGGTACCCTGGATGCTGATACCTGAAATGAAGGCAGACACTTGAAATTGCTCAGGAACTGTTTTGATTCCTCCATACAGTTCAAATATCGTATCGTCTAACTTTCATCTGTTATCAGTAATGGAAAAAAGATCTATGGGGACCTAATTATGCATCCAACGAACACCTTGAGAGAACTGTGAGAGGCTGGCTGTGGGATCACCGTCGACATTTTCCGTGGCGGTTTTGTACATCCAGTTGTCAATCAAAAATGGTTCAAATGGCTCTGAGCACTATGGGACTTAACATCTGAGGTCATCAGTCCCCTAGAACTTAGAACTAATTAAACCTAACTAACCTAAGGACATCACACACATCCATGCCCGAGGCAGGATTCGAACCTGCGACCGTAGCGGTCGCGCGGATCCAGACTGAAGCGCCTAGAACCGCTCGGCCACCCTGGCCGGCTAGCTGTCAATCAATGATGTGGAAAAGTGAATAAAGGTATTTAAGGAGCGCATTCTAAGAGTTATTTCTGCGTCTGATTTATTTAAGTGTTACCACCTAAATCCTTGTTACGAAGGTGGAAGCTTTTATTTTCATTCAAACACCGTACTAATGGAATCATGTACACACATTGAAAGTAGTAGGACATATACACTTGCGTTACTTTCGGCACTTCATGTGGTGCTGATAAGAATGTTTGTGCCTTAGTGGTGTAAACTATGTAGTTTCCTGTGCTGTTTTTGGCTTAACCTACGTGGTGAAGGTGGGTCGTTGCGTTGGAATAGGATTATGTCCACAGTGGATAGCTGGACGATGCTAGAAATTATTTCAAGATACAATGGCAAATACTCAAAAAATACATGTATTATACAGTTTGCAAGTTGAATGTGGTGAGCAGGGAGTTGCACCGAGATTCACAAAATGTCAATAAAAACTACAAGTACTCATAGCAAAGATCCATCTCTGAACATTTGAATGCAGAAGTAGAAATTACACACAGTGCGTGTTTTCGTAAATGATGGATGTTGCCACTATTTACTTTTTAGGATTAAATGTATAGCTTTCACCTCAACATAGACTACGTACGTGAATCTTTGCAATAATAGACATCATAGCTGTAGCAATATTCCATTACTGCGAACCCAATAAAACCACTAGCTGATGTGGCGCCAGACGTAAATCCGTACGTCCGCCATTTTGTCTTTAGGTTAGCTAACGGTACGGCAAATCACATGTCAACGAAGCAGCCTTTTATTCTGTGTAATAACAATTTGACTTGGCTTAACGGATTCCAGTGAGTTTAATTAGTCAGTGATCCAGTTGTTAGTACCTCATGTATGGGTTTTCAGTATGCAGCAACAAAACTCTTTGATAATTTATTCAGTAACACAAAATGGTTAAAAGAAAAATTTTAAATCAACACCTAATAAGTAGATGAATAAAGGGCACTTGAAACTGGAAGTAGAGATTACAGATGACTATAACTATTTGGTCGATAGCGAAACATCGATCTGAATTACAGAGAATTTAAAAGAAAGTTCAGAATTTTGATCCTTGACTAATTGTAGTCAATCGGAAACCGATGCATGATGAGAAGTTCCGTCTCATGAGTGAAAATGGTGGATTCCGTACAGAAGCCATTCTGCATCTTAGAATTTAACAAATGTCGTTCTGTCGTCACAGTGCAGAGAAGATTTCGCCAGCGATAAAATCAACCAGCTCCAAATGTCAACAGCAATGGACTATGTCATTTGCTGTTTGAAGCAGCGAGATGTATGTTTTCTTCATTCAGCTACGTGTTTCAAAATACATTTACTTGGGCGTACTTGCGCAACGACTCATACGATAGTTTGATATGGATTCCACAGGTGAAGTCTTTCAGTAAGATAGTGTACTTCTACATTGGGTTCAAATGGCTCTGAGCACTATGGGACTTAACATCTCAGGTCATCAGTCCCCTAGAACTTAGAACTACTTAAACCTAACTAACTTAAGGACATCACACACATCCATGCCCGAGGCAGGATTCGAACCTGCGACCGTAGCGGTCGCGCGGTTCCAGAATGTAGCGCCTAGAACTGCTCGGCCACCCCGGCCGGCTCTACATTGGGTTATGAAATTCCAACGTTTTCAAACCGACGTCCTCCTACCCTTTCGATCAGCGAAACGGTACATAACACTGTGTACTACTTTTGTCCACCTACACAGTTTCGACATAGATATGGAAACACCGGGAGAAATGCATGCTTGAACGTAAATACAGATGCTAGGCAAGTCTGCAAGTTGTGCTGTTGTATTTGACCACGAATGGCGCCTGTGAAACGTCCTCAGTACACTGCAAATGCCAACGGCCTTGCCGCAGTGGTAACACCGGTTCCCGTCATATCACCGCAGATAAGCGCTGTCGGGCTGGGCTAGCACTTGGATGGGTGACCTTCCGGTCTGCTGAGAGCTGTTGGCAAGTGGGGTGTACTCAGCCCTTGTGAGGCAAACTGAGGAGCTGCTTGACTGAGAAGTAGCGGCTCCGGTCTCGGAAACTAACATACGACTGGGATAGCGGTGTGCTGACCACATGCCCCTCCATATCTGCATCCAGTGACGCCTGTGGTCTGAGGATGACACGGCGGCCGGTCGGGGTACTGACTTCACCTGTGCCTTCATGGACTGTTCGGGCGGAGTTATGTTACACTGCAAATACTGGTCGCGGTCGGAACAGTGTTCTGTGTAGTAGCGAATCCTTTATATCGCAGCTAAAGGAATTTAACATGGGCAAATTGTTGGTAGTCGTGTGGTGGGTGTTTTCGTAACCAAGTTAACCGAAGCGTTTGGTGTTTCACAAGGTACTGCGCCAAATATTTAAGTGAAGTGAAAGCAGAAAAAACATTATTAGCTACGTCACAATGCGGACGAAGGTGGAAGTTAAGCGATAGTGACAGACGGATGTTGAAGAGGATTGTGACAAAAAATAAGAGGAAGACAGTTGCTAAAGTCGCTGCAGAATCCGCGAATCATGTCAGTACCAAAACAACACGAAGGGAATTCCACAAGGAGGGAATAGTAAGGCATGCCGGAATTGCAAAACCAATCATCAGTGATACAACAGCCCGTAACAGGAAAACGTGGTGCCAAAGCCATATAACCTCGACTACGGAGTCATTGCTCGGATCAGTCTTGTTTCACACTGTCTGCAACATGTCGACGAGTTTGCGCCCCAAGAGTGAACCACGGGGGGTACTCGGTGACGATCTGGCCAGACATAGAAGCAAAGCACATGGCATAGCTCTGTAAATGCTGGGGAACTTGTATTGAGGAACCTAGAAGGGATGAAGGACATTTAAAACTGTTATTTTTTTCATTTGAGTCAGCATACTATCATGTAGCGCATCTATTTCTTCTTTTTTTTTCCTTTGATCCGTTGTGTCCATCTGAAGAGCGTGTTCAAATTGTGTAACAGCTTTTATCCTCCAATTACCTCTTCGTCCGCTCGATGTATTCCTTCTATCGTTTCTATTCATCCTATTTTGTCAAAGGGGCATCTCAGCAAATTTATGACTGTTAATTATAGTCCTGAATTTTGTTCTACCTTCAATGACGTCTTCACGTGAGCCAGTTTCCTTTAGATCTTCAAGAATTTTTAGTTAGCTAGTTGTTTCGATTCTTCATAGTTTTCTTCATAGTTTCTTCATAGTTTTTATAGTGAATCTTTTTTTTAAATTAAAATCTCTATTTCCTACTAGAATCTTTCTGCTTTTACTTTTTTTATATCTTGGTACACTTCCTTTAATTTGTTGCCCACTTAAATTCCATTATCTCATTTTATTTGTAGAACTTTCCTCAGCATTTTCGTTTCTAGTTTATCGGTGCGGTTGATATTAGATCTGCTACCAGTTATTGCAGTATCTCATGCATTAACAACTGCGATATAATGCCGTACTATAGCCATCTGTGATAGTATTTTTGCTACCTCTGTACCGCTTGGGTTTGCGTGCTTACTGATGTATCTCAATTGTTTTCTTGTTACTTTACCGATTTAACTCTGCTGGTTCAATAATACAACATAAATATTTGAATTCATCCATTTTAACAAGTTTTTCGGATATAGCGATTAAAAATCAGTTTCAAATCATTATCTACGTAGTTCCGACATACATTGAGTCTTCGTTTTTGAATTTTGGTGACTGGTTTTTGCTATATTTTATGAACTTCATCTACATATTGGTTTGCTTTTGCTAGTTATTGGTGAGGGTTGTAAATGCTACACAATCAAGGTGAATTCTGTTTGAGAGACACCTGCCAGTAATTACACCCTTAGATTCATTTCCATTCCAAGGCGACTAATTGTTTCCCTTACAACTCCCACTTCTGAAGTACACCTATCTGCGGTGTTACTTTTTTCACGCAGACACAGCCGGAACGGTTTTTAAATAAACATCGTATTAGCTTTTCGCTGAATCGTAACAGTGGCGTATGAAGTTTGTTTCAAACCAGCGCTGCCACACACATTTAGCTACACCGCTTTCTGTTCGTGGGCTTTTCACTGAAAGATGAACAAACATCAGACAATGCACACCAAAAGTAAGCGAACACATGTAAAACAGAATTTACAGAAAGTCCTTCTATTCTATTTTTATCAAACAATGCGGTGGGAAGCAACCACAACAACTGTAAATGGTTATTATTGCTAAGTACAAGCTTTTAGAGCAAAACACTGAGCTAGACAAGAACAGATAGGGAACATAGTTTGTTTCAGAAACAAAAGTTAGGAAGGAGGTAGGGAGGATTCTGAAGAGTAACGTCTCATGTGCGTTATTGATGGCACGGCAAGTATGGTCAGAAACGAGATAATTAGATATGAAGCAAAATCTCTGTTAGCACGAACAGGGGACAGAAACCGGAATATTCTTTTCAGCGGGATCATCTCAGAAACCATCTAAAGTCATTAACGAACACAACGGAGAGCCTAACTATCAGTGGACTGTGCAGAAAAGCACTTCTTTCATAAATTACGTGGTACCTCAAATTGTGTTCGGCCTCTCGCGTGTGCCTATTTTATATGCGATTACAAAGTAGCACCCGAGATCTACAGCATCGGCACGGCAGGTCAGCATGTTAGGTCAGAGGGTAGCTGCACTCTGTAATAAAAAAAACTGAGTGAACGGGTCAAAGATGAACTTGGACGGGCGTCATAGGACGTCTGCCCCAAACGAATGCAACGATCAATAACGAACAAATTCAGTTAAAAGAAAGAGTGGTAGCGTCTTTGACTAGTAATCAAAATGTCCTCTGTCTAGGGTTCAACTCCCATCCCTAACTAAATTTTGAAGAAAAAATCAGCAATAGCGGCCGAACACTTGCGGCTTAAGAATTCACGATCGTTGTGCCAACCACCTGACAAGAGCGCGGTGGAGCGGACTGAGGTTCAGGGAACTGTCTTGTCCTTAGTGTGAGAACCTACCCCAAAAAGGCGGAAGAATCTGCAATGATCAACGGTATGAAGATGCAGGAGGCAACGGAAACCGTTGCATCAAAGACACACAATGTGTATCCACAACACATGAGGACTGTAATTAAAAAACTGTAATGATATGATCTTTCCTTTGGAAAAAGATTCCGAACTAGTACTCCACTCGTATATTCTGGAGGAGAATGACGAAGGGGAGGTGACCATGAGAAAAAGATCGAATAACCAACGAAAGGATAACGTTCTACGAGCCGGTGAAGAGAGGGGTGCGGAGCTAGAAAATCTGGATACGGAAATGCTAAGGCTTAATACAGATCTAGTGGAAGTCAGTGAAGTGAAATGGAAAGAAGATAAAAATTTTTGGTCAGACAGAAAATGGCATAACAGGCAATGGGACTCATTAAAAATAGGAAGGCAGCGCAGACAGTGACTTGCTGTAAACAGATTGGTGATAGGCTTGTTCCCATAAGAATCGACAGTAAACCGACACTGACAATAATAGTTCAGGTAGACATGCCGACGCAGGAATCAGAAGATGAAGAGATAGAGAAAGTATATGGGAATACTGAATAGGTAATTAAGTACCTAAAGGGAGATGAAAACCTTATAGTCACGAAGGATTGAAATGCAGTTGTAGGGGAAGGAACAGAAGAAAGGGTTACGGGAGAATACAGGCTTGGTAGCAGAAATGAGGCAGGAGAAAGACTAACCGAGTTCTGAAATAAATTTCAGCTAGTACTAGCGGATATTCTGTTCAAGAATCACAAGAGGCGGAGGTATATGTGGTGTCACCGCTAGACACCACACTTGCTGGGTGGTAGCCTTTAAATCGGCCGCGGTCCATTAGTATACGCCGGACCTGTGTGTCGCCACTGTCAGTGATAGCAGACCGAGCGCCACCACACAGCAGGTCTAGAGAGACGTACTAGCACTCGCCCCAGTTGTACAGCCGACGTAGCTAGCTACAGTTCACTGACCAATACGCTCTCATTTGATGAGACGATAGTTAGCATAGCCTTCAGCTAAGTCATTGCCTACGACCTAGCAAGGCGCCATAGCTTTGATAATTAATATTGTGAAGCATGTATCATCAAGAGCGATGTTCTACAAATATGGATTAAAGTTAAGTATTACAAGATTTTCGTACTTTATTGCAATTCTCAAGACATTGTCCTGTTCCAGACCTCACGCCAATCTGCGTGAGCTTAACGCGTGCCTTTCGGCTACTTCCGAGTGGCGTGGCTGTCTTGCTACGCCACTACAGTATACTTGGAAAATTCAAGGAGGAACGGGAAGACTTCAGTTAGATTATATCGTGGTAAGGCAGAGATTCCGAAATCAGACATCGGATTGTAAGGCGTACTCAGGAGCAGATATAGATTCAGATCGCAGTTAAGTAATGATGAAGAGTAGGCTGAAGTTAAACAAAGTAGTCAGGAAGAAACAATGTGCAAAGAAATGGGATAAGGAAATATTAAGAAATGAAGATATACGCCTTACGTTCTCTGGGGGTATACACACTGTGATAGTGAATACCTCAATAAGCAGTTCAGTTAGGCAGTTCAGTCGAAGAGGAATGGACATCTCCAAAAAGGGCAATCACAGAAACTGGAAAGAAAAATATAGGTACAAGGAAGGTAACCGCCGCTAGAAAACCATGGGTAACAGAATAAACACATCAACTGATCGAAGAAAGAAGGAAGTAGAAAAATATGCACGGAAATTCAGGAATACAGAAATACTAGTCGCTTAGGAATGAAACATATAGGAAGTGCACGGACGCTAAAGCGAAATGGCTGCAAGAAAAATATGAAGAAATCGAAAAAAAATGTTGTCAGAAGGTCTCCTCAACACACAAAGTTGCACTTCTTCCGTGATACGAAGAAGACTATACGGTTTGACAGTAGATTACTGGAATAGTGTAATGACGTTCGCCGACTCGTTATTTTCCTTCTTTTCAAATGATGTAAAGTGTTGAGTGCACCAATGACCCACTGAGATATTTCACCCACGTGTATTGAGGCTTTTTTCAGGCCAGAGGTGACTTTATGATGTTTTAGCAGTATTTTTCGCACCATGTCTTTGGCTCGAACACTTAAGTTGTCATGAATGTGAATCAGGATGCTTATCTCAAAATTCTGGTGACCAAGTCTTTCCCTTCTTTTTACATCTTCATAAAGAGCACAGTGTGGACACTTTTATCTTCCAAGATGCGATCTTCCAGGTTCACAAAGTTGCATGCATTGAATCCTGGTTCGATAAAAACTCTGACAGCCTATCGCACCACAGCTGTCCTGCTGAATCACTTGCTCTTAAACTCACAGTAAATGCCTTGAACTGTATGAACAGCGGGTGAACTGTAACAATCAATGTCCCCGCAATTTCGTGTCTCTGCGGAATCTAATCATCAATGAATAGTTTCTGCTGGATATTGTAAATCTGAAGAAACTTGTAGAAGACTGTCTTCCCCATCGAATTTAGGTTATGATGAAGGCCAGAGGCACTATTACATGGTGTTAGTGAGTTTTCTCTCGGGGGTTACTAAAGTTTTTCTCCAATGTGGTAAATTATATCTCTTGCACATTCGCATCAAAATACACTTTCTACTTTCAGACACACGCAAGAAAAACTGAAAGAAAGACGTAATGGCATTTACATGGCGTTTGTACAAACTGACCACAAGTAGGTAATAAGACAATAATAATAACCACAGACAGACCAAGTCTGGATGTTCAGGTCCAGCTCAGCTTACAGTTTTAGAATCGTACACAGTAATAGAATTAACCAACTGAATTGCTATGTTGAATTAATAGTCTGCTTTAGCCCAGAGTAAAAGGGTCTTCATTTGGGACAGTAAAAGTTCCAAACGCAGTTCAAAAGTATAATTGCATACGACTTTTGGCGTGAATTTGCTTCCTCATGAGTCGGATGGGTTAACAGACTGATAGTCCCTATCTGTGAATACAGGTGTAGTGTGGGATATAGTTGAAGTGGGGTTCAGGCACAGGGTTGTGCAGACATGAGGCTCATTTTAACAGTTATTTTATTTAGCATAAAAAAAATTTCAGTCGACAGAACCCTAAACCGCTTACAGTAAAACAAAACCAATTTTCTGTAGCCTGAGAAAGCTACAGAACAAATTTAACTAAGGAACAAATTCAATCTGGCCCAACAATGGGCACCAAGGCAATGACGTACAATTTGAAATGTCTGGCATTCTGTCATAATTGGAAAAAAACTGAAAAATTCACGATGGCAAAGGATACTTAAACTTATCTGGGATCAGGAACGTAATCGGCCCTAACTGCACCTCGCTCTACTATAACTACCGACATCCGACAACTAGGACACCAGTTACCAACAATACTATTAAGCTACCTACCCTTATGTGTGAATAACTTCTTACACAATACAAATGTGACAATTCATTACACTTATGACGATTTATTCAGGTAAGGCAATAACAGCCCGCCCGGTTAGCCGAGCGGTCTAACGCACGGCTTTCCACAGTGGGAAGGAGCGCCTGGTCCCCGGCACGAGTCCACCCGGCGGAATTGTGTCGAGGTCCGGTGAGCCGGCCAGTCTGTGGATGGTTTTTAGGCGGTTTTCCATCTGCCTCGGCGATTGCGGGCTGGTTCCTCTTATTCCGCCTCAGCTACATTATATATGCGATTGCTGCGCAAACAAGTTCTCCACGTACGCGTACACCACCATTACTCTACCACGCAAATATAGGAGTTACACTCGTCTGGTGTGAGACGTTCCCTCGGAGGAGTTGACCATTGGTTCAGTAACAAGAATTCAATACACAATCGTATCTTAAAGTCTCACCGAATACCAACTGATCCATGCTCGTAGTGAAAGACTGTCGACTTCTGTTTAATTTGCTTAGGCACACTGACACAATTGTGCCTGCTCTTTCTGAAAACACATATTGCTGCACACACTGCCTGCCTTAAATGCAAACAAGCCATTATTAGCACCCACAGACTTCCATTCAAGAAGAAATAAGTGTCCAAGGAATAGAAAAGCAACTGGAATCACTCAATAGAGGAAAGTCCACTGGACCTGACGGGATACCAATTCGATTCTACACAGAGTACGCGAAAGAACTTGCCCCCCTTCTAACAGCCGTGTACCGCAAGTCTCTAGAGGAACGGAGGGTTCCAAATGATTGGAAAAGAGCACAGATAGTCCCAGTCTTCAACAAGGGTCGTCGAGCAGATGCGCAAAACTATAGACCTATATCTCTTACGTCGATCTCTTGTAGAATTTTAGAACATGTTTTTTGCTCGCGTATCATGTCATTTCTGGAAACCCAGAATCTACTATGTAGGAATCAACATGGATTCCGGAAACAGCGATCGTGTGAGACCCAACTCGCCTTATTTGTTCATGAGATCCAGAAAATATTAGATACAGGCTCCCAGGTAGATGCTATTTTTCTTGACTTCCGGAAGGCGTTCGATACAGTTCCGCACTGTCGCCTGATAAACAAAGTAAGAGCCTACGGAATATCAGACCAGCTGTGTGGCTGGATTGAAGAGTTTTTAGCAAACAGAACACAGCATGTTGTTATCAATGGAGAGACGTCTACAGACGTTAAAGTAACCTCTGGCGTGCCACAGGGGAGTGTTATGGGACCATTGCTTTTCACAATATATATAAATGACTTAGTAGATAGTGTCGGAAGTTCCATGCGGCTTTTCGCGGATGATGCTGTAGTATACAGAGAAGTTGCTGCATTAGAAAATTGTAGCGAAATACAGGAAGATCTGCAGCGGATAGGCACTTGGTGCAGGGAGTGGCAACTGACCCTTAACATAGACAAATGTAATGTATTGCGAATACATAGAAAGAAGGATCCTTTATTGTATGATTATATGATAGCGGAACAAACACTGGTAGCAGTTACTTCTGTAAAATATCTGGGAGTATGCGTACGGAACGATTTGAAGTGGAATGATCATATAAAATTAATTGTTGGTAAGGCGGGTACCAGGTTGAGATTCATTGGGAGAGTGCTTAGAAAATGTAGTCCATCGACAAAGGAGGTGGCTTACAAAACACTCGTTCGACCTATACTTGAGTATTGCTCATCAGTGTGGGATCCGTACCAGGTCGGGTTAACGGAGGAGATAGAGAAGATCCAAAGAAGAGCGGCGCGTTTCGTCACCGGGTTATTTGGTAACCGTGATAGCGTTACGGAGATGTTTAATAAACTCAAGTGGCAGACTCTGCAAGAGAGGCGCTCTGCATCGCGGTGTAGCTTGCTCGCCAGGTTTCGAGAGGGTGCGTTTCTGGATGAGGTATCGAATATATTGCTTCCCCCTACTTATACCTCCCGAGGAGATCACGAATGTAAAATTAGAGAGATTAGAGCGCGCACGGAGGCTTTCAGACAGTCGTTCTTCCCGCGAACCATACGCGACTGGAACAGGAAAGGGAGGTAATGACAGTGGCACGTAAAGTGCCCTCCGCCACACACCGTTGGGTGGCTTGCGGAGTATCAATGTAGATGTAGATGTAGAAGCAGTTCACAAGCGGCTACATTCAGTACACTGTAACGACCTGGCCTATTCCGGACCGCTGCGCATCGGGGTGGCTGAGAGTGTAAGAGGTCCATGACTAAGGAATTTATTGCTAGCGCACTCGAGCAAATGTAATTTCGATGGATTGCTCACGCGCTGCCTGCGATATGTAAGCTATAAGAAAATCTCAGACCAGAGAGCAGTGTTGTATGCAGTAGGAACTGTGTAGCAGTTGTAGTAGTATTAGCTAGCAGTCTGGTGTATGGAGTTGGCTGGGGCGGTCGTGGGGAGCGATGGCGGTGCCTGAGCGATGCAGTATAAGGTAAAAGCAGCCGCGCGTATATGTCGTTTGTTACAACAAAATTTGTATTATTGTTATATCAAGTCCCATGTAAATGTTTCAAAAACTCTTTTAATAATAATCCTATTCATAAAATTAGCTTTTTGACAATAATTCATCTGAATTTAAAGAATTTACTAATTTCTGCAGTCCATGGTCATCCCGATTATCGTAAAGAACAATCAGTCGTTTCCTTTTATACATGACAAATCTAGCTGCCAGCATTGCACTAGGCTGTGCCATGAAAATGTCTTATAGGAGCAGATATATACGCGTTATCCGGCGACTTCATTGAGATAAGAATTTTCACTTTATTCAGAATGATCTTTCAGGGCCATGACGCAGCACTGCTGACGTCCAAAATTTACCAGTTTAAATTCACAGCCCATTATTAAAAGGTTATAAGTGAGCCACAATTTTATTGAGAGGTTAGTCACGTTATTATTACAAGGTTACGAAATAATAAACTGTTGCGAGGTTACACTGAATGTGAATGTTATAACTATATTTTTTTCTGTTGGGAGGTTACAAGAGAAATACTGAGGGAGAGGACAGATTTACACCGGGGCATACAGTCAAACAGTGGTAGGACTTGTAAAGGCACAATTGCATGCTGTGCGTAAGTTTACTCGGAAACGCGAAATCTTAATTAAATAATTAATCTCTGGCAAATAAATCAAGCCTATGACACAGAACTGGAGTGCTATGCCGCTGATAAAACAAAATACAATTACAACACACTTATGTTTTATTAAGAAGAAGTAGGTCTTGTACAATACCTGGTGCGGGAAGCACGTATATTTTATTAACTGGCACACCTCCATATTTGATGTTATATAAGAACACTGCGAGTTGCAATCTCACTAGGCACTCGACTCTGTAAAGACTCTATACAGGGTGTTACAAAAAGGTACTGCCAAACTTTCAGGAAACATTCCTCACACACAAAAAAAGAAAATATGTTATGTGGACATGTGTCCGGAAACGCTTACTTTCCATGTTAGAGCTCATTTTATTACTTCTCTTCAGATCACATTAATTATGGAATGAAACACACAGCAACAGAACGTATCAGCGTGACTTCAAACACTTTGTTACAGGAAATGTTGAAAATGTCCTCCGTTAGCGAGGATACATGCATCCACCCTCCGTCGCATGGAATCCCAGAGGCAATGATGCAGCCCTGGAGGATGGCGTATTGTGTCACAGTAGTCCACAATACGAGCACGAAGAGTCTCTACATTTGGTACCGGGGTTGCGTAGACAAGAGCTTTCAAATGCCCCCATAAATGAAAGTCAAGAGGGTTGAGGTCAGGAAAGCGTGGAGGCCATGGAATTGGATCGCCTCTACCAATCCATCGGTCACCGAATCTGTTGTTGAGAAGCGTACGAACACTTCGACTGGAATGCGCAGAAGCTCCACCGTGCATGAACCACATGTTGTGTCGTACTTGTAAAGGCACATGTTCTAGCAGCACAGGTAGAGTATCCCGTATGAAATCATGATAACGTGTTCCATTGAGCGTAGGTGGAAGAAACTAAAATGAGCTCTAACATGGAAATTAAGCGTTTCCGGACACATGTCCACATAACATCTTTTCTTTATTAGTGTGTGAGGAATGTTTCCTGAAAGTTTGGCCGTACCTTTTTGTAACACCTTGTATTTATGAAAGTAAGTTGAATCATTTAACTGTAGGCTTATTCGTTGAATATATCTGATTTAACTAACTGTGTAAACATTTTTATGTTTAGTCGACAGTCACCTCTGTACGACGTATTGACATGGCTGGCAAATTATTCTAATATTGAGATTTTGAGTCCGCACCTACCGCAGCAGTCTTTGGAAACGATTTAAATACGAAGTCCGATTATTTGAGTTACATTTCACGGTCAACTACGAATAACATTGCAAGCGTCAAGCGTCTGATACCAAATAATTAAACGTCCACGTTCTAGATAAGCAAATATTAATTACAACCAATCACTATCATACATATACAATAATCAATATTTTTTAAAATTTATTTTATAGACTGACGGGTGTTTATTCAAGTAGCCTTATACAGCATTCGAACAGTCCTCACGGCTGCGCCTTGCTAGCAGACGCAGTCGATCGCGGAATGCGCTGATGCTCCGAACAGTTGTCCTGGGTCGCAGGTGGCGTACTGCCAGCGGTGAAGAACGAGAGCGGCCCGCCCAGATCCTCCGGAGTCTTGCTAGCTACAAACACCCTTGCGGTTACTAGTAGTCCCATTGTCGAGCACTTGTGTGCAGTAGCCGACATCAGATACCCGTTCCCTAGCAGCAACGCCCCGTCACTCCTGCCGCCCCCCCCCCCCCCCCTCCACCCGCCACCCCTTTCCCATCCTAGGGACCGACCAGGACGATGACCAATGACGTCTAGATGGCTAGGAGGCCACCAAAGCGCGCCTCCCGCAGGCGTATCGCAGACAAGTTGCAGTGCTCCATAAAAACACGGGAGAACTGCCGGATATCAGTAACGTCCTGACACGATATTTCGGCGCAGAGTGAAAACTCTGCCACTTTTAAACCGACAATATTTTGGCGGTACGTTGACGACACTTTTATAGTGTGGCTTCATGGTCTGGACCGTCTCCAAGAATTTCTAGGTCACATGAACTCCATACATGAAAACATAAAGTTTACCACGGAGATGGAGAAAGGTGGTTGTCTGCCATTTTTAGATGTCTTGGTGGGACGGAAGAGTGATGGCACACTTGGTCACTCGGTGTACAGAAAGCCCACTCATACAGACCTGTATCTACAAGCTACTAGTTGCCACCATCCAGCACAAACAATGGGCGTTCTCAAAACCTTGTTCCACCGTGCCCATTCTATCTCCGACGCCGATGGTCTTCAAGCGGAGCTGGAACACCTGCAAAAAGTATTTCTGAAGAATGGCTTTTGACGTAGGCAAGTGAACAGAGTAATGAAGACCTACAAACGACGGAACAAGGAAGAGGAAGAGGCCTTCAGGTCGACTGTTTATCTACCATTTATTGGGAATATTTCTTCACATATAGGCAGAATATTGAGAAAGTATCAAGTGAGAGTCATCTTTCGCCCCCCTTCCAAAATTTCATCACTGGTGGGATCCGTTAAAGACGACCTGGGACTGCGAAAACCAGGTGTTTACAAAATTCCGTGTGAATGCGGTAAATCATATATAGGGCAAACAACACGAACTGTGCAGGAACGCATTGTGGAACACCAACGGCATACTCGCCTTCTCCAACCCACCAAGTCCGCAATCGCCGAACATTGTATTTCCACAGACCATTCCATGAATTACGACGACACAAAAATTTTGGCCCATACATCGAACTTTTGGACCTCGATTATCAGTGAATCTGTGGAAATAAGATTGTCTGACAACGAGACTCTCATCAATCGAGATAACGGTTATCAGCTAAACTCTGCTTGGAATCCTGTTATAGAGAAACTTCGTAGTCGACGTAGTTATCTGCAAAAAGATGGAAATCGACCTGGTACCGATAGGCCAGGCTTTCACCGTGGAGGGCGCGAGGCGCGGAGCCGTTACGAACGCGCACGCTGAGCAGCGCTTGCGCAATGTCACCTCAGAAGGCTTTAAATAGCGGAGCTCAGCGCGTACTCGCCAGTACTACTACAGTGGCACTCACCTGAAGATAGCCAGAAGACTCTGCGCCGAAATATCGTGGCAGGACGTTACTGATATCCGGCAGTTCTCCCGTGTTTTTATGGAACAATCAGTACGCCGGGAGAGCTTTAAACATCACAAGAAGTTGCAGTGCGTTGGCCCAAGTCCCTCAGGGTGCGGATACTTGCTGCGCACCAGCTCCCCGCATCGGTTAATTTTCCCAAAGTCCTGCGGCCGCTACGCCACAGGTAGGCGCGCCCCGGTGGAACTAGATTAGTCAGTCAACTGCAGCAAGTCAGCCGATCCTCATCACCAAAAACGTGGGTCGTGGTTTCTCTGAAACTCAAAGGCCCGTCATTCTCTCTGGTTCAAGCCGCAGACAGAATAGCGGCACGACTTAACGCTTTGAGCCCCTAAGGTCGATTAGTTATACCCTTGCAGCTATGCAGAAGTACACTACTGGCCGTTAAAACTGCTACACCACAAAGCTGACGTGCTACAGACGCGAAATTTAACCGACATGAATGAGATGATGTGATACGCGAATGATTAGCTTTTCAGAGCATTCACACAAGGTTGGCGCCGGTGGCGACACCTACAACGTGCTGGCATGAGGAAAGTTTCCAACCGATTTCTCATACACAAACAGTAGATGACCGGCGTCGCCTGGTTAAACGTTATTCTGATGCCTCGTGTTAGGAGGAGAAATGCGTACCATCACGTTTCCGACTTTAGTAAAGGTCGGATTGTAGCCTATCGCGATTGTGGTTTATCGTATCGCGACATTGCTGCTCGCGTTGATCGAGATCCAGTGACTGTTAGCAGAATATGGAATCTGTGGGTTCAGGAGGGTAATACGGAATGCCGTGCTGGATCCCAACGGCCTCGTATCTCTAGCAGTCGAGATGACAGGCAACTTATCCGCATGCCTGTAACGGATCGTGCAGCCACGTCTCGATCCCTGAATCAACAGATGGCGACGTTTGCAAGACGACAACCATCTGCACGAACAGTTCGACGACGTTTGCAGCAGCATGCACTATCAGCTCGGAGACCATGGCTGTGGTTACCCTTAACGCTGCATCACATACAGGAGCGCCTGCGATGGTGTACTCAACGACGAACCAGGGTGCACGAATGGCAAAACGTCATTTTTTCGGATGAATCCAGGTTCTGTTTACAGCATCACGATGGTCGCATCCGTGTTTGGCGACATCGCGGTCAACGCACATTGGAAGCGTGTATTCGTCATCGCCATACTGGCGTATCACACGGCGTGATGGTATGGGGTGCCATTGCTTACACGTCTCGGTCACCTCTTGTTCGCATTGGCGGCACTTTGAACAGTGGTCGTTACATTTCAGATGTGTTACGAGCCGTGGCTCCACCCTTCATTCGATCTCTGCGAAATCCTACATTTCAGCAGGATAATGCACGATCGCATGTTGCAGGTCCTGTACGGGCCTTTCTGGATACAGAAAATGTTCGACTGCTGCCCTGGCCAGCACGTTCTCCATATCTCTCACCAACTGAAATCGACTGGTCAATGGTGGCCGAGCAACCGGCTCGTCACAATACGCCAGTCACTACTCTGTGGTATGAACTGTGGTATCATGTTGAAGCTGCATGGGCAGCTGTACCTGTACACGCGATCCAAGCTCTGTTTGACTCAATTCCCAGGCGTATCAAGGCCGTTGTCACGGACAGAGGTGGTCGTTCTGTGTTCTGATTTCTCAGGATCTATGCACCCACACTGCGTGAAAATGTAATCACATGTCAGTTGTAGTATAATATATTTGTCCAATGAATACCCTTTCATCATATGCATTTCTTCTTGGTGTAGCAGTTTTAATGGCCAGTAGTGTACGAGGAAGACAGTTGGAAAAGTCGCAGCACAACTGGAAAAGCACCCCGAGCGCGAGTTGCTAGGCCCAGTTAAATTAAGATCGTGTGGGTTTCTCGGTAGCAGACAACTGCCAGAGTCAGCTATTATACGTTCTAGGCGCTCGGCCGTTAACCGGTATCGCAAACTCCAGTCTGCCCTGAGTGCTTTGCTGTAATGTCAAAGTGTCATCCACTGGCTTACTTGATTAGCTCATCGGGCGCCTCGCCCCTGTTGTCTAGCCGCGGTAGCAGTAAAACTACCCCAGAACAGTTAAAAATCGATTTCATTTTGCTTTTTATGCGGTATGTGAGTGGCTCGGAGACTTCTTAAGTAATAGAACCCAGTACGTTGTCCTCGATGGTGAGTGTTCATCGGAGGTGAGGGTATCATCTGGAGTGACCCAGGGAAGTGTGGTAGGTCCACTGTTGTTTTCTATCTACATAAATGATCTTTTGGATAGGGTGGATAGCAATATGCGGCTGTTTGCTGATGATGCTGTGGTGCACGGGAAGGTGTCGTCGTTGAGTGACTGTAGGAGGATACAAGATGACTTGGACAGGATTTGTGATTGGTGTAAAGAATGGCAGCTAACTCTAAATATAGATAAATGTAAATTAATGCAGATGAATAGGAAAAAGAATCCCGTAATGTTTGAATACTCCATTGTGTAGCGCTTGACACAGTCACGTCGATTAAATATTTGGGTGTTACATTGTAGAGCGATATGAAGTGTGAGAAGCATGTAATGGCAGTTGTGGGGAAGGCGGATAGTCGTCTTCGGTTCATTGGTAGAATTTTGGGAAGATGTGGTTCATCTGTAAAGGAGACCGCTTATAAAACACCAATACGACCTATTCTTGAGTACTGCTCGCGCGTTTGGGATCCTTATCAGGTCGGATTGAGGGAGGACATAGAAGCAATTCAGAGGCGGTCTGCTAGATTTGTTACTGGTAGGTTTGATCATCACGCGAGTGTTACGGAAATGCTTCAGGAAGTCGGGTGGGAGTCTCTAGAGGAACGGAGGCGTTCATTTCGTGAATCGCTACTGAGGCAATTTAGAGAACCAGCATTTGAGGCTGACTGCAGTACAATTCTACTGCCGTCAACTCCAACTGGGAAGTCCAAATTGAGACTCACCTGAAGAGACAATTGGTGCATTGGGCTCTTCATCAGAATCCTCACGTAACTTAAGCCGTTTTTTGCATGGTTTTCTAGTAGGAGCTTCACGTTTTTTCTCTCTTTAGGCAGGTGCCTTAGGAAGCTTCTGTTTACCCTTGAGTAAGGAGTCTTCAAGCTGTGCTTTATAAGGCGAAGATGTCAAAGTTGCAGGATAAAGATTTATTGGAATTCTTGACCACGGATTCGGTATATGACCACAAAGATAAGATAAGAGAGATTAGGGCTCGTACAGAGGCATATAGGCAGTCATTTTTCCCTCGTTCTGTTTGGGAGTGGAACAGGGAGAGAAGATGCTAGTTGTGGTACGAGGTACCCTCCGCCACGCACCGTATGGTGGATTGCGGAGTAAGTATGTAGATGGAGGTTTTAGGCATCAAGAGGATTGAAAACCGACTTTTCCCAACGATGTGGTACGACATTGTCGTGGTGGATGGGCATATCTAACTAACATTGCAGCAACTGTTGACAGCCTAGCTTTTGCAGTCATGTAGGGGGTGTTCAAAAAGTCTCTCCGCAGTGCCGTATGATTGTTAGCCTCGCGTGCCGTATGCCGCAGTGAATATACCGAAATGAAACTCAGTGAAACCCAAGTTATTAATTTATTGAATATTCATTTTTACTTACGAATTTCACATTAAATATTGAAAGTGTCCCCCCTGTTGTTGAACACACAATTCGATTCGTCTAATCATGTTTCCAAAGACAAGCTATAACATTTCTTCTGTAACAGAAGCAGTGAAGGTGGATATTGCAGTTTTGTATTCATAGATGGATTTTGGACGGTTTTTATAGACAGTTGCTTTCTCTGCACCCCAGAAGAAAAATTCATGTGGTGTTAGGTCAGGCGATCGTGGAGGCCAAAGTCTCTGTGAAATTATGCGATCACTCAAAACATCAGCGAGCAATGACACTGAAACGCGGGCTGTATGCCTGGTTGCACCATCTTGTTGAAAATAATCGTTCAGTATTTCACTTAACACAAGTTCTCCTATGAATCGTTACAAAATATAACTGCAGCATCGTTGTGCGTTTACTGTTTCGTTGAAAAATACGGGATCCATAATCCGACGTCTAGAGATTGCAATCCAAACTCCTATTTTCACAGAATGAAGTGGTTCGTCATGAATACAAAATGGATTTGCAGTACTCCACATACGAGAATTTTGCGAGTTCATGTACCCGGATAAATGAAACCACCCGTTAGTGAAAAACGCTTCATTAACAATATCCCTTCCATTTTGATGAACGAAATTTTTGAACCATTGACAATAATGCAGTCTCTTGCCGTGATCAATATTTTTTAGTTCTTGCACGACTGTCACTCTTTATGGGAAAAGTTCTAATTTATTCCTTACAGAGTTTTCTTACTGACTTGTTCGGACTCATGGACATTTTATCGGAAATATCGAGCAGTTTATCATCAGATAAAACGCTAGGACGACCACTTCTCGGTGCATCTGTCACTGAACCCGTGCTTCGGAATTTGGTTACCAAATCTCGCACAGTATCGCAATGTGGGCGTGCTGTCTCCGGGAAATTTGAATTCAATGTTTGACGAACTGAAACTGTGTATTTACCGCCAGCTTTGAACTTGTTCGACTAAAGACACACGTTCTGCAATGGTTAGCATTTTAACAGCGACAAAAACGAAACAAACGAACTAAACTTAAACGTTCACGTCAACACGTAACGACACACACCAACGATACTACTGACGCGGGCTGAGATAAACGAAACAGTGGAATGTTGGGAGAGTCCACCTGAAGGGAAGTAACCCAGGCAGGCGAACAATCATGCGGCACTCGCGGCTAACAATCATACGGCACTGCGGAGAGACTCTTTGAACACTCCGTACAATGAACAGTACGGATGGTGAAGTATGAAACTTAAACCATAGCCAGCGTATTGCGGTTCATGTGTCTTTTGGAGCCGTTCCCATTTAGGTTAAGACGTTTACAACGCGATTAATTGGTTAAATTTTAATTTCTTTTTTTTTATCCATTACGCTTCTTCCAGCGTCAATAATTTGCTCTTCAAATTTGAAGTCATTCTCAGCAGTGGTGCTCTTTCGACAGAGTTTTGAAACTGGCACTTTCACTATGGGCACCCTGTATTGCTTCTCGCTACGGTCGCAGGTTCGAATCCTGCCTCGGGCATGGATGTGTGTGATCTCCTTAGGTTAGTTAGGTTTAAGTAGTTCTAAGTTCTAGGGGACTGATGACCTCAGAAGTTAAGTCCCATAGTGCTCAGAGCCATTTGAACCATTTTTTTGTATTGCTTTCTTATCTTGTCTTCTCGTCCCTACGAGAAATACACGATAGCAGCAGTAGATTCGTTCTGCAGCCAGCTGCAAATACCGGTTATCTGACTTTCCTCAGCAGCATTTCGTGAAAGGAACGTCGTCTTCCCTTCAAGGATTTCCACTTCAGCTCATGGAGCTTTTACATAATACTCGCTTCTTGATCACACCTACAGGTAACAATTCTAGCAGCACGCCTCTGAATTGTTTCTACGATCTCTCCCTATAAACCGACCTCGTGGAGATCCCAAATATTCGAGCAGTACTCAATAATAGGTCGTACCAGTGTTCTGTACTCGGGCTCCTTTCCAGATGAGCTACCGTTGCTGGAAATTCTTCCAGTGAACGAAAGTAGACCACTGGCCTTCACTGCCACCGATTTCATGTCGTCGTTCCATTTCATATCGCTTTTAGACGTTACACTTGGATATTTAATCAAAATTTTACAATTTTAAACGTGGCTGAAGCAGCAACTGTTGAAAATCTTCACGGTAAATGGTAACGGCCAAACAGTTGTGGAATTCTTGACCACGGCTTCGGTATGTGTAAATATACTTTCATCGGAAACAAAAGTACACTAAAATGACATCCTGCAGTGGAGATATATAAAACAATCGTGCCAAAGGCGTCGTCACTAGTTAAAACCAAAATATCATCTCCATCTGTACAGCATAATCAACGTCACTGCACACCGATCATATTGTATTCTGAAATTGTAGCATTGTTTTTCCTGCTCATCTGCATAAACTCATGTTTCCCTATATTTAGAGTAAGCTGCCATCCATCACACAAAGCAGAAGTTTTGTATCTTCCTTCAGTCATTCAACGGCGACACTTAGTCGTACACTCTAGCGTCACCAGTAAACAGATGTAGACTGCTGCCCACCCTGTCTGGTAGATCGTTTATGTATGTAAAGAATAAGAGTGGTCCTATCTTACTTCCCTGTGGCGCTCCTGATGTAACCCTGTCTCTGATGAACACTCCCCGTCCAGGACAACGTACTGGCTTTTATTACTTAAGAAGTCTCCAAGTCACTCACGTACAGGGGTTGGACAAAACATAGCAACACAAAAAATGCAACACCTTACCATGGCTAATATGATGTAGGAAAACCTCTGGCATTCAAAACAGCTTCCAATCGTCTCGACACGCCTAAATACCAATCATGGGAATCTTATGCCATTCTTCTTCCAAAATACGTCTGTTTAAAAAATTCCGATAATTCGTAATTTTGCGCCAACGGAGTGTTGGAGTGAAGAGAGGTTGGCATCCATGAACACGCCTGTGTATAACGTGTAACTGTCTGAAATTGTGTTGTTGTATATCTGTTAGTTACTGGTCATTGTGTCACACAGTTTGCGATTTTCGAGATGGCAGACTTAGAGAGGCAACACGTCTGCATTAAATTTTACGTAAAACTCAAGGAAGCCTTTACGCAGACGTATCAAATTATGCAGGATGCACAATGGCTGGTTTTCAGATGACATGTTGTCAAATAAAAAAACTACGAAAACGAGCACTAAAATCGATGTATAATAATAAAGTTCAATTAGCGACGTAATCTTAAGGTGAGTGTCCAAACAAAACGAAGCAAATTGCAAATATTGTGTTTCTTAGGCCTACAGTAGTCAAATTATTACAAATGTGATATTGTACTTTACAGGAAATAAAAATTTAACCCACAGAAGATGACACATTGGTGTCGAAACATGTCTGGGGAAATATAAAAATAAACTATATAATTGTGTTTGCATAAGGCTGGTTCCCAAAACAACCCAGATTTAAGTCGCAAACACGGAAGAACGAAAGTAGGAGCTTCAAACCTTAGTAAAATGAGTAGTCAGGAAGCCTACGGTGATGAGTGCTTAAGCCGGACTCGGTGTTACGAATGGGTCACACGGTTTAAAAATGGCCGGACGGAAGTTAAATGTGACCCTCGTTCAGGATGCCCTACGACATCTACCGACGACGCTCATGTCAGGAACGTCAACGAAATTGTGCATGCCAATCGAAAACAATTCGAGAGATTGCAGAAGAATGTAAATTTTCAGTTGGATCATTTTATTAAATCCTGACACAGCATCTTTGAATGCATCGTGTTGCCGTTAAGTTCGTCCCACGGTTCGTGAGTCAAGACCAGACAGACCTTCGCCTCGCAACCTGTGAAGAGCTTTTGGATCGCGCAATTGAGAACGAGATGTCCCTTAAGAGAACCATAACTGATGATCAGACGTGGGTCTACGGTTATGATGTTGAGACCGACATCCAATCTCCACAAACGGTCGAGGAAGGTTCACCAAAATCAAAAAAGCTCGTCAGATCAGATTAAATGTCACAGCCAAGCTGATAGGTGTTTTTTCCCCTTTGAAGCATTAGTTCACCATGAATTCATGCCACAGTGACAAACTTTTAATTGACGTTACTATTGGGACGTGTTGCGACGCCTGCGAGAATATGTGAGAAAGAAACGACCTGAAATGTGCGGGACAATTCATGGGTCTTGCATCACGATAACACACCAGCACATTCATCCCTGTTGGTGTGTGACTGTTGTACAAAAAACGAAATCACTCTGCTGCCTCATCTTCTGTACTCTCCATATCTGACCCCTGTGGACTTTTTTTTTTTTACTTCGGGTACGTGTTTGAAATTGTTGTAGTTGGCAGAAGAGCCAACACCGTGTTACTAGAGGAGGCCGAAATGCACGCGTTTTAGTTCACGCAAGCTGGCGTGAGGAGGGAAGTACTGACGTGAGGTCTGGAACATGACAAAGAATTCAGAAAGCGGACGTAATTAATTTCATACTTAACTTTAATCCATCATGATGAACGTCGCTCTTAACGGTACATGAGTCACAATATTATCTGTTCAGAAGACATAGTAATTGAATATGGCGCCTTGCTAGGTCGTAGCAAATGACGTAGCTGAAGGCTATGCTAAACTGTCGTCTCTGCAAATGACAGCGTAGGTAGACAGTGAACCCTCGCTAGCAAAGTCGGCTGTACAACTGGGCGAGTGGTAGGGAGTCTCTCTAGACTAGACCTGCCGTGTGGCGGCGCTCGGTCTGCAATCACTGATAGTGGCGACACGCGGGTCCGACGTATACTAACGGACCGCGGCCGATTTAAAGGCTACCACCTAGCAAGTGTGGTGTCTGGCGGTGACCCCACAGAAATCAAAGTCAAGTTTTCTTTGAACCTTTCAGAAATTGTATCATCTGAATTGGGAGGTCGGTAAAAGGATCAAATTTTATTATTTTATTCCGGTTGCCAACAATGACCTCTGCCCACACTAACTCTCAGGAACTACCTACTTTAATTTCGCGACTAGATAAACTACTTCTGACAGCAAGAGACACGCCACTGCCAGCCGTCTTTAGCCTATCTTTTCGGGACACCGTTAGGTTCTTTGCAAAAATTTCGGCTGAGTTTATCTCCGGTTTTAGCCAGCTTTCAGTGACTATAACAAAATATTTCCAAATGTGTGTAAAATCTTATGGGACTTAACTGCTAAGGTCATCAGGCCCTAAGCTTAGACACTGCTTAACCTAAATTATCCTAAGGACAAACACACACACCAATGCCCGATGTAGGACTCGAACCTCCGCCAGGATCAGCCGCACAGTCCATGACTGCAACGCCTCAGACCGCTCGACTAATCCCGCGCGGCTCAGTGACTATAACGATTTGAGCATCAGTGCTTTCTATTACCGCTTTGAGCTCTGGTACTTTCCCAACACAGCTACGACAATTAACAACTGTTATACCGATTGCGTCATAAACAGTGAGACTTTATATTTTGCATACTATGTTTCTTGATTTGGATATTATACTTATACATTTGTACATTATGCATATTCTCCGTACGGCTGTTTTAAAATTTGAAAGATGTTTTCACGAGAACATGGAAATGAAATTTTTTCTATATTATGCTGCAAACACAGTTCATTTTTGGTTTTCATTTCTAATAGCAAACTGGCAAAATGAATACCCGGGTAGTGCCGGGTTTGTCGGCTTGTGTAAGAAAAAATGTCGAGAAGATAAATTTAGGCTACACTCGTCACTGTTTCATTGCATCTGGACAGAAATATGAACCCCACTCCTGCCAACCACAGATCCATTACGTTAAACTTCGTGCCACTCCTCTCGGTCTTAAAGCGGACCTGTTATTGTCTAACAATACCAACTGCGCTCTGGACCGTAGGTGATAGAACTGTCTTTATTATGGACAGAGACGGAGGCACGAATCAGCTATGCTCCCGAAGAGTAAATAAAGAAAGAAAAAAAATAGTACTCAAATCTTTAATTGTATGCTTTGTATTCTGTATTAACTAATTTCAAGGTTTCACCGAGCAAAGTTTTTTTTAAGTTCTGTGTGGGCGATACCAAAGCTGCCAGAAAGGTACAGTAGTCGATTCGCTAAATATTGTTTATTGAGGAAACAGCGAAAGACACAATAATCGTTGACTGCAACAAATTTTTGGTAATCCCTGGATAGTCACATAATGTGACAGTCTGCGTATTGAAATAAATCACTGTCCCTCTGCTGTCTGATATTTCGTTTTTTTTTTTATGTCAACTGTGTCCTGACTTTTACACAAAGCGATCCATCTGTTGTGGGATAACACCAGTAAAGTAATGTTTACGGTTACTTCTCGTTGGCAAATGTTAAAGATACGCTTTATTTCACGTCTGTAATTGTGAAGTCCGGGCAATTCCACCCTTCTTGACATTTGTGTGATTTTATAAGGGCTCTGACGCTAGTCCAAGTACGTCCATTTTCATGGGCTATACTATACAACATTTGAAAATGGCTTCACATTCGAAATTTTGTAATAATGATAACAATATAAAGAGATCCACTGGCAGCCATTGTAGCAGAAATGAGTTGGGCAATATATGGTGCCTCTAGACCGTGTTATAATTGATCTATTGAAACGTCTCCTGCGTTTCATACAGAAATCTCCTCAAAATTAGTGATGGTTACTTTGTTCCGAGTCATCCTTTTTGTCCATCTATGAGAATCACTCCAAAAGAAATGCACACTATTTTTGTAAAAATACATTTTTCATTCTGCATGTGCGAAAGTTTTACAGTGTGTAGGTACATCCTTCCCGCTTGTTTTCAAACTTAGCTCAACCTGTTCCCGTGAGTGGCGCCGTCACAGCATGTCTTCAAGATGGCTGCTACACTTGACGTTTACAGAAGCAACGTGCTGTATAGAATTCCTGCGCTGTGAAAACGAGACAATGGGAAACATCCACAAGAGGATGAAAAAGGTGTATGGGGACGCTGCTGTCGATTGCTGTACAGTTAGTCGGTGGGCAAGCAGGTTACGTTACGAAAGCGGGCACGGCAATATTGAGGATTGTCCTCGCAGCGGCAGGCCTCGTACTGCACACACTCCAGACAATGTGCAGAGAGTTAACGAATTGGTGACTGCTGACAGACGCATCACAGTGAACGAATTGTCACTCTACGTTGGGATAGGGGAAGGAAGTGTTTGCAGAATACTGAAAGTGTTGGCGTTAAAAAAGGTTTGTGCCACGTGGGTTCCCAGGATGTTGACAGTGACTCACAAAGAAACAAGAAAAACGGTATGCAGCGAACTTTTGGAACAGTACGAGAATGGTGGAGATGAATTTCTTGGAAGAATTGTGACAGGTGATGAAACATGACTCCACCATTTTTCATCAGAGACGAAGAGGCAGTCAATGGAGTGGCATCATGCAAATTCATCCAAGGAAAAACAAAACTAAACCACACCTTCTGCTGGAAAAGTTATGGCTACAGTGTTTTTCGATTCCGAGGGACTCTTGCATGTGGACATCATGCCAAGTGGAACCACCATAATTCTGATGCATATGTGACGACACTGAAGAAACTTCAAGCTCGACTGAGTCGTGTTCGACCACATCGGCAAAAGCAGGATGTTTTGCTGTTGCACAATGCACGGCCACATGTCAGTCAAAAAAACATGGAAGCGATCACAAAACTCGGATGGACAACACTGAAACACCCGCCTTACAGTCCTGACCTGGCTCCATGTGACTATCATCTTTTTGGGAAACTGAAAGAATCTCTTCGTGGAACAAGGTTTGAAGATGATGACTCCGTTGTGCACGCTGCCAAACAGTGGCTCCAACAGGTTGGTCCAGAATTTTACCGTGCGGGTATACAGGCGCTGGTTCCAAGATGGCGTAAGGCAGTTGAGAGGGATGTAAATTATGTGGAGAAATGAAAATATTGTTCCTAAAAGATGTATCTACACACTGTAAAACTTTCAAACATGTATAATAAAAGATGGATTACAAAAAAAAAAAAAAAAAAAAAAAAAAAACAGTGTGCATTTCTTTTGGAGTGACCCTCGTATGTTTTGTACTTTAAAGAATGTGAAACTCAATATCATCATTATGGCCGTTGTCAATTACTAATATAGGAAGAGAACGTAATAAATAATATCCCTAAGTTTGGTTAAAGACGAGGCTCCGAATACGTTCCTGGCCAACGTCCAGATGATTTCGATTTCGTCAGTCGAAATGATGTAATAAAGAGTAGATCCTGGATTCCGCTGGACGTGTAAATTGCTCACCTTCAGGTGAGAGGCAAAACAAATTCATGCTGTGGCTATAAATCTCACTGACTTGCAGAAATTACCTTCCCCAGTATTTTCCTGAAGTGATCTAGGAAATCGTACGAAATCTAATTCACTATGGCCGGACTTGGATTTGAATTCCACTCTCCTGATAAGAGTCTAGAGCCTTAAACGTTGCGTTACATTTTCCAGTTCCATCGATGTCGAAAATTATGACTTCACCATGAAAAATATTTGTTGTTACTACAAACTGCGCTGACAGCAAAATCGTAACACAAACTTGAGCACAGGAGAGTAGTGAGAAGAAATCACAGCACCCGACAGAGGTTTTTACTGGTGTGTGAAGGCCAAGGGTGAGAGGATTTTATTCCTTTCGCTGGGGAGGTATCCTTTCGAATTCCGTTAGAAATTTATTGCATATGAGTGCGAGATCCCCTTTAATCCACAGATTCGCTCAGACAGCACCACTTCCGCAGTAAAGCTCATGAATCTCATTTCATCTGTGAGCCTTACTGCGCGCGAAAATATTCACAGTTCTATACTGTCAGAAATGTTGTCTCCTTTCCTCATGTAAAGATAAGTGGAACCAAATTATTCAGTATCATTTTGAAATTTTACTGTAATACCATATTTACAAAAACCTGTCTCGCTTTTCGGAAAGATACCCTCACCCAGGCATCGCATACGGACTCATCAAAACGGAACGTCAGATACGTTTGCACCTTTGTAACTAGTTCAGTATTACGGGAATCTCGCGCTGCACATTTTGAAGAGAAATGTGTGATTAACATACCACAGAATCCTTATTTACAGTCACATAAGTTGCATGTAGCAACAGTATCGAAACACGGTACAGCTCTGTATTATATAATAAGTTGCTTTCATCTGGTGGAACGCCACAGGACGCAAATACACTACTGGACATTAAAATTGCTACACCACGAAGATGACGTGCTACAGACGCGAAATTTAACGGACAGGAACAAGATGCTCTGATATGCAAATGATTAGCTTTTCAGAGCATTCACACAAGGCTGGCGCCGGTGGCGACACCAACAACGTGCTGACATGACGAAAGTTTCCAATTGATTTCTCATACACAAACAGCAGTTAACCGGCGTTGCCTGGTGAAACGTTGTTGTGATGCCTCGTTTAAGGAGGAGAAATGCGTACCATCGCGTTTCCGACTCCGATAAAGGTCGGATTGTAGGCTATCGCGATTGCGGTTTATCGTATCGCGACATTGCTGCTCGCATTGGTCGAGATCCAATGACTGTTAGCAGAATATGGAATCAGTGGGTTCAGAAGGGTAATATGGAACGCCGTGTTGGATCCCAATGGCCTCGTATCACTAGCAGTCGAGTTGACAGGCATCTTATCCGCATGGCTGTAACGGATCGTGCAGCCACGTCTCGATCCCTGAGTCAACAGATAGGGACGTTTGCAAGACAACAACCATCTGCACGACAATTCGACGACGTTTGCAGCAGCATCGACTACTAGCTCGGAGACCATGGCTGCGGTTACCCTTGACGCTGCGTCACAGACAGGAGCGCCTGCGATGGTGTATTCAACGACGAACCTGGGTGCACGAATGGCAAAACGTCATTTTTTCGGAAAAATCGAGGTTCTGTTTACACCATCATGATGGTCGCATCCGTGTTTGGCGACATCGCGCTGAACGCACATTGGAAGCGTGTATTCGTCATCGCCATACTGGCGTATCACCCGGCTTGATGGTATGGGGTGCCATTGGTTACACGTCTCGGTCACCTCTTGTTCGCATTGACGGCACTTTGAACAATGGACGTTACATTTCAGATGTGTTACGACCCGTGGCTGTACCCTTCATTCGATCCCTTCGAAACCCTACATTTCAGCAGGATAATGCACGACCGCATGTTGTAGGTCCTGTACGTCCCTTTCTGGATACAGAAAATGTTCGACTGCTGTCCTGCCCAGCACATTCTCCAGATCTCTCACCAATTGAAAACGTCTGGTCAATGGTGGCCGAGCAACTAACTCGTCGCAATACGCCAGTCACCACTCTTGATGAACTGTGCTATCGTGTTGAAGCTGCATGGGCAGCTGTACCTGTACACGCCATCCAAGCTCTGTTTGACTCAATGCCCAGGCGTATGAAGGCCGTTATTACGGCCAGATGTGGTTGTTCTGGGTACTGATTTCTCAGGACCTATGCACCCAAACTGCGTGAAAATGTAATCACATGTCAGTTCTAGTATAATTTATTTGTCCAATGAATACCCCTTTACCGTTTGCATTTCTTCTTGGTGTAGCAATTTTAATGGCCAATAGTGTACTTACTTGGTAATTGTTCAAAAATCATCATCTGTTATAGAGCATTATGCAATTCGTACCGCTCAAGCAGAAATTCCAAGGTCATCCTCTCAACCTTTCCTCTATTGTCCGACTTCTCTTCTGTCAATCGGTACATAGAACAAAGCATTTTATTGGTATTTTTGTTTTTCATTTGATAAGAATTGCTCGTACAACGTACATTTTAGTTCTTTTATCATTTCGTTTATATTAAATATCATTCATTCCTGTCTGTTTGGTAAGTTTCTTACTTCCAGCCGCACTTCTCAGAAACTTCTTTTCTGTTGTTTAAGTAGCCCTCCTCCGTTTTCTGTTCAAAGCCCATTTCTCACGACCACGCAATTTTTGCTTGTTCGTCGTTTCTTTTTTCATTGGTAATCATCGGTTCGCAGTGTTGTACATCAGCTGAAATTTGTTTGTTTATTTCTCAGATATTAATCTTGGTGTTAATAGTAAGCTTCTTAATCTGCACTATTACATTATTTTCGTTTACAATTTCTGAGTAGATCTCCTACTTCCCCTCCAATGCTATTACATTATCTTTACCTTAAAAAATGTTCCATATTTTGAGACGTGGTACTACGGATCAAACAAAGAGAGAGGACTAGACAAAAATCTCCAGTAAACATGAACCCTAAAACGCATTCCTTAAGAGCCATGAGCACTTGTTCATCATCGCTTCTGCGAAATACATCACTTCTACGGCAAGGTCCTTGCTGTTACGAACGGCCTACAGCCGGCCCGTGTGGCCGTGCGGTTCTAGGCGCTTCAGTTTGGAACCGCGTGACCGCTACGGTCGCAGGTTCGAATCCTGCCCCGGGCATGGATGTGTGTGATGTCCTTAGGTTAATTAGGCTTAAGTAGTTCTAAGTTCTAGGGAACTGATGACCACAGATGTTAAGTCCCATAGTGCTCAGAGCCATTTGAACCATTTGAACGGCCGACAGATTGCAGTAAACAAGTGAGGACGTCTTCGTCTGTTATTCCCCGTGGATATTATCCGACCACGATATTACTGCCCTTGGCCTCGTGTGGCCGTTAACGGAAACTCACGGTGATGTTGCAGTAAGCAAGTACAGTGGTGACTAAGGAAAACGCATCGCACTATGAATAATTTCAAGACTGTTGTGTGTATGCTGTCAAGTGGTTCAGCGTTTGCTCGTGAAACATCACGATAGAAACTCCCGATAAGGCGAACGAATGGCCCACTCTCCCAGTTGCAATAATATTGTGATCGACAAATACAGATGCAGTAAACAGGCGTTAGTGCTGTTACTGTACTCGTATTCACAGTTTTGGGAAAGTGTAATGCATACGTTAGTGCTGATGGAATTAGTTTATATTTTGGTAAGTTTATGAAATGTATCCGTGATCAACCTGGAGCTTTTCAGAGAGAGTAATTCCAGAGAGAAGCATACCTTACTTTGAATGGGGACCGTATTGAGCATCTTCCGTAGCGATGGCACGTAAGTGCAGGTCATATGTAATACAAGGCAGATTACAATCGAAGCTCTGCTTTTTCGAAATATCAGAATAATGTGTTTTCACTCGTTCACCCATTTGTTTACTGCATTCTGTACGTCACTAGTATTAACAAAGAGCTTGCAGTAGAAGAGATGTTCCGCAGCAGCGAAGACGAACAAGTACTCATAGATTTTCAGGTAGGCCCTATGGATTTGATAGCCCATATTCACGTCTTTTCTTGTTTTTGGTCCTCACTAACACCTCTCAAAGTATAGTCGTTCATAACAGCTAAGAGCTTGCAGTAGAAGAGATGTGTTTCACAGTAGCGAAGATGAAAAAGTGCCCATAGCTTTTAAGGTAGGCGCTATGCATTTAAGAGTTTATGTTTACTCGACATTTTTTCAACACCTCTCAAAATATGGCCGTTCGTAATAGCAAAGAGCTTGCAATAGAAGAGATGCGCTGCGTAGTAACGAAGATGAACATGTGCTCATAGCTCTTAAAGTAGGCTTTATGCATTTTAGAGCCCATGTTGACTGCACATATTTTCTTGTTTTGGTCCATACTGCCGCCTCTTAATATATGGAATACTTATTTTAACATCCTGTATTTTTGAGAGAATTCTATAGGTTGTAGTTTGAAAACGAGAAGAAAAGTTTCTGCGTGGCCAATTGTAGGTCAGTCCCCTTGCCTGTAAGTATTACCTGATCTTCCCGAAACAAAATTGTTTTTAAAACTGTGTTGTCATTATTAAAATGTTTCAGGTTGCGTTATTGTTAGGTAATGTAGAAATTATAAAAGGTATGTGATAATGGGCACTACTGTTTATGGTTGCATCCGAGGATCTTCTACACCCGCCCCCACCCCCTCCTTCTTCCCACCCCCACCCCTAGATTTCAACACCGATGATACTGTCTGTATACATACCGTTAGAGTCTTTCGTTAATCATGTACTTTTTCATTGTCCTCCAAAGCTTATATCTCGAATCTTTGTGAATCGTTTTGTGTGGTTACTGAATAAAGCATGATTTTCTATGTTGAATCCTCATAAATTTTGTATTATTATTTCAATGGGAATACAGAGTCATTACAAGAATGTCCTTTCCCGAAACCATGACGTTCTTCTGCATGTTCTTCTGCTAAAAGAGACTTCCTGTTTATGTTAGGTGTCTGACTATAATTTTGACATAGACATTATGTGGCGGTGCTTATCGACTTAAGTCCCTATAACTGCTTCATTTTTTCCAGTTTCATTTCTGATTAATGGGTATCACAAGTACTCTGGATCATTCTTTTGAGGATCAACCCAGGATAAAATTGAGGGTATTTAATTTGTTAGCTCGCAAAGTCAATAACAAATGGAGTTCGTCTCTACGATTTTACCCGACTTTACTTACCAGTTATAACTAATGCGCCTAGAAGCCAAGAAAAATAGGTGCACTTTACCGTATTTTGTGAAAATGAAGCGCGAAGTTGCGCTTCGGACACCCTCTTTCACTGCTTTTAATCCGACATGAACACCGCTTACCACTTCATGTTTCCATTGATTCTATACATATATCAAAGAGTCAAAGCCACTAAATTAGCACTGCTTTGTCCATCTCTACGGGCTCAAAAATGGTCTTTGGCTTGTGTGTGCTACATCATAACAAGGCTATACAAAGTAAGTAAGTACAGGATCTTTTTACATTTTCACAAAAATTACAGCGTGTCTCAAAAGCCACATATGGCTCTCTGTCATATTCTGGTCGCTATCTGTATTCCCATTGAAATAATAATAAAAAATATATGAGGATTCCACATAGAAAATCATGCTTTATTCATTAACCACACGAAAGCATTCACAAAGTTTCGAGGCATATGATTTGGAAAATAACGAAAAAATAGAACTATGCACATCATTAACAGAAGATTTTAACGGTACACATACGGACAGTATCATCTGTGTTGAAATCTAGGGGTGGGGGTGGTAAGAAGGAGGGGGAGGGGGCGCATGTAGAAGATCCTTGGATGCAACAATAAACAGAAGTGCCCGTTATCACATAACTTCTGATTTTTTTACTGACTACTTCGATCCTCATCGCGAGGTAGTTTTACGTAAAATGGATGACAGATTGCTGAATTCTTGCAGTTCACGTGCTTACCCATTGGCTGAATATGGGTTTGAGAGAGATTGCTTTTGGGTGCACAACTATCCTTTCCCAATAATTGTAGATACAGATTTAGTTCATCAGATCTAGCACTGTGTCCACCGACTGCTAATAAAACAGTTTTGATGATTCTCGTTTCTTAAAACGTATCGACTGCTTGCTGCCACATTCCTGCCAATAACCGCTTAATGCACCGTTTAGGTTATTCAGCTGCTCTGAAGTCCTTCTTCTCAACCACTATGGCAGATAATCTTTCGTAAGCGATACCAGTTGCCACATTCCTGCCAATAACCGCTTAATGCACCGTTTAGGTTATTCAGCTGCTCTGAAGTCCTTCTTCTCAACCACTATGGCAGATAATCTTTCGTAAGCGATACCAGTTGCCCATTGCTACTGCTCTGGAAGATTAATTTCTTGCTGGCAGTGCCCTCTACAATCTAGTTTTCTTGATGATCCTAAAATTTGGATCACATTCATTAAATGAATGACCAAGCAACTAGTGCTTGTGGTTTACCATTTCAGTGTCTGAATCGTTCATGACCCAAGGCGATTGGTGCGAAAAAAGTTTTTCTTTTTTCTTTTTGCTTGGCTCGGCTCAAAGCGTCCTTAAATTTGGGTGGTATTGGAGTTCTGCTTATCGGTATTTTTTTGCTACCAAAGTATTGTTTTTCTAGATTTACTCACTCCCGGTTGGTATAAATTCAAAAGATAAATAAGATTCACCTTATTTTCAATTTTTTGCAAATTTTGCAGCCTGATAGTTTCAGCATAAGACTTTTTCTGTGTATCATAAGATTAGCGAATGAGTCAAAAACCAAAAAGTTGTCACTAAAGTAAGCAAAGCAAATATAAAAATTTTTGACTTCATACACAAAAGTTTTTTCCCGTCAACGAATGAGCATGTATCTCTACAATCAAGAAATAATGCGACAAAATTTTCGAGCTACTGAAAAAATACCATTTCGTAATCAAAACCTACGGAAACATGAGCAACGGCATATTTCTAAACACTTTCTCGGTGTTCTCCTCTTGATTCAGTTGATACTTAGGCAGTATCATCGTTAACAGTGATTCAACATTCAGTTCCATCAAATAGCTGTGTGGTCTTAAGCCAATGATACTGCGTATAATAAACTACGGTACTAAAGCACGGAGTGGTACCGAAGAACAACATAGTTTCGCTTGATATCTTCTCTCTTTTTTAAATTCTTCTGTGGCCATCTAGATAGCGAAATGCTACTATTAAACGTATAAAATTGTGATCTGTGCTTAACACAAAGATCACACAACAGATTCACCGCTATACAGAAGAATACAAGTCTTAGCTAAATAACATTAATAGGCAGTAGAAATATCAACGACGACTTTTAGTAAGCACCGAATGGTGACAACCATATACGATTACCATGGGTGGTGACTGAGTGCCCAACTTGACGACCAGATTCACGACTCACTGAAGACTGAAAAAGGCTTCTTTAAATCTACAATTTACAATAATAAACCATACTTACTTCTCAGAGACTATGTCTCTGTTTATTCTATTTAGTTTCCTCCTAATTCTTGCCTCGTTTTGTTCACTGAAAGAAGTTGTTTTCACTTGGTAGTAAAATAGGTAGTTTCTCCATTCTTATACTCCCGGAATCAGTATCTTTTCTTCTTCCATTCTTCTGTCAATTTCTCACCAGTCCTCTTTTTAAGATTCTCCATGAAAGTGTGATTTGTTACTAGTGTTACGAAGGCTAGACGATGTAGTACGATTTCGTCTATGATGTTTAAGTCTTGTAAATCTTCAGGAGTTCCTTCTGACCACCTGATTTTGACCTCACTTGAATTAGTAATGCTGAATGTTCTTTTGCTGAGTCTACTGCTATCTGTTCTACACTACTGGCCATTAAAATTGCTACAACACGAAGATGACGTGCTACAGACGCGAAATTTAACCGTCAGGAAATGCAAATGATTAGCTTTTCAGAGCATTCACACAAGGTTGTCGCCGGTGGCGACATCTACAACGTGCTGACATGAGGATAGTTTCCAACCGATTGCTCATACACAAACAGCAGTTGAGCGGCGTTGCCTGGTGAAACGATGTTGTGATGTCTCGTGTAAGGAGGAGAAGTGCGTACCATCACGTTTCCAACTTTGATAAAGGTCGGATTGTAGCCTATCGCGATTGCGGTTTATGGTACAGCGACATTGCTGTTCGCGTTGGTCGAGATCCAATGACTGTTAGCAGAATATGGAATCGGTGGGTTCAGGAGGGTAATACAGAACGCCGTGCTGGATCCCAACGGCTTCGTATCACTAGCAGTCGAGATGACAGGCGTCTTATTCGCATGGCTGTAACGGATCGTGCAGCCTCGTCTCGATCCCTGAGTCAAAACAGATTGGGACGTTTGCAAGACAACAACCATCTACACGAACAGTTCGACGACGTTTACAGCAGCACGGACTATCAGCTCGTAGACCATGGCTGCGGTTACCCTTGACGCTGCACCACAGACAGGAGCGCCTCCGATGGTGTACTCAACGACGAACCTAGGTGCACGAATGGCAAAACGTCATTTTTTCGAATGAAAACAGGTTCTGTTTACAGCATCATGATGGTCGCATCCGTTTTTGGCGACATCGCGGTGAACGCACCTTGGAAGCGTGTATTCGTCATCGCCATACTGGAGTATCACCCGGCGTGATGGTATGGGGTGCTATTGGTTATACGTCTCGGTCACCTCTTGTTCGCACTGACGACACTTTGAACAGTGGACGTTGCATTTTAGATGTGTTACGACCCGTGTCTCTACCCTTCATTCGATCCCTGTGAAACCCTACATTTCAGCAGGATAATGCACGAACGCATGTTCGAGATCCTGTACGTCCCTTTCTGGATACAGAAAATGTTCGACTGCTGCCCTGGTCAGCACATTCTCCAGATCTCTCACCAACTGAAAACGTATGGTCAATGGTGGCCGAGCAACTGGCTCGTCACAATACGCCAGTGACTACTCTTTATGAACTGTGGTATCGTGTTGAGGCTGCATGGGCAGCTGTACCTGTACACACCATCCAAGCTCTGTTTGACTCAATGCCCAGGCGTATCAAGGCCATTACTATGGCCAGAGGTGGTTGTTCTTGGTACTGATTTCTCAGGATCTATGTACCCAAATTGCGTGAAAATGTAATCACATGTCAGTTCTAGCACAATATATTTGTCCAACGGATACCCGTTCATCATCTTCATTTCTTCTTGGTGTAGCAATTTTAATGGCTAGTAGTGTAGAAATATCGCGATATAATTTCAAATGTTTCTGAAGTCTAGCTAGTTGTGTGTGGTCATATACACTGAGCTCACAAAAGTCATGGATACCGCCAAATATCGTGTCAAGCCTCCTTTTGCCCGACGTCACGCAGCACCTTGACGTGGCATGGGCTCAAAACGTCGGCGGAAGTCGGCTACAGAAATATTGAGGCGTGCTGCCTCTATAGCGGTCCATAAATGCAAAGAAATGGTCTACAAGTAGCCGAACATACGCATTTCCAGTCAATGATCGGTTCAGTTGGACCAAGGGAGCCTGTCCTTTCCACGTAAACACAGCCAACACCATTATGGAGCCACTACCAGCCTGCACAGTGCCTTGTTGGCAACGTCGGTCCATGGCTGCGTGGGGTCTGCGCCACACTCGAACACTACCATCAGCTCTTACCAACCGCAATCGGGACTCATCTGACTAGCCCACAGTTTTCTAGTCGTCTAGGATCCAAGCGATGGTGTCACGAGCCCAGGCGATATCCTGCTGTTAGCAAAGGCACTCGCGTCGGTCGTTTGCTGCCATTGTCCATTAACGCCAAATTACGCCACATTGTCCTGACGGGTACGTTCGTCATATGTCCCACATTGATATCTGCAGTTATTTCACGCTGTGTTGTTGGTTTGTTAGCACTGGCAACTCTACGCGAACACCGCCGTTCTCGGTCGTTAAGTGAAAAAAAAAATGGTTCAAATGGCTCTGAGCACTATGGGACTTAACTTCTGAGGGCATCAGTCCCCTAGAACTTAGAACTACTTAAACCTAACTAACCTAAGGACGTCACACACATCCATGCCCGAGGCAGGATTCCAACCTGTGACCGTAGCGGTCGCGCGGTTCCAGACTGTAGCGCCTAGAACCGCCAGGTCACTCCGGCCGGCTCGTTAAGTGAAGACCGTTGGCAAACTGCGTTGTCCGTGGTGAGAGGTAATGCTTAAAATTTGGTACTATCGGCACATTCTTACACTGTGGATCACGGAATACTGAATTCTTTAACGATTTACGAAATTGGAAGTCCCATGCGCCTAGCTCCAACTACCATTCCACGATCAAAGTCAGTTGATTTCCGTTGTGCGGCAATAATCATTTGTATACAACTTCATATGATTTTCCTGAGTACAGTTGACAGTTCTGCCAATTCACTGCCATTTTATGCATTGTGTTCGCGATACTGCCGCCATCTGTATAGGTGCACATCGAAATACCATGACTTTTGTCGTCTTAGTGTTTTTCGCTACTGTTTCTTCCATTTCTGCAACTTTAGTACAGGCCACATTTATTTTCTCTGTTGCGTTTAGTATTTGCGATAGAAGAACTTAATTTTAACGTGATAATTTCACTTTGCACGGCGTTATTCATTTCTTATAAGTCATACCATGTGATTCGGAATGTGTTTCGAAGTTGCTTCAGAGAGATGAGACGTCTGTACTGGCGACGGTCTCAACAATGCAGAATTGCGCTACACGATGCGTGCCATTCCCTAGCAACGTTTTGATCCTATGTCGAACGGAGATTGCTTATGTTCGGAGTTTCAGTGAGCTTCCTGAGAATAATATCTGTTACATTACGAAACCTCATACATTAATTGACTTACGAACGCTTTCTGCATAATTGGGAACTCAAAATCAGAAGACAAACCCCGCGTTACGCGAGATGCTGTTCCATAAACAGGTAAGTAGCCAGTGATCAGTTTTGATTGGTGATCATAAAATATCCGCAAGACGATGCTCTGTTGTGGGCTTCCCGCATAAATTTTTAGTACTAAAACCTAAACCGCTTACTTAAAATCAGAACAATGTAGCTTATATTCGATGCATGGTTGTGCCAGCAGCATTTTATGGAAAAAACCAATACCTTCAAGTTATATGAGTTAATATACGTGCTATGAGAGTTGCTTTTCTGTCTAGTCGTATGCCGCTATGGATAGTTCGCCGGAAGCGAGCCTGTTGTTTGAGCGCGTTGAGAGAGTTACAGCGCAAAAGCAATGGGGGACGTATCAGAATAGGCGGCTAGCTTTACGGAGCGTGGAGCAGAACATGGCGATAAAAATTTCCACCATGGTGGTGATAATTTACTGGCTGGTGGTTCGTGCACGAGTACACCATGTAACGATACAGGCTTAGAGCTTGCGTGTTTGTTCGCTCAATGTTTGTTGAAACAATTCGAGCTGGAAATAATATGTAATCGTGAAATCTACTTTGGCGTTTGATTTCAAATGTCAACTGGATCACAAGGATTAAACGGCAAAGTACATTCGAGTCGACTTTTCTAAACGAATATGCTTTCCAAAATGGCAAACATATTTGTTTCTGTCGCCTTGATTGTGAGTTACGTATTGCTACTGCAGCCTAACGTGCTTACTGTAATTGAAAATGTTTGTCAAGTTGAAGTCATAGTTTACGTGGCCCTGCTGACTGTCCCTGATTTCTGCCCGTCGTACAAGCAGGAAAAAACATTCCTAATGCAAAACACTTTTTTGGTTACATGGAAACGTATATGCAAGGATGTAACATAAATTCATAATTATTTTTATTTCACGTGATTTGTTTCCTTTTTTTAAAGCTGTTTTCTCCTCTCTTCCCCGACTACCCTTATCTCAACCATTCCAGATACTGTCAATATTTCAAACTATGAAAGTGCGAAAGTTTCTCACACCCGCAGTTAACTAGAGAAAGGGACTTAGGCGACGGTCGTTAAACATTCCCAGCGCTTAGCTGTCCAGGGCAGAGTGACAACTATGCAGATCGATTAGCCACCCCGGAGGTATCGTGAACTTTTATTCTTAACTCCAATATTTCTTCACTTACAATTTTCGTCTGTAGTATTCAAGTACCAATCACTGAGGCCACATGCTAAACCGGATCGCACCTCAGCAGAGGATATTTGTTCCTCCAAAATGCGCTGACAATCATTCCCCTACGAATAGGTTTTTAAACAGGCAGTAAGGAGCGTGGGAAAGAATCCAGGTGTTGGCTGCAGAATGCAGCCGGAGTGTGGACCCAAGACAGGATGCTGCCTCTCTGCTCCAGGCCTCTCCTGATTGATGTCGGATTTTTTTTCTGACAGAATTACATCTTTCCACGTCCATGTTGACCGGTTAATGGTCTGTCATTCTGCCCTGGGCACGGCCAATTTCAATTCATGTATAGAAGATTATTAATCTTGCATACGTAGCGCCGTTTACATTACCAGCGACGACTTACTATTGGACGTCATTTTTTTGCAAATGTTATTCTTTTGTCCTGGTAATGACAGATACATAACTTTTTGCATTTTGTTGCTTCAATTTGTTTTACAACTAAGTATTCTATGCGTCTTAAAAATTTTCTTTTTTGCTTGTGAAATTGGTTTGGCAGCAATGTGTCGCAGCTTTTTTCAGCCTGGGAATCAAAGATTGTCTCTGTTAGCAAATTACGTATTATGTAAATTATCATTCGCTCCGTAGCAAGTTTGCAAGCTTATTTCGTATGTGATGCTTTTCCTGTAATCACAAGATCACTCACCTAGTGTACGCTTTGACATCGATTTTTACTGAGTGCTTTTAATAAACGTCTTCTAAGAGCGCAGAGAAAAGTTTTGCTGCTACGAAATCTCCATCCCAGATTTACAGTAAAACGTTCTTATCACACTGCCGAAAAAAGGGTTCGCCGATAAACGTGAAAATTATCAGTCTGGTTGACAGTTCATGTGTGTGACCTGCTGACTGAGATATTATGCAGAATAATACAAATAAACATTAAAATTGAACTAGAAAAAAATGACTTTTGTTTCAGGAAGGGAAAAGGTACCAGAGAAGCAACTGTGACATTGCGCTTCGTAATGGAAGTCAGACTGAGGAAATGTCAAAACACTTTCCTCGCAGGTTCGAATTCTGCCTCGGGCATGGATGTGTGTGTTGTCCTTAGGTTAGTTAGGTTTAAGTAGTTCTAAGTTCTAGGGGACTGATGACCGCAGATGTTAAGTCCATAGTGCTCAGAGCCATTTGAACCATTTTAGACAGGCTTTTTAGAGGGCTTCTGAAATTACATACTGGTTTTGGGCTAAAACTATTTATGACAGATTTTAACATAAGACACTTTTAACTATCGTAGGCAAAATGGCATCGTCGATGCCCAGCTTCATATACACTTTTTACGAAGCTAACTTAAGAGAACACTTCCCTCATGGAGTAAAACTTCAATGTGAACAGATGCCAATGCTACGGTTCGAAGGCGGAATAGCACTTCAGGCTAGATGTAAGAACGACCTGGTGCTCCTATCGGAACCCAAAGCTTATGAATATGACCCTGTTTATTTAAATCTGACTGAAAAGTGGGGTGCTAGCTGCCTCATTCTACGATCCTCGGTACCTTGAAATATTTTCTGAAAAATTTTTTCATGTGAATATGTTGGTACGTTTTTTTAACATGCAACTCATTTCAAATTCCGGCAACTTCCTCTAACTGTAACTCACTCACACCCACAAGTCCATTTCTGTAAGTTGCTGATACACATACACTCCCAGCTACCATTTCTCACTCACTCATCCAGCCCAACTCACTGTCATTATCTCTTTGTGTCTCTCTGTCATTGTCTCCTGTGTCATAGTCACAGTCCCCTTCATTCTGTCCTACTACATCACTCTCCTCTCACTGTCACTGTATTCCTCTTGTTCTCTATTACTGCTAATACACTGTCACTAGACAATCAACAAAGTCAGACATTCCACAGAGACGGTATCAAAATAGTTGTCTCTCATTGGGAGAAACGTATTCGTCGTCAAGGAAGCTACGTTAAGAATTAAATATATAGACATGAAGAATAAAGATGTATACTGTTAATATTGTTTTATTTTAAAAAACTGTAAGTGTTTTCACATAAAAAATCGGAAGCATTACTTTTCAGGGCGCTCTCGCACTTTACCGTACTGGCAGAAGACATTACCATGTGATAGTTAAAACATATGTAAGCTACAAGAAAACACATGTGTGAAAAACACGAAGAACCGCGAATGCAGCAGACCGAATCATCTGGGACAGGATTCCGGCGCAGCGTAGCCCCGTGAGTCGGACTACAAGTGGCAGTATTTCGTTATCGACGTCTGCAAAGCCATTAATCAGATGATCCGAATACCGCGGTAAAAATTCCACTGCGGCAGCGAAATTAATTACATCGCGACTGGCCACGTGTCTGCTTCCCCACGGACGTCCCACAAATCCCTTGGATGACTCGGGGTTGCGTTGACAGCTGAAACGTCGACCACCCCTCCTGTGACCTACATACCGCACATCGCTGTACCTGGTGTGCAGTGCGCCATGAAGAATTTTGAGCGACCTGCAGAATACAGACAAATGCCCAGGCGCGTTACCCACCTTCTGTAATCTGTGTTCCGTACTCTAATCTTTTATCCTTCTCCTCTTCGCGCTGGGCAAAATAAAACTGCCCGGGTAATATTTCATGCGCCTTCAGACAGGCAACCCAACTTGTACCATCCGCATCCCGAAGCATTTTAAGAGAAGAGGGGAAAAAAAAGGAACAGAACGCACAACGAAGGAACTATTTGAGCGGGACGGAAATTGGTAGATATGATGTCCATGTATAGACAAACAAATGAGTACAGTTTCAGGAAAATTGAATGCTTTGTTCAAGAGATGAGCTTCACATATTGAGGAAGTCAATAACGCAGTGTGCGGCGGGGCGAAGTTTTAATGATTGTTCAAAAATGGTTCAAATGGCTCTGAGCACTATGGGACTTAACATCTGAGGTTATCAGTCCCCTAGAACTTAGAACTATTTAAACCTAACTAACCTAAGGACATCACACACATCCATGCCCGAGGCAGGATTCCAACCTTCGACTGTAACGGTCGCGCGGTTCCAGACTGAAGCGCCTAGAACTGCTCGGCCACACCGGCCGGCTAATAATTGTTCGCTAGCACTGAGTGAAGCAGGCTGCATATTAAAATTCACCTACCTCAGAACGGCGTCTGCTCGATGTCCCTTCACTCGGCAACGTAGATGCTTACGAGATGATGTAAAAGCAGCGTTGATAAGAAACACCATCTAATATCTACAATTACTGAGCCTGCGCAACTCTAGTAATGAAATAAAGTTCTGTAAAGAAACTGTCATTAAAAAATTTATCGGGCGGTAAGAAAATGGATTGGCTTATGGGGAATAATGTACGACATTTCCACTCAAAAATGTTTATTTTGCCCTTATAGCCAAAGAAACGGTACTATTCAGTCCACATTTAAACTATTGGCTATTACCTTCCGGTTTGTGATTGGTACATACGTTTCACACGCACAGCAGCCAGAAACTTGTCCAAACCCGACCTGAATTAAACCACGTTTCCATATTAATTAATTCCATCACTAAAATGAGTTATTACATTCGGTCCTTCTAGTGGATTTCTAAAAAGAAACTGCTCGCCAAAAGTGCTCAGTGGTTGAATAATGAAACATGCCATGCAGATACTATGAAGGCCAATATTTCACACGTGAATATCTGTCCAACAGATTTAGTCAAAATCTTTGAAATTTCGCCAAGCAGTCCTCTACAGCAACTGCTACCGACTTAGCTCACCAATATCTCAAACACTAAATAATTCTTCACCTTACATACTATTTTGACTGACACTAGTAACATGAGCGTCTGCGTTCAAAGCTAGCGTGTGATTTCCTTCTTGCAGCCTCACTCCCAATATAACTATCAGGTAACGAGCGGGAACCGTCTCAATTCTGATTGGCTGATCATACTCGCTACCAATCAGAATGCTCGCTCATGATTACACTCGCGCCAAAACTTGCCTGCACCAGTCCTTATACACAGACGCATTTGCGTCAGTCTGACATGCAAATATTAAAGTAATGTTTAATAAATGAAAACGAAAAGCAATAATTCTGAAAATATTCTTTAAATACAGATTTTACTCCAGCTGACTTTCTGGTCGCTCTGTTACCATATCAGTCACACCTGGACATACGTCATCAGGTTCATTTTCCCACGAAAAGCTTGTGTAGCTGTTGCAGGTTACTTAAGACGGTATATAATGCAACATTTGAATCTGATGAATGTCCCACGTACACACTCTCATTTACTCACATTTATTCCTACAACAATATTAGACGCAAAGAATAATTTTGTCTGATTTTTATATTACGAAAACGAAAAATAATTAAAGTTTTAATATGAAAATCTCAATCAATTCTGCACTCTGAGAGTTCTGTTTATGATTTCCAATTATACCAAAAGATAAAGTATTATATTTCCTAACTGAATTTAGTATCCTAAGTGTCGGTTTTTGACTTTTTTAATAATTTTTTATCTCAGAAACTATCATAGTTACAATGTTGAAATCTTTTATACAATCTTGTCCTGAATAACAAAAGGTAGTGCACCGATTTTGAAAATGATTGAATAATATTTAATATCATTTATTTAGGTTCTTAGGTGGCATGAGTATACGCGTCCAGTAAGAGACATTGAATAGCTTTCCCATGGCAGGCAGTGACAGATGCACGTGTGTCTCCCGGTTAGGACGCTAGATGTCAGCCATCGAAGTTAGATGCAGTAACCTATCCTAAAACAAACGCTCGCTCGGAACAACTTGCGACGCTACAAGTGGTCCATATCTGGCTCTTATGCAACCAGTTATTCGGCTTGGTTCTGATTGATGGAGTTGCTGAATGTCCTCTTGAGGGATATCATGCGAAATTCTATTCAATTGGAGCGTTAGATCTTCAAACTCCCGAGCTGATTGAAGGGTCCTGTCCATAATTCTTCAAATTTCTCAACTGGGGAGAGATCAGCTGCCCTTGCTGGCTAAGGCAGGGCTTCGCAAGCACGAAGACAAGCAGTAGAAACTCGTGTCGTGTGCATGTGGGCATTATCTTGCTGAAATATAAGCCCAGGACGACTTGCCACGAAGGGCAACAAAAGACCATCACTCTTGGTTGTCGACCAGTATGGCGGGCGACAGTCACACTGGGATCCCACCGCTGTCCAGGACGTCTCGAGAAACGTTTTCGGCCTGGAATCTCACTGGCTGGAACATTATTGTCTGCAGTGATTAGTGCCGCTTCGAACTGAGTACAGATAGCCAGCGATGACGTGTCTATACGAGGTGCGGCTAGAAAAAAACCGGACTGATGCTGGAAAAAACATTTATTTACAATTATTTACAATTTCATGTTATCTCCTTCAATGTACTCTCCTCCTCGGTCTCTACACCGCTCCATACGAATTTTCCACTGTTCATAGCAATGCTGCAGATCATTTTCGGTAAGTCCATACATTACTTCCGTCGCTTTTTCTTTTACTGCTTCAACAGTCTCAAATCTAGTTCCTTTCAAAGCTGACTTGACTTTAGGGAAAAGAAAAAAGTCACAGGGGGCCAAATCAGGTGAGTAGGGTGGATGATCTAAGATGTGAATGTTGTGTTTTGCCAAAAACGTCTTCACTGACAACGCACTGTGAGCTGGGGCATTGTCTTGGTGAAGGATCCATGACTTTTTTCTCCACAAATCGTTCCGTTTTCTCCGTACTCGCTCACGTAGGGTAGCCAGGACGCTAATGTAGTAATGCTGATTCACTGTTTGTCCCTCTGGTACCCAATCAATGTGCACAATCCCTTTGATGTCAAAAAAAAAACAATCATCATTGCCTTGAATTTCGATTTTGACATTCGTGCTTTCTTTTGTCGTGGAGAACCAGGAGTTTTCCAATGCACTGATTGGCGTTTAGTTGGTAAGTAAAAAACCACGATTCATCGCAAGTAATAACATTTTGTAAGAAGGTGGGATCACTTTCAATGTTTTCCAGGATGTCAGAACAAATCATTCTTCGGCGTTCCTTCTGTTCAATTGTGAGACACTTTGGAACCATTTTTGAACACACTTTGTTCATGTTGAAACTTTCATGAAGAATCTGCCTAACACTTTCCTTGTCAACTCCTGTTAACTCAGACACTGCTCTGATTGTTAAACGGCGATCTTGTCGAACAAGTTTACCGATTTTTTCAATGTTTGCATCAGTTTTTGCTGACAATGGTCTGCCAGTGCGAGTGTCATCACTGGTGTCTTCGCGGCCATCTTTAAATCGTTTAAACCACTCAAACACTTGTGTTCGCGATAAACAATCATCGCCGTACACTTGTTGTAACACTACAAACGTTTCACTTGCAGATTTTCCTAGTTTGAAACAAAATTTGATGTTAACACGCTGTTCTTTCTGTACACTCAACATTTTCCGACGCACAGACAAATCGTCAACTACTTAAAACAGACGCCACGGGCAGACTGAGTGCAGGAGGCAGATGAAACTCGAGCAGTAGGCGGAGCGAGAGTCACGTGACAGGCCACGCGACTTTCAGCCTTATTGCATTCGTTTTATTGTTTCACCAGTACTAGTCCGGTTTTTTTCTAGCCACACCTCGTAGATGCCCTGGACAGTCTGACTGTCGCCTGCCATATGGCTCGACCAGGAGTGGCGGTCTGGTGCGCCATTTCGTTCCATAGCAGGACCCCTTTGATTTTTATCCGCGGCACCCTTACAGGACAGCGGTAGGTTGACGATATTCCACGCCTCGTTCTGTTACCCTTTATGGCAAGCTATCCTGGGCTTACATTTCGGCAAGATAATGCCCACCCGCACAGGGCGAGAGTTTGTACTGCCTGTCTTCCTGCTTGCCAAACCCCACCTTGGCCAGAAAGGTCATCGGATCTCTCCCCAGTTGAGAACGTTTGGCGCATTAAAGGGCAATGCCCTTCTTTCAAACTTCCCGGGATTTTCACGGTCTAACGCGCCAAATGGACAGAATTTGGCAGAATATCCCTCAAGAGGACAACCAGCAACTCCATCAATCAAACCCAAGCCGAATAACTGTATGTGTAAGGGTCAGATGTGGATCGAAGCGTTACTGACTTGCTCAATTTGGCTCTTTCGCTTGGGTAAATCGTCCACTTTTTTTGAAATTGTATCAGTTTGTTAGTCTGGACATGTACGTAATATCAACTGACTTCCGTCCTATTCTGATAATTCCCTCGTGGTAGGTCGGTGGATGCTTTTTTTCTTTTTTAATTTACTATCAGGGCCGGTTTTGTTTTTCCAAGTACAGCAGGGTCCAATCCGAAACCCGGTAAGCCGAACGTTCGGTTAATCCGAACATGAAAAATGTTACTCTAAGTATGGAAAACTGTACGGTAAACTGCTGGACATACACACTATTTTAATTTACACAGTACAGTAAACATGTATTAGAAAAATTATCAAGAAAATATTAGGTTTAAACAATTCATAACAATGAAAAAAAAGCTGTCAAACTTACTAAAATACAGCGGACATTTTATCCCTATTCTTTAGATGATAATAACTCAATCATTGTTTTTTGGCGTAATCAAGACAGTCTGTTATATGACGCATAGTTCCGCCAACGTCTCATAAACATCAAATCAGCAGGTGTATCAGTGGGCTGTTGTTCCAAATAACGTAACGCGACGTCACGGGCTTCTGCTGCGTCACTGTGTGTCACCAGCTCTCCTTTGTCACTTCCGTCACAGCACTCCTCTTCTTCCTGGTCTTGAGTCTCAGCAGCAACTAAATCAGCGTCAGTAAGGTTCTCCACACACGCCCCATCCGCTGCCATCCACTCATCTACGTCTCCTTCACTAGCTTCTTCACATCCAGGGATTGTCTCTATCATTTGTATTAGATTTTCCTCTTCATTTTCAACTAGGTTGTCCTGAAATTCAAGATATGTCCACAGTTTTCTCCACGATTTTCTCCGAGTATTTTCTGAAATATTGTGCCATGCCTCAGCGGTCCAATAAACAACATCCTTCACATTGGTCTGTTTTATTTTGTCCATTAATGGAGTGCTCTCATCTTGGATCAGCATTCTTAAAAACTGTTTTCTGTAAATCAGTTTTAATGTTTGCAGTACGCCCTGGTCCATCGGCTGTAGAAGTGGCAAAAACTTCGCTACAGTTTCTCCATCACATAATTCCTCAGTGCTGAGGTGAGATGGCGCGTTACCAATCAAAAGGATTGCACGGGGAGACAAATGATTTTCCTTAGGAAACCGTCGAACATAGGGAACAAACTGGCCATGAAACCATTCTGTGAACAGCTTACAGTCCATTCGTGCCTTTTTCTAGTTGCGGTAATGTACGGGCAGGGACTTCATGTAGCAGTTTTCAATAGCTCTGGTAGCCGACCGTGGTGGCCGAGCGGTTCTAGGCGCTTCAGTCCGGAACCGCGCTGGTACTACGGTCGCAGGTTCGAATCCTTCCTCGGGCATGGATGTGTGTGATGTCCTTATGTTGCTTAGGTTTAAGTAGTTCTAAGTCTAGAGGACTGATGACCTCAGATGTTAAGTCCCATAGTGCTTAGAGCTATTTGAACAATTTTTTTAAAGCTCTGGGCCTAGCAGATTTGCTGATCATCATTAAAGGCAGTTTGTGATTATCAGCAGCGTTGCTGCACCCTAGTAAAGTCACACGATCTTTGAACATTTTAAAACCAGGGGCATGGTCCTCTGCTTTTGAAGCCAGGCTTTTTGTTGGCAATGCCCTAAAATTAAGGCCAGTCTCGTAAGAGTTATAAATTTGTTGGGGTGAATATTTTCCCTCTCTTATCATTTTTTCAAACTCACCCAAGTATTCCTTTGCTGCATTACGTCCAGAAGAAAGCTTCTCTCCACTAATTGTTAGCTGACGGATTCCATGACGTTTTATGAATCTGTCCAACCAACCCGTACTCGCACTAATAGACTCATCACCATTCATTAACTTGTTCAGGTAAACAGCTATCTTTTGAACCAGTGCTCCACTCAAAGAAGTTTCCCTTTCTCTTTTCTGCGTAACTTAAGGAAAAGAGCTTCATCCACTTCATCGTACTGGGGCTGTTTCAAAGTCTGCCGAATTTCAAGTGTTTTTCCCGAAGACGTTGCACAGGACTGTTCAAATTCCATTCATTTCTTCTTCCAATCACAAATGGTTGCTTTACCAACACCCAGTTCCGTTGCCAGTTTAGATACATTCTCACCATTGTCTATCCGCTTCAAAGCATTCATTTTATCTTTGAGAGTTAACGTTGTACGTTTCCGTTTACTCATGAGGAAATTATGTACACCACTACACCTGAACGAATGCAATACAACTGTTAAGCGTGCCAGCGATCGATAAATAACATAACCAAGCGGTTTTCGAGCCAACTGGAAGTGCACTGACCGCAGATACTACAAAGGTCTCAGCAATTCACAACAACAAGGGCAGGGAGTGAGAATGAGCCATTGTTCCCACACTTATTCCCGTTTGTTACCATGGTGTTGCTACTTATCTGCTTGGTATACTTCATTCTAGAAACTCGTCACCGTAATTCCGGCTAATCCGAACAAATCGGTAATCCGAACAAGGTCCGGTCCCAATTAGTTCGGATTAACGGGACTCTACTGTACTTCTTTCTTATTATTTTTAGCTTTTCTTCATTTCATACGGCATCTGCTTTCTTAATTTTTAATATTCGTCGATAGCGCTACATTTCACATTCTTCCACTTCTTCTCCTCCAGATTTTAGACCCAGGTCTCACTGCTATACGATGCTCTGCTCCATACGTACACTGTCAGGAGTTTTTTGGCTCTTTAGAAATTACACAGTGGCTTTTTCTACGAATTTTCCTAGCAAAACTCAGAGTGAAAATTGGAAAAATGATGAAGTCTAGTTTAACAAAGAAAGATTTAATTGTTTGAAGGCAATCAGGTTAAATAATAAAAAAATAATTAGTGATTTGAAGTGAACTGAAATATTTGACGACCAGCGGTTGCTAGCTTTGTAAATTGAGTGTCAAAATGTACATCTCCTCAACGCCCAGCCATACTTCGCATAGGCAGTTACTCTGAGGCAGCAATTGTGGAATTATTTCGTTCATGTTGAAAAAATAAAAAAAAGATCTCTCCTCTCTCTTAATCTGTATACTCTTAATAATAATAAAATACCGTTCGATATTTTAATATATGAGGGGCGCTCAAAAAGAAACGAGCTGGAGGCATAATTACAGAAACTAGTACCTGTATGTTAGAAGTATTGACCCTGGCTGTTGAGACACTTGTCCCATTATGACACAAGGCGGTGAATGGCTGTCTCATAAAATTCCCTGGACTGCGATGTTAACCAGTTCCACACGTACAGCTGCACGTCGTCGTCCGAGGTGAATCGTTTGCCCCTCAGAGCCTTTTTAGGGAGACCAAAAATGGCGTAAGCACAGGGAAAGATGACCGGACTGTATGGAGTGTGGCCGAGAACCTCCCATTTGAAATTCTACACGAGTGCCGCGACTGTGTTGGCCGTATGAGGCTTTGCACTGTCGTGGAGCAGAATGACCTCACGGGTGAGATTGCCTGGTCGTTTTGATTTGATCGCTTGGCGACGGATGGTCAAGGTTTGCGAGTAACGCTGGGCATTCACTGTTGTCCCGTGCTGTAGGAAGTGAATCAGAAGAGGGCCATCTTGGTTTCTTTTTGAACGCTTCTTATACAAGTATTGTAGGATCTGTTACTTGCAGCTGCACTCGTGCATCAGTAGTTTTGATGTGAAGATGGGCGTGGGCAGGAGCATGTATCTGTGTAGTGTGCTGTTAAGTAGCTCTACAGTATGGAGTGTGTACATTATGCAACATATTTAATAATTTTTATCATGGTTATGTGCGCTGATGCAAAAAAAGAAGTTGCATTCATTACTTCTTTCTCTTTGTGGTAAATTTTCTTCTTTGTTCTTTTCTTAATTTACTAAGTAGCCGATGTTCTTCCTCAGGGTTCAATCTCCATACCAATTTTCATCGAAATCGGTTCAGCGATTTAATCGTGAAAACGTAACATACAGTTACTTTGGCACTTATAATGCTGTTATGTTATAGTACGGGAGTATGGATTGAACACGCTTAGGACTGTTCTAGCATTATGTTCGTTACGTTCAATCGTATTATGTATACATAGCAACCTATAAAAGCATTTCCACAAACTGATAAAGTACAAAAATCGGAGAGTAAATAACGGTTTCAAAGCGTGAATATTCTTCCCTAACTCATGTAATACTCTTCAAATTAATATTTTGTACTACACACTTCTTAAAGTAGCCTATGTTCTTCCTCAGCGTTCAAGCTACCTCCATAACAAAATTAACCAAAATCGGTTCAGCAAATTAGTCGCGAAAACGTAACAAACAGATACACTTACACATTTACAGTACAGTACTGCTATGAGATTCACGCAAAATTAAAAAACCCTCAGATATTTTTGTTAAGCTATTTTTTAGACAAAAACGTAAGGCGACCTATTTACTGCAGATGATTCTGAGCGCCATTTAAAGGTACGTCAAATGTTTCTATAATATATTTTATTTCCTTTTTCAGACATATTATTTCACAAAACATTTGGCAATTTTTTTTTATTCCTCAGCTCCATATAAACATATGTAATCAGCCCTTTTCAAAAAATGGTTCAAATGGCTCTGAGCACTATGGGACTCAACTGCTGAGGTCATTAGTCCCCTAGAACTTAGAACTAGTTAAACCTAACTAACCTAAGGACGTCACAAACATCCATTCCCGAGGCAGGATTCGAACCTGCGACCGTAGCGGTCTTGCGGTTCCAGACTGCAGCGCCTTTAACCGCACGGCCACTTCGGCCGGCAGCCCTTTTCCTTAAGGAGGCTTTCTTCGCCAGTGGCAGTCTATTTCTGAAATCTTCCTTGATTCGACCGTCGTCTGTACTCTTTCTTCCTGGACTGACACTACCATTACTTATCCTCCACCCCCGTTCCTTAAAGGGTCGTACTCGTTTATATAAATAAAGCTTCAAACGTCTGTTTACTTAGAAACGAGTTTGTTGAAAGTTGCTAAATGCTCTCATTATCAAACACGGGATAAGTATATCCTCGATAATTTGCTCTCCGTCTTAAGAAAACCTACTTTTTCATGCATCTCAGTGTTCATGAAATCATATCGCTTGAATTATGTGTCGTACAAAGACATAAATTTGTTGGTACATTCCGTAGTATGTTTGGATACTTTCTGCAAAATGTCTTGCCTGATGCTGACGTTTTGCGAATAAACAGCGAGAACGTTGTAGCGCAAAACTTTTTTTAGCGAGAAAAAGTTTCGTAAAAGTTTCAAATTATGTGTAAAGTTTGTTGGAAGTGGCTAAGTGCTCTCCTTCTCACTTATTCTCAAATACTGGATGAATAGAGTCTGGATAATTTGCGCGTCTGGTTATATGGTACCTCAAGTATTATGCACAGTTTCCACTTTTTATAGATTTCTTACTGTGTTAAACCTTTAATGTAAGACTGAACATCTTAATTAGTAAATTACGACAGAATTTTAAATTTTTAAGTTCAGTTAATAGTTATATGAAACATTGAAAATCAAATATCTGTTGCCACTGAAAGTTCTTATATAGGCAACCCGCTAATCAGTTTGGGTGACCATTTCAAATATTTGATGAAACACACTGAGTTTGTAACAACTAGTTAAGATCCTAAATATTTTTTGCTCATTAATTATGCTTTATATAATGTATGTTTTCTTCGGTATATAATCTTTGGTATGCTGTAAAGATGTATAAAGATATGCATTATGTTTTATCTTCACTGTTAGAACCCTTGCCTCATTTGGAGGAGGATGACTTTAATTATATGTATTTTTTGTTGATTTACTAATATGTGTAAAGGAAAGGATATTGTAAAAGGTATGAATACACAACTATGTATATGCTGATTTACGCTTAAGACTTTCGAATTGTGTAAATGAAAACTTGGTGTGCTTCCCATCTGAAACGAAAGTGAGTTAGCGCGCTCAAAAATGTGGTTGGTGCGAAGGGAAATGTGGAAACGATAGTCAGTCGGAAACTAGCAGCCGTACAGTCGGCAACTAGTAACTGGAAAGTGCATGGCGCAGGTGCCGAGTGAAGCTTTCAGTACTTGGAGTTGTTATGGAAAAGCCTCGGCTGGATAAAGGGCGCTAAAATATTGCTCTGTTTCTGGAAAATACCATAAAAGTTGATGATAATCGCCAAGAAGATTACAACGGAAAGTTTTGTATTCGCCACCAACATTGCGCAATCACTTCAGCAGAAAGGAGAAGACAGATCTTTGTAAAGTGTATGGATCAGCACGTTTACTAAAGCATGTGCAATTATAAGATAAGTCTTGTTAAATTTGTGTACCAACCTTGATTTTTACCTATCATGATACCTCTTAGGATCCACTCCTCTTAAACAGTGCTTTCCGAGTACCCTGATTGTGAGAACTGGTGAAAAATCAAGTGTTTAATTACTTTTGCTTAAACCTGAGTGCTAAAACGTTGCCTAAAATTACTGAGGATTTTATTGAAGTTCAGGGAGGAAGTAAATTTTGCTTTTGTGGGAGCCTCCCCAGTAACTGAATTGATTCAGTTCAATGTGTCAGTGTTAAGAGAATTAACTGATTTAATTCTGTCAAAAAATATTAATGTTTGTGCTAATGACAAATAGGCAACACGAGTTTGAGGTTGGTTAGAAGTAAATGATCTTAAAGTCATATTTGAAAATCCTGTTGAAAAGATCTTCTGTTTTAACTGTCATAAAATTCATACAAGGTGAATGAAACTTGTGAAAGAGTTTTCCAAAGTTTGCTTTCTGTAGTTTGTTCATAAAAGTGTGTTTAGATTGTTTTATGGAGATGGTCAAGATAAAGGGTCCTCCATTTTAAGTTGCTCAGAATACACAAATTTACTTGATCAATGAATATATTAAATGAATTTGAAGTTAATGTTGAGCTTTGTGTAGATTGTGTGATGAAAAGTGTAATATCAGCTTGTGATCCCACACTTACTGTTTTTTTTTCTTACTGAAGATAAAGTTACTATGAGTGCCCTTAGTCATGAAAACAGTTACATTACTTATTAAGGAATGTGTAAATCATACAGCTAGTAAATTTTATTTGAATTTGTGCTGTTTAGAAAGTATCTGATGAAATGGAACTAGGTTCATGTTCAATTTTTAGTTTAACATTGATTTCCACTTTTATTGTTGATGAAATAACTTACTCCAGGTAAAGTATATACTGTTGATAGTACTAAAGTGTCTAATGTGTTTGTGAGAACTTGCATTTCCTATTGAAACTGGTTATATCCACTATACTACTTGCCTGCTTGTAAAAGGGTTCGTTGCACTTCTGTGAAAAGAAGTAGGTTGTGTTTTTCTATCAAAACTATTTACTGTTTATTTAACAGACATGTTTCATATTTCTATGTCTAATTAGGCTGGCGACTGTATTCTATTTCATTTGAGTAAACTTGATTAACTAAAACATTTTCTAAACTGGCTGTCACTTTCTATGTCCTTAAGTAACATTGATATTCAGCTTCGATAAGTCAGATCCATTAAGTAACTCACGGACCATTTTACTTAAAGCCTCTCAGACGGTAACATTAACTGCATCTAAATACCACAATTGGTTAGAAATATAATATCAGTATACTAAACGTTGCAATAAAGTGTTATAAGATGACAAAAGTAATGAGACAGAGGTATATGCTCATACACAGATGGCAGAATAACCGTGTACACAAGATATCAAACGCATTGTCAGAGCTGTTATTTCCACTGAGGTGATTCACGTGGAAATGTTTCCGATATGATTATCGCCGCACGACGGGAATTAACATACCTTGACCGTGGAATAGTAGTTGAAACGAAGTGCATGGGATATCCATTTCAAAAATCGCTAGGTAATTCAGTATTTCGAGACCCACAGCGTCAAGAGTATGTCAAGAATACCGAATTTCAGGCATTACCTCTCACCAGGGACAACGCAGTGGCCGACAGCCTTCACTTAATGACCGAGAGCAGAGGCGTTTGCGTAGATTTGTCAGCAATAACAGACAAGCAACGTGGCATGAAATAACCGCAAGAATCAATGTGGGACGTACCAAGAAAGTATCCGTTAGGAAAGTGCGGTGAAATATGGCGTTAATGGGCTTTGGCAGCAGACGACAGACGCTAGTGGTTTTGCTAAGAGCACGACATCGACTGCAGCGCCTCTGCTAGGCTCGTGACCATATCGGTTGGACTCTGACGACTGGAAAACCGTGGCCTGGTCAGATGGGCCCTTCATTTGGTAGAGCTGTTGGTAGGCTTCGAGTGTGACGCAGACCCCACGAAGCCGTGAGCCCAAGTTGTCAACAAGGCACTGTGCAAGCTCCATAGTGGTGTGGTCTGCGTTTACATGGAATTGACTGGGCCCTCTGGTCCAACTGTACAGGTCATTGACTGGAAATGGTTATGTTCAACCACCTGGAGAGTATTTGCAGGCATTCATGAATTTCAAGTACCCAAACAAAGACGTAACTTTTATGGATGACAATACACCATCTCATTGGGGCACAATCATTCGCGATTAGTTTGAAGAACATTCTGGACATTTCGATCGCCTGATTTGGCCACCAGATCGCCCGACACGAATCCCATCGTACATCTTTGGCTCATAATCAGTTCGTGCACAAAACCCTGCGCCGGCAACACTTTCGCAATTGTGGACGGCTATAAAGGCACCATGACTCCTTATTTCTGCGGTGGACTTCCAACAACATGTTGAGTCCACGCCAAGTCGAGGCTGCGCCTTCAAAAAGGAAGTCCGCCACGGTATTAGGAGGTATCCCATGACTTTTGTCACGTCAGTGTAGGTATTCCACTAAGGCATCATTCCCAGTTTCGATGTTAAGCAAGTCGTTCTTCTCCTTTCTGCTACTCTTCTTCAATTTCGTCTTAGCTCTGTTTGTCCTCGAACCATCCCCAGTGGTTTCTATGTTGTCTTTTCCTTCCGACAGGGCAACGTGCTTTTCCTTGCTCACCGTCCAAAATATTACGTGCAAGTGTGGCACGAGACATATGCAGCTGCTGGCTATAACCCTGCTGAAGACCAAAAGCTTCACAAGGGAAAGTCTCATAAGAGTACATCACACACTAAACTATCTGACGTGAGACGTAATGCTCCAAACAATGCTTGACTGCGTGTGCACAAGTTATCACCTCCGCATTCGCCAAGTCCGTGATGTTATGATCTAAATTATTTCAGTGTGCCAACCGGCTGTTGTACAAAGTCATGTCTTGTTGGGAAGAAGAGTTGCTGGAAGTGACAGACAATAATCTGCGTCTAGTAATGTCCACAACACCGCCGTGGCATGCCTCCTCCAAGCCACGCAGGTAGGATGAGGCGCTTCATACTAGTTTTCGCATATGCCACAGCCTTTGACGCACAGCTTCTTACTCTGGCAAGAGGGCCCTGCAACCTGTGGTGCACCTGGGGTACATATCACAATGTGCCACATATCACTGAACTCTATTTTATTTTCGAGCTGAAGGATCGCAGCTCATATGCTGACAGATTTGCCGCCTATTTTAACTGACTCTCAAACGAATGCGCTACGACTTTTAAAATTTTGTGAACTGTCTGTCTTTTTCCCTGGAGGTTTCTGACACGCTTTTAATGTTTTACCAGATGGCTGGATTATTGGTAAATTGGTAAATGATTGGTAAATAATTATTGGTAAATAATTTCCTGTGATTATAAAAACTAAACTCCTCCCGAACAGGCCATGAAGGCCCAACGGTACCGACCGGCCGCCGTGTCATCCTCAGACCACAGGCGTCACTGGATGCAGATATGGAGGGGCATGTGGTCAGCACACCGGTCTCCCGGCCGTATGTCAGTTTCCGAGACTGGAGCCGCTACTTCTCAATCAAGTAGCTCCTCAGTTTGCCTCGCATGGGCTGAGTGCACACCGCTTGCCAACAGCGCTCGGCAGACCGGATGGTCACCCATCCAAGTGCTAGCCCAGCCCGACAGCGCTTAACTTCGGTGATCTGACGGGAACCGGTGTTACCATTGCGGCAAGGCCGTCGTCTTCCTGTGATTATACACTAACGGAAAAAAGTCTCAGCACCAAGAAGTAGTTGTGCGACATGAACGAAAGTTGGTAGGCGTGTTTCTACATCTGAAAGATGATGTTTAATCAAATTTCGCCTAACTCACATAAGAATGGAGCTAGTAACACCACTATGAGGATGCAGATCAGGTTCGCTTTAAGTACACATTGCATGGGTCGTCAGCGTTAGCTACCTTCGATTTCCACGTGATGAGTTGATGTTGGTCAACAATCCCTTTAAGGTGACAAAGACGTCATTATCAACACCTCACCGAATTTGAACGAGTTCGTGTAATACGGCTACAAGAAGCTGGATGTCCCTTCTGCGATACTGCAGGAATACTAGGAAGATTCCTGCCACTGTCCATGATTCCTAGCAGCGGTGCTCACGAGAATGTACGGTCTCAAGAAGACCGGTCTCCGGACGGTCACATGGCACCACCGAGAGGGAAGACCGTCGTGTTCGACGTCCAGCTCTGACGCATTGTACTGCAGATGCAGCACGAATTTGAGCAGCAGTTGGCACCACAGTGACACAACAAACTTTCACAAATCGGTTACTTCACGGACAGCTCCGCGCCATACACCCTGCAGTGTGCGTTCCAATGACCCCAAACCACCGCCTTTTGCGACTTCAGTAGAGCCAAGCGACAGTTCATTGGAGGGCTGGAAGGAGATATGTTGTGTTTTCTGATGAAGCACGATTCTGCCTCGGTGCCGGTGATGGCCGTTTGTAGGACAGAAGAATGCCAGTTGAGGGACTGGTACCAACATGCCTGCGTGCTAGATACAGTGGACGTCAATCTCGTGATTCAACCCGTTACGCTGCTATTCATGAACAGCATTCCGGGGGTGTTTTCCCCAAGGATAACACTCGCCCACATACCGCTGTTGTAACCCAGCATGCTCTGCAGAGTGTTCGGAAAGTACCAGACTATAGAATCCCATTTCAAAAACAAAGTTGACCTTAATATCTCTGAAGCGACCCCACCTAGCAACAAAAGCCAACGTCATATAATGGCCCCCGTTGTCCCATGCAACTTTTGTCCCACAAATTTTTCAGCTCCTACCATACTTTCGGAGTTATTCTTGGTGGCAATATACAGTGACTCACCTTGTAAGAGAAAGTCTTTTTTCTAGGTTGAAATGTCAGATGCCTGGATGGTCACCGAAAACAGCAGTGCTAGACTTTGAAATGCCTACCATTAAAGCTAATTAAATAGTGTTCCCCAAACATACCTTGCCGCTTGACCGAGCGAGATGGTGCAGTGATTAACATACTGAACTCGCATTCGGGAGGACGACGGTTCAAAACGGCGTCCGACCATCCTGATTTAGGTTTTCCGTCATTTCCCTAAATCGCTTCAGGTAAATGCTGGGAATGTTCCTGTGAAAGCGCACGGCCGACTTCCTTCCGCACCCTTCCCTACTGAACTGGTGACCTCGCTGCCTGGTCCCCTTCCCCAAATCAACCAACCAACCTTGCCGGTACCCATTTTCGCTTCAACTCTTGTCTATCGAAGAAAATACAAGATCAGGGTTTTATGGAAAACCACAGGGACGGAGAAGAAGTCCGATTGTTTTGTCGCATGTGAACTCCAGTGGAACATCTTTCACCAGTGTTGATGAAGCGTGGATACGGATAGTGGAGGAAACTCCCACTGGAAAAAAGGTCATGAAATTGCTGTCTATATGGTCAGTAAATGGATGCAAAATACTGACGCACCAATTGAAATATGGAATGATTTAACCAGCGTTATAATACCACGAATACTATCGAAGGTTCGCACAGCAGAATAACTCCTCTATAAAACAAAAACATCCAGTTACTTTCACAAACACGCTGAAGGAGGAAACAGTAAATGCTAATCTGAAACCAGCTGACAAACCCGTTGTAGACCGGTTATTAATTTTGTCGATTTTGTGTTAGAAACGAAAACAAAAATTGAATTGTGTTCGTAGTGAAGTATCGAAAAAAATTCATTTCCATGTTTTCGTGAGAAAAACTTTGGGAGTATGAAACACTCAAACATAGAAATATACATAAAGTACAGATGTATAACTACAGTATCCAATCTAAGACGCATTCGGGAGGACGACGGTTCAATCCCGCGTCCGGCCATCCTGATTTAGGTTTTCCGTGATTTCCCTAAATCACTCCAGGCAAATGCCGAGATGGTTCCTCTGAAAGGGCACGGCCGACTTCCTTCCCAATCCTTCCCTAATCTGATGAGACCGATGACCACGCTGTCTGGTCTCCTTCCCCAAACCAACCAACCAACCAATCTAAGAGACATGATAACGGACAGTCTCCGTACACTGGGAGCAGCTGCTTCGCGCATCCACAACGCGATTTTGTAAATGTCTCTCTGGGAATACCTCTTCATAGCTCTACAGACGGCTATCGTTTTCGCCTACTGCGCTTCGTTCTTGAAGGCTGTCGTAAGTGTTGCCAGATGTCAGGTACTTCATTAAGTTGAGTCGACTATAGGAGTGTCTTAGTAGTAAAGAATAAACGTACACACTTCAAAAAAAGTTTTCCATCACCACGGTTCCCAGAACTCCTGGAGACAGACATTGACTGTGGATATTGCATCACAGACACAGTCCCTTTGACTGTTCAGAGATTTCACTAAACCCGTCCAAAGATATAAACAACCATGCAAGAGCAGCGCCTATTAGACGGAGGTGGTCTGACAGCCGATCAGTTCCAGTCATTCCACCAGGAAGGAGGTGCACGTCTCGTGTTGTCTGTAGTTCAACCATGCCTAGACGGTCAATATCGCGGTTCGATCGCGCTCGCATTGTTGCTTTGTGCCAGGAAGGACTCTCAACAAGGGAAGTGTTCAGGCGCCTCGAAGTGAACCAAAGCAATGTTTTTCGGACATGGAGGAGATACAGAGAGACGGGAACTGTCGATGACATGCCTCGCTCAGGCCGCCCAAGGGCTACTACTGCAGTGGATGACCGCTACCTACGGATTATGGCTCGGAGGAACCCTTACAGCAACGCCACCATGTTGAATAGTGCTTTCGTGCAGCCACAGGACATCGTGTTACGACTCGAACTGTGCGGAATTGGCTGCATGATGCGCAACTTTACTCCCGACGTCTATCACAAGGTCCATCTTTGCAACCGCACCATGCAGCGCGGTACATATGGGACCAACAACATGGCGAATGGGCCGATCGGGATTAGCATCACGTTCTGTTCACTGATGAGTGTCGCGTATGCCTTCAACCAGACAATCGTCAGAGACGTGCTGGGAGGCAACCCGGTCGGGCTGAACGCCTTAGACACACTGTCCAGCGAGCGCAGCAAGGTGGAGGTTCCCTGATGTTTTGGGGTGGCATTATGTGGGGCATACGTACGCCGCTGGTGGTCATGGAAGGCGCCGTAACGGCTGTACGATACGTGAATATCATCCTCCGACCGATAGTGCAGCCATATCGACAGCATATTGGCGAGGCATTCGCCTTCATAGACGACAATTCGCGCCCCCATCGTGCACATCTTGTGAATGACTTCCTTCAGGATAACGACATCACTCGACTAGAGTGCAGCATGTTCTCCAGACATGAACCCTATCGAACATGCCTGAGATGGATCGAAAAAGACTGTTTATGGACGACGTGACCCAACGACCACTATGAGGGATCTACAACGAATCACTGTTGAGGAGTGGGACAATCTGGACCAACAATGCCTTGATGAACTTGTGGATAGTATGCCACGACGAATATAGGCATGCATTAGTGCAAGAGGACGTGTTACCGGGTATTAGAGGTACCGGTGTGTACAGCAATCTGGACCACCACCTCTGAAGGTCTCGCTGTTTGGTGGTACAACATGCAATGTGTGGTTTTCATGACCAATACAAAGGGGGGAAATGATGTTTATGTTGATGCAAAACGTCAGGCATGATGCAACATCTAAGTGTTTAAGACGTCATATGTCTTGAACTATGCGTCGTACGATCATGTATTTGTGAAGTACATTCAGCGGCATATATCGGTACTGCCTGCGACAAACATTGCAAATTGTAGAGTTGGTAGCGAAGAAGTAATAAATTTAAACCTCATGCACCATGCGGCACCTTTTCACACGTCACAATGTTTATGGTGTCATATCTCCTGAGCTGTGGTAGGTAGGCGCTTCTTATCCCAACAGCAACTGTAGCTTGACAGTAAGAGATATGTGTACCACGTTTGGTAGAAATCGGTCCGGTGGCTTAGGAGCAAGTGAGGCCCCATGTGGGGAAGTTCGGCCGCCGGGTTCCAAGTCTTATCTCAGTCGACGCCACATTGGACGACTAGCGCATCGGTGGTGCTGATGAAAGGATGATGAGGGCAACACAACACCCAGCCCACGAGCGGAGATAACCCCAACCGGCAGGGAGGGAATTGAACGCGGGCCCACTGCATGGTAGACAAACACGTTACCACTCAGATAAGCCGACGGACATTCATTCGTATAATACGTACGGATTTAAGAAAACAAGAAGATACACAGATATTGACAAAAATTTTAAGAATAAGTAACAAGTTGGTGGGTTTTAGAAGATGTTTAGAATCTGTGAATTTCTTTCAAAGAATTGAGCGAGAAATTAAAATTCATAAAATAAGACAAGAAGAGAAGAAGTTTAATCATTTCTTGCTGTAAAGGAAGAAGAAAAAGTTGAAAATAAAAAAACTATTTAAAGATGCTTACACGCATTGTTCATAGCCAGTCCTAAGCCTGGGTAAAAGGTAAAGAAATATTCTTAATACAAAATGGTCAGCAGAGCATCCCCCACTGTTGCGACTTCCTTGGACGGTCGGAAAACCCACAGCTAAAATATTTGTGTTGAGAAACACCTCGTTGATGTCACGCTTCGCAAAACCCACGGTTGGAAAGCCCACAACATTAATAAAGGTTCGTGAAAATCACTGGATGGTAGCGTTGATGGGAAGATCCATTATTCGTTATTTCGTCGATTGGTGGTGAGAAGGTATCAGGACAAACAGGCGGTGAAACACAGGGAACTCCTAGTGAAGGGGAAGACAAACACGCATTGGCTAGGGACGCAGCTAACGACGCTGTCAGGAAGGACGTTTCAGGGACTAAGGGAGGCGTCGAAACGAAAGACAGGCCGCGTGATGACCGGCGGTGATCAAACGAGGCGATGGCGGTAACATAGAACTAGTTATTTACAGTTTGACCTTCAGATGGAAAAACTCAGGCCGTTGCTCTTGCAAAAGGCGATTAACGTTCAGTAGGTTATATCCTTCTTGAAAGTAAGCCTGTCTCAAACGTGACGAAGCAAGTAAACACCATATCTCTTATTGGCGCTATGTCGTCGGATCTAGTTGGTAGCACAGTGTCCCTTCCGATGTTATTATTTGCATAAAAGATATCGCATTCATGTGTCAGTGGAATCTACAGCATTTCCACCCATATTGTCTTACGTTCTTCAGGGGATATGATTAATGGGAAATCTCTCGCTTACCAACATCTGTACTTTCATTTTTTCGATATCGATCGAACAGTCACCGATATTGTTCCAGCAGTTTTCGATATTGCTTCATTTTGTGTGTGGACATGTTAGGTATTTTTACCTGACGGTCTAAATGAATATAACGTACCACTATCTGTAAAATCAACGCTACCAGTCGTAAACGTAATTCTTGCTAACAGCTTTCGTATGCATAAAACAACATTCCCATGGGTGTTCGTCACGGTATTCTCCAATTCGTAACGGATCTTTATGTATATGCATTGCTCCATGAAAGGAGGTAATCCGTAGACAAAATCCTGTGCCGCACTGTGCATTTACAATGTTGTTGTTGTTGTTGTTGTTGTTGTTGTGGTCTTCAGTCCTAAAACTGGTTTGATGCAGCTCTCCATTCTACTCTATCCTGTGCAAGCTTCTTCATCTCCCACTACCTACTGCAACCTACATCCTTCTGAATCTACTTAGTGTATTCATCTCTTGGTCCCCCTCTACGATTTCTACCCTCCACGCTGCCCTCCAATACTAAATAGGTGGTCCCTTGATGCCTCAGAACATATCCTACCAACCGATTCCTTCTTCTAGTCAAGTTGTGCCACAAACTTCTTTTCTCCCCAACCCTATTCAATACTTCCCCATTAGTTATGTGATCTACCCATCTAATCTTCAGCATTCTTCTGTTGCACCACATTTCGAAAGCTTCTATTCTCTTCTTGTCCAAACTATTTATCGTCCATGTTTCACTTCCATGCATGGCTACACTCCATACAAATACTTTCAGAAACGATTTTCTGCCACTAAAATCTATACTCGATGCTAACAAATTTCTCTTCTTCAGAAACGCCTTCCTTGCCATTGCCAGTCTACATTTTATATCCTCTCTACTTCGACCATCATCAGTTATTTTGCTCTTCAAATAGCAAAACTCCTTTACTACTTTAAGTGTCTCATTTCCTAATCTAATTCCCTCAGCATCATCCTACTTAATTCGACTACATTCCATTATCCTCGTTTTGCTTTTGTTGATGTTCATCTTACATCCTCCTTTCAAGACACTATCGCCGGCCTCTGGTGGCCGAGCGGTTCTAGGCGCTTCAGTCTGGAACCGTGCGACCGCTACTGTCGCAGGTTCGAATCCTGCCTCGGGCATGGCTGTGTGTGATGTCCTTAGTTAGGTTTAAGTAGTTCTAAGTTCTAGGGGACTGATGAGCTGAGATGTTAAGTGCCATAGTGCTCAGAGCCATTTGAACCAAGACACTATCCATTCCGTTCAACTGCTCTTCCAAGTCCTTTGCTGTCTCTGACAGAATTTCAATGTCATCGGCAAACCTCCATGGATTTTAATACCTACTCCGAAATTTTCTTTTGTTTCTTTTATTGCTTACTCAGTATACAAATTGAATAACATCGGGGAGAGGCTACAACCCTGTCTCACTCTCTCCCCAACCACTGCTTCCCTTTGATGTCCCTCGACTCTTATAAGTGCCATCTGGTTTCTGTACAAATTGTAAATAGCCTTTCGCTCCCTGTATTTTACCCCTGCCACCTTCAGAATTTGGAAGAGAGTATTCCAGTCAACATTTTGCAGTTACAATATTTGATTAAAAGTATCTGGATCCTTAGGCAATACGCTGTTGACCACTAACTGTCACGTGAGGCGATCCCGCCAGTATAAAAGAAGGAGTAGAGAAGAAGCCAGTAGAGAAGGAGTATCAACATTATGGGTCCGTCAGGAGAGCTCGGCGACTTCGAACATGCTTCAATCACTAGATGCCACCTGAGTAACAAATCAATTACAGACATTTCAGCCCTTCTAAAGCTGTCTAAGTCGACTGCTGACGAGGTGATTGCGGAGTGTAAAGCCAAAGGAATAACTATAGCTAAAGTGGGAAGACTTCGTGTACAAACGGACAGGAACAGTCGATCTGTGAGGCCGGTGGTTGACAAAATCGCTTAAAATCAGCGGAAGCAGTCACTCGCGAGTTCCATAGTGCTAGCAGCGGCTAGCTACACAATGGCTGTGAGTAGGGCGATAGAAACAATGATGTGCAATGGTAGAGCAGCTCCTCATAACGCACGCATTTCTATAGTCAATGCGAAGCGACGCTCGGATAATCTAAAGAGCGGGCCAGTGGAACGGAAAATTGTGATTTGGAGTGATGTATAAAGCTATGATACGAAGCCGCCATTAATAGTCACTAATACGTGCCCGGATACTTTTCATCAAAGTATTTTATTCCTCATCAGCAACTGTAGTCGAATATGAAGAAATAATAAGCAGCCAGTTGCATAACAGAATTTTTAAATTCTTTAGCGGTCACAGGCACTTATTGCCCTTCTTCAGAAGGTTATACCTATCTCATTATTTGTTTGTCAACTATAAGATGCATATACAGCAAAATGCCATGGTCATGTGGCTCACAGTGTCTGTACAAAATTAGTATAAAGCAGAGAAACAACAAGTGCAGACATCATGCCAGAACACGAGCTGCCGGCCGTGGTGGCCGAGCTGTTCTAGTCGCTACAGTCTGGAACCACGCGACCGTTACGGTCGCAGGTTCGAATCCTGCCTCGGGCATGGATGTGTGTGATGTCCTTAGGTTAGTTAGGTTTACGTAGTTCTCAGTTCTAGGGGACTGATGACCTCAGAAGTTAAGTCCCATAGCACTCAGAACCATTTTCAGGTATTTTTACCTGACGGTCTAAATGCATATAGCGCACCACTATCTGGAAAATCAACGCTACCAGTCGTAAACGTAATTCTTGCCAGCAGCTTCCATTTGCATAAAACAACATTCCCATGGGTCTTCGTCACATTTTTAGCTGATTAGCTCATGTTCTGGCATGATGTCTGCACTTGTTGTTTCTCTGCTTTATACTAATTTTGTACAGACACTATAAACCACATGAGAATGACATATTGCTGTATCCGTCTTATTGTTGACACAAATAATGCGATACGTATAACCTCCTGACGAAGGGCAGTAAGTGCACATAACCGATAATCAAATTAAATTTCTGCTATGCAATTGGATGCTTATTACTTCGTTAGTGTCATCTACCCATCTTCCAATAGGCCGTCGTCTGTCTTACTTATTAAAATATAGTGAAGAACTTCCCTGGTCTGTTTGGTCTGTCTGTTATTCATTCGCCTCGATACATGTCTCACATACCTCACTTTCCTCTTCAAACAGACTGACATATAAGTTTCCGTTCCTGTTTTTTCCCTGATCCATTTGTTTCTCTCACAAATTCCCAACATCCATTTCCACACTTATCGTTGAACAACATTTTTTTTTTTAACACTTTGTCTATCCTTGGGACGTATGTGTCTCTCGATAGGCTATCAGAGAATCAATGGGAATTTACTGCGTGTTGATGGCCGGAGTGGCCGAGCGGTTCTAAGCGCTACAGTCTGGAACCGCGCGACCGCTACGGTCGCAGGTTCGAACCCTGCCTCGGGCATGGATGTGTGTGATGTCCTTAGGTTAGTTAGGTTTAAGTAGTTCTAAGTTCTAGGGGACTGATGACCTCCGAAGTTAAGTCCCATAGTGCTTAGAGCCATTTGAACCATTTTTTACTGCGTGTTATTGTTATTTATGTAATATCCTACTTGTAAAGTGAAGTAATTGTAGATTGCACCTGTAGTGTGTGCAGCCTCCCAGTTTCATTGTTTACTCTCCGTTCCGTATTGTCGGACAGAATTAGTTCGCGCCTGCAGATGGGCAATCCAATGAACAGATTTGGAAAGCGAGATGCTGTCGCGCTTTCCCGGACAATTAGTGTCAATGAACTGCAGAGGTACATATTGGCTTTTGCCGCGTCACGGACAGTGGCCATTCTGAGTACTTCTAATGTGAGTTACAAACTTTTCAGGGATGATCTACCCACTGTTGTGTGTCTGTTTCGCGTATGTCATGTTGTTTTTGTGCAGTCATCTTGTGAAACCCCGTGGGGAGAGGTGGTTATTTATGAATAAAATGGTATGTCCTACAACTCCCCTCGCTTCAAGACGAAAACCAGTAAAGATTGTTTTTCGTATTGTTACTTCTGACTACGACAGTAATTAAAATAAACACTGATATTTTTCATTCCGAAAAAATTGGTAGAAAAAGAGCTTTAAAAAGTTTCATGTTACAAGCCCAGGTCTGCCTAAAGCGAAAATTGATGGTAAGTCTAACCACTTTAAGTACACCAGAAGTTAGGCTTGGAAACTGGTTTACCAAAAGCATTCCAGGCAGTTTTCGTTTTTACGGTTCTTTTTACTTCTCCAGTTGTCCATTTAGGGCAGTGGTGCTAAACCCGGTCTCTACAGCCCCCAATCCGGCGTCTCAACTTTTTTGGTGGCGATAGGGTTTTAAATAATTTCATCAGGTTTTCCTAAAATTTTGACAAAATGTTATAAGTTTTAACATTCTATAACCCTGATTTATAAATTTTGTAGAGTAAAGTCACCTAATGTACACTACTGGCCATTAAAATTGCTACACCACGAAGATGACATGCTACAGACGCGAAATTTAACCGACAGAAAGAAGATGCTGTGATATGCAAATGATTACCTTTTCAGAGCATTCACACAAGGTTGGCGCCGGTGGCGACACCTACAACGTGCTGACAAGAGAAAAGTTTCCAACCGATTTCTCATACACAAACAGCAGTTGACCGGCGTTGCCTGCTGAAACGTTGTTGTGATGCCTCGTGTAAGGAGGAGTAAAGCGTACCATCACGTTTCCGACTTTGATAAAGGTCGCAATGTAGCCTATCGCCATTGCGGTTTATCGTATCGCGAAATTGCTGCTCGCGTTGGTCGAGATCCAATGACTTTTAACAGAATATGGAATCGGTGGGTTCAGGAGGGTAATACGGAACGCCGTGCTGGATCCAAACGGCCTCGTAACACCAGCAGTCGAGATGACAGGCATATTATCCACATGGCTGTAACGGATCGTGCAGCCACATCTCGATCCCTGAGTCAACAGATGGGGACGTTTGCAAGACAACAACCATCTGCACGAACAGTTCGACGACGTTTGCAGAACCATGGACTATCAGCTCGGAGACCATGGCTGCGGTTACTTTTGACGCTACCTCACAGACAGGAGAGACTGCGATGGTGTACTCAACGACGAACATGGGTGCACGAATTGCAAAACGTCATTTTTTCGGATGAACCCAGGTTCTGTTTTCTGCATCATGATGGTCGCATCCGTGTTTGGCGACATCGCGGTGAACGCACATTGGAAGCGTGTATTCGTCATCGCCGTACTGGCGTAGCACCCGACGTGATGGTAGGGGATGCCATTGGTTACGCGTCTCGGTCACCTCTTGTTCGCATTGACGGCATTTTGAACAGTGGACGTTACATTTCACATGTGTTACGACCCGTGGCTCTACCCTTCATTCGATGCCTGCGAAACCCTACATTTCAGCAGGATAATGCACGACCACATGTTGCAGTTCGTGTACGGGCCTTTCTGGATACAGAAAATGTTCGGCTGCTCATCTGGCCAGCACATTCTCCAGATCTGTCACCAATTGAAAACGTCTGGTCAATGGTGACCGAGCAACTGGCTCGTCACAATACGCCAGTCACTACTCTTGATGTACTGTGGTATCGTGTTAAAGCTGCATGGGCAGCTGTACCCGTACACGCCATCCAAGCTCTGTTAGATTCAATGCCCAGGCGTATCAAGGCCGTTATTACGGCCAGAGGTGGTTGTTCAGGGTACTGATTTCTCAGGATCTACGCACCCAAATTGCGTGAAAATGTAATCATGTCAGTTCTAGTGTAATATATTTGTCCAATGAATACCCGTTTATCTTCTGCATTTCTTCTTGGTGTAGCAATTTTAATGGCTAGTAGTGTATATATCACCTTTACTGTGGAACCGATGGGTGGTTAGAAAAACTGACTACTAAAAATATACAAAAGTGTGCGGTAGGTAAAGAAAAGTTGATCATCCTTGATCTAGCTGTTATCTTCAACTGCTGTAAATACAGTAAGTAATCAACCACTTCTATGACTTCATGGGGCTTGTATTACAGTTTTGCGTTTATGTTAAATGTACTTTAGTTTTATTACTAAAGATTTTTTAAGTCTACCTTCAAGCTTGCTCTATAGAACTGTTGCATTAATCTCTTGTGTTTTATCGGCAAGAAGGTAACACTCATTCTGTTGTTAACGATTGCTAATTTTTACCTGGACGTTGAGATTGTACCCTTCACCCAGAGCCTGTTTAAGACCCAAGTGACAGAAGTCACCGCCTGGTTCGCCAAGCTGAGAGAGGCGCCGAAGAGCAAGATTTGTATACTGTGCATATCATAATCAGTAGCGAATACTGACACTGGTGGGAGTGTGCGTGGGAAAAGGGGTGAGGTGGGGGGGGGGGGCACCAAATGATAAGTTGCATGTGCTTAATGGTAATGGAAAGAATATTTCTGACATTTTTCTTGTTCTCCCTTTTTTTATTTTACATGTTTTTTGGTTAACCATAGTTACCGTGTGTTGACTTAAGACTTCATCATGTACAATAGCTACTCTGAACATCAATGTCAAGCAAATCAATTACATTGTCGGAATATAGTGCTTCATTTACGGTAGCTAGGCAGTTTTTTTCCTTGAACGTTTTAAAGTATTTTATTTCGTGCTAGGACATTTCTTGTTCATTATACACGTGGCTTAGCTAAGCTTCATAGTGCGCACGTGCTTCCAAATTTTGTAAATCATTGTTAGTGTCGACTGGCGACATTACTGTTGCGGTTAAATTTATCTTTTCTATCTACTTGCTGTGAACGTTTTGTTCCTTTAAGTTTCGTTGTGATTCCACACTACTATTAACAATATTGATTACTTTGTCCTTGACGACAGTCTGGAACAAATTGTCACATGTGTGTGTTGCACAGTTTACAAGTTCGATATAGTCTTATTTCCTGATACATGTTGAGTTTCCGATCTCTTTCGCACAGGACCACGCAATCTATGCGATTAACCAGTTGGAGCAAGCGCAAATTGGAAGGGGCAAATAGGCAACACGTTGCAGACTCTGGATTTTGTTTGAAGTTGAAATGAACTGTTGGACCCCATAAGCTCCGAAAAGTTACGTTATCGCTGTCAGCCTGCATTATAGATAGTGACTTCACAACACACGATGCAAAGACTGGCTGCGGTATTAGGCCATCTCAATCGTAGACACGACAGAGGAGGCAAAATGGCACGAAGAATTTTCGGACAACTACTAGCACCATATGAAACATGTCCATTTACAGTGCACAAGTCATTGTGAAACATGGAGTGCAAGACGCCACTATCATATCGTCCTTCTCCTGTTCAATTTGCGACTGCTGCGTGGTTGTTGGCCATCCCCTCCGTACCATCTCGGTCATTTCGCCAGGTGTACATGGGAGGAAGTGATATGTTTCTGGACTCTTCCGGGAACACCCAATGCCTTTCTTGTAGTGACTGCCTCCGGAGTTTTATGAACATCTTCAAGACGCTTCCGCACTAACTACACATACCCGCATCAAATCTCCTCTTTGGCCCTAGTCTGTTAAGTCTGCCTGGTAATGCTCCCATAACAACGAAGATTGAGCTAACAACCAGCAAAACGAAATTTTTGTGAGTTACTTCTACCATGTGTGTTAGATTTCGATATAAACCTTCCACAAACCGCTCAGGTATATGCCATTCATGTATTTGTTCCACTTTAGGTCTGTTCGCACAAATACAGCTTGTTGCGGCAACAACCGCAGTCCGGGCTTCGCAAACCACAGTAGGTGTCCTGTCTACAAACTTCTGCCAACCCGTGCCAAAATACTGCCCTGCAATACAACAAGTCTGCCTTGCGGGTGGGCTAGATTTTCACATTCTACGACACAACGCAGCGCATCCATCGTCACCTGCGTGACCAGAAACAGGCCCCTGTCACACCTTAGCTGGGGAGAGCGACTGTAAATACTCTACGCTCAGCCCTTAGCAGCCCTTGTATCCATGCTACGACTTACGACTACTGGCCATTAAAATTGCTACACCAAGAAGAAATGCAGATGATAAACGGGTATTCAGTGAACAAATATATTATACTAGAGCTGACATGTGATTACATTTTCACGCAGTTTGAGTGCATAGATCCTGAGAAATCAGTACCTAGAACCACCACCTCTGGCCGTAATAACGGCCATGATACGCCTGGGCATTGAGTCCAACAGAGCTTGGATGGGGCGTACAGGTACAGCTGCCCATGCAGCTTCAACACGATACCACAGTTCATCAAAAGTAGTGACTGGCGTATTGTGACGAGCCAGTTGCTCGGCCACCATTGACCAGACGTTTTCAATTGTTGAGAGATCTGGAGAATGTGCTGGCCAGGGCAGCAGTCGAACATTTTCTGTATCCAGAAAGGCCCCTACAGGACCTGCAACATGCGGTCGTGCATTATCCTCCTGAAATGTAGGGTTTCGCAGGGATCGAATGAAGGGTAGAGCCACGGGTCGTAACACATCTGAAATGTAACGTCCACTGTTAAAAGTGCCATCATTGCGAAGAAGAGGTGACCGAGACGTGTAACCAATGGCACCCCATGCCATCACGCCGGGTGATACGCCAGTATGGCGACGACGAACACACGCTTCCAATGTCCGTTCACCGCGATGTCACCAAACACGGATGCGACCATCATGATGCTGTAAACAGAACCTGGATTCATCCGAAAAAATTACGTTTTGAAATTCGTGCACTCAGATTCGTCGTTGAGTACACCATCGCAGGCGCTCCTGTCTGTGATGCAGCGTCAAGGGTAACCACAGCCACGGTCTCCGAGCTGATAGTCCATGCTGCTGCAAACGTCGTCGAACTGTTCGTGCAGATGGTTGTTGTCTTGCAAACGTCCCCGTCTGTTGACTCAGGGATCAAGACGAGGCTGCACGATCCGTTACAGCCATGCGGATAAGGTACCTGTCATCTCGACTGCTACGACGCCGTTGGGATCCAGCACGGCGTTCCGTATTACCCTCCTGAACCCACCGATTCCATATTCTGCTAACAGTCATTGGATCTCGACCAAGGCGAGCAGCAATGTCGCAATACGATAAACCGCAATCGAGATAGGCTACAATGCGACCTTTATCAAAGTCGGAAACGTGATGGTACACATTTCTCCTCCTTACACGAGGCATCCCAACAACGTTTCACCAGGCAACGCCGGTCAACTGCTGCTTGTGTATGAGAAATCGGTTGGAAACTTTCCTCATGTCAGCACGTTGTAGGTTTCGCCACCGGCGCCAACCTTGTGTGAATGCTCTGAAAAGCTAATCGTTTGCATATCACAGCATCTTGTTCCTATCGGTTAAATTTCGCGTCTGTAGAACGTCATCTTCGTGGTGTAGCAATTTTAATGGCCAGTAGTGTATTTGTTCCACTTTAGGTCGTTTCGCACAAATACAGCTTGTTGCGGCAACAACCGCAGTCAAGACTTCGCAACCCACAGAGAGGTATGTAGGTGTGTTGTATACGAACTTCTGCCAACGCGTGCCAAAATACTGCCCTGCAACACAGCAAGTCTGCCTTTTGCGTCGACTTGATTTCCACATTCCACGGCTCAGCGCTGCGCATCCATCATCAACTGCGTGATCAGAAACGGGCTCCTGTCACACCGTAGCTGGGGAGAGCGACTGTAAGTACTCTACGCGCAGCCCTTAGCAGCCGTTGTAACCATGCTACGACTTATTTCGGCACTTCGAACTACAACCAAAGCGGTAACATTCTCCACGCCAGCTGACGTATGTGCCTGGGACTATATTGCTCTGCACACCATGCAGGTATTGTTGGTTGCCGCCTCTCCAGGAGGTTGCGGATAAACAATTTACATCATCCTCACTTACCGATCTGTTTATAAGCCTATCCTCGCACGGCTCGGGCTGTCTAGTTCGTAGCTTCACACAAACTCCACGGTGGTCAGCAATGACGATCCCGCCGACAGCCTGCGTGCTTATAGCAGCAGATGGCACTGAAGTCTGAGCACCACATTCTTACGCCACGTCACATACCCCCTCAGCAAGTCGCTGGTATCCCTCCGGTGGGTAGTATTTGGACTGCCGTCTGACCATGTTGCTCCAGTCCCACTTAGAGCTTCACGCCAGACGTAACGACAGCCCGCCAATCGGAGTCATCGGCCCCTCCGTAAGCACCGGTCGCCGTCGCTGTGCTGGATCGCCGTGCGGCTCTCCCACGTGCCACTCCTCGCCACACGTCGACCCATCGATGACCGACGTCGATCCATCGCCTCCGACACTCCGGAAGTATCATCGTCCCACAGGCAGTTACCGTCGTCGAGCCGTCGCCCCCGACGCCTAACGCCCTGGAAAATGGCCGTCCTCGAGGGAACACTCCTCGTGCCAGTACGTCAAGAAAGCAAGAAGGAATTGATTGTTGGTGTTAATAACGATCATCCTCCTTTACCTCCTCTGCATTACTGCAGATGACGTGCCACTGAGCACATTTGTCCTGTGCATGCAGTACACGTGAGGCGCCTAGTTGTTTCCACTGCACTGTGTGGAATACGAAGGTTCTGTTATAGTTCACTAACCTGCTGTCTTCAAGTCGATGTCCCCAGCGCAGAAAACAGGACGCAGGTTGTAGGTTCTGTATCTTGAGGCTGAAACTGACTTTTAGCGAGGTTCTGTTCTGAAATAACGTACCACTTCTTTGTGATGCCACTCGCGTATTTTAATATAGCCACACGAGAAGACTACATGATCTTAATACAACACATTCTGATACAGCGAAGTACATGATCAAACACAATGTTTACGAAAATGTATCTTTACACTATTTGTGGCACGTGTCTGTGCCTCATGACTACCGGAGTGAATCTTTTAATACCGAATACTGGCAAACACATCCTGCGACAGACAACATGTCTGTTCTTCTCGACTACCTAATGCAGAGTGACGAACAGGAACTTAAATAAAAATTGGAAACACATGCTACGACAGACAACATGTCTGTTTTTCTCGACTGCCGAATCCAGAGTGACGAACAGCCCGAAACACTTCGCGTGTCATACCAGAAAAGGCTTGACCCGAACACTTCCGAACTGCTTCGTCTGCAATTTCGTCAGTCTTTTGTTTTTGATTTAAATTGTTTTTAATAATTCTAAAATAACTGATTGATAGTCAGCTGTTGAGAGATATTTATATTAAAAAGTGAAGTCATTCCAATGAGTAGTTTAACTAATAATAATAACTATACTTTAACATTTTGGCGCCCTTGCTCCGAACACAGCAGCCAATCGCAGAGCAGTAGCATTATGCAGGCGGTCTTTCTCACGGGAATGGTACCGAATCTAACATCTGTCACAGGTACCTCACACCACATTTCGTCATCTATATACTTCTTGCATCTCCACTGCTCTGAGAACAGCTTCTTGGAACCTAAGATGACGGCTGACTAAGCCAGAAATATTACACCAGGTTGCATCCTACCGTCCATCATCCTCTTATGCTCTGCTGCATACTACGACTCACTGACATCATCGTGTAGGCACGTCCCAGGCAACGCCTAGGAATGACACGTCTGTCTGTACTTTAGTAATCTGAGTACTGTTTCTTACATCGATAATAAATAATTATTGTTGCACTTGCTCATTTCATTATTACTCAGTAGCACCTCTCTGTGACGGATCCAAAAGCGACCAAACAGCAACTTCGTTTAGCAGTGCCATCGGCTGGTTACAACCCGCCCCTAGAACTGATGGTTCCAGTTCTCGAGCCGGTGCTACCAAGGGAAGACCTCTACTAGGTTGTCTTCGTCCGACACACCGGGGGAAGTCCATGGGTCCTGGGTTCAGCATAGGGCATCTGCGTGCATGGCCTGCCGTTCGTGGCCACTCCGTCATAAGCCTGCTCATGCCAGCGGCGCCTGGCCTAAGTCAGCACAACCACCGCGCCAGCCACGTACTTCCACTGAGGCAGCACCACTGCCTTGCGTGCGCGCGCACTTCCGCAAACCGTGCATGCTGCGGTAGCAACCTGTCAAGTTATTGCTAATTAACAAACATAATTTTTACTTTATCTTCTTTCTTTTCTTCTATTTCATTTTACTGGGTATCAATAACTGAAGATATTCCTCAATATTAAAGTTTTTTTTGCGTTTTCTTCTTTCTTGTTTACTGCTTGATTTTACTCTGTACGTATATCTTCGATGGCCCGGAATGTTATTTCTGTTTTTTTTCTGTAATATTAGATGTGCCAAAATCTTGTTTCATTTACATTGCTGCATGTGATTACGCAGGCTTTCCCGGCGTAATAAGTCTTGAAAGTCTCTTCGGGTTTGCTGCCGGATCCTAAAATTAACTTGACTCGATATTTCGGCGATCCAACTCGTCGCCATCTTCAGGAAAATGCTGCTTCTGCTGATGAGTCCCGCTGAGAACTGACGCCAGGTTGCAAATCGACGTCTTATATAGGCCACCGTTCAGTACACAGCGCATGCGACGCCCATCGTGGTTTCTGCCTTCCAAGACAGGGAGGTGGCGCCGCCCTTAGTGAAACACTGCTGGCAACGATATATCGCAATCAAGGCCGCACCGAAGAACGTTCAGTTTCGATGAGAGATAATACAGGATTCCACGTGTTGCTAAGAGGAAACCCATTGTCTCTGTTGATTAAATTACCAGCCAACCAAATTTCAATCGCCTCTTTATAGACACTGTTCCAAAAACCGGAAATGTTGGCAACTACCACAGTTTCATCAAATTCCATACTGTGTCCCTCATTTAGGCAGTGTTCTGCTACTGCCGATTTTTCCGGCTGTTGTAGCCTCGTATGACGGCGATGTTCCACGCACCTGTCATGCACTGTGCGAATCGAACGGACAATCTAAGCCTTCCCATATTGACACGGAATTTTGTATACTACGGGTTTCGTAAGCCCCAAATAATCTTTCACAGAGCCGAGCAGAGCCCTAATCTTAGAGTGTGGACGGAACACACTCTTGAAATTCCTTAAAATTCGTTCAGTCTTAAACGATAAGCCTCCAGCATAAGGAAGAAAGGCCACAGACCTACGTTCCTCTTCATACACCTCCGGAGATGGTCCAAACACTATAGCCCGACGAATCTGCTTCTCAGTGTATCCATTTTCCTTAAAAACAATGGCTGTTTTTTTTCGTGTCAATGTGGGAAAGCTTACATTGTCCGTTCTATTCGCACAGTGCATGACAGGTGCGTGGAACATCGCCGTGACACGAGGCTACAACAGCCGGAAAAATCGGCAGTAGCAGAACACTGCCTAAATGAGGGACACGGTATGGAATTTGATGAAACTGTGGCAGTTGCCAACATTTCCGGTTTTTGGAACAGTGTCTATAAAGAGGCGATTGAAATTAGGTTGGCTGATAATTTAATCAACAGAGACAATGGGTTTCCTCTTAGCAACACGTGGAATCCTGTATTATCTCGCATCGAAACTGAACGTTCTTCGGTGCGGCCCTGAGAGCGATATATCGTTGCCAGCAGTGTTTCACTAAGGGCGGCGCCACCTCCCTGTCATGGAAAGCAGAAACCGTGATGGGCGTCGCATGCGCCGTGTACTGAACCGTGGCCTATATAGGACGTCGATTTGCAGCCTGGCGTCAGTTCTAGTGGGACTCATCAGCAAAAGCAGCATTTTCCTGAGGATGGCGGCCAGTTGGATCGCCGAAATACCGAGTCAAGTTGATTTTAGAATCCGGCAGCAAACCCGAAGAGACTTTCAATACATTGCTACATGATTCTCGTTTTAACTGAGTATGCAAAAGCTTCAATACGTTTCATTTTCTTCGTAATGCTTACACGTTATGTGCTTCAAATGGCTCTAAGCACTATGGGACTTAACATCTGAGGTCATTAGTCACCTAGACATAGAACTACTTAAACCTAACTAATCTAAGGATATCACACACATCCATGCCAGAGGCAGGATTCGAACCCGCGACCGTAGCAGCAGCGCGGTTCCAGACTGAAGCGCCTAGAACCGCTCGGCCACAGCGGGCGGCGTAATGTGCTGCGAAAACCACATGTAACATGCAGCACTGTTGTATGAACTGTGATGCGACAGCGAAATCGATCGTTCCATGCGGGCAGTGAAAACAGTCAGGGTGAGCGCAGTGTCGGGGCGTACGCGCGGTTTATGTTGTTCAATGGTGCTAGACAGAATCACAGGAAAATTCATGGCGTATATATATTTTGTCGACTGAAACTAAACTTCGAAGTGGACCTTATGATACGAAATGGTAGACTGTGTGGGTGACGAGAGTTTTGTGGAGCAATGTAAACAGTAGTGACGATGCTTCGCCAAATATATACTATCATTGTCGTAGTGAGAACTGAACTGCTTGCAGCTAACCGCTGAACTATTTGCAGCTAACCGAACTGTACAAACTAATACACTTTCGAGTTACTACCTCGTTTGCAACTTAATGACCTGCCACGCACGTAAACGTTTAAGTGTCGCGGCAGGGTTTCAAACTGTTATTACGTGTGGTACCGTTTTCCGCCAGAACGGTGTATTCACGACCGTGGCACTCACGCAATAACTGGACGGACCGTGAATTCGCAATGGGCGAGTCAAAGTGAATTTTATGCTGTTTTGAAACTGTATAACATTGGTAACGGAGTCATGATTGTAAGAGACGTCACTGACGAGCACATAGGAACTTGGATGTGCACAACAACAACTACGTCTAACCGGCCTATGACCAAAGTTATTATACGAACGATAATATTACCGCCTTTAGAAGCCTGTACTAAGCAAGAGGATGCACCCATGGGAATTTCTGTACTGGTGGAAATACAATAATAACACCGCCAGAATCATCAAACCGCCACTGATGTCACAACGCATTCTCTACAAATAGATACGACCCAAAGCATTTCAGACTGTTTATATTGCAATTTCTTTTTCTTTTGTACCTAACTTCTCTCAATATTTACTCCTTAAAAATGAAGTTAGTTGCTGTAAAGTCTGTTCGTAAATCTGTGTTGACATTGTTGAGCCCACCCTTAACAGTAGTTATTACTAGTTATTTTATGTCTTATTCATTTGTTTTGTTGTTGTCGTTGCATGTGTTTTTTTAGGGTATTCTTTTAGAGTGTGTATTTCCATGCAAGGCACGAAGTCGGCGGAAAGTTTGATTTTGATAGCTGTCAACTACGTAAATTATTTTTACTTTCAGTAAGACATATTACGGCCTTCTCATTACCAAATGCAAGTTTTTTTTTATTTATTTATTTATTTTTTTTTTTTTTTGCTCTTTCAATTATAAATGACCAAAATTATAATGGAATCCTTAATTATTCACGAATTTTTGTGGGAGTTTTCGTGGTTGGTTGGCTGGATGATTAAAGGGACCAAAGTACTGGGTTATCAGCCCATTTTTTCCTCTAAGAGACAGGTCTATATGACAGTAGATCAGAAATAGCCCTCTGCGTAAAACCCAGGAGAAGAAAACCCCAAGGTCAACCAAGGGTCAGCGAAGCTGAGATAGGGGACAAAAAGAAGAAAGAGAGACAGAGGAAGAAAGGCAGGCAAGGTACCCATGTAGGGAGCAGCCGGAAGCCCCTGAAAGCACATGAACAGGTCTAACAGACCACACGAGAGACAGAGAAAGGAGGGCGGGGGGGAGGGGGTGTGAGGAGAAACGTAAAGGGTGAGGACCGGGCTAGACCACCAAGCCCAGACAGCCGCAGCCCCGTCTGGGCAGAGAAGGCCACACAGACTTCTGCCAACCCCTCAGTGGGCCGATAAGTTTAAAGTGAGTGCGGTTTTCGTGTTATATCTTCTTGTTTGTGTTTGTTGTCATACTCTGACGTGGCTACTTTCGTTAAGCTGGGGTGTAAAACGGGTAAATGGGTTCTTTTGGATTTAAATAATCGAAATTCAGGTCGAAATTATGGAAAATAGAGAATACTTTCGTCACTACCTGCTGGCTGGGCGACCGCACACGCCCCTGAACGCCGTCAGCAACCTTTGTGCGGAAGTCTTGCATAATAAATACGGTTATTACTGGCCCAGCTTCTGATTCCACCCTCGCCACCGAGCGGGATGGCGCAGTGGTTAGACTCTGGACTCGCATTCGGGAGGACGACGGTTCAATCCCGCGTCCGGCCATCCTGATTTAGGTTTGCCGTGATTTCCCTAAATCACTCCAGGCAAATGCCGGGATGGTCCCTCTGAAAGGGCACGGTCGACTTCCTTCCCAATCCTTCCCTAATCCGATGAAACCGATGACCACGCAGTCTGGTCTCCTTCCCCAAACCAACCAACCAACCACCCTCGCCATAGTCCTGGTAGAACGTAACCCACCAGTCCCGTAAATACCATGCTGTGACAGAAGCAATCATCCTGCCTGATAATAGTGTCCGCATTGTCGATACCATTACGAACTAGACAATTTATGCTTGGTATTGCTGCCGGTGTTCATTGCTAATCGTGCTCTTGAACAATAATGGGCTTCCCCCTCCCCCTGTCCATGCTCAATCCTTTTGTTTATACTGACGGTCCACTGCCATATTTTGCATTCATCGTCTGGCTTCTGCAGGCCTTCCTGCATTTCGTTAAAATTTTTTGGCAGTGTTACTTCCCTATTTACGGGGTGATTCTGAGACAAAGCTACAAGTTTCCATGTATCTTGGAGACGGTAGATGTATCAATTTGAAGTGACTGACATTCGTCAGGAAACGGCCGAGTCTAAATGTACAAGCGAAGAATGTTCCGATACCTCTTGACAGTGGAATACATGTACTGGTACTGTTGTTGCTTCCTTTGCAGGGTAGGCAACGTTCAGAAGTGGTGGTAGTGAATCAAAAGAAGAAGAAAAAATTCAGTAAGCATGGCCTTTAAAATAGACACCTTAAGAGCTATAGGCACTTGGTCACGTTCGCTACTGTGAAACACATCTACTGAGCAAGTGCACATAGGTCTTAAAGTCTACATTTTGCAACCCATCTTTACTAGACATTATTTTCCTTGTTTTGGTTCATACTACTATCTCTGGAAGTCGCCTACAATACAATATTAGCAACAGTATCGGTACCTTTATCCCAGTTTTGGTTCATACTACTATCTCTGGAAGTCGCCTACAATACAATCTTAGTAACAGTGTCGGTACCTTTATCCCATTGTCAGAGATATCAGAACGACTTTCGCTTAGAACTTTAGTCTCGCCCGCTTCCGGATGACAGTCCCTTACCTCATATTGTTACCTTTACCCTTCTCTACTGTGCCTAAAAGTTTGTATCATCAACACGGAATAGCCCTATATACGCGCATAAACTGTAAGCAGCATCAAGAAGCCTCCAACGTTATCTACACACTTGGGCTAGTCCTGAAGTTACTTTTAAATCTTACTGTTTTGTCACATTAACCAACGACGAGCTGAGGATGTCCTCAGTCTAACCACGTGTTATCTGATTCACAAACTAGTACTGTATTTACCAGACGATTATGAAGTAGTATGAATGCCTTCGGGAGCACAGTATCAACTATGTAATCCTTATTTACATCCCCCCCCCTCTCCCTCTCGATTTAACTGTGAGCAAAGCGACCTCCGCTCAGCATGATCACCCTCGGGGAAATCAGTTTGATTTTTACATAGGACATTTTTTGGTCTCAACAAAGGTGCGTCAGTGCTACAGAAAGAAAAAATGAAAGCGTTAAGTACTATCGTAATTTTTAACATATTTACCTGCTCAATTGCATGTTTTAATGCAGGTGAAAGGAGCAAAACGGGACTACTTCTGCGGATTCCTCATTAAGGTGACGTTTCATCAAGGAATATCGCAATGTATGTCACGCTTTCTTTCAGCTTACAAATGATGACAATTTAAAACCATATTGACTACTACTCCACTGTGGTTGCTTCAAAAATATTAAAGGGTCTTTCAGAGACCGCCACAAGTCACAAAATTTTGTTGTTTACCTAAATTATTTGATGGAGCTACACGTGCAAAGGTAGAAATATATTTTCAGGCTAGAATGACAGTTCAGTAAACTTTTAATAAAAATTACACGTGGGTATTATAGTTGTTATTTACAGCCTTTGTATGTATCGTGGTCACTGCGAAAGAGATGATGATGACCTACAAGGGGGGAAGTCACCTCCATTTTCTGTCAGCTGTTCACAATGTTTTATTTCTTTTTGATAATCTTTTTTTGTGTATAATAATACTGTCTTGTTGTGATATTAGTGTCTTCTTGCGGTGTGTTCAGTTACCTCCATTGCTGCTGTACCTTGGATCTTATTCACCACCGCTCATGAACTTTCAGTGGATACTTAAAACAGGTTAGGACAGAAAACTAGATTTTGTAATAGAAAAAGGTGGTAATTAAAATGCAACTTGTTTCGATTTAACTATCGTTGTGTTGATCCTGATGTTATGTGTCAGTTCAAACATAAAATAAAAAAATAACGAATGGGACTGGTATCGGTCTCTGACTAATGGCTGCGAAGATTATTGACTCTCTTCTTATAGGCTGACATAATTTGCACTGATTTTTGCTTAGTCTGGTTATGTGCCAAATCATATTGCATCCCTTGAAAGACATTCTTATTACGTACAGGAGGTGCGTTACCGACTTTATTTGGGCAACCTTCTAACTGTTCAAATCTTTATTACATCACAATATTTTCAGTATTTCAATTACAAACGTGAATCGAAGAAAATGGCATGAACTTAAATGCTTGAAAGTGTATAAAATTAGTTAAGAAGTAGATTTTTAGTTACAAATACATTTTTAGAAGTTATGAACAACAGATAATTGTTTCCAGTTTCTTCTCGTGGAAACCCAGATGTACCAAATATTCATGATGGGCTTTGCCCTGATTCTCCTGTAGGGAATTAGTTATTTGGCACAATTTCAGCAAACATAACACTGTACGTTAAACTTGCAACAGAACAATTTCTTAAATTTCAGTTACATTCCTGGTACAAAAATACAATTTTAGTTCCAGTTTATCCAGACAATGTTTTTCCCGTTGTAAAAAGTCGGGAGCAGCTCAGTATTTGGACGCAGACCGTCATCAAACGATTGCCCTCACCACATTCTTAATGCATTTGGCGTGAGGGATACAGACATCATCAAACCATCGACTTCATCTCGTTCTTGATGCACGCCTTGAAGCTTTCCCACTTCTCGCGGGTGGGCTGCGCCTTGAACCTCCTGCGCAGGCGGTCCTTCATGATGGCGACGAACTCGCGCTGGCTCAGCCGGCCGTCACCGTCCACGTCGAAAATCTGGAAGACGGTGTGGACGAGGTGCCGGCTCACACCCGCGCCGCCGCAGATCTTGACGGCGCGGAAGAACTCCTGCTCGGCGACGGGCCGGCCCACCATGTTGAACATGTTCACCGCCACCGTGAAGTCGTCGATGTTGTTGAGGAACTGGCAGAAGGCCCAGAACTCGTCGAAGCCGATCCCCTTCTCCACCTTGATCCTGAGCAGCAGGCGGTCGAGGTACGCCTTGCACTCCGCGGAGTCGAGGTAGGTGTACCGCAGCAAGATCTTGGCGAAGTCCATCTCGGAGATGCGGTCGGCGCCCTTGGAGAACTCGTGGAACTCCAGCTCGACGATCTCCTTCTGCAGGTTCTCCATGAACTTCTCGAAGTCCTCGTAGCGCAGCACCTCTCTGCCGGACTTGCCGAAGAAGTGGACGGTGAGGAAGGTATCTACGGCTTGCCCGCTGCTGCTATCGTCCTGCCCGTGAGCCTCATGCGATGCCTGTCGTCGGCGGAAGTTGTTGTTGTTGTTGTTGACCCTCCAGAACTGGTGCTTCTTGCCCCTCCACGTCTGGATGAAGATGTCCTCGATGATGTGGAACTCGGACTTGTCGACACGCCGGTTACCGTCCGTGTCGAACATGTTGAAGGCGATGACGAAGCCACTGCGGGGCTTGATGAGCACCGACAGCAGAAAGAGGTACTCCGTGTACGAGATGAGTCCCCGGTCGCGTACGGTGCGGAACATGGCTGGCGACCCCGCGTGGAGCGGAGGGGTGGCCTCGCGGAAGGCGACCACGTCCGCCACGCTCAGTTGTCGCCTCTTGAGTCGGGGCCGCGGTTCCTGGTCCAACACCGACTCTAGGAAGTCCTGAGGCGTCATGTAGACCTGCCCGTCGAACTCGACGGACGCGAACTTTATGAACCGCTGTTCGCGGTAGGCGAGCTTCCCGCTGACCGGCCCCTTCTGCTCTTCCTTCGGCTGCTTCGTCTCGTTGGCAGCCTCCAGCTTTCCCGTGCGGCTCGCTGCGTACACAGCCGCAGCGGTGCCGATGGCGCACGCTGCAGTGACCGCCACGACACCCCTACGCTTAGCGGAATTGTAACTTTTGGCTGCAGCTGTGCCCAACAGTCGTTTTGGGATCCTGTGCAGTCTCGACCCCAAACGCACCAGTGACGACATCGTACAGCTATTAAGATTGATATCTGCTTTATCTTCAATCAGCACTCCAAATTACGCCTGTCAGAAGCTTCCTGGTTTCATTTCACTGTCTGATCCTCCAGTCACTTCTACGATAACAGCCATCTGCCGACTTCAGGCACCTGTGAACAAAAAAAAAAAATTGTGTTGAGGTCGAATAACTCTGCTAAGTTTGGGTGACAGAATATTTGTACCAATCCATATGTGGCATACAGCAAATCAGTGCTTAACAGTATTGGTTAAAAACAGTCTTGGTTGCAACTGTAGTTTTTTATTTTTCAACGACGCGTTTCGCCTTATTTTGGCATCTTGAGGTTATCTTTAGTCAGTGTAGCCAAAGGCTGACTAAATGATTCTTCAAAGAAATACCAAATTAAGATAACCTGAAAATGTGTCGTTGAAAAATAAAAAACTACAATTGCAGCCAAGACTGTTTTTAACCAATACTAGAATATTTGTAAATACTAGCTGTGTCTGCCGTGCGCTGCAACATCTATTTTTGTGAGGACGTACATACATACAAATCAGACACATTTACATGAACAGAATGATGAAAGAATGATTTTTTGTGCATTAAATTAAATTTTAAATAGTTTATTCAAGAATTCTGGGATATGTAGTATTTTTGTTGTTTCCATCTTCTGTGAAAAACAGACGTCTTTTTCGGGGGTTTCGTCAAAGTACGTGTATGTTACATATTTGTAGATACACTGACGGAAAAAATCGGCACAATAAAAAATGTAGAGTAATAAAATTTTGGAAATACATTTGTCTGGTAATATACTTAAGTGATTAACATTGAAGACCACAGGTTAATGTAAGCGCAAGATGTTATTGTTGTTGTGGTTTCAGTCCATAGACTGGTTTGATGCAGCTCTACATGCTACTCTATCCTGTGCAAGCTTCTTCATCTCCCAGTACCTACTGTAACCTACATCCTTCTGAATCTGTTTAGTGTATTCATCTCTTGGTCTCCCTCCACGATTTTTACCCTCCACGCTGTCCTCCAATACTAAATTGGTGATCCCTTGATGCCTCAGAATATGCCCTACCAACCGATCCCTTCTTCTTGTCAAGTTGTGCCACAAATTTCTCTTCTCTCCAATTCTATTCAATACCTTCTCATTAATTATGTGATCTAATCTTCAGCATTCTTCTGTAGCACCTCATTTCGAAAGCTTCTATTCTCTTCTTGTCCAAACTATTTATCGTCCACGTTTCACTTTCATACATTGCTACACTCCAGAAACAACTTCCTCACACTTAAATCTATATTCGATGTTAACAAATTTCTCTTCTTTTCCTTGCCATTGCTAATCTACATTTTATATCCTCTCTACTTCGACAATCATCAGTTATTTTGCTCCCCATATGGCAAAACTCATTTACTACTTTAAGCAGCGTAACCCGTTGTTGCAAATGTGAAATGCTGGTACATTATAACTGGCGTAACCCCAGAATGTTGAATGCAATCATGCAAACGTGCATACTTTATGTTGGACAACTGCCTGATGTCAGTTCCAAGCCGGTTGCCTTGGTCGGTCAGGCCGTGCGGTTCTAGGCGCGTCAGTCTGGAACCGCGTGACCGCTACGGTCGCAGGTTCGAATCCTGCCTCGGGCATGGATGTGTGTGATGTCCTTAGGTTAGTTAGGTTTAAGTAGTTCTAAGTTTTAGGGGACTGATGACCTCAGAAGTTAAGTCCCATAGTGCTCAGAGCCATTTGAACCATTTTGAACCTTGGTCGGCCAATACAGGGACGATGAATGCTCTTTATGTATGACGCTGGAGTTGGCGTCCAATGATTTCCTATATGAGCTATATAGAAGACAGCTCTGGTGATCAAACAGTCCGAGGCAACATGTGAACACTCCGTACAGCATGTTGAGTTACAATAGCGGTATGTGGACGAGCAATATTCTGTTGCAAAACACATCCTGGAATGCAGTTCGTGAATGGCAGCACAACAGGTCAAATAGCCAGAGTTACAAATTTACCGCCGCAGTGCGTGGGATGACCACGAGTGTGTTCTTGCTGTCATGCGAAATCGCGCCGCACACCGTAATTCCAACTGTAGGTCCAATGTTGACGAGTTGGTTGCCGGCCCTCAGCTGGCCTCCTCCTAACCAAAACACGACCGTCACTGGCACCGAGGCAGAACCAACTTCCGTCAGAGAACACAACAGACCTCCACGCTGCACTCAGATGAGGTCTCGCTTGACACCGCTGAAGTCGTAAATGGCGGTGTCTTGGAGTCGGTGAAATGCACGCTACGCTGCCTTGGAGCTGTCCTTGAAGTAACTGACTTGTAACAGGTCATTGTGTCACTGTGGTACCAATTTCTGCTCAGACTGCTGCTGCATATGCAGAACGATGCACCAGAGTCGTACGCCAAACACGATGATCTACCGTGTCGGTGGCGCCGCGTGGCCGTCCGGAGACCGATCATCTTGCGACCGTACATTCTCGTGACCAGCAGTCATGTACAGTCGCTACATTCCTCCCAAGTCTTTCTTCAATATCGTAGAAGGGGATCCAGCTTCTCGTACTCCCATTACATGAGCCAGTTCAATCTCAGTGGTCAATTGATAATGGCTTCTTTGTCGCCTTAAAGGCACCCTTGACTAACATCAACTCACCACCTCCAATCTCAAAGGTAACTAATGCTCACGACGGTTACAGCGTGTGTTTAAAGCAAACCTGGTTTGCATCCTTAAAGTGGAGCTACATGCGCCACTCTTATACGACTGGCGCGAAGTTTGAAAAGACACCATCTTACAAGTGTAGAACACGCCTACACACTTTCATTTATGTCTCTCAACTCCTCCTTGACGTTTTCTGTCAGTATATACACTACTGGCCATTAAAATTGCTACACCAAGAAGAAATGCAGATGAGAAACGGCTATTCATTGGACGAATATATTATGCTAGAACTGACATGTGATTACATTTTCACGCAATTTGAGTGCATAGATCCTGAGAAATCAGTACCCAGAACAACCACCTCTGGCCGTAATAACGGCCTTGATACACCTGGGCATTGAGTCAAACAGATCTTGGATGGCGTGTACAGGTACAGCTGCCCATGCAGCTTCAACACAATACCACAGTTCATCAAGAGTAGTGACTGACGTATTGTGATGAGCCAGTTGCTCGGCCAACATTGACCAGACGTTTTCAGTTGGTGACAGATCTGGATAATGTGCTGGCCAGGGCAGCAGCTGAACATTCTCTGTATCCAGAAAGGCCCGTACAGGACCTGCAACGTGCGGTCGTGCATTATCCTGCTGAAATGTAGGGTTTCGCAGGGATCGAATCAAGGGTACAGCCACGGGTCGTAACACATCTGAAATGTAACGTCCACTGTTTAAAGTGCCGTCAATGCGAACAAGAGATGACCGAGACGTCTAACCAATGGCACCCCATACCATCAAGCCGGGTGCTACGCCAGTACGGCGATGACGAATACACCCTTACAATGTGCGTTCACCGCGATGTCGCCAAACACGGATGCCACTATCATTATGCTGTAAGCAGAACCTGGATTTATCCGAAAAAATGACGCTTTGCCATTCGTGCACCCACGTTCGTCGTTGAGTACACCATCGCAGGCGCTCCTGTCTGTGATGCAGCGTCAAGGGTAACCGCAGCCATGGTCTCTGAGCTGATAGTCCATGCTGCTGCGAACGTCGTCAAACTGTTCGTGCAGATGGTTGTTGTCTTGCAAACGTCCCCATCTGTGACTCAGGGATCGAGACGAGGCTACACGATCCCTTACAGCCATGCGGATAAGGTGCCTGTCATCTCGATTGCTAGTGATGTGAGGTCGTTGGGATCCAGCACGGCGTTCCGTGTTACCCTCCTGAACTCACAGATTCCATATTCTGCTAACAGTCATTGGATCTCGACCAACGCGAGCAGCAATGTCACGATACGATGAACCGCAATCGCGATAGGCTACAATCCGACGTTTATCAAAGTCGGAAACGTGATGGTACGCATTTCTCCTCCTTACACGAGGAATCACAACAACGTTTCATCAGGCAACGCCCGTCAACTGCTGTTTGTGTATAAGAAATCGGTTGGAAAGTTTCCTCATGTCAGCACGTTGTAGGCGTCGCCACCGGCGCCAAACTTTTGTGAATGCTCTGAAAAGCTAATCATTTGCATAGCACAGCTACTTCTTCCTGTCGGTTAAATTTCGAGTCCGTAGTACGTCATCTTCGTGCTGTAGCAATTTTAATGGCCGGTAGTGTATTTTATCCGTATCTCTACCAACTTCCGCCCAGCAATTTCATCTAAAGTCTAAGGAAACTTTTTTTAACTCTGCCAGTAACTGATCTTTCTTTCAACAAAAAGCACTGTCGCTGACAAGTGCCTCATTCTCCGCGTTTTGTACCACGCGGCTCTAGAGAGGACGTTAAATGTATGTGTGGTACAGATTCGTGTGGCATGCTGTTTGGCTCCGAAAAACGCTGTCAGTATTATTGGTTGGCTACAGTGCTTTTTCTAACAGTATGGTTGTCGCAATGAACAAAGCAAATATGAGACAGGCTGCCCTTCAGACGTATGTAGTACTTCAAGTTAATCAGTTACAGGAAATAAATACCGACACGTCATTTTAGTACGTTTCTACATGTCACTAGTCCTCATTGTCACCATCAACAGTAGCGGTAGTGGGGAATCTGTTATTCAAACAGTATTTTTATGCAAATAGTGAGTCACGTGTCCATCAAATTTTGTTGAAATTGCTGCAGACGTTCCTGGGTTACCTTTTTATATCATGCTTTTCCAATCCAGACTCTCGTTCATAGAGGTATGTATGTATGTATTGTGTGTTAACCGGGGTCCTAAAAATGAGGGAGAGGCTCCGTTCCCTCCGCAGCCGCAGTGGTCCACAACCCCACGACTGCCACCGCAGTCCCAGTCCACTGCACCCCTCCGCCGCCCCACACCGAACCCAGGGTTATTGTGCGGTTAGTCCCCCGATGGATCCCACCTGCAAGGAACGTCTCACACCAGATGAGTGTAACCCCTTTGTTTGCGTGGTAGAGTAATGGTGGTGTACGCATACGTGGAGAACTTGTTTGCGCACCAATCGCCGACATAGTGTAGCTAAGACGGAATAAGGGGAACCAGCCCGCATTCGCCGAGGTAAATGGAAAACCGCCTAAAAACCATTCACAGACTGGCCGCTTCACCGGACCTCGACACAAGTCTGCCGGGCAGATTCGTGCGGGAACCAGGCGCTCCTTGCCACTCCGGAAAGCCTTGCGTTGGACCGAGCGGCTAACCCGGTGGGCCATTCATAGTGGCGCTAGGAGTGTCTTACTGTCACAGTAATTTTTTTCCCAGATAACAAGTGATGTGTGACAGTTTTGGTAGAAATTTCTTCAGGCGTTAGAGAGAGAGATACTGATACGTCCTCCTCTAGACGTCATGGGTTGTTATCGAATGTTTATATATTTCCCCCAACAATATTTTTATACAAATAATGAGCTGTGTTCATAAAATATTTCATGAAAATTGCGGGCGCGCGGACAATTCACGTACAGCTCATCGTAATCAGTGGAATGAGACGGGACCGCATAGAAGGCGAACAAACACAATGCTTCAGTAGGCATGGTCCTATTGCAGGTAATATAGAGCTACCGTTCTCTGACCTTATAACTGACTTAACTCCGCCAGTTATAGGCTGGCCTACAGCTTAACAAGAACACCGAAGCATGTAGCAACTCGGCATTTTTCACATTAACAAACACTGACAGAGGTGAAATAAGTAATAAGTGACAGATAGAAACCTTGCGATTGAACTAAGGATCAAATTCCATACTTTTCACTCCGCAGGACTGCACTTTACCACTAATTCTTCGAGCCACGAAACTATAACATATTATGAAGCTGCAGTATGTGTGTTGTGAATAAGTAGAATGTAATGTACAAATGCATGGTTTCGCGGCGATATGAATTAATAAAATTTTGTTGGGCTTCCAGCCGCGTCAGGTAGTTAAAATCCCACAAGCTTTCGACTGAGCTCTCCTCAGTCATTGTCAAGTGGTAAGAATGACAATGACTGAGGAGAGCTCGGTCGAAAGCTCGTTGGATTTTAACCATCTGACGCGGCTGGAAGCCCGACAAAATTTTATTAGTAAAATGTAATGTTCGTTCGGACATGCATGCACGTCCGAAGCAACAATGCGTCGAGCTTCTTCAGAACACAGGCATTGCAATTTCGTATTCATCCGCCAACACCGGGATTGCTACTTTAAATGTCTGCCCTGTACGTGAATAACATTAATGGGATTTACGAGTACAGGTATTACTACGGACATATGAACTTTGGGTCTGGTCATGAGTCATGGTCAGGTAGACGACTGTGGTTAAATGGTTCAAATGCCTCTGAGGACTATGAGATTTAACATCTGAGGTCATCAGTCCCCTAGAACTTAGAACTACTTAAACCTAACTAACCTAAGGACATCACACACATCCATGCCCGAGGCACTATTCGAACTTCCTACAGTAGCAGCAGCGCGGTTCCGGACTGTAGCGCTCGGTCACAGCGGCCGGCGACTGTCGTTAAGGCGGCCGCCCGCGTAAAGCGTGTAATCCGAGTTGAATTGCCGGTCGGCCACAAAGTTTCCTTGTATTTCCATTATGAAACTGGGAAGTGTTCATATTCGCAACTGCGAATACATTTCATGTATAACATATTACTCTCGCAGCCGCTGAAGTCACTGGGCGCGGTGGCTGATGTAAGGTAACATCGATACAAATAGAAGATACTCGACGGACAGTGGGACCTAACCCGACTTCGTTAGCTGACAACACTGAGAGCTTGGTATGCTTGTGTATACGAAAGCAGCCCACCCGAAACAGAACGCAGTACAGCAAAGACAATGTACGTTTGCGGTAATTCCAGTGTACATAGTATTCTTTTCTGGGCTAGGGTTTGTAATAATCCGAAATAACTAACTATCGGTCCAAAGCAAAACACAGTCTTGTTGCTTTTCATCTTATCTGTAACTCTACCTCTAGATCTATCTCTACATGGTTACTCTGCAATCCACATTTAAGTGGTATGCAGAGTGTTCATAGAATCACTTTCAAAGAATTTCTCTACCGTTTCACTATCTAATAACACATCTGCAAAATGAACACTTAAATCTTTCTGCGCGAACCCTGACTCCTCTTTTTATTACGATGGTCATTTTGCCCTACGTAGGTGACACTCAACAAAACATTTTCGCATTCGGAGGAAAAAGTTAGTGATTGCAATTTTATGAAAAGATTTCGCTGCAGGCCGGCCGCGGTGGTCTAGCGGTTCTAGGCGCTCAGTCCGGAACCGCGCGACTGCTACGGTCGCAGGTTCGAATCCTGCCTCGGGCATGGATGTCTGTGATGTCCTTAGGTTAGTTAGGTTTAAGTAGTTCTAAGTTCTAGGGGACTGATGACCATAGATGTTAAGTCCCATAGTGCTCAGTGCCATTTGAACCATTTCGCTGCAAAAGAAAACGTTTTTCTCCTTATTACTGTCACCCTAATTCAAGTACCATATCCATGACAAACACTCCCTTATTTCGCGATAATACAAAACGAACTGTTTCGTTGTCCTCCGTCAACACTATCAGATACTGCGTAGCAGCATTACTTCAGAAGAGGACGGACAAGCGTTGTGTAGGTAGTCTCTTTAGTGCATGCGTTGCATCTTCTTCGACAATTTAAAAATTATGCGAGTCATCATGCAACCGGAATTTATTGGACTTCTTTTGGTACCCACGTGAAAAACCTCTCAGTTTTTATTGCTTAAGGTCAACGTCACTTTTGGCACCATAAAGACATCTTGTCTACGTAATTTTGTAATTGGTTTTGATCTTATGAAGACTATACTATACGGTAAACAACAGCATCATTTGCAAAAAATCTACCAACGCTACTTAGATTGTCTCCTAGATCCTTTATACAAACTAGGAGCAGTTGAGGGCCTGTAACATCGTTGGGAAACGCCAGATATCATTTCTGTTTCCATTAGATGGCTTTCCGTTAGTTACAACGAACTCAGACCTTTCTGACAGGTAATCACGAATCCAGTCGCAGTACTGTAACGATACTCCACAGGCACACAACCTGATGAAATGTGTCAAAAGCCTGCTGGAAATCTAAAAATACTGAATCTATTTGAGATCCTCTGTCGATAGCTTTCGTGTGCATAGCGCTCGTTCTGTTTCACGAGAGCGATATTTTCTGAATTCGTGCTGCATAAGTGTCAATAGATATTATTTTCAGAGGTATTTCATAATTTTAGAACACACTGTATGTTCCAAAATTCCGCTACAAACTGATATCAACAAGTTGGGTGCATAACTGAGCTGATTACTCCTGTTTCGTATTTATGTATTAGGGAGACATGAGCAACGTTCCAGTCCTTACGTGAAGATCTTACGTCGAGCGAGCAGGTGTACATGATTCCTAAATACGGAGCTATTACGTCAGCATAGTCCAAAAGGTTACCTAATTGGTATATAATCTGAACCTGGAGACATTCATCTATTAAGCGACTTCAGTTGCTTCACTACACCAAGGCGATCTACTTCCAAGTTACTCGTGTTGGCAGTTGTTCTTCAATCTGATATTGGGATATTAACTGCGTATTCTTTGGTAAAGAAATTTCGGAGAACTATGGTTAGTAATGCCGTTTTACTGGCGATGTCGGCATTAACAATTCCATAGTTATCATACAGTAAAAGTACTGATAATCTCTTTCCACTGATGTGTACTTTACATACAGTCAGAATATCTTTGGATTTTCTGCGAGATATCGAAACAGCGTCCGCTGTGGAAACTATTAAAAGCTTCTTACATCTCCTATCGGCCATCTCAACTACAGTCTTCCTGAAGCACCCAATTAATGTTTCATCTTGGATACGTCTTGGGCATAAAACAATTTTATTTAATAAAAGTTGCTATCATATGAAAAACAAGCAGCCTTGTTTGCAATGATGATTTTTTTTATTATTTCCCAATGACATGTTTCACCTTTATTTAGGTATCTTCGTATTTGTCTACAGAAGAAGTACAAAATCTCATAATAGCGACGTGACCCCGTTTAGTGAGATTGGATTACAAGGAAAATATTAAACAACTTACTGATATTTGGTAAAGATGGGTACCTGTGATACTGCCCGTAAAATATCCCAGCAGGTAAATGTCCCTTGTCAAAGCTTTAAAAACACTGCACGATGGCGTGTAAAATCGAATGAAACAGATGACAACGGTATTTTTTTGATAAATTAACCCGCTTTGTTGCTTAATTGACAACCCACACTAGAAGTACCAAGGAAGCAGAAGATTTCCTTATCACGGCATGTGGCGCAGTCCAATGCAAACCAAACAGAATGAGGCCTATAGTAAAGCTTCACATCATAAACATGTCTGAGGTGTATTGCGTATTACAGGACACCACGCAATGTTTTTAAAACTTTGACAAGGGATATTTACCTGATGGGATATTTCATGAGCGGTATCTCAGGTAACACCGCTACCAAATTTCAGTAAGTTAATACATTCTTTGTAATGTAATGACAACAAATAGGGTCACACCACTATTATGAAACTTTTTATATCTTCCGTAAGCCAATCCGAAGGTGGCTAAATAAAGGTGAACGCGTACTTGGGAAATAAAAAGATTTTAACACTGCAACGAAGACTGCTTGTTTTTTCTTACTGACTGCTGTAGCAACCAGGTTATGAACTGTAAAACTGTCCTAAGTTTGTCGTCAGCTTGAAGGTTGGTTCGAACACCATTGTGATTCACTAAGTAAGGCTCTATCTGATGTGGTATGCACTTGCCATCCTCTGATATTTTAACTGACAGACAGCCACATATCGGGGTTCAGTGAAGGGCTCCGTCCATGTGCCAACCCTTCGAAGAACGTCGGGCGAACTGTAAAATCGCGTAACATCAACAGTGAATTCAGTATTCAAGACATGCTTGCCTAAGTACGGGGCGAGATTGATTATAGTCTGAATGGTTGTACAGGGTACAGTGGAGGGCACTCTGAAAATTTGATAAAGATAAATGAAAACTTTGATTGTGTACACAATTGTAAAAAGCACCTGAAGATTCTATGTGTATTCATGTAAAATATACATCCATGCTAATTCCGATAGTTCTTTTGAAAATAAGTATTTTCTTGACATACGTAACAGTTAAAGTTCATCCTGTGTTTCCATCTTCATTTATGTAGAAGAAATAGTCTTGTGAAATCGGATGAACTTTTTTTTTTAAATACCCGCTACCTGGATTTTATGATATTTATTTGGAGTTCTTCAACTCATGTGATTCCAAAGCTGCTTTTCTGCTACGGTTCGACTCACAAATTCAGCCACGCTCATCTTTAATCAGTCAATAAATCCACAAAGATCTGCAGTGCGCAAATGTGGCATCAAATGGTTTGCACGCCACGAGGTTACCAGAATGCTGTAGGGCCACCAACTCCGAGACTCTGATCTTGTAAGCGGCTTACAGCACAGCGTCCTTCAGATTTCCCCCTCCCCACCACCACTTCCCTTCCGCTGTGGAGCACACAGGAACGAAAAGCGACTGCCGGTGCGTAGGCAGCTGTCTGCGGCACGTGGCACCGAAGAAAGCCCACAATATCGCCCCGACACTCCATCGATTCTCCGCATGCCAACAGCCGCCAGCTTCCTCAAGCTTTCCTTCTTCACGTGCGAGCATAAAAGATGTTGTTTATTCTCATCAAAAATGGCTCTGAGCACTATGGGACTTAACATCTATGATCATTAGTCCCCTAGAACTTAGAACTACTTAAACCTAACTAACCTAAGGACATCACACAACACCCAGTCATCACGAGGCAGAGAAAATCCATGACCCCGCCGGGAATCGAACCCGGGAACCCGGGCGCGGGAAGCGAGAACGCTACCGCACGACGACGAGCTACGGACTTATTCTCATCTTTTATATTTACATTGCCAGCATTTACAAAAATACTGACTGCGTCCACACACATGTGAACTTTAGTGTCTTTTGCATATTAGAACTGAAACCAAGTTCCTCGAGAAGAAAACGAAAAATAAAAATCTGCACACAAAGTCTTGTGTTTAGAACATGTTCGTCCACCAAACTTTTTTTCCAAATTATATATTATCAAAATCATCAACTGAAACTAAAAGTTACTTTTAACAGCCACGCCACCACCACCACCACCACCACCACCACCTTCATCATCCTCGTATGGATTTATATCGATCAATAAGACTTGTATGTGTTGTGTGTACGACTTTGGTGCAGCCTGTGATACAGTCAGACGCCGTCTTCCCCTTCTCAAATTCCATAGTTTCCCATCCGTCCGATCTTCTTTCCGAAACCCCCTTGAATTCATCACATCTTTAACATCTTGCATCCATCTTCCAGGAAGCCCTCAAGGTTTTCTTCGCTCAACAGACGTCTATTTACACATTCTTTTCGACCATCTGTTATCATTCATTCGTTGGAGTTGGCAATACCAAGTTAATGTTTTGCTATCTACGACCTCGGGGAGTGGCTCTCTTTACGCACTAATTTCCTGTATTCTGTTATTTGTCACGTGTTCCAGTCTAAAGACACGACAACTTCTTTGTCAAAAATCCATCTCAAGCGACAAGAATTAATTGTTTTCTTCTTCGGTTAGCTCCCGTATGCCACCACTGTATGTGGTGATGTTCTCTACGATTGACTTATGCCGCAACACCTTCGTTGCCTTTATAATTTTGTCACTCCGTAGAAAGGAGTTAAGTTGGCCATTTACTCTTTTTCCTCGCCCAGTTTTGTGTTTGTCTTGTGTGTTTATTCTATTTGCTGTAAAACTGACACCCGCGTATTTAAATGCATAGACACGTTTAATTTTTCAGAGATTCCTACACACAAATCTATTCGGTCGTCTTTACCCACTGTCACGTATTCCGTCTGTTTTGTGTTTACTATCAGGCCTGTTTGTCAGCATCCATTTTGTGTACTCTTCGTGCAGTTTCCTGAACACGTAACACGAGTCGTCTGTACTCTTCCCCGATGACCAGATTCTGTCAGCGGGAGGCTAAGTATAGAGCATTTCTTGTCCTATGGGGATTCTCATTCCACGACATTTCCTCCTCAAATTTTGCAAAACTATTTCTAAGTACGCTTTAAGTAAAATCGGTGCTAATGAGCAGGCCGGCCGCGTGGCCGAACAGTTCTAGGCGCTTCAGTCCGGAACCGAGCTGCTGCTACAGTTGCAGGTTCGAATCCTGCCTCGGGCATGGATGTGTGTGATGTCCTTAGGTTAGTTAGGTTTAAGTAGTTCTAAGTTCTAGGGGACTGATGACCTCAGATGTTAAGTCCCATAGTGCTTGGAGCCATTTGAAACTTTTTTTAACTAATGGGCAACCTTGTCTTAGATCCTTATTTATGAAGAATTCTTGAGAAATTTTGTTGCCTACTTTAAACGTACTGTCGCAACCCTCGTTTAAGTTTCTTATTGTCTGGGTTCCTCGTCAAAACGTTATCTACTAACGAAGATACCACATGTCAATCGGATTTTTAAAATTTTTTATATTTATGGTACGTGAAGATTACTAATCAAACAACAATCTTTCAAAGCAATTCAACGCATATCTCAAAAATTCTCGAAGAAATCGGCTTTGAAGTTTTCCTAATATCTTTAATTCGCTAAAGCTAGGACGAGTTTTTGGTGGGCTACTTGGTTTGCTCTTTAACAGAATGCTAGCCTCCCATATAAGTGGCACAGGCTCGGCTCGCTGCCGCTGCAGATTTTTAGACAAAAATGCACGTTCGATAAGTATTCCCGTGAAAGTAAGAAACATAAAGATAATAAATTTACGTCTGTAATACTTTTAATCCAAATAATCTTCATTCACAAACATATGTAAGACACTGGTATATAATAATTTATATTTCTAACGAAAATTGGAAAGGTCCGAGGGCTATGTAATTAGAAAAGGAAGGGACGCATTTTTCATAAATAATGAATTATATAGGGCTTAATTAGCGTATATATATATATATATATATATATATATATATATATATATATAATCATGAATTTTGTACTTAAATGATGTACGTATTAGAACCAAACGGGAATAAACGAAAAAAATGAAGACCAAAACTGGAACCAATGATCAAACGAGTACCAGATTCCAGAGCTACCTAATTTTCTTTCTTCTCCATCTATTTTACGCTGCAGAGAACTGCTCTGAGAATGTATAACTTTGTTTAAAAATTTGCGTCAGTCGGGAATCGAACTAGACTGCCCACATGGCAGGAGCGCCGTCTACCACAGAGCCACGTGGCCCATCGAAAAAATCGTCCTAGCTTTAGCAAATTAAACGTGCTCGGAGAACTTAAAAGTCGAGTTCCTCGATAATGTTTGAGAATTGCATGAAACTGCGTTTGGGGAGGCATATATGAGTTTTGCATTTTACGTAAGATAAAAATAAAAAATTATAAATATCTGATTGTCTTATAGTCCCCTTTTAAGTTCCCTGCACAACCCTTAGAATGTTAACACGAACTGCGAAGCACCGTGTATATTCGGCAACCCACTGTACGTGGCTTAGTCGTAATATCGTTTTTCTGTCCTACTCCATTCGCATGCCATCTATGTGGTGTTTTATGTTATGTAAATAAGACAAGAAAAGGAGCATGTGACCACTGAAGGAAAGATATACACAGTTGTATAAATGTAAATTCCTCCCGTGGCCAAATACTCTTTTACTTGTATTTACGTCACATACACTGATCAGCCAGAATATTATGATAATCTACCTAATAGCCGGTATTTCCAGCTTTGGCACGGATAACAGCGGCGATGCATCGTAGCATGGAAGCAATAAGACCTTGGTAGGTCACTGGAGAGAGTTGGCACACCTGCATACACAAGTTACCTAAATGAAGGGAGGAGAAAGGGGGGGCGGGGGGGGGGGGGCATGAGCTCTGACGCCACGTTCAGTCACATCCCAGACGTGTTCGATCGGATTCCAGTCTGGCGAGCTAGGAGGCCCAGCACATCAGCTGGAACTCGCCAATATGTTTCTCGAACAAACCCATCACACTCCTAGCCTTCTGACATGGCACATTATCTTGTTGAAAAATTCCACTGCAGTCGGGAAACATGATCGTCATGAAGGGGTGTACGTGATATGCAGCCAGTGCACGTTACTCTTTGGCCGTCATGGCGTGTTGCACGAGTTCCACTGTACCCATAGATACCCACGTGAATGTTTCCCAGAACATAATGGAGCCGCCGCCAGCTTGTCTCAACCCCACAGTATAGGTGTCAAGGGGCTGTTCCTCTCAAAGACGACGGATTCCTGTTCTCCAATCGGCATGGTGAAGAATGTATCGGGATTCTTCAGACCATGCAATGCTCTGCCACAGCACCAACGTCTAGTGCCGATCGTCACGTGCCCATTTCAGTCGTAGTTGCAGATGTCCGTGTTAACATTGGCACATGCATGGGATGTCGGCTGTGGAGGCCCATCGTTATGAGTGTTCGGTGCACTGTGCATTCACACACAGTTTTACGCTGTCCAGCATTAAAGCCAGATGATAGTTCCGCCATAGTTCGCTGCCTGTACTGTTTTACCAATCTGCCCAGCCTAGGGCGTCGGGCATCTGTAATGAGGAGTGGCCGCCCAACCCCATGACGTCTGGAAGTGGTTTCACCTTGATTCTGCCACATGTTGATGACATACCCCACAACACTCGTCTAACACCCTACTATCGTACAGTTACCGAAATGCTCGTGCCGAGCTTCGAGGCCATCACAATCTGCCCTCGGTCAAACTCAGATAAACTGCGAGCCTTCCCCATTCTACACATGGACACCACGCTCACTGACACTACATGCACAGTGCGTGTGTCTGAGTTGGGTTGTTTGGCAGAAGAGACCAAACAGCAAGGTCATCGGCCTCATCGGATTAGGGAAGGATGGGGAATGAAGTCGGCCATGCCCTTTCAAAGGAACCATACCGGCATTTGCCTGGAGCGATTTATGGAAATCACAGAACACCTACATCAGGATGGCCGGACGCGAGATTGAACCATTGTCCTGCCGAATGCGAGTCCAGTGCGCTAACCACTGCACCACCACGTTCGGTGCGTGTGTCTGACTGTCATTTCCCGCCAGGTGACGCTGGTACCACGTGGACGGGTTTATATCTATAGTGGGTTGGTGTCACAATGTTTTGGCTGATCAATGTAAAATACCACATAGTTGAATGGAATAGGACACAAAAACGATAATACTGATGCGAAATACCCTCGCTAAGTATCGTATAGTAGCTTGCCGAGCGTCTGCCACGTAAGCAGGAGATCCCGGGTTTGAGTCCTGGTCGGGGCACACATTTTCAACCTTCCTCGTTGATATTTATCAAGGCCTGTAAGCAGCTAATGGTCTGGATTTCATTGTAAATTTCATTGATAAACTTCATGCTGCTCGACACCTATCATCTTCTACTGGAGAAACAGACAGTTTTCCAACAATATCACATCGCACAGTGCTGCCAGTACCGGACTTCTGTACGGATGCCAGTAACAGAACCTTTTAGGGTCCACGTTCCTGTTCAACAGTCTGGCTCCTTTGGAGATCCACCGACCACACGCGAATAGGTCATCAAGCGTCATCGGAGAATTCGGAGTGTGACCGAGTACGCTCCAGCAAGCCTGCGCGAGACCCACTTCGTGCTGGATAACGGCAGTGTTTGCTCGCCGGCAATCCGACAAGGCGCCAGGATCGGTGACATCACCTCCTTGGCGTGAAAACGCTGAGCTGACTCGACGGACGTCAGCTAGAATCCAACACGCAGCTGAGTGAGCAACAGCCGAGGCTGGTGCGGAAGGACGACGAGTTGTCAACATTGCGAATAAATTACTGAACTCTGATAATGATCTAACACTTATCCTGACTTCATGCAGAGGTATCTCCGCTCGGCCCTCTATAACTGGAATGGAATAGTAATAATTCATCATAAGTAAGCTGGCATACCGAGGAAAGAGTATCCGGCGGGAAGTTTCGACTTTCTACAATATACTGGCGATGAAGAACTTCCACAAAGCAGAAAGCCTAAACAAACAAGAAATTGAACAGAACACTTTTGAGGAGACATAATAGCTGACAAACAGAGAGGGAAATCAGCGAACCTGTCTTTCATTGTATCCCATCATTAGCGATCCGTATGCATCCCCGCCACCGCAGCCCTGTTACGTGATATAACACTAATTCGAACCCACAATTCGTGTCACAGGAAACACAAATCCTCTCCGTCGAGCGCCGATCACCTAATCAGTGCGCGGTTGGGACACAAGCGAGATGCTTCTAGGAAATTGCCACCTCAGTTAATTAACCGAAACGTCCCGACATTGCGTGTTCTATACGTCCACCACATCTAAAAGCTCATCTCTCCACATAGGAGTCAAAAGAAATATTCTTCCTACCATTATTAATTCATAAACGCAACAAAAAGGAGTATCTGTACTGTCAAATATATCGTGGTTTTGCCCGGATCCACGTTAATATCCGCTCTTACTGAATCTCTTATCCGAATTATTCATTCACTGTCAGACTGACCGTGAATTAAATGCCATGAAGACCGCTATCAAAATACATGAACTGAACGCCAAACTGGTTAGTACGTACACTTCCTAAGAGCAGCATTTCACTCCTCCGTCAAAAACATGAACAACCTGCGATTCAATGACAAACAAATGCTTGGACAACAAAGTAAAATTGTCAACATATCGTCAACAAAGAGATGGAAACTGTTCGTTTCCGTCCAGAAGTCGCAGGAGATACACTCCTGGAAATTGAAATAAGAACACCGTGAATTCATTGTCCCAGGAAGGGGAAACTTTATTGACACATTCCTGGGGTCAGATACATCACATGATCACACTGACAGAACCACAGGCACATAGACACAGGCAACAGACCATGCACAATGTCGGCACTAGTACAGTGTATATCCACCTTTCGCAGCAATGCAGGCTGCTATTCTCCCATGGAGACGATCGTAGAGATGCTGGATGTAGTCCTGTGGAACGGCTTGCCATGCCATTTCCACCTGGCGCCTCAGTTGGACCAGCGTTCGTGCTGGACGTGCAGACCGCGTGAGACGACGCTTCATCCAGTCCCAAACATGCTCAATGGGGGACAGCTCCGGAGATCTTGCTGGCCAGGGTAGTTGACTTACACCTTCTAGAGCACGTTGGGTGGCACGGGATACATGCGGACGTGCATTGTCCTGTTGGAACAGCAAGTTCCCTTGCCGGTCTAGGAATGGTAGAACGATGGGTTCGATGACGGTTTGGATGTACCGTGCACTATTCAGTGTCCCCTCGACGATCACCAGTGGTGTACGGCCAGTGTAGGAGATCGCTCCCCACACCATGATGCCGGGTGTTGGCCCTGTGTGCCTCGGTCGTATGCAGTCCTGATTGTGGCGCTCACCTGCACGGCGCCAAACACGCATACGACCATCATTGGCACCAAGGCAGAAGCGACTCTCATCGCTGAAGACGACACGTCTCCATTCGTCCCTCCATTCACGCCTGTCGCGACACCACTGGAGGCGGGCTGCACGATGTTGGGGCGTGAGCGGAAGACGGCCTAACGGTGTGCGGGACCGTAGCCCAGCTTCATGGAGACGGTTGCGAATGGTCCTCGCCGATACCCCAGGAGCAACAGTGTCCCTAATTTGCTGGGAAGTGGCGGTGCGGTCCCCTACGGCACTGCGTAGGATCCTACGGTCTTGGCGTGCATCCGTGCGTCGCTGCGGTCCGGTCCCAGGTCGACGGGCACGTGCACCTTCCGCCGACCACTGGCGACAACATCGATGTACTGTGGAGACCTCACGCCCCACGTGTTGAGCAATTCGGCGGGACGTCCACCCGGCCTCCCGCATGCCCACTGTACGCCCTCGCTCAAAGTCCGTCAACTGCACACACGGTTCACGTCCACGCTGTCGCGGCATGCTACCAGTGTTAAAGACTGCGATGGAGCTCCGTATGCCACGGCAAACTGGCTGACACTGACGGCGGCGGTGCACAAATGCTGCGCAGCTAGCGCCATTCGACGGCCAACACCGCGGTTCCTGGTGTGTCCGCTGTGCCGTGCGTGTGATCATTGCTTGTACAGCCCTCTCGCAGTGTCCGGAGCAAGTATGGTGGGTCTGACACGCCGGTGTCAATGTGTTCTTTTTTCCATTTCCAGGAGTGTATAACGATCAGTCAAAACTAGACAGAAGCAAAAAACGAAGTGAAACGCGTATTATTTCAACTGTAATCGTCATTACTGCATACATTTATTTCACTGTAAGACGGTCAGTGCCTTCATGAAAAAAGGTTTGCCGTTGCCTACGGAACCATGATTGCACCCAGGAGCGCACCTCTTCGTTCGAGGCATATCGACGACCACGAATGTCTTTCTTCACTTTTTTTGTGAAGTTTTCATTTGCCACTGTGCGTTTATGATGGAGCCGTGTTCCAGAAAGTCAATAAGTAGCGGGCTCTTGCAGCCAAAGGAGGTGGTCATCATGACTTTCCCGGAGCTGGTGTGCCTGTTGTTTCGACTACGTTGCAGAGATTTCGTTGGGAATCCCTTACACGTCCTCCATACAATACTGATCTCTCCCTGTGCGATTTGCATACTTTGGGAGCCTTGGAGAAAGGCACCTGTGGCCGCCGGTTTACTTCCATAGGCACCCAAAACATTTCTCCGTTAAGGCAATGAATGTCTTGTGCCTCAGTGGGATAAATGTGTTAACAGTTACGGCGATTACTTTTGAAATAATAAACTGTTTTCTTACCTTTTTTCCATCTTACTCGCTTTCATTTGAATGTCCCTTTTAGAATTGTCATATTCAGAGTTCCGGAGGAAGGGAAACGACCAGGGATTAATGTGCCGTAGGCGTTGAGATCATTACAGATGCTGAAAAAGCTCGCGTTGGGAAAGGAAGACAGGGAAATCAGCTCTATCCTCTCCAAAGGAATCATCACTATATTTGCATTAATCGATTTAGAAACCCACGGAAAAACTAAATGTGGGTATCCGTACGGCACTGAATCCAGAACGTTACAACAGGAACTGCTGTGTCTAAGCACTGCGTCGCCAAGGAACCAAAACAGGGAACTCTCCTGAAACGGGAAAACAAACTAGGATGAAAGACGAAAAGGAGCAAAGTGATAAACAAGGAATAATATGCGGGAGGAGGAGGAGGAGGAGGATGAGGAGTAGGCAATTTCAAAATAATCGCAAAAATAGATGCGCATGGGTAATAGCGAATACTACTATTCTGCATTTGATAACTCATCCAAACGATTACTGTATTGCTGAAGAATACTTTACTAGGTATACCTTTGACGAAATTATTCTTTTACATGACGCGTGAAGACGCTCCAGTTAAAGCACGTAGCCATAGACAGAAGTAATTTCAGTGGATCATTAAACCAGAACTATGCATGGAGGGGACAAAAGTCATGGGATACCTCCTAATACCGTTTCGGGCTTCCTTTTGGCCGGCGAAGGTGTACGAACTCAACATGGAATGGACTGAAGAAGTCGTTGAAGTCCCCTTGCAGAAATACTAAGTCATAGTCCATACTTGCAAAAGTGTTGCCGGTGCAGGATTGTTTGCTGATCTCTCGATTATGTCCAATTAATGTTCAAGATGATTCACGTCGGGCGATCAGTTTGGCCAAATCATTGGCTCCGGATGTCCAGATTCTTTTTCAAATCAGTGCCAACAATTGTGGTTCAGTATCACGGCGCATTGTCATGCATAAAAATTCCATCGTTTTTTGGTAAAATGAACTCCATGAATGGCTGAAAATGGTCTCAAAGCAACCGAACATGGCTATTACCAGTCACCGATCGGCTCAGATGGCCGAGAGGACCCAGTCCATTTCATGTAAACACAGTCCACGGTATTATGGATCTACTATCAGCTTGCACAGTGCCTTGTTGACGGCTTGGGTCCATGGTTCTTACCAAGCGAAACCGGATCACATCTGACCAGGCCACAGTTTTCCAGTCGTCTAGGGCTCACGATCCCAAGAGAGGCACAGCAGGCCATGTCGTACTGTTAGCAAAGTCTCTCGCGTCGGTCGTCTGCTGCCATAGCCCATTAACGCTGAACTTGGTCGCAATGTCCTAACGAATATTTCGTTGTACGTCCCACATTGATTTCTGCGGTTATTTCACGCAGTGTTGCTTACCAGTCAGCACTGAAAACTCTAAGCAAATGCTGCCGCTCGTGTCGTTAAGTGAAGGCCCCGCCGGCCACTGCGTTGTTCGTGGCGATAGGTAATGCCTGAAATTTGGTAGTCCCGGAACAGTCTTGACACTATGGACCTTGGAATGTTGAATACCCTAATGACTTCCGAAGTAGAATTCCCCTTGCGCGCAGCTCCAACTACCACTCCGCATTGTAAGTGTATCAGTTCCCGTCCTGCGGCCATAATTACATCGGCCACCTTCTCACATGAATCATCTGAAAGAAGAAAGCTCCGCCAATGCACCGCCCTTTTATACCTAGTGTACGTGAGACTGCCACCATCTGCATATAGCGTGGTCCATTGATAGTGACCGGGCCACACATGTCACGAAATAAGCGTCAAACGGAGAAACTACAAAGAACGAAACTTTTCTAGCTTGAAGGGGGAAACCAGATGGCGCTTTAGTTGGCCCGCTAGATGGCGCTGCTATAGGTCAAACGGATATCAACTGCGTTTCTTTAAATAAGAACTCCCATTTTTTATTACGTGTTCGTATAGTACGTAAAGAAATGTGAATATTTTAGTTGGACCACTTTTTTTCGCTTTGTGATAGATGGCGGTGTAATAGTCACAAACATATGGCTCACAATTTTGGACGAACAGTTGGTAACAGGTAGGATTTTTAAATTAAAATACAGAACGTAGGTACGTTTGAACATTTTATATCGCTTGTTCCAATGTGATACATGTACCTTTGTGGACTTATCATTTCTGAGAACGCATGCTGTTATAGCGAGATTACCTGTAAATACCACATTAATGCAATAAATGCTCAAAATGATGTCCGTCAACCTCAATGCATTTGGCAATACGTGTAACGACATTCCTCCCAACAGCGAGTAGTTCGCCTTCCGTAATGTTCGCACATGCATTGACAATGCGCTCACACATGTTGTCAGGTGTTGTCGGTGGATCACGATAGCAAATATCCTGCAACTTTCCCCACAGAAAGAAATCCGGGGACGTCAGATCCGGTGAACGTGCGAGCCATGGTATAGTGCTTCGACGACCAATCCAGTTGTCATGAAACATACTATTCAATACCACTTCAACCGCACGCGAGCTATATGCCGGACATCCATCATCTTGGAAGTGCATCGCCATTCCGTCACGCAGTGAAACGTCTTGTAGTAACATCGGTAGAATATTACGTAGGAAATCAGCATACATTGCACCATTTAGATTGCCATCGATAAAATGGGGGCCAGTTATCCTTCCTCCCACAATGCCGCACCATACATTAACCCGCCAAGGTCGCTGATGTTCCACTTGTCGCAGCCATCGTGGATTTTCCGTTGCCCAATAGTGTATATTATGCCGATTTACGTTACCGTTGATGGTGAATGACGCTTCGTCGCGAAATAGAACGCGTGCAAGGAATCTGTCATCGTCCCGTAATTTCTCCTGTGCCCAGTGGAAGAACTGTACACGATGTTCAAAGTCGTCTCCATCCAATTCCTGGCGCATAGAAATATGGTACGGGTGAAATCGATGTTGATGTAGCATTCTAAACATCGACGTTTTTGAGATTCCGATTCTCGCGCAATTTGTCTGCTACTGATGTGCGGATTAGCCGCGACAGCAGCTAAAACACCTGCTCGGGCATCATCATTCGTTGCAGATCGTGGTTGACGTTTCACATGTCGCTGAACACTTCCTGTTTCCTTAAATAACGTAACTATCCGGCGAACGGTCCGGACACTAGGATGATGTCGTCCAGGATACCGAGCAGCATACATAGCACACGCCCGTTGGGCATTTTGATCACAATAGCTATACATCAACACGATATCGACCTTTTCCGCAATTGGTAAAAGGTCCATTTTAACACGGGTAATGTATCACGAAGTAAATATCGTCCGCACTGGCGGAATGTTACGCGATACCTCATACTTATACGTTTGTGACTATTACAGCGCCACCTATCACAAAGCGAAAAAAAGTGGTCCTACTAAAACATTCATAGTTCTTTACGTACTACACGAATGTAATAAAAAATGGGGGTTCCTATTTTAAAAAAACGCAGTTGATATCCGTTTGACCTACGGCAGCGCCATCTAGCGGGCTAACCATAGCGCCATCTTGTTTCCCCCTTCAAGCTAGACAAATTTCGTTTTTTTAGTTTTTTCGTTTGATGCTTATTTCGTGAGATATTTGGCCCGGTCACGATCAATAGACCACCCTGTGTATGTGCATATCTCTAGCCCATGACTTGTCACCTCCGTGTAAAGTATATCAAAATGCCTGACTTTTTTAAGAAATTTTGTGAATGTAGAGACATAATCGTAGGTACAAAAGACGACAGCATTTCGGTTTTTTTTTTTTTATAGTTCCAGTGACCCCATTACTACATTTCTCCTACAGTGGTAAAATATCTTCGCGGTACTTTGTGCTAGATCCATGTACTTCGCATACTACCGGACACGCTGAGCGCTGTGTCAGAGTGATTTGCTGTATACTTACCTGTCCAAAATTATTATTTTTTTTTTCAAGCGTAAATCGGTTCCGCATTAACGCATCAGAATATCTACCAAGTTTCGTTTTCATTCAATGATTACAGCCCACATTGAACTTCTGTGAGTAGCTGTACTTTAATTATAACCACCAGATATATACACTGAAGAGCCAATCACAACGCGAGACTGAAATGCCGGCGTTGCAGCCTCGTGCCGAGTTAATGAACTATTTTCTAGTGATGATACAGGTCGCAAATGCGCGAATCCATTACGTGAGCGACTTTGACAAAGAGAAGATCAAGCAAATCGTATCAGAAGAAAAAATTTCCAGTATACATGGCACGTAAACGTTGCGGATGCGAGCCTATGAGGCACAGCTGATTTCGTTATCAAATATAATCTGTCTGTAAATACAAGAGCGAGCAGCGCTTTTGGTGGGGGAAGTGGCCTTTACCGGAAGAACGCTGCCAACGGCCTACAGGGGCACCCAAAATCTGTTGCCCGTTGTCTGTCTAGCAGTGTAGATCGGCGTGCAGTGATATACGTCGTTTCTGTTCGTGAGATCTTAGTTGCCATTGTCAGTGAGTTAACTCTGTATACTTACTGATGTACTTCGATATCCGAAAGTGACGGATAATAGTCTAGCATTGCAGGAAAATGTGCAGAATACAAAGAAGAGGAGGTCTCTAATGTTATTACAGCGTGTATTAAAGAGTATTTTTTTCCTGCCGTCGTTTCCGACGCCTATGTACAACTAACGCAGCACATACTGCAAGAACCGCGTTCTTGTTTGACGTATTTCCGCTCATAGTTGATACTATACTGCGCACAGTAGATGTTGTCACAGCTTGCACCAAAGCACTACTGGCGTTTCGCTGGGCTTTACGCCGCGTGAGAGATGCGGCCATGTGGCCGCGCGTGTTGCGTGAATTCTGGCAGAAACGCGCGTGGAAAAAACGCTCGTATGGCCGTAGCCTGAGCGTGTATGTGAGACGTTGACTGTGGAAACCCTCACTTAATCCTATCCGTCGATGCTGTCAGTCTTGACGATTCTTGCAAGTCTGACTTTTGGCAACCTCACGGCCAGATTTGATCTCCCGCTCCACCTTAAATCACTCTGGACAGGTGCTGCTTCATCGCTGAACTAGGCTTGTACGGCTGATTTTAAAAGAAAAGAGCAGAGAAATGGTATGTCCAAAAGCCACGACGATTTACATGCACAAAGAAGAATATTATTCCGCTCTATAGCTCCACAGAGAGCCATTCACGTGAGTCGATAAGCTTTTATGGCTGTTCGTCGTGTACGCCCAACGCTACAACAGTAACAGCACCATCGAGGAACGCGCACTCGCAGTGGAGACAAAACTACTCTTGTGCTGTTACGTGCCTCTAGAAACGCATACTGTATTGCAGCTAAAACACAAAAAAGGGGCTCTGAACGTGGATTATGGAAAACACGACTCTCATCTCTGCCACTAAGCGTGTCTGAAGTGTTACGTGACTCGCGGCTTCAGAGGCGACTCATGCCCCTCACAACCTGTTTTGGTATTCGTAGCATCAAAAGGTCTACATTTACATGGTTACTCTGCAATTCACATTTAAGTGCCTGGCAGAGGGTTCGTCGATCCATTTTCATACTACTTCTCTACCATTCCACTCTCGAATGGCGCGTGGGAAAAAGGAACACCTAAATCTTCCCGTTCGAGCTCTGATTTCTCTTATTTTATTATGATGATCATTTCTCCCTACGTATGTGGGTGTCAACAAAATATATTCGCATTCGGAAAAGAAAGTTGGTGATTGAAATTTCGTAAATAGATCTCGCCGCAAAGAAAACCACCTTTGTTTCAGTGACTGCCACTCCAACTCCCCTATCATATCAGTGACACTCTCACCCCTATTGCGCAATAACACGAAACGAGCTGCCCTTCTTTGCACTTTTTCGATGTCCACCGTCCATCCTTCCTCGTAAGGATCCCACACCGCGCAGCAGTATTAGAGCAGAGGACGGACAGGTGTAATGTAGGTTGTCTCTCAAGTGGGTTTGTCGCATCTTCCAAATGTTCTGCCAACAAAGCGCACTCTTTGTTTCGCCTTCTCCACAATATTATCTATGTGGTCTTTCCAATTTAAGTTGCTCGTAATTGTAATTCCTAGGTCGCATTGACAGCCCTTAGATTTGTGACATTTATCGTATACCCAAAATTTATCGGATTTCTTTTAGTAAAAAATGGTTCAAATGGCTCTGAGCACTATGGGACTTAACGCCTGAGGTCATCAGTCCCCTAGAACTTAGCACTACTTAAACCTAACTAACCTAAGGACGTCACACACATCCATGCCAGAGGTAGGATCCGAACCTGCGACCGTAGTGGTCGCGCAGTTCCAGACTGAAGCACCTAGAACTGCTCGGCTTCTTTTAGTACCCATGTGGATGACCTCGCACTTTCCTTTGTTTAGTGCCAATTGCCACTTTTCACACAATACAGAAATTCTACCTAGATCATTTTGTAATAGCAATTGATCGTCTGATGATTTTACTTGACGGTAAATTAAAGCGTCATCTGCAAACAATCTAAGGGGGCTGCTAAGATTATCACCTAGATCATTTATGTAAATCAGGAACAGCAGATGTCCTATGACTCTACTTTGCGGAACGCCAGATATCTCTTCTGTCCGACTCGATGATTTACCGCCTATCACTACGAACTGTGACCCCTCTGAGAGGAATTCACGAATCCAGTCACACAACTGAGACGATACTCCGTATGCACGCAATTTGATTAATAGTCGCTAGTCAGGAACGGTATCAAAAGCCTTCTGGAAATCTGCGAATATGGAGTCGATCTGAGATCCCTTGTCGACACCACTCATTACTTCATGGGAATAAAGAGCTAGCTGTGTTGCACAAGAACGATATTTTCTGAATCCGTGTTGGTTGTCTGTCAATAAGTCATTTGCTTGAAGGTGATTCGTAATGTTCGAGTACAGTATATGCTCCAAAATCCTACTGCAAATTGAGGTCAGTGATATGGGTCTGTGATTCAATGGGTTACTCTTATTTCCTTTCTTGAATATTGGTGTGACCTGTGCTACTTTCCAGTCTTTAGGAACAGACCTGTCGTCAAGAGAGCGGTTTGTAACACGCCCGGGAGTACAAGTGGGTGGGGGGTACCTTTAAAATGGTTGTCGTTTCGTGACCGTTGCGTTTCTTGACCGTGCGCCCTGTCCACACCACGTACCTGGTAATCCCGCGGCGGTCGTACTGTTCAGCTCCACACTGCTGCTAGCTTGCCTGAAATTAATCGAAATATGCAAACGAATAAGGGGAGCCACTCGACGTTAAAGCACAACACTGTTCGACGTCTGGTATGAACATCTATATTCTGAGACGAATGGAAACCACAGGTTGCACTGTTTACACTCTAAATCGTAAATGTTTATGCCAATTAACAATCTTGATAATTAACAGTCCAAAATATAATTCAGACGAGCGAACGCGTAACCGACACGACGCGGGTGATTGTTGATGATGCGGAAGCCGAATGATCGAACGGACGTTCTTACGCTCGTCACACATACAGATATCTGGTAATAGTCCTCCTTGCCACTAGTAATGATACAACACTGATCGTAAAGTTACTTTTTCAGTTCTCAGTTCTCACTTGTACGAGCGTGCGCGAAACCGTCGCGGCGCGGCTGATTGTTGATAATGCGGAAACGCGATGATCGAACGCACGTCCTCACGCTCGCTACAAGACACTGGCACTTGACTGCACTCTTTTATGGTAACTAATTTCTACTGATTCACATCAGTTCATTCTGGGAGACCGAACACGGCGCGGATGATCGATGCTGTGCGACACGCAACGAGAGGATACACAAAACACGTTATTGACGGCACTGCTCATTTTTAATTACTTCTTGACTCACTTTCCTCTGACTCACTTCCATATTTCATCATTTTACTGTAACAGCACTTGTAGCAACACTTCAACTTCCATACTAACAATGCCTCTCATATGCAGAGCTACCCACAACACAACATAACAGTTCCGTGTCCCGCGCTCGACTCTCTACAGAGGCGGCTGCCCGCAAAGATACTCCACAACTAAGCCAGCGATATGACAATACGCTTACAGGTTGTATACGATTGCTAAGAAAGGCGCTATTGTGTTTGCATACTCTGAAAGGAACCTGATTGGTATATCATCTGGACCGGAAGACTTGCCTTTCTCAAGTAATTTGAGTTGTTTCGCAACACCTAATTTATCTGCTTTTATGTCACTCATGCTAACAGCTGTTCTGGTTTCGAATTCTGGAATACTTACTTCATCATCTTTCATGAAGGAATTACGGAAAACTGTATTTAGTAACTCCGCTTTTGTGGCACCATCATCTGTAACATTTCTATCTATATGGCGCAGTGACGGTATTGACTGTTTTTTGCCACTGGTGTACTTTACATACGACCGGAATCTCTTCGGGTTTTCTCGCGGCGGTGCGGGATTGCTAGGATTTTCCTAAGGAACCTTATTTAGTGAGAGAAACTGTAATAGTGCTTCCTTTACAAAGCATACGTTTTTATACGATATGTCTGAATATAAATCTACGCTCGGTGTCCCACTGTGAACTACACTGACTGAATAATAAATCGCAACACCAAGCAGGAGTTGTGCGACGTAAATGGAAGTTTGTGGGCGTGTTTCTGCATATGAAAGATGATGTCTGTTCAAATGTCACGTCAGACGCAGAAGAGTGGCGCCACTATGAGGATGCAAATCAGGTCTGCTTTAAATACACGCTGCAACAGTCATGACCATTAGTTACCTTTGAGATTGGGCTTGGTCGGTTGCTGTAAGTCAAGAATACATTTAAAGTGACAAAGATGCCATTACCAACAAATCACTGAGTTTGAACAAGGTCGTGTAACAGGGCTGCGAGAAGCTAGACGTTCCTTCTGCGATGCTGCAGAGAGGTTTCGCAGGAACACAGGCACGGCAGGTTATTGGTGGCAGCAGTAATCACAAGAATGTACGGCCACAAGGAGACAGGCCTCTGCCGCATCGTACTGAATGTGCATCATCAATTTGAGCAGCAGTTGGCACTACAGAGACACAACGAATTGTTACATATCGGTATTTAAGGACAGCTCCCATGTAGACGCCTTGTACCGTGTATGCTACTGACCTAAAACCCAACACCATTTGGGACTTCAGTGATGTCAAGAGAAAGCTTACTGGAGGGCAGGATGTAGGTCGGTTGTGTTTTCTGATTAAAGTTGTTCGGCCACGGTGCCAACGATGGCGGTATTCTGTTTAGGAGCAGGCCTGAAACCAAACTGTCTGCGTACTTGACACACTGGACGTACAGCTGCAATTACAGTCTGGGCTGAGATTTCGTTTGACAGCAAGAGCACACTCGTAATTATTCCACGCAGCCTGACTGCAAATTTGTGCGTCAATCTGGTTATTTGACCTGATGTGCTGCCATTCACGAACAGCATTCCATGGGGTGTTTTCCAACAGGATAACGCTATTACTACATACAGCTGTTGTAACCCAGCACGCTCTACAGGGTCGACATGTTCTCTTGGTCTGCTCTGTCGTCAGATCTGTCTCCAATCGTACACATGTGGGACAGCATTAACCGTCCCTGTATTAGCTGACCAAGTGCAACATGCGTGGAACACCATCCGTCACACTGACACCCGGCACCTTTATAACACAATGCATGCACGTTTGCACCCTTACATTTAACATTGTGGCTCTTACTCCGGTTATTAATGCACCAGTATTACACATTTGCCATGGTTTACCTCGCGCTTACATTAACCTGTGATCTTGCTATGTTAATCACTTAAATATGTTACGTAGACAAATGTATTCCCGAAATTTTATTACTCCACATTAATTATGTATTGGTGTTGTGATTTTTTTTCCATCTGAGTATATCGCAAATGAGGATACTTCGAATGTACCACTTGTTAAGGTTTCTCCCAGTTGCATTAGTATCTGAAACGTCGTAAGAACAACTGTCGAAGTGTCACTACCCGCGTTGTAGTCTGTCTAATCCTCTCTTAACGGTCCCTAGGGAGTGATACGTTCCTGAGTATAGTATATTCCTAGATTCATAATACGCGTTCTCTAAACTTAATAACAAGCGTCCGCGCGTCAGTTAATTGGCGTCTGTCTTCAGGAGTCTCTCAGTTATGGGAATCATCATTTTCGTGGCGATCCTCCCTGAGTCGAACATACTTGTGTCCGCAACTTCCTGCCTGGTAAAAGTGTGTGCCTGACCGAAACACGAGACCAGAATCTTTGCTTTTGAGACGTGTTTGGGTAGTTAAGTCGGTAGAGCAAATTCCCAGGTTCGAGTCCCGCTCGGCACACAGTTTTCATCCCCGAGGTGGTTTCATATCAGCGCGTACTCAGAAGTCGAGTAAAAAATTCATTCTGAATCCTCTGACCATTCGTGCTGCCTTCCTTTGTTTACGTTCGGCATTCTGTTAGTCCTATTTGATACGGTCCCAGAGACTTTAACAAAATGATACATACGATATTGTAGTGTCTTGTATTATTCTGATTACGACGCAAAGTTCCATTTCTACTACAACGTCTGATCGGTACGGGAACGTACATAATAGACGTACGAGTAAAGGGCGCAGACGCATGGTTGGCGACATGTGAAAGTTTGAGTCTAGTCGTGATTGCGAATTCATGTGATGTGACTTTAACAACTGTGTAGGATGGAAGTAAGCAAATTCGTCAGCAGTCGCATGGCATTTTCCCAGAAAGCTACCAATGATCGAAGTCTCTCAATTGTTTGCCAACGACAGGCTACTTTATACCTCCACAAAGTGATACACCCAGGTATTCGTGTAAATTGGTTGACTCCATTTGTGATGCAGTGGACGCTAAGTTGCTGCTTTTTGTGAACCCCAAAATTCTACACTTCTAACCATTTGGGCCATGTTACCAATTTTTGCACCAGTTGAAATATTGTCAAGATTTTACTGAATATTATGCGACTTTTGTAAGACAGCACTGCATTACAAGTAACTGTATCATATGCAGAAAATCTAAGGAAATTATTAATGTGACTTGTCAGATCAGTTAATAGAAAAAAAATTAACGTTAAAGGTTCCAGCGCATTCGCTTGGTGAACTTCTAGTGTTACTCCCACACGTCCGAAAAAAGGCGAATTAAAGGCGATGACAGCCAATGATTTCTTCACTGCAGATGCACACCTAGCTCGAACTCTTACGGGAATATGCGAGATGCCGCGAGTAATGAGGCTGATGAGAGGGGCCCTAAGTAAGTAATGTGTGGTATAGGTCCAGAATTTGGGTCTGACGGGAGGCATGCTAAGGTAGTCCGTGCGGCTGTAGTGACTACTGTGTCCAGATGCCTTAGTGTTCAGCTCATTTGCCTAGTAAGCAAGAGACTTGCGTTAGGATTCCGGTCAGACACAAATTTTCAACTTGCCCCATTCATATAAATCAATGACCACTGGCAGCTAATGTCTTTAATTCCTTCATTTCTTGAGAACACGCCTACCCATACTGAAATGTTGGCAGCTTAGAACGAAGCTGTACGAACGTAACGCCACATATTTACTATTCAAAGTGACAGAACTCATTTGTTTCTTTTTCGGTAGTCGTTTGACAATGGATCAAATCAAACTACACTGGTTTTGAAAATCGTTGTTCCAGGCAGTTGCGAAGTACGTTATGCAGTTGGACTGTTGTGTGCAAAACGAGCTATAGTACCAAACGTATCAGGAGTGGTGGCCCGTTTATGAGCCTACAGTAATGAGTGAAGGAGAAGTCCGACAGTGGTGTCCAGATCTCAATAGTGGCCGCAAAAACGTGCATGATGAAGAGCAAAATGGCAGGCCTAGTATCCAGGCTGACGAAGTTGTGCAACAACGGATCCAAAAGCTGCCGTCTTATCGACTACTGGGCACTTGTACTCTGGCTCATGAATTTCCTTATGTTGAATGGCGTCGCTGCCTACAGGAATGTCAAGGAAAATCGAAGACATCGCATATTGTGTGCAAATGTCTTCCGATTAACATAAAGAGCAAAGAAATTCAAACGATCGTCCATACAGGGGCCGCTATCGTCAGGTCACAATCTTCTTTCAATTGGAGGTTATCGTGGCGGGCCACGTTAAACCAGTGTGCCGACCGATGATGACAAAAAAGAGTGCAGGTAGCTCTTGAGGTTTGTTACCTTAACAAGGTGACGGCATCTACTCGTCGTCATCGATTTCATCCGAATGTATGGTATACGTAGGGCTTGCCTAGAAGTGAAAGTAACAGGAGGGGGAGCTACAGATGGCCGAGCGTTTCGAGAAAATTGCATTTTTGGCACTGGTCTGGCAACGCAGGAATCATTTATGTTAGCGTTGTATGCAGGCAGCGGTTGGCGCGGCGGAGGGAGCAGATGACGGTAATCAGAGGTTCCTCCCTAGCGAGCCCAAATTTTCATTTTTGTGTTTATCCTACGTTACTTTCACTGGAGACAAGCCGAAATTATGCTCATTATATTTTATTTATTAATATTTCCATAAAAGCCTCGATAAAGTAAGGCATAGGAAAATGGGTCATCGCAAATAAATTTCCAGGAAGGGATTGTTTGGCGTACGTAAAATTTAATGTTTAAAATCACTTTCATTATTTTACAGTTGTTGATTTACTCGTACTGCGGTGGTACTTACAGCGAAAGCAAGAGAAGCAGTAACTTTTTCGGTATCTCCCACATGTTCTAAACGCCACATTTTTTGCTATAAACTGGTTGTTTTAAAGATTCTACAGAAAAACAAATTTTGTTTACTTTTACAAGTGCTCTTCCTCATCGCAGAATTTGGTAGCAAATCACGCCAAATACTAGCGAATAGCTTGTGATGTACAGTGGAATGTATTTTGTTGGCAGTCTTCTCGAGACATTATTTCTTTTTCTGTCTGGATGAAATAAGAGCAGTTTTGAACATTTTCGATCAGATCCTTTACATTATGATAGAAATAGACATAGCAGAGTTGCACTTGCGAAATGCATATGCGAGGAATCACTTGAGCACTGCGCGATGACAATCCTTTTTCATCTCTAAAGAAGTCGTCGTATGATTGTGGATTTGTTTGTTCTCCCTACTAGTTAGTTGAGAAAATTTGTTCTCCTACATCTAGGGCTTAATCACATAACTCAAAAAATTTTATTGTATAAGTTTCCCAGATTTTGCTAGAATAATGACCTCATTCCTGGATTTTGCCAGGTTTTTGTGCGGTTCGCCACCAAAACGAAGTACGTATGTGTAGGAATTTGACGTTCTGCGCTGAAGAGGCCATTAGAAACTGAAAACTAGTCCATATTGATGGATGAAATCGCCAGGTTCATATTCAAAGGAACCATCCCGGCATTCACCTTCAGCGATTCAGGAAAACCGCAGAAACCGATACATCTGGAAGGCCGTATGGGGATTTCACCCGTCGCTCTCAAGAATATCAGTTCAGTACCTTAACCACTATACTGCATCGATCGCTCCCATCACCACAATTTTCGCCGGCCGAAGTGGCCGAGCGGTTCTAGGCGCTTCAGTCTGGAACCGCGCGAAGGCTACGGTCGCAGGTTCGAATCCTGCCTCGGGCATTGATGTGTGTGATGTCCTTAGGTTAGTTAGGTTTAATTAGTTCTAAGTTCTAGGCGACTGATGACCTCAGAAGTTAAGTCGCATAGTGCTCAGAGCCATTTGAACGAATTTTTCCTTTGACGCTGATATTCTTGTCCATTTATTTATTTATTTATTTGCAGCGTCAACGCCAAAGATAATTTTTATTATGAAAGCAACTTAAAAGATATATCAGTGCCAGCAATAAACAGACAAGAGGGTCCAACCGATGTTTTAACTGAATAAGAAGAAACACGCTGGAGAAAAAAAAATACATTTCGGCAGTTGCACGCACACTGTCAACTTAATAAACTATTTACACATCACCTACTGAGCCCATAGCTGCATAACTGAATAATTTAAACCGTTATTATTCCGGAAGTCTCAATACGCTGAAGATGTGCTACGGTTTAATATATTTTGGCGCTTATGTATATACAAACTAGTCACACTATGTTGATGTTACATTAACGATAGTTTTAGAACAGCATGTAATATTACGCTTTCGACTGCGCCACCGCATTTATGTCAGGCGCATTCTCCTCAGCTACAGACAGTAATGTAGTAGCTCGAATGTTCGCTGGCAACTACGAAGATGCAAAAGAAACGCACCATATACTCACTGCACGTCCGCCACATCTATCGTGCAATTCCAAACAGGGACGTCATCCTCGCGCCACACCTCCGATGTACTGCCAGCTCACATTCGCCGCTACGGAGAGAGGACTGTCTGAAAGTGACAACTCCCGCAGGGCGTGTGTAGGGCAGCGCAGCCAGCGTCAGATAGCTTATCGTTCCGTGGATTTGCGGCACTGACGAATTATCGTTCTGCAGAATACCATGCGGCGTAGTGTGACGCAATTTCCTTGTCAATCTGCTGCTATCGCTGATCGAACCTCGCTGCGCCTTGTGGAGTTCGTGTTTTTACCAACAGAAAGTCGTGCATGCACTTATCAACTTACATTGTTTGTTTGTTTCATGTTCCATAGACCATTGGAACGAATCTTTTATCAAAATATTGTAGAAATAGTTAGTTTACAGGATACTTATACGTGAATGCTAGAACTATTAGCGAACATATTTTTTTACTCCAACTCATGCAACTTAGTTTTTCTACAGGCTACCAGTTTTTAAACAAAAATTCGTCCGTGGCGTAAAAGACGTTATCCAGGAGAAAATTTTTTAGAGTAGTTTTAAAACTAGATTTGCTACTTGTCAGTCATTTTATGTTGTTGGGAAAAGGGACAAAAATTTTATCGCTGCATACTGAATATTTCGAGCCACTGACAATTTAATTTTCCATTATTAAAGATCAGTTTTTCTTCTTGTGAAGTAGATATGGACATTCACACTGTTCTGCAATTGTGGCGGATTATTTATGACGAATTTTATTAGCGAATTAATGCACTGTGATGGTGCAATTAAAATGCTTAACTCCCTGAAGAGGTACCTACATGACGACCGTGGCTAAATACACGTATTATTCTTAGTGGTTGCTCTTGTCCAATCAGTACTTTCTTTCAGAGTGATGAGTCACCGAAGAAAATTATTCTGTAAGACATTATTTAGTGGAAATATGTAAAATATGTCATGAGGTTGATTCGTTTTTTATACGACTAGTAATTATACGATGATCAAAAGGAGCTGAACTTAATTATTGGAGCAGCTCAGTAATATGCTTCTTACAGTTACAGTTTTTCATCACTATGCATATGTCCGCCCCCGGTAGCTGAATGGTCAGCGTGACGAATTGTCAATTCCCTGGGCCCGGGTTCGATTACCGCCTAGGTCGGGGAATTTTCTCCGCTCAGGGACTGGGTGTTGTGCTGTCATCATCATCATCTTCTTATCATTCTCATCGACTGCAGGTCGCCGAAGTGGCGCCAAATTGAAATACCGGCACCCGGCGAACGGTGTGCCCGACGGGGGGCCCTAGCCATACAATTAAATAAAACTATGTACATCCAAAATTTAGAGCAGAACCTGTTCATGTTCTACATCAATCGTTTATCTGGTTCTGTTTATTGTGCAGTGTTTCATTAAAATTTAGTGAGATCCCATTTTCAGAGAACCACATAATAATTGTTTGAGAAACCTTTCTAACAACTCTTCTGCCTAATTGAATTTATTACAATACTAATATCTTCTGGAAAAAGTACACGTTCTGCTTGATGAATGTTAAGTGGGAGGTCATGCACATTATATAAGGAATAGGTGTGGACCCAAAATTGAACCTGACAGGATTGCCTTCACGAGTAGGCGATTTGGCTCACATCTTATTCAAAATTTATTTAGAAGCAACGCTTTAAAGCTGGCGCCGAATGTGTAGCAATACCGATATACTTGTAGCAGATGGTAGGAAAAGCAAATCGGTGGAATCCTTAGAACATGTAATCATCACAAAACCAGGATCTTAAAAAACACATGTTCGATCGATGTTGACTACTGCTGGGTTGTCTGCGATCTTTTCCGCGAGGAATTAATAAATGAGCTGGAGAAGATACAAATGAGAGCAGCGTGTTTCGTCACTGGATTCTTTAACAACGGCGAGACCGCCGAGGGGAGACTCAGCAGACTATTGTAGCAGACACTACAAGAGGACCATTGTGGATCATCGTGAGATATACTGTCAAAATTTCGAGGGAGTATGTACCAAAACGTTCATTGAATATAGAACTAAATTTTCCTTGGGACATTTGAGCCACATCTTTATCTATGATAATGACTGAAGCTCAAGAAATTAATTAAAATTTGTGCTACAGCCAGGACATGAAACGCAGGTCTCCTTGCTTACGAGGCATGTGTATTAGCCATTACACCACCATAGTGGCATAGTAATACAACTGCATGGAATACCCTCGTCCAACACTCTCCTTAACACAATCTTCAAGGAGGTGAAAATAAGTTCAAGATGTGACTTCAAGTTTGTGTTAGGGACGGCATTGGAGAAGGATATTCCGTGTGGCTGTGTTGGCTATGCCAGTGCGGTAGTGTAACGGCTAACTCTCTTGCCTAGTAAGCAAGGAGACCGGGTTGAAGTCCCGGCTATGGCAGAAATTTTAATTAATTTTTTACGCTTCAAGCATTATCACAGATAACGGTGTGACTCAATCAATATACTACTTCCTTACAAATACATGTTTCGAAATAAACTCGACAATGAAAACCCAGTGAATATCATGACCATACATTTGCAAGTATGCCGACAATTGTTCTTGCAGGGCACCACTATCGAACACAATAGGACAATGTGGGGTTGGAGGCACAAGGGGTGGGTTATTGGTACACTTCGTACATGTGTGGTGCAAATCGCATTATGGTATCCGAACTGTAATTGTAGATTTAGTTTATGCAACTGAAATATTCAGTTGACCTATGAAGTGTATTAATCACGACATGAACACGCATGCCTTGTGTCCCTGCATATCACGAATGTACGTAGAGACTTCATGAAGTAAGTTGCACATGTCATTCCACGCTAAAAGCATTTCGCACCAAGAGTGGTACACTGTCAGGAGAGAGTTCAGAGTTTTCTGTAGCCACAGTTCTATTGCTGTACGGGTGAGAGATGCACCACAGTGCGCGACTGAAATGATGGGCAACTCGGAAAGTACTCCGAAACTGAAGTACGCAGAACAATAAAATTCGTGTGGGCATAACATCTGAATTTCACACAGATTCAGACGTTAAATTTTGGCGGTATATGAACCAAAGAGCAAGATGTATGAGACAGGCGAAATACCCTCAGACTTCAAGAAGAATATAATAATTCCAATCCCAAAGAAAGCAGGTGTTGACAGATGCGAAAATTACAGAACTATCAGTTTAATAAGTCACAGCTGCAAAATACTAACGCGAATTCTTTACAGATGAATCGAAAAACTGGTAGAAGCCGACCTCGGGGGAGATCAGTTTGGATTCCGTAGAAATGTTGGAACACGTGAGGCAATACTGACTCTACGACTTATCTTAGAAGAAAGATTAAGGAAAGGCAAACCTACGTTTCTAGCATTTGTAGACTTAGAGAAAGCTTTTGACAATGTTGACTGGAATACTCTCTTTCAAATTCTAAAGATGGCAGGGGTAAAATACAGGGAGCGAAAGGCTATTTACAATTTGTACAGAAAGCAGATGGCAGTTATAAGAGTCGAGGGGTATGAAAGGGAAGCAGTGGTTGGGATGGGAGTGAGACAAGGTTGTAGCCTGTCCCCGATGTTATTCAATCTGTATATTGAGCAAGCAGTAAAGGAGACAAAAGAAAAGTTCGCAGTAGGTATTAAAATCCATGGAGAAGAAATAAAAACTTTGAGGTTCGCTGATGACATTGTAATTCTGTCGGAGATAGCAAGGGACTTGGAAGAGAAGTTTAACGGAATGGACAGTGTCTTGAAAGGAGGGTATAAGATGAACATCAACAAAAGCAAAACGAGGATAACGGAATGTAGACGAATTAAGTCGGGTGATGCTGAGGGAATTAGATTAGAAAATGAGACACTTAAAGTAGTAAAGGAGTTTTCCTGTTTGGGGAGCAAAATAACTGATGATGGTCGAAGTAGAGAGGATATCAAATGTAGACTGGCAATGGGAAGGAAAGGGTTTCTGAAGAAGAAAAATGTGTTAACATCGAGTATAGATTTAAATGTCAGGAAGTCGTTTCGAAAAGTATTTGTATGGAGTGTAGCCATGTATGGAAGTCAAACGTGGACGACGAATAGTTTAGACAAGAAGAGAATAGAAGCTTTCGAAATGTGGTGCTACAGAAGAATGCTGAAGATTAGATGGGTAGATCACATAACTAATGAGGAGGTATTGAATAGAATTGGGGAGAAGAGGGGCTTGTGGCACAACTTGACTAGAAGAAGGGATCTGTTGGTAGGACATGTTCTGAGACATCGAGGGATCACCAATTTAGTATTGGAGGGCAGCGTGGAGGGTAAAAATCGTAGAGGGAGACCAAGAGATGAATACACTAAGCAGATTCAGAAGGATGTAGGCTGCAGTAGGTACTGGGAGATGAAGAAGCTTGCACAGGATAGAGTATCATGGAGAGCTGCATCAAACCAGTCTCAGGACTGAAGACCACAATCACAACAACAACAATGAACCAAACGCAGTGTCGCGTCCACGACTACTGAAATGGTTCCAATACGACACAGACGTGGATGATGGTGGTTAGAAGGTCCAGATCTTGCGACATGTGATTCCAGGCTTTTCGGCAGGATGAAAGAACGTCTGGGAGAATCGATTTTGCAACGATAATAACGTTCACCCAGCGGCTGAAGAATGATTCCGTTAACAAGGAGGGGATATCTGCAGCCGAGGAATTTAACTATTGGTAGATAAAGTTCGACCGTTGTTTACAGACACTTTGTGACTATGTAGAAAAATTTAGTCTGGTACAGGGGTTGAGCAAAAATAATGGAAACACCTGGGGGAGTGCACGCTTGAACATAAATAGACATACTAGTCAAGCATACAGATTGAGCTGCTGTTGCTGACCACGAGTGGCAACTGTTCTATGCCCTCAACACGTTGTAAGTATCAGGCGTGTTTACACAGGTGTAGTGGAAAAACATCATCCATTAAGCCGCAACGCGGGTGAAACTGTGGGTTAAATAGTCATGACGGGTGGTCATTGAAGAGTACTGTGTCGGAAAACATGACGACGACAGGTGCAAAAGTCACTGCAGAACTGAGTGTTGCACTCCCGAACCGCGTCAGCACTAAAACAACACGAAGGGAGCAGGACAAGCAAAAAATTGTTGGGCGAGAAGAAATTCCAAAACGATGCAAATGCCCGAAACAGGAAAACGTGCTGCCAAGACCATAAAACCTGGACTATGAAGCAATGGAAGAAAGTCACGGGTCTTTTTTCACACTGTTTCCAGCTTCTGGCCGAGTTTACATCCCAAGAGTTAAACACTGCGCGGGTTCGGTGATGAAGAGGCCAGCCATATCGTGGTATTCAAAGGGGCCCATGGTTACTCTCACGTAGCATTACCGCCATGGATTATGTGACCATTTCGGGTAATCAGTCCCATCCATAGGGCAGTGTTTGTTCCTCAGTGGTGATACTGTGTTCCAAGAGGACAAGCCGTTGTTCAGAGAGCGCGCATCGTCCGGCACTGGATTTGTGACCACGAAGATCAATTGTCGCATCTCCCCTGGCCACCACAGCCACCACGTCACAATATTAGAGAGCCTTCGTGGTCTGCTAGAGAGAGAAGGGTGCGTGATCGCTACCCACCTCCGTCATCGTCACCTGAATTTGCTACTGTTTTGAATGCCAATGTGTTTCCTGCACCGTATTAAGCAGGGTGTTACGTTGTGTTTTTATTGTTTCCATATTTTTATCGCCCCCCCCCCCCCCCCACACTCCTCGTTATGTCTCACTCTGAAGTGTAGTATAGCAATGAATATAAGTTATTTGAGCTGCCATAATAATGTGTATCTTAGTTTCTGTAGTCCCCTCGTGGATGGAAGATGGTAGCAGGAAATTTGCTTTAACGTTGGGAGGTTGTAAGGGACATCAAAACAAATATTTTTCCCTAATGCCATTTTTTCCTACGACGATTATTTAAACCGTTGGGGGCCGTATTACGATCTTCAGTAGTTAGAGGGCGTATTACGCTCTTCAGTTGTAGGCAACTGCTGTCCACCAGTGTAGTATTGCATTGTCTCTGTTTACTAATGGAGCGATACACCTGCAGTGAGTACACTGATATGGTTGGTGCGTACTACATAGCGCACCACAACGGACGAGCTTCACAGCGGGTTTATCAATAACAATATCCTAATCGCCGTATCCCGCATCATACGATCTTTTATGCTGTGTACCAAAGTCTCCGTGAGACCAGGTCATTTAGCAGACTACCTGGACAGGGATGCCGTCGCACGGTAAGAACGCTGCAATTTGAGGTAGCTGTCTTGCAGCATGCGGAGCAGGATCCTTCAATCAGCACTCGTGCAATTGCACGTCACATGGGGACGAATCAGACGAATGTAAGAACAGTCCTTCTAGAGCAATTGTTAAGTCCATTTCACTTACAGCGTGTCCACAACCTGGAACCAGTTAATTATCCATCCAGAGCACAGTTTTCGCAGTGGTACCCGGAACAGTGTGAAATGCATCCTACATTTCCATCCTCTGTGTTGTTTACCGATGCAGCAACGTTCGGGCGTGATCGAGACTTCAACATGCACAATTCGCATGTTTGGAGTGAGGATAACCCACGTGCCACAGTTACTAGCGCTCATCAAGCGCGGTTCTTCGTTAATGTGTGGGTCGGTGTTGTTGGAGACTGTTTAATTGGGCCGTATCTGCTACCTAGTTGTTGTCTCTTGGTCATAAAAAATGGAAAAGTGTTTGTTGGTTTAATTAATTTGCCGCCAGAGAAATCTTCCTCTATCGGTTTAAATACTCCTCATAGGAAAAAAATGACATTAGGGGACAATATTTGTTTTTATGTCCCCTACAACCTCCCAGAGTTTGTCGGTTTAAAAAACTTTTCACCCTGTAGAAGTATTTCTCCTTTTAGCAACATCAGTCTCTCGTACGAACGTGAATACGCTGGTAGGTTCTGTAGGTAGAATATCAAGATGTTCTTACAAATAAACAAATTTTGTCTTTGACCATTTACGAAAGGAGTTTGTTGTTCCAATTCTTACAAGAGAAGCTTTAAAATTGCAGATTAGCTTCTTGGGTAATGTAGTGTAGTGTAGTTTAAGAATAGATATGAAGGCAGGAATGTATAAAAACGAAAAACAAAGGAAACAAAAGGCAGAAAAAAGTGGAAAGAGAATAAAGATAATAGAAACAAGAGGATAAAAAAGGAAGGAGCGAAGTGACAAGCTTGCGAGGAAAACAATTACAAAAAGACAAGTAAAGGAAAAAAGTAAAGAAATTGACCCCAGAATGTGATAATATGATTCATTAATCTAACGAAAGACAGGTAGCAGATAAAACAAATTTGAAACACGTACTACAGTACACCTAACACAAAAAGTTCTGAAGTTATAAGCTGTAACAATATGAAGTTGTTCAGAGGGTAAACCACGACATATTAAGATACAAGAATGTCAGGAGAACAGCGGAATGCAAGTGGATTCGAAATAAGCATACTCTGAGATGAGCTGATGTGTTAGTGGTTAATATTAAGCGAAGGTGTACCTCGGTCCGGAGTAAGGAGTTACCGAGTTTCAGGGGCGGGAAGTTTGCGCCGCCGCGGAACTCTGCGCTGGAGAGAGTAACGGGCGATAACCAGCCGATCATACTCTGTCCCAGAGTTGACGGAGAATTTTACGAGTCCGGTCACAGACCCTCCCAACTCTGCCTCAGCTTGCGCCAAAGAGGCAAGCGACCAACAGGAAATACCTCGGCCCACTTTTAGATAATGTAGACGATGTCCATAAGATATAAAGGGTACAGACGTCTACCGAAATCCAGAGTTATCGTAAAAGTTAAACTCAAGGGCGAACTGAAGCGCTCAATATCACACTTTGCCAACTCATAACCAGACAGTCGCCTTTCATCGCAACCTAGACGTCGGGCTACGATCTCCCCAATCTGCATTGCAAAAACGCATGTAGACGCAAATTAAATAGTGCCAGTGTTCTGTTCTCTTTCTCTTTACATACGTATGACTTCAAACGACGCATCGTCATTCCGTTACGAGAAGAAGCCAACATCCAATATCGGTATGTTCAGCTGAAGCGACTTTTCAGTCGCGTATAATAAAACAAAACGCATTACGAAATGAAAGCAAACCGTTATGAAATAGCAGATTAAATGCTTTTTCCGCAAAATCTGCGAATGTAAAAAATGCAGCAACAAAAACTAAATTCCTTCAAAACTCCAGATCACGCACGTCACAAACAAAAATATCGCAGTGTTTCAGAGACATTGCGTTAAAATCAATTCCAGTTTTTTCTCTAATGCTGGTACATCCTGTGCTGTAACGTAAGTTTTAATTTGATCTGTGGAATGCCTTTCTTGATCTAGCTTTTTACAGTAGTCGTGTCGTTCAAATGTGTCAGTTCGAATATCATGTCATACGAAGCATTATAAGGAATTCCGATGGAGGTACATTTTTCTTGAAAGTGATCGCTTGAGCAACGGAGGTACCTAACGACTGGAAAAAAGCGCAGGTCATTCCAGATCAACACAATAATAGACCTATATCGTTAAAGTCAATCTGTTATAGAATTATGGAACATGTTTTATGCTCAAGAATTATGAGGTTTTTGGAAAATGAACGTCTCGTCTATAAAAATCAAAATGGATTCCGCAAACAGAGATCCTGCGAAACTCGGTTCGCTCTGTTCCTCCGTGAGATCCACAGCGCAGTGGACAACGGCACTGAGGTTTTTGCCGAGTTCCTTGTTTTAGTAAGGCATTTGACACAGTCCCGCATTGTCGTATAATGAAAAAAATACGAGCTTATGCAGTATCGGAGCAGACTTGCGATTGGATTCAAGAATTTCTTGCAGATAGAACTCAACACGTTGCTCTTAACGGAACTAAAGCGACAGATGTAATAAAGGTAATATCCGGAGTACCACAGGGAAGTGTGATAGAACCGTTGCTGTTACAGGGTGTCCCATTTATCTTGGACACCCTAAATTAACTGTTCGTCCAGGTGCAAATTACAAAATGTTTCAAGGAAATGTTCTTTAGCCGTCAGGGGGACATCGAACAGCATGATTGCCTTGGTTGTAGCCTTGTTTTTTACGAAGATGTGAACACTGTATGACTTTTTTAAATGGCGCCCTGTATTTTTTATTCGGTAATTCATTTCCTCTCCTAAGGACCTATTCAGAAATGTATCACAGTGTACCATTCAGTGAAACACAACGTTATTAATTACATAGCACAACATTGACTTTGAGCCCGAGATCACAAACTTGTCCACTTGCTGGAGTTGTCACAAAACAAATGAAAACCAATTAAAAACGTAACACAAAATTGACTTTGACTTTCCTGTACCACAGTCCAGGAGTAGAACATTCAAAGGTGCTCAAAGCGGTGACCCTGAACACCGATACACTGGTGCACTCGTTGAATGAAAGAATTATTTACTGCTTCCAGTGTTGGCTGCTGAAGAGAATTACAAGCGAGCACGATTCTGTTTCTTGGCGGCACTTCATCCAGAAGAGGAGGAAGAATTCGTCTGAGGAAGTTGGCATACGCTGTGCCGTCCCCTGTCCCCTGCTGACATGCAGAATCAGTGGATTCATGAGGCTGTTTCTCGATACAATTTGAAACGAGACTCGTCCGACCAGGCAACATGTTTCCAGCCATCAACGGTCCAATGTCGGGCGGAAGCCAGGCGTAAGGCTTTGTGTCGTGCATTCATCAAGCGTACACGAGAGGGCTTTTGACTCCGAAAGCTCATATCGATGATGTTTCATTGAATGGTTCGTACACTGACACTTGTTGATGGCCCAGTAGAAATCTGCAACAATTTGCGGAAGGGTTGCACTTCTGACATGTTGAACGATTCTCTTCAGTCGTTGTTGGTCCCATTCTTGCACGATGTTTTTCCGGTCGCAGCGATGTCGGAGATGTAATGTTTTACCCGATTCCTGATATCCACGGTAAGCTCGTGAAATCGCTGTACGGGAAAATCCCCACTTCATCGCTACCTCGGAGATGCTGTGTCCCATCGCTCGTGCACCGATTATAACAGCACGTTAAAAACTCATTTAAATCTCGATAACCTGCCGTAGTAGCACCAGTAACCAGTCTAACAACTGCGCCAGACACTTGCCTTAAATAGGCGTTGCCGACTGCAACACCGTATTTCTGCCAGTTTACATAGCTCTGTATTTGAATATTCGTGACTATGCCAGTTTCTTTGGCGCTTCAGTGTAATACGAATGTCTCTCTCTCAGTTGGACTGTACTATCGTCTGTGACTGCAGCACTAGAGTGAGCCATCCACGCACGCTCCTTAAACCGACTTAAAACTTCCGTTTATATTTACCTTGTCCTAATGTCCCATATTCCAAAGCTTTCCTCACCAATATATATTTCAGCTTACAACCTGGGACATAAAGACTGTTCGCTGAATTCAATTTTTGTGATACGTTAAAGCCATGAACCGGTCTAGGACTAGAAAACTGCCATTTGCCTTAAATGGCGGTATTCTGCATTTAATTTTGGAGCTTAAATTTCCACAATAGTTGAGGCCTGTGAGGTAATTATCCGAAGTCAACAGAAAGCAGAGACAATTATTGTACCGCTCCTCGGGTGCGTCTCCGTTACCCCTAAGTATGTCTCATCATTATCTCCATGTCTCTCAAACCTACGATCTGAGATGCTACGTAAAATCCTCTTCCAGGCGTCTCACAAAGCAGTTTCACATATCTCTGTTACGGGAGAGAAAGAGATAAATAGCCCTACAATTCCCTGCCACGTTATTTGGAAAGCCACAATGCATAGGCAAATTGTCGTCCTCACTAGGAAATGAAAATTAGAAAATCCTCATATTGTCATTTTTAGGCCAGGAACGCACTTATTTTTCGTCGTACTCAACTTTTAAGTCAGTACCCTTTATCAAATGGCTCTGAGCAGTATTGGACTTAACTTCTGAGGTCATCAGTGCCCTAGAACTTAGAACTACTTAAACCTAACTAACCTAAGGACATCACACACATCCATGCCCGAGGCAGGATTCGAACCTGCGACCGTAGCGGTCGCGCGGTTCCAGACTGTAGCGCCTACAACCGCTCGGCCACCACGGCCGGCTTACCCTTTATCGAATGGTCTCTAGTGTGTAGATTGCATCTCATGACTATTTCGTATCTCAACGTGTTCTGGGAGTTCGCACTGTTTCTTCAGAATTATTAATTTAATTTTCAAGATTTTTACCCTCCTATCTGGTGACAGTCTACTTGTCATCCTCTACTACCTCACATTTAAATATAATAATTCGTCATTTTTTCATCATATTGATTACAAACGATGTCTATCTTACTGTAACTAAACTCATGTTCGATGTATTTAGTCCACTCATCATTTGTTAAACTCCTGTACCTGAATCAAACAAGAAAACTTACTCGAAAATGAAAGTGTCTTTTATATAGACGCCTTCGGCGACTGGAGAACCTCTTTTCAGAGGTCAAGACAAGAAGTTTTAGTGGATAGATTCGCCGTGCCTATCCTTTCAATTACAAATTTTCCACAGTCGTGACGAAAATCTATTGTAGTTTTAGTATTAATGCACATGTTCCGCAATCGTTATAAGAATGAGCCGATTCAAAAGAGACATTTTTGAACTAACAGTCCTTAGGACAAATAACTGATGCAGTCGGTTTCTATTGAGTTTTTTCCTCATTATAACACAGTAGCAGCGAGATATCAAACTCCCTCAGGTTAGACTTAATCAGCTGCAAGCTATGTCTGGAATTTGAAAGTGTCATGAATTTTGCTGCTGCAGCTATCCAGAGGTTAATGGCACCTGCGGAGCTGATAGGAGCGCTATAAATATCACTTTGATGGAGAATTACTGCTCTCGGCGGAAACAGAGCACTCTACCCCGTGCATTCGGCAAATAGAGGAAAATGCAGGCATAAATTTTACCCAAGGATAAAATTATAGTACACACGGGTAACTAAAAGTGATGCCTGTGCACAAAATAGTGTTATCGTACACACCTGAATATATGAATCTCACAAACGGTAGCAAACACAGCACTACCTACGAGAGAATTTGCGCATATAGGCAGTAATGACAGTCTTATGATCACAAAAGTACACTGCATGCTGTCAGAGAAAACAACAAATAGTGCAGAAAATTTGAAGTTGCAAAGCTGAAATAAGGTTACAAGTTTAGTTGCATACAGAGCAAGTATAGATACTGATCTTAAATACACTCCTGGAAATGGAAAAAAGAACACATTGACACCGGTGTGTCAGACCCACCATACTTGCTCCGGACACTGCGAGGGGGCTGTACAAGCAATGATCACACGCACGGCACAGCGGACACACCAGGAACCGCGGTGTTGGCCGTCGAATGGCGCTAGCTGCGCAGCATTTGTGCACCGTCGCCGTCAGTGTCAGCCAGTTTGCCGTGGCATACGGAGCTCCATCGCAGTCTTTAACACTGGTAGCATGCCGCGACAGCGTGGACGTGAACCGTATGTGCAGTTGACGGACTTTGAGCGAGGGCGTATAGTGGGCATGCGGGAGGCCGGGTGGACGTACCGCCGAATTGCTCAACACGTGGGGCGTGAGGTCTCCACAGTACATCGATGTTGTCGCCAGTGGTCGGCGGAAGGTGCACGTGCCCGTCGACCTGGGACCGGACCGCAGCGACGCATGGATGCACGCCAAGACCGTAGGATCCTACGCAGTGCCGTAGGGGACCGCACCGCCACTTCCCAGCAAATTAGGGACACTGTTGCTCCTGGGGTATCGGCGAGGACCATTCGCAACCGTCTCCATGAAGCTGGGCTACGGTCCCGCACACCGTTAGGCCGTCTTCCGCTCACGCCCCAACATCGTGCAGCCCGCCTCCAGTGGTGTCGCGACAGGCGTGAATGGAGGGACGAATGGAGACGTGTCGTCTTCAGCGATGAGAGTCGCTTCTGCCTTGGTGCCAATGATGGTCGTATGCGTGTTTGGCGCCGTGCAGGTGAGCGCCACAATCAGGACTGCATACGACCGAGGCACACAGGGCCAACACCCGGCATCATGGTGTGGGGAGCGATCTCCTACACTGGCCGTACACCTCTGGTGATCGTCGAGGGGACACTGAGTAGTGCACGGTACATCCAAACCGTCATCGAACCCATCGTTCTACCATTCCTAGACCGGCAAGGGAACTTGCTGTTCCAACAGGACAATGCACGTCCGCATGTATCCCGTGCCACCCAACGTGCTCTAGAAGCTGTAAGTCAACTACCCTGGCCAGCAAGATCTCCGGATCTGTCCCCCATTGAGCATGTTTGGGACTGGATGAAGCGTCGTCTCACGCGTTCTGCACGTCCAGCACGAACGCTGGTCCAACTGAGGCGCCAGGTGGAAATGGCATGGCAAGCCGTTCCACAGGACTACATCCAGCATCTCTACGATCGTCTCCATGGGAGAATAGCAGCCTGCATTGCTGCGAAAGGTGGATATACACTGTACTAGTGCCGACATTGTGCATGCTCTGTTGCCTGTGTCTATGTGCCTGTGGTTCTGTCAGTGTGATCATGTGATGTATCTGACCCCAGGAATGTGTGAATAAAGTTTCCCCTTCCTGGGACAATGAATTCACGGTGTTCTTATTTCAATTTCCAGGAGTGTATCTTAAATATAGCAATCTCGAACTTACCAAAGGTAAAAGGATAATAAATTGAGTCTTTGACGAAATGCGAAACATACAGGATGACTCCAGGAACTGAAAAATGTCACGTAAAACACAAGAGTAAAACACTTTCGGTAAAGGATATATTGCTACATCCTATGACACTGACTATGGGTTTGTTAATGATCCTTGGCACCTTGTTCCTTGAATATAACAGCCAATAATCATGTTCTGTTTCAATTTACACATTTTGAAATCATCTTGATTCTTTCAGTGCTCGACGGGGGGGTGAATTACTAAAACCCACGGCTGTCTCATTCTTTTAAATTAAATCGTTCGATACCGGAATCTAAGTAGATGAATCATCTGATTCTACTTTTGATCGAGTTCTCGTGATCTGCAATTTTGTTCAAAAGGTCAGTTTTTCATTACTTTCGTCCTGGTTTGCTGTTTCATCACCAGTGTCATAGCCGGCCATTGTGGCTGAGTGGTGCAAGGCGCTTCAGTCCGGAACCGCGCTGCTGCTACGGTCGCAGGTTCGAATCCTACCTCGGGCATGGATGTGGTGTCCTTAGGTTAGTTCGGTTTAAGTATTTCTAAGCCTAGGGGACTGATGACCTCAGATGTTAAGTCCCATAGTGCTTAGAGCCATTTGAACCAGTGTCATAAATGATGAAAAGATTTTAGTATAATTTACATAGAAAAAGACTGACTCCAAAAAGGTAATCATTCTGATTTTTATCACGATCAATTTAAAGAAAAAATTAGCAGAATGATATTGTATAAAGAAAAAAATGTGTGTTAATGTACCAGATTCTTACATCAAATCAGAACTTTATCTTTGTTGTCAAAGGCACAGAGAATATTTATTTTACTGGAAATACTCACATACATATCTTCGACTTGTGAACTATTTGGAGTTGTTATTCCTGTCATGAATGCAATTAGTTAGTTCGTAATTGGTTCTGAAAAGAATGGAAGGTCGGACAAATTGTCCCGAAGTTGTTAATTATTGTCGTAAGACTGTAAGATCAAGAGCCAGTTTATATGGATTTGTATTTGAAATTGATGTCAGATATGTGGTATCCTTACAAAGAGCTAGTTTTCAATCGGTGGTGGTAAATGGAAATGAGCATATGGCATCGATGGCCGGGAGGCCCCTATTCGGGGAAGTTCGGCCGGCAAGTGCAAGTCTTATTTCATCGTCGCCACATTGGGTTACTTGCGCGCCGGTAATGAGGATGAAATAATGATGAGGAAAACACAACACCCAGTCTCCGAGCGGAGAAAATGTCCAGCCCGGCCGGGAATCGAACCCGGGCCCGCTTGCATGAGAGGCGAGCACGTTGCCATCCAGCTAGTCAGGTGGGCGTAAAATGGCATTAGTGTTCTCTGTCACTTCGAGACGAAGACCCGGACTAACTAATTACAGATTTTTAACAAACTGAGTTTATCCCTGTACGACTGCAACCACTACAACAGTAAAGCACTGACAAACAGCCACACAGCATTATTATTATTATTATTATTATTATTATTATCCACGTTGCAAAATTGTTATCCTTCACGAAAGTGCACATAGTGATATTGTTAGATCATTGTTTGGTAACTCATTTGGTCGCATGTTATAGGTTGCATTTAATTCTTCTTCAGTCCTCTGTTCTAGATCAGCGTATTTTGTGTGGAACAATCTTAAAGTTCAGAAGGTCCTGCTCATATTCCTCCAGACACTAGGATCAACGAATTTCAAAGGCCACAGAGCACCACTGTCAGGCGGCGCCTACGACCTGCAGATAGTTTCCATCGCTAGCCATGCGCTATCAGTTTTGCACAGCTGAAGCAGCCACACTGGTTTAACATCGTAAACGTGTGCAGTGACCCAGCTTGCGCACAAATACTGTTCCAAGCCTGCGGAAAAGTACATTCACAAGATGTTGTCTTTCGTAAGGAGGAGGACGGAGAGACACCGTCAGAATCTGAAGTAGCGTCCAGTGTAACAACAAGAAAGTGTAACAGAACTCTTTACTCCTCGTGACATTGTATTACGTTATACGACCTGCCAGACGTCGTCTTTAGAAACCAACTGTTTCCAGACGAGACGCTTTAAACCGAAACGACTTCCTTGCAACCAGAAATCAACACGCAGTGTTTAACGGAACAAACTGAACAGAAGTAAAAGTAATTTTAGAAATACTCCAATGAAGAGAGAAAGGGTTGTTCCTGTTTACAATATACAGATTGTTTTTTTGTATCTTGAAAGTTGGTAGTGTGGACTAAAATTGATTCCGGTTCCTTAAGAGCTATGAGCATTTATTCATGGTCGCTACTGTGAAAAACATCTCTTTTACCGCAAGCTTCTTGCGATTACGAAACGACCTCCGGAATGCAGAAACAAACGAGAACACTTTCTGTTACTGTGAAACAACAGAGATTCTAATGTATGAGGGCCCCCTGAAAAGCAACATCTCCGAATTGTTTATGTGAAAACTATTGAGGCTTTTCAAATAAAACAAATTTTATTAGCATTCTACATCCTTATTTTTTATGTCTGCAATATTTGCAGTCTTCTGCCGCTAGAGGGCTCCTAATTGTAATGTGTAACTCAGCGGTGTGTAACGTAACTATGTCGGTGGATGAGAAACAGCGCGCTTTAATCGAGTATCGAATTCAACGAGTTTTTCCACACATGCAGCACCCTCTCCTTAGAACGACAATACCAGACCACACACGAGCGCTGCGACATCTGCAACAATCCTTCAGTGTCATCGATCACCCTCCATTCAGTCCCGACTTGTGCCCATCCGATTTTCATTCATTTTCAAAACTTGAAGAACACCTCCGAAAATTTCACTTTGGAAGCAGTGGACGCAGAGATGAGGTTGTGCCTCCGTCAACGAAGTCAAACATTCTACAATGGCAGTATCAACAAACTGGTCTCTCGTTGGGAGAAATATGTTCAACGCCAGGGTGACTATGTTGAGAAATAAATATGCAGATATGGAAAATAAAGATGTAGAATGATGATAATGTTTGTTTTATTTAAAAAGCTATAAGAGTTTTTCATATGAATTCGCTAACGCCCAACTAATCTCTGCAACAGGTCACAGCTTAAAGTACCAACTACACTATCAGGAAAGAATGCACCACCCTGCAGGACAATTTATTGACTAGTGAGCTGACAGATAGGAGGAGTACACTACTGGCCATTAAAATTCCTACACCAAGAAGAAATGCAGATGATAAACGGGTATTCATTGGACAAAGCGTTTCCTGACACATGTCCACATAACATATTTTCTTTCTTTGTGTGTGAGGAATGTTTCCTGAAAGTTTGGCCGTACCTTTTTGTAACACCCTGTATTATACTAGAACTGACATGTGATTACATTTTCACGCAATTTGGGTACATAGATCCTGAGAAATCAGTGCCCAGAACAACCACCTCTGGCTGTAATAACGGCCTTTATACGCCTGGGCATTGACTCAAACAGAGCTTGGATGGCGTTTACAGGTACAGCTGCCCATGCAGCTTAAACACGATACCACAGTTCATCAAGAGTAGTGACTGGCGTATTGTGACGAGCCAGTTGCTCGGCCAACATTGACCAGACGTTTCCAATTGGTGAGAGTTCTGGAGAATGTGCTGGCCAGGGCAGCAGTCGAACATTTTCTGATCAAAGTGTCGTCAATGCGAACAAGAGGTGACCGAGACGTGTAACAAATGGCACCCCATACCATCACGCCGGATGATACGCCAGAAAAGCTATGACGAATACACGCATCCAATGTGCGTTCACCGCGATGTCGCCAAACACGGATGCGACCATCATGATACCGTAAACAGAACCTGGATGCATCCGAAAAAATTACGTTTCCCCATTCGTGCACCCAGGTTGGTCGTTGAGTACACCATCGCAGGCTCTCCCGTCTGTGATGCAGCGTCAAGGGTAACTGCAGCCATGGTCTCCGAGCTGATAGTCCATGCTGCTGCAAGTGTCATCGAACTGTTCGTGCAGATGGTTGTTGTCTTGCAAACGTCCGTCCCTATCTGTTGACTCAGGGATCCAGACGTGGCTGCACGATCCGTTACAACCATGCGGATAAGATGCCTATCATCTCCACTGCTAGTGATATGAGGCCGTTGGGGTCCAGCATGGGGTTCCGTATTACCCTTATGAACCCACCGATTCCATATTCTGATAACAGTCATTGGATCTCGACCAAGGCGAGCAGCAATGTCGCGATACGATAAACCGCAATCGCGATAGGCTACAATCCGACCTTTATCAAAGTCGGAAACGTGATGGTACGCATTTCTCCTCCTTACACGAGCCATTACAACAACGTTTCACCAGGCAACGCCGGTTAACTGCTGTTTGTGTATGAGAAATCGGTTGGAAACTTTCCTCATGTCAGCACGTTGTAGGTGTCGCCACCGGCACCAACCTTGTGTGAATGCTCTGAAAAGTTAATCATTTGCATATCACAGCATCTTCTTCCTGTCGGTTAAATTTCGCGTCTGTAGCACGTCATCTTCGTGGTGTAGCAGTTTTAATGGCCAGTAGTGTATTTAGAAAGCTACAAGAGTTTTTCATATGAATTCGCTAATGCCCAACTAATCTCTGCAACGGGTCACAGCTTAATGTACCAACTACACGATCAGAAAAGAATGCAACACCGTCAAAGACAATTTCTTGAGTAGTGAGCTGACAGATAGGAGGAGTATATAATGACAAATTCAGACCAAATGAAATCCTCGTCAGATTAAAGCGTGCCCAAACAGCTCCATCAATACACGAAGAACGCGTTTGGAGGCAACGGCGGCATGTATTCTATCCGATTGGCATCCTGTCATGGAATGATCTAAGCATCTTGCGCCTTTGTTGCAATTCGGCAACAGTTCTTGCAGGCGCTTAAGGACAAGTAAGCTAGCGCTTCACCGTGTCCCATACGTGTTCAGTTGGCGACAGATCTGGTGATCTTGCTAGCCACGGCATTGTACATCATGAGGAGAACAATGCGTCGCAGCATACGTATGTGGACACAGTGTCGTGCTGAAAAACAAATCACCATCCTGTAGACGAAATGGTAAAACCACTGGGATAACAGCCTGAGCAACGTAGTGGCCACTGGTTACTTCTCCAGCACGGACACCAAATGTGTCCGCGAGTTGTAACTTATGCCCCCCAACACACACACAAACACACACACACACACACACACACACACACACACCACGAAATTTACCGATGGGACCAGCAAGTCGTGGACGACTGCATTCTAGAACAGGTAGCTCATCACATCCAGCCATACATGGGTACGACTATCACTCGCATACAGACAGAACCTACTCTCATCACTGAAGGCAACGGAGCAGTGTTCACTATTTAGTCCGCTCTTTCATGACGCCAGAACAGCTATGCTTGGCGGTTATCGGTACCGGTGGTAGTCTGGCCAGCATGATGTTCTGAAAGGCCACCATTACTCGCTCAATGCGTGTATCTTGACGTGCCTCTGTACTATGCGAACGTCCAGAACCTTCTCTGCAAGTATGGCAATGTTCCACAGACCGCTGTTGGAAGCAGGGACACACCACCGATAAATTGTGCCCAACATGCGCGGTGACACGCCCCACAGAGCGACAGTGTGGCCCCGTTCAAATGGTTGAGGCTGGTCAACACGGGTACGTACTATACATTATAACCAAATGTAATCAAGAGGATATTTGAAACGTTTCATGTAATGCAGGCATGCTCTGTCTGTGTGTTTCCCATCAGCAATGTGATTAATGAAGAGCAGTAGAAAATGAGATATAATATACACATAACGCGTTTCCGGACTCATGTCCAAATAAGAAATTTTATTCCTCTACGTGCGAGAAACATTTCCAAGGAGTTCGGTCATATTGTTTCGTTACACCCTGTAACGGTTATCTACGTCCCGATATGCAGCTTCTATACCTTACAAGCTTTGATCTGGGTGGAACTGCTCTCGAGCGCCCAATTCCCATAGAGAACATGCGGAAAAGCTTGCCCCACACCATACTGACAGTAGGAGGCCACGACAATCGGATCACGGATTTATTTCGAACTTTGTACACTTTTAGTAGTCCATTAGGGCAACATCATGAGCACCTAGTAAAGCAACTTGCCGGTTTCGAGGGAATTGCAAAAGATGTTCTACGAACCAGTGATGTTCCGGTGCGTTACGTCCCTGAGCACCAGATGGCGGCGGTCATGTCATTAACGATCAAGTTCCGTAATTGATGGATCGCTTCCCGCTCATATTTGTGTGTTTCTTAGTGTTATTTATATTTTTTCAACACTTGTCCTATTAGTTCGTAAATATTGCATCTGAAAGGTAATACGATGAATAGACGTGTATTTTGGTGAACTTCATTGAATATTCAATATTATTTGGTTTCTACTGATTTTTACTATCACAATAAATATTATAAATATAAGTATCGGCAAATAAACGACCAACTGCATAGACTTTTCCTCAAAATGTATGCCTGTCGTGATTTCCGAAGTCCCTTATACTTGCAGCTGGGTAAGGTACTGAGAGCTGCTTTGCACCTAGACGCTTCGATCTGCAAAGACAGGTTTCAAGGACGAGGAACAGGCTGGACAAGCCCAAGTCAGTCATCGATAAATAAAGATGTAAATGACTTTATTCCATAATACAAAGACTAACAACATGCAAGAATATAAGGGTGTCGTATGTGCTTACGACATTACAAGTTGCAGGATGATAAATTTTCGTAGACACACAGAAAACAAATTAAAAGGCATCCACTACATAGAATGAATGTAATTTTCCCGCATGCACAAGGTATCTTCAGTGTTTCTAAGGAAAAGCAATGGTCGTTAACTTTTCGAAACATTTCTCTTTCTTCCGAGGATTTGGATCCAAGCCACTCGTAACGCAAACTTTTCGTCAATATCGATGCCCAGTATTGGCGATGTACGATTGAATGTATTTGAACAGAATCTTCACGAGGAATAGTGTCTCGTTCGTTCTCAAGCAGGGACAGGTTTGAAGGCGCTTGATAAAGTTTTTAAATTGTCTACAGAAATAAAAGTCGGATAATATTTGTTATAATAATAAAATTTAGTAAATAGACAAATAACATAAGCAATTCAATAAAGTTTCATACAGATACGCACGTCTTTTCATCATCATACTTTCCAAATGTAATACGTAAGAAATAATATGACTATTGTTGACAAAAATACACATATCAAAAAAAGTTTTGCATCTACCCGGTTCCGAGAACCCCTAAAGATAGACGTTGACTATCGATATTGTGTCACAGACTCAGTCCCTTCAACTGTTCAGAAGATGTAACAGGCCATGCATGAGCAGCGCCTATTACATGGAGACTGTCCGGCAACCTATCAGTTCCAGCCATTCTACCAGGAAGGAGCTACACGGCTCGTGTTGCCTGTAGTTCAACCATGCCTAGACGTTCAATACTGCGGTTCAATTGGGTCCTCATTGTTACTTTGTGCCAGGAAGGGCTCTCTCAACATGGGAAGTGCCCAGGCGTCTCGGAATGAACCAAAGCGACGTTGTTCGAGCCGGCCGGAGTGGCCGAGCGGTTCTAGGCGCTACAGTCTGGAACTGCGCGACCGCAACGGTCAAAGGTTCGAATCCTGCTTCGGGCATGGATGTGTGTGATGGCCTTAGGTTAGTTAGGTTTAAGTTGTTCTAAGTTCTAGGAGACTGATGACCTCAGAAGTTAAGTCCCATAGTGCTCAGAGCCATTTGAACCATTTTTTTTTATGTTGGTCGAACATGGAGGAGATACAGGATCTGTCGATGACATGTCTCACTCAGGCCGCCCAATGTCTACTACTGCAGTGGATGATAGCTGCCTGCGGATTATGCCTCGGAGGAACCCTTACAGCAACGCCACCATGTTGAATAATGCTTTTCGTGCTGCCACGGGACATCGGGCTATGACTCAAACTGCCCTCAATAGGCTGCATGATGCCCAACTTCACTCCCGACGTCTATGTCGAGGTCCATCGCCGCGCGGAGTTCCCGCGCATTTCGAGGCGCCAAGTCACTAATGGCTGCAGCCCCTCCTGCCGGAGGTTCGAGTCCTCCCCCGGGCATGGATGTGTGTGTTGTCATTAGCGTTAAGTTAATTCAAGTAATGTGTAAGTCTAGGGACCGATGACCTCAGCAGTTTGGTCCCTTAGGAATTCACACACATTTGAACATTTTGAGGTCCATCTTTGCAACCACAACACCATGCAGCTTGGTACAAATGGGCCCAACAACATGCCGAATGGACCGCTCAGGACTGGCGTCACGTTCTCTGCACTGGTGCAGGTCGCATATACCTTTAACTACATAATCGTCGGAGACGTTTTTGGTTTTTGGAGTCAACCCGGTCAGGCTGAATGCCTCAGACACACTATCCAGCGAGTGCAGCAAGGTGGAGGTGCTCCGCTGTTTCGGGGTGGCATTATGTGGGGCCGACGTACGCCGCTGGTGGTGGTCATGGAAGGCGCCGTAACGGCTGTACGATACGTGAATCCCATCCTCCGACCGATAGTGCAACCATATCGGCAGCATATTGGCGATGCATACGTCTTCATGGACGACAATTTGCTGCCCCATTGTGCACGTCTTGTGAATGACTTCCTTCAGGATAACGACATCAAAATGGCTCTGAGCACTACGGGACTTAACTGCTGAGGTCATCAGAACTTAGAACTACTTAAACTAACTACTTAACCTAACTAAGGGCATCACACACACCCATGCCCGAGGCAGGATTCGAACCTGCGACCGTAGCGGTCGCGCGGTTCCAGTCTGTAGCGCCTAGAACCCCTCGGCCACTCCGGCCGGCTGGTAACGACATCACTCGACTAGAGTGGTCAGCATGTTCTACAGACATGAACCGTATCGAACATGCCTGGGATAGACTGAAAAGGGCTGTTCATGGACAACGTGCCCCACCAACCACTCCGAGGGATCTACGCCGAATCGCCGTTGAAGAGTGGGACAATCTGTACCAACAGTGCCTTGATGAACTTATGGATAGTATGCCACGACGAATACAGGTATGGATCAACGCAAGAGGACATGCTACTGGTTATTAGAGGTACCGGTGTGTGTACAGCAATCTGGACCACCACATCTGAAGGTCTCGCTGTATGGTGGTACAACATGCAATGTGTGCTTTTCATGAGCAATAAAAAGGGCGGAAATGGTGCTTATGTTGATCTCTATTCCAATTTTCTGTACAAGTTCCGTTCCGGATCTCTCGGAACCGAAGTGTTGCAAAACCATTTTTTAGTGTGTTGATATATATATGAGAGAGAGAAGAACTTGCTCTGAGCACTATGGGACTTAACATCTGAGGTCATCAGTCTCCTAGAACCGAGAACTACTTAAACCTAACTGACCTAATGAAATCACATAAATCACATACATCCATGCCCGAGGCAGGATTCGAACCTGCGACCGTAGAGAGAGACCAGCGGGACTCGATACAGCAATCTACGGTTTATGGAGCTTGAACGCTAACCACATGACCGGCGCCAGACCATGTTCAGGAAAGCAACATAGCAGTACATATTGAGGCGCGAAACTTCTTTTGAGATTTTCACGGAATCACCTGAATGGCGCACTTTACTACTTGCACATTATGTTAGCCTAATGGGCTACTAAACGTGTACAAAGTCTGAAGTAAATCCGTTGTCCGAACGTCGTGGCCTCCCCTTTTGAGACGGAGGTAATGCCACCTCGTCGAGCACGGCGATTACACAGTAGCGTGTAACAGCCGCCGTCGCTGCACGGAAACAGCGACCGTAAGGTGGAGCTGGTTGGCGAGTGGGTCTGAGGGCGAGTACGTAAGCCGGCGGCTGGAGAGGCGCTCTCCAGGCAGAGCCGCCCGCCAGAGACGGCGCGCCGAGGGCCCTCCGAGTCTGCCTCTTCCGCCGTCGTGCCCCCGGTAAAGGCAGGCGGCCTGCCCCGCCCGTGTGGCGCGCGCTGCCCGCCCACCGGCGCAGCGCCAGCCGACACTCGGCCTGCAAACAACTTCACTCCTGCTGCCCCAGCAGCACCGAGGGCGCTTCACAGACTACCCACTCCTCCTCTGACGGTCTGCAGTCAGCGAATAAAACGTCGTCGTTACTGATGGACTCCTGCGTCGCACCTGGGTGAAGTCACTGATGACAGTGCCACTAAAGCAGAGTTATTAAACACGGTTTTCAGAAACTCCTTCACCAAAGAAGACGAAGTAAGTATTCCTGAATTCCAATCAAGAACAACTGCCAGGATGACAAACATGAAATCAGCAGATATCCTCGGAGTCAAACTACCAGTTTAATAAGCCACAGCTGCAAAATACTAACGCGAATTCTTTACAGACGAATGGAAAAACTGGTAGAAGCCGACCTCGGGGAAGATCAGTTTGAATTCCGTAGAAATGTTGGAACACGTGAGGCAATACTGACCTTACGACTTATCTTAGAAGAAAGATTAAGGAAAGGCAAACCTACGTTTCTAGCATTTGCAGACTTAGAGTATTCCAGTTAACATTATCAAAAGCTTTCTCTATTTCAAATTCTGAAGGTGGCAGGGGTAAAATGCAGGGAGGGAAAGGCTATTTACAATTTGTACAGAAACCAAATGGCAGTTATAAGAGTCGAGGGGCATGAAAGGGAAGCAGTAGTTGGGAAGGGAGTGAGACAGGGTTGTAGCCTCTCCCCGAAGTTATTCGATCTGTATATTCAGCAAGCAGTGAAGGAAACAAAAGAAAAATTCGGTGTAGGTATTAAAATCCATGGTGAAGAAATGAAAACTTTGAGGTTCGCCGATGACATTGTAATTCTGTCAGAGACAGCAAAGGACTTGAAAGCGCAGTTGAATGGAATGGATAGTGTCTTGAAAGGAGCATATAAGATGAACATCAACAAAAGCAAAACGAGGATAATGGAATGTAGTCGAATTAAGTCGGGCGATGCTGACGGAATTAGATTAGGAAATGAGACACTTAAAGTAGTAAAGGAGTTTTGCTATTTAGGGAGTAAAATAACTGATGATGGTCGAAGTAGAGAGGATATAACATGTAGACTGGCAATGACAAGGAAAGCGTTTCTGAAGAAGAGAAATTTGTTAACATAGAGTATTGATTTAAGTGGCAGGAAGTCGTTACTAAAAGTATTTGTATGGAGTGTAGCCATGTATAGAAGTGAAACATGGACGATAAATAGTTTAGACAAGAAGTGAATAGAAATTTTCGAAATGTGGTGCTACAGAAGAATGCTGAAGATTATATGGGTAGATCACATAACTAATGAGGAGGTATTGAATAGAATTGGGGAGAAGAGGAGTTTGTGGCACAACTTGACCAGAAGAAGGGGCCGGTTGGTAGGACATGTTCTGAGGCACCAAGGGATCATCAATTTAGTATTGGAGGGCAGCATGGAGGGTAAAAATCGTAGAGGGAGACCAAGAGATGAACACACTAAGCAGATTCAAAAGGTTGTAGGTTGCAGGTTGCAGTAGGTACTGGGAGATGAAGAAGCTTGCACAGGATAGAGTAGCATGGAAAGTTGCATCAAACCAGTCTCAGGACTGAAGACAACAACAACAACAACAACAACAACAACATCCTCGGAGTAACGAAGCAGCTTAAATCACGTAATAAAGGCAAGGCCTCCGATCCAGATTACATACCAGTCAGGTTCCTCTCAGAGTATGCTGATAAAATAGCTCCATATTTAGCAATTATGTACAACCACTCGGTCACAAAAAGATCCGTACCTAAAGACTGGAAAATTGCTCAAGTCACACCAATACCCAAAACTGGAAGTAGGAGTAATCCGCTGAATTACAGGCCTATACCACTAACGTCGATTTGCAGTAATGTTTTGCAACATATATTGTATTCGAACATTATCAAGTACCTCGAAGAAAACGATTTATTGCCACTTAGTCAGCACGGTTTCAGAAAACATAGTTCTTGTGAAATAGAACTAGTTCTTTATACTCGTGAAGTTGGTTGGTTGGTTGGTTTTTGGGGGAGGAGACCAGACAGCGAGGTCATCGGTCTCATCGGATTAGGGGCGGATGGGGAAGGAAGTCGGCCGTGCCCTTTGAAAGGAACCATCCCGGCATTTGCCTGGAGCGATTTAGGGAAATCACGGAAAACCTAAATCAGGATGGCCGGACGTGGGATACTCGTGACGTAATAAGTGCTATCGACAGGGGATGTCAAATTGATTCCATAATTTTAGATTTCCAGAAGGCTTTCGACACCGTTCCTCACGAGCACCTTCTAACCAAACTGCGTGCCTATGGAGTATCGCCTCAGTTGTGCGACTGGATTCCTGATTTCCTGTCAGAAAGATCACAGTTCGTAGTAACAGACGACAAATCATCGAGTAAAACAGAAGTAATATCCAGCGTTCCCCAAGGAAATGTTATAGGCGTTCTATTATTCCTGATCTATATTAACGACATAGGAGACAATCTGAGTAGCCGTCTTAATTGTTTGGAGATGATGCTGTCATTTACCGTCTTGTAAAGTCATCTGATGACCAAAACGACTTGCAGAATGAGTTAGATAAGCTATCTGTAGCAATGTACCCTGAATAAGGAAAAGTGCGAACTTATTCACATGAGTACTAAAAGAAATTAGCTAAATTTCGATTACGCGGTAAGTCACACAAACCTGAAGGCTGTAAATTCAACTAAATACTTAGAGATTACAATTACGAATAACCTAAATTGGAACTATCACATAGATAATATTGGGGGTAGAGCAAACCAAAGACCGCGATCATTGGCAGAACCCTTAGAAAGTGCAACAGGTCTACTAAAGAGACTGCTTACACCACACTTGTCCGCCCTATTGTGGAGTATTGCTGTGCGTTGTGGGATGTGGGATCTGCATCAGCTGGGACTGACGGATGACATCGAAAAAGTACAAGGAAGGGCAGCTCGTTTTGTATTACCGCGAAATAGGGGAGATAGTGTCACAGACATGATACGTGAACTGGAATGGCAATCAATAAAACAAAGGCGTTTTCCGTTGCGACGGGATCTTCTCATGAAATTTCAATCACCAGTTTTCTCCTCCGATTGCCAAACATTCTGTTGGCACCCACTCACATACGGAAAAATGATCATCACGATAAAATAAGAGAAATCAGGGCTCGCACAAAAAAATTTAAGTGCTCGTTTTTCCCGCGTGCCGTTCGAGAGTGGAACGGTAGAGAGACAGCTTGAAAGTGGTTCATTGAACCCTCAACCAGGCACTTTATCGTGAATAGCGGAGTAATCACGTAGATTTGTAGATGGGCCGATCTACCTTGTACAGTGACTGCCCATTACCTCTACAGCACCAGGAAGGACAGTAAACTAATCAATTCTATTTTCTATTAAGACACAAAGAAATTAAAGACATTAGCTGCCAGTGGGCAATGATTTTTATCAATCGGGTAAGGTGATTATTTGTGCCGGACCGAGATTCGAACCGCAACCTCCCGCTGACTAGGCACTTGCGCTGACCACTAAGCCATATGGACGCTTTGCTCACGACAGCCGCACGGACTACCCTAGCATACCTCGGATCAGACCCAGATGTTCAACTTATACCACACACTGTTTATGTAGTGCCCCTGTTCATTGCCCTATTACTCACGGCTTCTCTCGCCGATTCGCTAAGAGTTCGAGCTTAGTGTGCGTCTGCACTTAAGGAAGCATAGGTCTCATCTGCTTATGTCCGCCCCCAGTAGCTGAGTGGTCAGCGCGGCAGAATGTCAATCCTAAGGGCCTGGGTACGATTCCCGGCTGGATCGGAGATTTTCTCCGACAAGGACTGGGTGTTGTGTCGTCCTAATAATCGTCATTTCATCCCCATCGACGCGCAAGTCGCTGAAGTGGCGTCAAATCGAAAGACTTGCACCAGGCGAACGGTCTACCCGACGGGAGGCCCTAGTCACACGACATCTGCTTAATTGTATGTATGTGGTGTCTGTTCTTTCGGGCTGATACCACACATATATTTATTTTTGATACTTACATCTGATAAAAAATTATCCGGGCACTCCGACATAATGCGTAACTTATCACTAGAGTTCACGACAGGCAGACGCGCCTCATAAGGAGACTATTGCTTGGTCGGTAGAGAAGCGCTAACAGCAAAATGGATCGCTCAGGAGACTTCAGTGACTTCGAACTAAGGCTAGTCACCTGACCCAAAATATGCATCAGCGATATTTCAACTCTTCTAAAGCTGCCAAAGCAGACTACTGGTGATACGGAGCGAAGGGACAATCACACCTAACATGAGGACAGAACGAACGACCCCTTACAAATGTGATTCATGTTAACAGGGTGTGCAGTGCACTACTACGACTATGTAAACAAGAAGATGTAAATCTCAATTGTTTTCCAGAAAAATCAGTTGTGCTTATATTTCTTGAATTTTCTCATTTTCAGATTATTGAAGGGCAATACTAAGGGTTGGCAATGGTTACTATCTGCCCAGCATATGTAAAAAAAATGGTTCAATTGGCTCTGAGCACTATGGGTCTTAACATCTGACGTCATCAATCCCCTAGAACTTAGAACTACTTACACCTAACTAACCTGAGGACATCACACACATCCATGCCCGAGGCAGGATTCGAACCTGCGACCGTAGCGGTCGCGCGGTTCCAGACTGAAGCGCCTAGAACCGCTCGTCCACTCCGGCCGGCTGAAAATATCAGCAATGACTGTTGAAACCTGTCGTCTTAAATAAAGAAATTTGTTATGTTGTTGTCTGATATTGACTTTATAATGGTTTTTAACTTACATTCTTTGTAGCAGTCAGCACCCGTGCGAGTTAAGTGCTTAGTTTCATAACCGCAAGGCCTCTGGATCGAACATTGCTGCCGATAGCTTTTTTCCATTATTCCCACGTAATTCTAACAACCGGTTTATGGCCGTGCAAATTATGAATATTTTCCACTCATTTATTATTTTCCAAATCTCTCTACTGAAAAAAGGCAAAAGCTTTTTTCTTAAGCAGATTGAAAACAAAGTAAGAATACATGAGGACTTTCAGTCAAATCAGTATTACCATTATATTTATATTATTGTGTGTACTTTTGTGATAGGTATAATTTGTAACTATAGAATACTGCACGAATCAGGGTAACACTGATCGTAGAAACATGGAAAACAATAATCATTGCGACAGACAACAGACGTAATGAATGCCGATTTCTTCCATGTGCGTGGTTTTTTCAACGTGTCTATTGAAAAAAAAAGTTTTACTTTCATAAACTGTTGTCTGCCATCAAAAAAATTCGCAGCAGCGTACCACGCATATCGAAACTCACCGGATATTCATGCAGACAGCTCACAAAAGAAGTGGCATAGGCAGCGAAATTCGAAACCGAGACCTCGTCCTTAAGAAACTCAAGGATTACTCGCTCGGTTGCAGACTCCTTGCATACTAGCGACCGTATAAAGTATGTAAGGACGTCAACAAATTTCAAACTCAATTTTCTCGAAAACGGCTGAGAGTAGTGTCATCCTGTTTGGGTATTTTGAAGTGCTAGTAGTGTCTTACACATCCTGTCAGACTGAATATAATCCGTGCGGGGAAGCCCCTACGCTTCCCTTGTCAATTGAAGCCAGGCAGGTCTCGTGTACTGACGGATGCGGACTCTCGAGCACTGCGGAGGATAAAAAAATCGCATTAAATCAGCGGCAGGAATCTGGTAGTATTTCTGGCTTTGCACCCATCACATTCGGCTACAATATGCTGTTCTTAGAGCAGATGAGAAGGCAGCAGTGGCAGGATGACGTAATGTGGTGTGAGGCACCGATGGTAGATGGTTTGTTCGGTAAGGGTATCGTGAGAAAGACCGCCTAAATTTTAGTTCTCCTCCGTGATTGGCTGGTGCATTCGCAAGCTGCGCGCCAAAATGAGAATCTTCTGTTATTAATATTGGTCAAATTAAATAGCATATAAAGCCTCTCTCACTAGCGCGCTATCATTCCATTATTTCACAAGTATTAATAACCAGCAGAATAATAAAATGGCTCTGAGCACTATGGGACTTAACTTCTGTGGTCATCAGTCCCCTAGAACTTAGAACTACTTAAACATAACTAACCTAAGGACATCACACACATCCATGCCCGAGGCAGGATTCGAACCTGCGACCGTAGCGGTCGTGCGGTTCTAGACTGATGCGCCTAGAACCGCTCGGCCACCCCGGCCGGCACGCAGAATAATAAACAACCGCTATACGAAAAGGCAGACGAAGCACTTCGGTGATCGGATCGCACCTAACTTTGATGGCGGGTGAAGTGGTTTGGTTGTAAGAACAGAGCTGGTTCGGCAGTCTCAGAGTACACAGTCGGTGTTGAGAGTTCATTAACAATGTATGGCTATTTGGAACATATAGTTGAGAACAGTGTGAAACTAATTACGGAAATACGCAGTTCATTATTTTGTTGAACAGAAATTATTTGTGCCTCTAAGCTGGAACGTAATTGTGCAGTTTCTCGTGTTCTGCCAATAAAAAGAAAGTGTCATCCCGTATAAACAAAGTGATGGGAAATTTAATTATTTCTAAACTAATAGCTCCTCGCTAAGCGTTTCTTACAGCCTCAAGATTATGGATTCACTACCTAAGTACCCGTCTGGTTAGCCGAGCGGTTTAACACACAGCTTTCCGGAGCGGGAAGGAGCGCCTGGTCCTCGGCACGAACCCGCACGGCCGACTAGTGTCGAGGTCCGCTGAGCCGGCCAGTCTGTGGCTGGTTTTTAGGCGGTTTTCCATTTACCTCGGGGAATGCGGGCTGGTTCCCCTTACTCCGCCTCAGCTACTCTATGTCGGCGATTGCTGCGCAAACAATTTCTCCACATACGCGTATACCATCACTACTCTACCACGCAAACATGGGGGTTACAGTCGTGTGTGGTGTGAGACGTTCCCTGGGGGGGGGGGGGGGGGGCGGGGGGCGAACCGCACAACAATAAGCCTAGATTCGGTGTGGGGGGCGGCGGACGGGTGAAGTGGACTGCGGTAGTCGTGGGGTTGTGGACCACTGCGGCTGCGGCCGGGGTGGAGCCTTTCCGTCGTTTCTAGGGCCCCGGTCAACATACGACATACAACACTACCTAAGTGCTGTTTTCTGCGCAACTATAGACTACTGCAGGTTGGTGAACATTAATTAGCACTTGTGCATTCGACTCAGGCACTTCGCGTGTACTGCAATCTTAGTATAAATGAGATCAGTGACACGTCATCTGCGGTAATACAGAGGAGGTATGAAGGAGGGTTTAATACACACACCTATAAATATATCAGCCCCCTTCCTCATACACTCCTGGAAATGGAAAAAAGAACACATTGACACCGGTGTGTCAGACCCACCATACTTGCTCCGGACACTGCGAGAGGGCTGTACAAGCAATGATCACACGCACGGCACAGCGGACACACCAGGAACCGCGGTGTTGGCCGTCGAATGGCGCTAGCTGCGCAGCATTTGTGCACCGCCGCCGTCAGTGTCAGCCAGTTTGCCGTGGCATACGGAGCTCCATCGCAGTCTTTAACACTGGTAGCATGCCGCGACAGCGTGGACGTGAACCGTATGTGCAGCTGACGGACTTTGAGCGAGGGCGTATAGTGGGCATGCGGGAGGCCGGGTGGACGTACCGCCGAATTGCTCAACACGTGGGGCGTGAGGTCTCCACAGTACATCGATGTTGTCGCCAGTGGTCGGCGGAAGGTGCACGTGCCCGTCGACCTGGGACCGGACCGCAGCGACGCACGGATGCACGCCAAGACCGTAGGATCCTACGCAGTGCCGTAGGGGACCGCACCGCCACTTCCCAGCAAATTAGGGACACTGTTGCTCCTGGGGTATCGGCGAGGACCATTCGCAACCGTCTCCATGAAGCTGGGCTACGGTCCCGCACACCGTTAGGCCGTCTTCCGCTCACGCCCCAACATCGTGCAGCCCGCCTCCAGTGGTGTCGCGACAGGCGTGAATGGAGGGACGAATGGAGACGTGTCGTCTTCAGCGATGAGAGTCGCTTCTGCCTTGGTGCCAATGATGGTCGTATGCGTGTTTGGCGCCGTGCAGGTGAGCGCCACAATCAGGACTGCATACGACCGAGGCACACAGGGCCAACACCCGGCATCATGGTGTGGGGAGCGATCTTCTACAGTGGCCCTACACCACTGGTGATCGTCGCGGGGACACTGAATAGTGCACGGTACATCCAAACCGTCATCGAACCCATCGTTCTACCATTCCTAGACCGGCAAGGGAACTTGCTGTTCCAACAGGACAATGCACGTCCGCATGTATCCCGTGCCACCCAACGTGCTCTAGAAGGTGTAAGTCAACTACCCTGGCCAGCAAGATCTCCGGATCTGTCCCCCATTGAGCATGTTTGGGACTGGATGAAGCGTCGTCTCACGCGGTCTGCACGTCCAGCACGAACGCTGGTCCAACTGAGGCGCCAGGTGGAAATGGCATCGCAAGCCGTTCCACAGGACTACATCCAGCATCTCTACGATCGTCTCCATGGGAGAATAGCAGCCTGCATTGCTGCGAATGGTGGATATACACTGTACTAGTGTCGACATTGTGCATGCTCTGTTGCCTGTGTCTATGTGCCTGTGGTTCTGTCAGTGTGATCATGTGATGTATCTGACCCCAGGAATGTGTCAATAAAGTTTCCCCTTCCTGGGACAATGAATTCACGGTGTTCTTATTTCAATTTCCAGGAGTGTATTCTCTCTCTCTCTCTCTCTCTCTCTCTCTCTCTCTCTCTCTCTCTCTCTCTCTCTCTTGCGGCTTGTGTTTGGCGAATTCCTGGAGCACGCTATCAGCCATCACCTGTAGTGCCAACATATACGTGCAGAAGAGATGTTTTAATCGGTATGGAGGCCTTTCGCATGGTTTTCGCGTGGTCTTCTAATAGGTCTGAAGAAAACGCTAAATGCGGAAGGATATGCACACGTTTTACAACACTGTGCACTGTTCATAGCAGCATCGCATTGCATCTTACCACAAATCAGCGTCTGTGGATAATACCATTCCTGAAATGAACTGGCGTGCCCAGCGTCCCACATGAAACCAACGGGAGCACCACTGCAATGAGTTAGAATGCCGCACTGCCCGCGTGCGTACTTATTTTGATGCAAACAAGCATATTTCCTGACTTAAGGTATGGCTCCCCAGTGCTGCTCGGCCGGGCGACCAACTCTTCCATCCTCTACGGCAGCAGTACCGTTGACATCTTGCATGACGTTGAGTATGGTCCTCCAGATCTCAAAGGATTCTCCATATTCTCTCGACAGTCGCGGGATCCACCCTAACGCGAGTAGAAATATTGCTCAATCATCAACCGCATTTCAAAGTGGACTGTCCTATTTGGTATATCGATTTTCAAGAATTTTTGGCCGAAACTGTGTATGAAGTAGCAAATCTCATTCATGTACTCAACAACTGTAGTATCGATACACTTATTTATTTTTTTGTAATTCGTTGCCTGAGACCACAGATGTTGGTCAGAGCGGTTACTTCATTTTTTTAGAAAGTAGCAGTGAGTCGGTGGGTGTGAGACAGTCTGGCTACGTACTTTCTTTGAGAAGGATGGAAGCTGATCTGCCTTGTAGTGGAGGCAGTATTATTTAAGATGGATTTTGCAATAATATATTCTGAGAAAAAAATCTGTGGGTTTGAGATGATGTGAATGCAAGATGTCAAAAAGGAAGATTTCTAAGATAATCTAGTGATTATTTGTATTCGTAATTGTGTCGTTTCTTATTGTTAGAACATTGTGTGTGCTCAAAGCTAGTGTCGTTTCTTATTGTTAGAACATTGTGTGTGCTCAAAGCTTACTGTAAAAATTTTATTGTGAAGCACATGGATTTTTCTTATAATTGAAAGATGTGTAAAGGAAAGTAACAGTACGGAGGAAAATTGTCAAGAAATATTTTGCTAACCTGTCTAGTTGCGAGATCTTTATAGAAGGGTGTATTGTTGTTACGGTTTAATGAAGCATAATTATACCTGGAGTATTTGTTCTCATTTATCAGTCGTTACATTTAGTCCCTCATTTTTCGTTTATTGCCTTTATGAACGTGTTTGTATACTCGCTTGGCACATCGCGAGTTGTGCGCTGCAGAAGCATTTTTTGTGAAAACTGGTAAGATACCGTCTTGCATTGCATATCGCAAGTACGGCAAATGGAATTTGGTTTTGGACAGTCATATCAAACTCCCTAATAGTAACAGGTTCCAGAACAGACGAGCGTTCAAATATCATTTCAGAGATTTCAAAACAGTTAAGGATTTCAAAAAAGTGCTATCTTTTGAGTTTTCAAGCAGTTTTATCAGAATGTCAGAGGCGTTAAATTTTATATTAATTTGCTGTATAATTAGAACAACAGTTCTGGTACAGTGACTGTTTGCTAGGAAGAAGACAAAGATCCGCAATATTCAGGGCATCCATTTTAATCTGTATCATTTCGTTTTGCAGTCAAATAGCATACGTAAATTTCGTTGACAACGCATTACTTTCTCGCAGGCCAATTGTTTGATGTAATAGCTAGTCTGGCTTCCGCATCGTGAAGCGTGAGCTTCATATACTTGAGGTCAAAATTAAAATTTAACAGCGTTCTATTGCCCTGCACTGAGATTAACTTATTTCGATATCAAAATAAGTTTCATATAAATTTTCAGGTAAGAACCAGTCACAAACAAACACGAGTTTAAAAAATTTATACATTAATTTCACATTCTCAATAGATCACAGCCTGCCGCTTTCGAACTTGAACCTCTGCAGCTGAACGCTGATCTTTACGCAACGGATGACGCGGTATTCTCACAAACTATCAACGTGTAAGAAACCTACTTTGTAATGTCTTCTTATTATACATAATGAACGACAGTACTCGTATCTACTTTGTACGGTAGAGCTCAGACTCTAGTCATTTGGATATCCAAACATGTAGTACACCACATGCCAATTAGACGTTTGTCGCATTCCGCCTTCATTGTGGTGCAATTTTTACGGCCAGCAGTGTAATCTACAGCGAAACACACGTCGTGTTCTGACAGGTAGGCAGAAGGTGAACGTTGGAATGTAAGGTTATGTTTGTTTCGTTGGGTGCCGAAGACTGCTAGAGATATGTCACATAGTTACGCACGGATTCATAAATTCCACAGTTCTGCTGCGGTACGCATAGCAGGTATACCACAATGTGCGACTGAAATGGCGCGGCTAATGGAAACGTACTCCGAATTTGAAGCACGCCTAACAGTAACATTCTTGTGGGAAAAACGTCTAAATTGCATAAAAGTTCACCGTTAAATTCTAGCGGTATATCAACCAAATGTGAAGTCGCGGTCTAGCCGTAGTCAAGTGGTGACGTTAATTAGATTAAGCCCACAGAGAAGTGGGTGACACTAATCAGGAACTTCAGATCTTACACACGCGATTTCCATCTCTTCAGCAAGCTTTTGTATCATTGTGGCTAAATGTGTGAAAAATCATGTTCCGCAATTATGTACGATTTGTTATACACGGGCGAGTCACGTTAATGTAACCACCCGTCAAAATACTAAATAACCTTTGAGGACGAGTGTGAGGGAGGTTCTGCAAGGTAGCGACAGGGATGTGGAGCCATCCCGATTCGAGAGCCGTGGCCAGCTGCGCTAACTTTCTTGGTTGAGGATCCGTGGCGCGTACCCCCGATAGAGGTGGTCCCACAGAGTCTCCAATAGGTTTACATCCTACGAGTTTGGTGGTCAGAGGAATTAGGCAAACTCATGCCGGTGCTCTCCGAATCACGCACGTACACTGACACTCTGCATTGTCCTGCTAGTAGATACCACCGTGCCGAGTAAAAACAAACTGAATGTCGGAGTGGACATGGTCATCAAGGATAGATCCATACTTATGTTGGTTCACTGTGCCTTCCAGAGCGACGGGATAGCCCTGAGAATGGCACGAAAAGATTCCCGAATCATAACGCTCCTTCTCTGGCATGGACCCTTGCGACAACTGTTGCTTTCAGACGTTTCCCGCAGCACACGACATCTGGAGTATAAAACGTGATTCATCTGAAATGCCACCTGTTGGCACTTAGAGGTCGTCCAGTTATAGCACTGGCCCTCAAATCCAGTCTTTGACGCCGATGAACAGCAGTCGGTACGGGTGTACAAACCATGGCCCTATTGCTGAAGATTACCCGCAGGGTGGCCGAGCGGTTGTAGGCGCTACAGTCTGGAACCGCGCGACCGCTACGGTCGCAGGTTCGAATCCTGCCTCGGGCATTTATGTGTGTGATGTCCTTAGGTTAGTTAGGTTTAAGTAGTTCTAAGTTCTAGGGGACTGATGACCTCAGCAGTTAAGTCCCGTAGTGCTCAGAGCCATTTGAACCATTACACGCAACAGCGTTCGCTAGGCTGTTGCTGAGGAGACACTATTGGTAGCCCGTTGGTTCGTCTGGGCAGTCAGTTCGCTGGAGAGCTGCACGTCTATTCGCTCGTACACATCTCCGCAGCCCTCGTTCACCCTAGTCATCTAGGGCCTATGGTGAACCACACTTGCCTCTGCGCTGGTTTTGGATACCGCTGCTCTGCCATGCACGGCCCATGGCGGCACGCGGACAGTTTACGAACTTAGCTGTTTCGGAAATGCTTCCACTCTTGGCCCGAAAGCCAACGATCACGCCCCTTCGGACGTCAGATAAATCCCTCCGTTCCCGCATTACGACGACAAATGCACTGTTTCTCGCGCTACTCCACGCTACGCAAATGCACGGAGCTTCGTACTCCGGTGTGTTGTAGGGTGAGCGGATCACGCCTTTCCTACTTCAGCCTGGGTGAGTTTGTAGTAGTCCTCTCTTCGGAATCTTCCTTTTTTTTTACTGCATCTGGCTCGTGTTGCGGCGTGCCTTCACTCTAGCAACAGGTCTGGCCACCGTGTGGTCGGGTGCCAGTGCACTTGGTGTCCCAAGTTGCGAATAAGGTCGTTCTCCGACATCCGGGCGGCCACGTAAAACCGATGGGCCGCCTGCCGGAATCGGTGCTAGAGCAGTGGGACTCCTGCTACTCTGGAGTTCTCCGGTGCTGAAGTCACGTGGCAGGTGAAGCGCTAACCTAAGTGCCTTGTTCTGGACCGCCTGCAGCCTGGCGATGGACGAGTCGGCAGCGTTGCCCCACACCACAGCAGCGTACTCTAACACAGGCCAGATGAGTGTTAGGTGCAGAGTTATGCCACAGTGTGGGGGCTGTTCCTCGCCCGACCCCGACACGCGTTATATACCCTCCGCTGCTAGTACTGCCACCTGCTGTCTGTGAGTGGTTACTGCAACTTGACGTCCAACATAGGCGCTGGTTACAGTAATGTGACTCGATCGTGTACAGTTATACGTTAGCAGCTTCTGAAAGGGTACGAATAAAGGGAACGCTCTACCACATATTTCATCCGATGTGCCACGCTGCTTGGCCTACTTACGGATCGCAGCTATCCTTACCATTAATGAGGGAGGAAGTGCACGCCTGCAAGAGTTTCGCAATCTAAAGTTGTGATGAGGGAAGGACGGCCACCGCTGCAGAAAACAAACCAACAAGAACTTGCGCTAACAAGCTAGACTGTCAATGGAGAGCCGGCCGTTGCGGCCGAGCGGTTCTAGGCGCTTCAGTCCGGAAGGGCGCTGCTGCTAAGGTCGCAGGTTCGAATCCTGCCTCGAGCATGGATGTGTCTGCTGTCCTTAGGTTGGTTAGGTTTAAGTAGTTCTACGTTCTAGGGGACTGATGACTTCAGATGTTAAGTCCCATAGTGCTCAGAGCCATTTGAACTGTTATTGTCTAGATATCTGGAATGCACAGACTTGTTGCTTTACCTTTACATGACAAAACTTATTTTGACGAAGGCTGTTCCAGAAAAAGTGCTTTACCACCATCGCGCCAATTCTGGGGGAGAGTTTAGTGACGGATGAACTGCGAAATCTTGTAAAAAAACTGTCCTTTATTGTATGGAATAGCAACAATTGATTAGCAGACTATCACTGTTGTGTCTTAAGCGTAAATATTTACTTTTGCTGCAGAGCTTCAACAGGTTGTGTGTGTGTGTGTGTGTGTGTGTGTGTGTGTGTGTGTGTGTGTGTGTGTGTGTGTCTGAACGCACTCTTTGTGTTTAATATACCAGGTGATCAAAAAGTCAGTATAAATTTGAAAAGTGAATAAATCACGGAATAATGTAGATTCGGAGGTACAAATTGACACGCATGCTTGGAATGACATGGGGTTTCATTAGAACCAAAAAAATACAAACGTTCAAAAAATGTCCGACAGATGGCGCTTCATCTGATCAGAATAGCAATAATTAGCATAACAAAGTAAGAAAAGCAAAGATGATGTTCTTTACAGGAAATGCTCAATATGTCCACCATCATTCCTCAACAATAGCTGTAGTCGAGGAATAATGTTGTGAACAGCACTGTAAATCATGTCCGGAGTTATGGTGAGACATTGGCGTCGGTGTTGTCTTTCTGCATCCCTAGAGATGTCGGTCGATCACGATACACTTGCGACTTCAGGTAACCGCAAAGCCAATAATCGCACGGACTGAGGTCTGGGGACCTGGGAGGCCAAGCATGACGAAAGTGGCGGCTGAGCACACGATCATCACCAAAATACGCGCGCAAGAGATCTTTCACGCGTCTAGCAATATGTGGCGGAGCGCCATCCTGCATAAACATCGTACGTTCCAGCAGGTGTTTATCAGACAGGCTGGGGATGATGCGATTCTGTAACATATCGGCGTACCTCTCACCCGTCACCGTAGCAGTTACTGACATTTTGCTGTCCAGCGCCATCAGTCAGACATTTTGTGAACTTTGTTTTTTTTTTTGTTCTAATAAACCCCATGTCATTCCAAGCATGTATGTGTCAAGTTTTACCTCTCTATCTACATTATTCCGTGGTTTATTAAGATTTCAAATTTATACCGAATTTTTGATCGTCCAGTATATATTATATATTATTATAGCTGCCGGGCTCTATGGCGGGCTACAGTCAAACTGCTATCCCACTGCAAAATGGTTCAAATGGCTCTGAGCACTGTGGGACTTAACATGTGAGGTCATCAGTCCCCTAGAACTTAGAACTACGTAAACCTAACTAACCTAAGGACAGCACACACATCCATGCCCGAGGCAGGATTCGAACCTGCGATCGTAGCGGTCACGCGGTTCCAGCCTGAAGCGCCTAGAAACGCTTGGTCACATCGGCCGGCTATCCCACTGCAGACCGGGGCGTATTCAGACATGTCTTCGCTGGTCATCGGGGCTCATTTCGAAGCGGGACTCATGACTAAGACAATTCTACTCTGATCAATAATATTCCCGGCCAAATGTGTCCAACACCGCTGCAAACTGGCTTGCTGGTGTAAGAGACCAACGGGCGCCGTGAGCTCGACTCCCTTTCTGTGAGCAGCCTATTCGTGCTCCTCATGGTCACTGAAGCACCAGTCGCATGTCGGATCGAAGACAACGATGAAACCGGGGTCTAAGTGCCACTCTGACGATTTCTCGGTCCTGGTCCGCAAGTTCTGTCGTCTCTCCAAGTCGACAGTTCCTTCTTGGCGCTGTGTTCCATCGTGGTTCGGCCATTCCTACCAATATTGTCTAACAGTGGCATCGTTTCTATTCAAATGTCAGCGATTCGCCGATTACTCAACCGGCTTTCTTGAGCCCCAGTACAAGTCTTGTTAACTTGCCTGTCTGCGAGGCATAGTTACCATCCAGCAGAAATTTACAAAGGCTTTATGCCCTGGTATCGAGATATCTCCTGTTTAGCATCCTTGCCAGCTGCGCGGTCAAATTGTGCTGCAGCGTTACATACACTACTGGCCATTAAAATTGCTACACCAAGAAGAAATGCAGATGATAAATAGGTATTCATTGGCAAACATATTATACTAGAACTGACATGTTATTACATTTTCACGCAATTTGGGTGCATAGATCCTGAGAAATCAGTACCCAGAACAACCACCTCTGGCCGTAATAACGACCTTGATACGCCTGGGCATTGAGTCAAACAGATCTTGGATGGGGTGTACAAGTACACAGCTTCAACACGATACCACAGTTCATCACGAGTAGTGACTGGCGTACTGTGACGAGCCAGTTGCTTGGCCACCATTGACCAGACGTTTTCAATTGGTGAGAAATCTGGAGACTGTACTGGCCAGGGCAGCAGTCGAACATTTTCTGTATCCAGAAAGGCCCGTACAGGACTTGCAACACGCGGTCGTGCATTATCCTGCTGAAATGTAAGGTTTCGCAGGGATCGTATGAAGGGTAGAGCCACGGGTCGTAACACATCTGAAATGTAAAGTCCACTGTTCAAAGTGCCGTCAATGCGAACAAGAGCTGACCGAGACGTGTAACCAATGGCACCCCATACCATTACGCTGAGTGATACGCCAGTATGGCGATGACGAATACACGCTTCCAATGTGCGTTCACCACTATGTCGTCATACACGGATGCGACCATCCTGATGCTGTAAACAGAACCTGGATTCATCCGAAAAAGTGACGTTTTGCCATTCGTGCACCCAGATGCGTCGTTGAGTACACCATCGCAGGCGCTCCGGTCTGTGATGCAGCGTCAAGGGTAACCGCAGCCATGGTTTCCGAGCTGATAGTCCGTGTTGCTGCAAACGTCGTCGAACTATTCGTGCAGATGGTTGTTGTCTTGCAAACGTCCCCATCTGTTGACTCAGGGATCGAGACGTGGCTGCACGATCCATTACAGTCATGCGGATAAGATGCTTGTCAGTTGGGATCCAGCACGGCGGACCGTATTACCCTCCTGAACCCACCGATTCCATATTCTCCTCACAGTCATTGGATCTGGACCAACGCGAGCAGCAATGTCGCCATATGATAAACCGCAATCGGGATAGGCTACAATCCGACCTTTATCAAAGTCGGAAACGTGATGGTACGCATTTCTGCTCCTTACACGAGGCATCACAACAACGTTTCACCAGGCAACGCCGGTCAACTGTTGATTGTTTATGAGAAATCGATTGGAAACTTTCCTCATGTCAGCACGTTGTAGGTGTCGCCACCGGCGCCAAACTTGTGTGAATGCTCTGAAAAGCTAATCATTTGCATATTACAACGTCTTCTTCCTGTTGGTTAAATTTCGCGTCCTTAGCACGTCATCTTCGTGGTGTAGCAATTTTAATGGCCAGTAGTGTATTTATCTATCAGCCTCCGAAGCTAAAAAGTTTGCATTTTCCATCGATACTTGTATGAATATTAATTTGTTACCAATTGGCATAACTGCTTTGCGTTTTTTTTTTTTTTTTTTTTTTTTTTTTTGAGTGTTTTTCTAAGACACCCAACTTGTAAGAGGCTAATTATGAGTGCTAGCGCCAATGGGCATTAGAGGAAGGGGGCGGGGAAGGGAGGAAGAGGGAAGCATAACACGCAGTTATGAAAGTAAGAGAAAAGAATATGGCGTAACGCAGAGAGAAAAGAAAAGAGAAAGAAGCATTACTGGGGGAAAACTGGAATATTGGCTTTATGACTTACATTTGGCAGAGGGAAAGTTGGCCACATACGGCAGTTTCTGGGGAAAATATTATGAGCTTGCAGAGGGAAGTATTTCAGCTTCTTAAAAGCAGCAAGACATTGAACTGCGTGCAGAGTGCAACAAGGGCGTCCGCCATCTTTCATGTCAATAAAGGCGCCGGCCGACCGTGGCCGAGCGATTCTAGGCGCTGCAGTCTGGAGCCGCGCGACCGCTACGGTCGCAGGTTCGAATCCTGCCTCGGGCATGGATGTGTGTGATGTCCTTAGGTTAGTTAGGTTTAAGTAGGTCTAAGTTCTAGGGGACTTATGACCTCAGCTGTTGAGTCCCATAGTGCTCAGAGCAATCTGAACCCATAATGGTCAGAGCCATTTGAATCATATCAATAAAGGCAACATTTTTCCCCATGTAAATTTATTGGAGAAAACATCAACTACAAATTCTGTGAATTTCGTTTGTAAGGATGATGCGACTGTCTTATTGTTACGAAAGAATTAATGTGGTTATGTAGTTCCAACATTACGTTGGTATCTTGAGACCTGAGTAAAAAAGTGTTGCATTACACATATCATGCCATTGCACGTGATTTTTGCTTCGTCAAACAAATAAAATTTGACTAGGCCGAAACGGCTAACAATTTTGACTACACCGTCACATGTAACGGCGTGATGTGCGTAATGTGACACGTTTTTACTCAGCTCTGAAGGTGGTCATTACCGACCGAAATTAACAACGTGATTACAAATAAACATTGTTATCCAAGACTGAAATTATAATAAAGCAAATATTTTCCTAGGCTGCTGCAAACTTTTTCGTTATTATGTCACAACTCGTAAAACTAAAAGTAATTAATATTGAGAAGGGACGCCACGACACTGCTGTCAATCTTAATACCCTTTGACAGCTGAAGCGTCACCAGCGCTTTTAATCACGCTGAGCCATAATTTTCGTTTTTTCCCCAATTCGAGTCTGTACCTCATTAATTATCCCATCCACCCTTTTAATATTCAGCATTCTTCGGTTGCACTGTAGTTCAAAAGCTACTATTCTCTTTTTGTCAGATGTGTTTGTAGTCTTCACTTCCGTACTGGGCTACAGTACAGACGAATACCTCTGGAAAAAAACCCTAAAATTCAAATTTACATCATTAACAAATTTGTCTTTTTCAGAATTGCTTCTAATGCTATTCGCAGTCCGTATTTTATTACCTTTCTACTTTAGCCGTTGTCAGTTATTTTGCGGGCTAAATGGGAAAAAGAAACATCGATTGATTTTAGTCTCATTTCCTAGCCTAATTTCCTCAACATTGCCTAACTTAATTCGAATGAATTCCATTACCCCTGTCTTGCTTACAAGGAGGCTGTCAGTTGGGTTGCAGTTTGGTAGAAAATTTTCAGCATGAGAAACATTTGATTTAGTACTGGGAATTCGTCACACGGTTGCACTGTTTCCCTTTGTGGATTACATACAGGGCGGCCGTAATTAAAGTTCGAGTTTCGAAACGCCGTAGAAATGGAACCACTGCTCAGAATAACGTCAAATTTTACCAGCATGTATTGACGCAGGGGTGACAAACAAAACTAAAGAAAATTTGACCAATAGATGGTGCTGTAAGCGTTACAATATGCACACCAACAGACGTGCGGCACCCGGCTATTCTTCAGTTTGCGTCCGAGATGGTCACGAACACTGTCCCCATGAAGGATCGCGCGCTATTGGTAAAACCCGTTTACAAGAACGGTGACTGTGCGCCTTTAGCCATGCAGATGTTCAGGACACTAAAGGCTATGGAATAAGGTTCAAAAATGGCTCTGAGCACTATGGGACTTAACATCTGAGGTCATCAGTCCCCTAGAACTTAGAACTACTTAAACCTAACTAACCTAAGGACATCACAAACATCCATGCCCGAGCCAGGATTCGAACCTGCGACCGTAGCGGTCACGCGGTTCCAAACTGTAACGCTTAGAACCGCACGGCCATGTCGGCCGGCTATGGAATAAGGCATTGCCCCGATATATACTACGGGTCTGGTGAAAATTATTACAAAGTTTTAAAAGAAAGGTCCTTTTGAAGTGTAGTGTGGCAGAGGGAGGAAAGCAGATGATCCGACTTCTGTCAAAGATGTGGCCACGGCAATGCAAGAGGGATCCAGGCGTGGTGATTAAATACACAGTGCACGGCAAATTGTCCGAACGCTGAACATACCTGCGACCACGGTGCATAAAATCCTACGAAATATCCTCGATTGCTATCCATACAAAATCACCCATGTTCAGGAGTTGCTTCCTGCTGACCTGCCAGCACGACAAACGTTCTCTCTGGAATTTCTTCCTCGTATGGATGTCAACAATGAATGGCTATGTGGTTATTTTGCAGACAATGAGAGGATTCTGTGGACAGACGGAGTCCACTTCCATCTCCAAGGACTTGTCGATGCGCAGAATTGCAGAATATGGGCAACGGAAAATCCTCACGCACATCACCTGAAGGCTGTTTGTCCTGCAGGTCTTGTTTCCTGTACCATCACTCGTAAATGCTATGGGAGTCCTTCGCGCACCAATGTAATTCCAATCCTTGACTAGCGTGGATGTGCAGGTAGTATCACATTTATGCTTGATAGCACTCCCAGCACATTGCAGAGACAGTAAAAAAATGGAAATGTCGTGTGGCTAGGGCCTCCCGTCGGTTGACCGTAAAGCGGCTGCTGCAGAGCTAGAATTATCAGCCGTCATTCATGAAAGAAGGTTGTATACATGGAAGAACCCTGGAGATACTAAAAGGTATCAGATAGATTATATAATGGTAAGACAGAGATTTAGGAACCAGGTTTTAAATTGTAAGACATTTCCAGGGGCAGATGTGGACTCTGACCACAATCTATTGGTTATGACCTGTAGATTAAAACTGAAGAAACTGCAAAAAGGTGGGAATTTAAGGAGATGGGACCTGGATAAACTAAAAGAACCAGAGGTTGTACAGAGATTCAGGGAGAGCATAAGGGAGCAATTGACAGGAATGGGGGAAATAAATACAGTAGAAGAAGAATGGGCAGCTTTGAGGGATGAAGTAGTGAAGGTAGCAGAGGATCAAGTAGGTAAAAAGACGAGGGCTAGTAGAAATCCTTGGGTAACAGAAGAAATATTGAATTTGATTGATGCAAGGAGAAAATATAAAAATGCAGTAAGTGAAACAGGCAAAAAGGAATACAAACGTCTCAAAAATGAGATCGACAGGAAGTGCAAAATGGCTAAGCAGGGATGGCTAGAGGACAAATGTAAGGATGTAGAGGCCTATCTCACTAGGGGTAAGATAGATACCGCCTACAGGAAAATTAAAGAGACCTTTGGAGAAAGGAGAAACACTTGTATGAATATCAAGAGCTCAGATGGAAACCCAGTTCTAAGCAAAGAAGGGAAAGCAAAAAGGTGGAAGGAGTATATAGAGGGTCTATACAAGGGCGATGTACTTGACGACAATATTATGGAAATGGAAGAGGATGTAGATGAAGATGAAATGGGAGATACGATACTGCGTGAAGAGTTTGACAGAGCACTGAAAGACCTGAGTCGAAACAAGGCCCCCGGAGTAGACAATATTCCATTGGAACTACTGACGGCCGTGGGAGAGCCAGTCCTGACAAAACTCTACCATTTGGTGAGCAAGATGTATGAAACAGGCGAAATACCCTCAGACTTCAAGAAGAATATAATAATTCCAATCCCAAAGAAAGCAGGTGTTGACAGATGTGAAAATTACCGAACTATCAGCTTAATAAGTCACAGCTGCAAAATACTAACACGAATTCTTTACAGACGAATGGAAAAACTAGTAGAAGCCAACCTCGGGGAAGATCAGTTTGGATTCCGTAGAAACACTGGAACACGTGAGGCAATACTGACCTTACGACTTATCTTAGAAGAAAGATTAAGGAAAGGCAAACCTACGTTTCTAGCATTTGTAGACTTAGAGAAAGCTTTTGACAATGTTGACTGGAATACTCTCTTTCAAATTCTAAAGGTGGCAGGGGTAAAATACAGGGAGCGAAAGGCTATTTACAATTTGTACAGAAACCAGATGGCAGTTATAAGAGTCGAGGGACATGAAAGGGAAGCAGTTGTTGGGAAGGGAATAAGACAGGGTTGTAGCCTCTCCCCGATGTTGTTCAATCTGTATATTGAGCAAGCAGTAAAGGAAACAAAAGAAAAATTCGGAGTAGGTATTAAAATTCATGGAGAAGAAATAAAAACTTTGAGGTTCGCCGATGACATTGTAATTCTGTCAGAGACAGCAAAGGACTTGGAAGAGCAGTTGAATGGAATGGACAGTGTCTTGAAAGGAGGATATAAGATGAACATCAACAAAAGCAAAACAAGGATAATGGAATGTAGTCTAATTAAGTCGGGGGATGCTGAGGGAATTAGATTAGGAAATGAGGCACTTAAAGTAGTAAAGGAGTTTTGCTATTTGGGGAGCAAAATAACTGATGATGGTCGAAGTAGAGAGGATATAAAATGTAGGCTGGCAATGGCAAGGAAAGCGTTTCTGAAGAAGAGAAATTTGTTAACATCCAGTATTGATTTAAGTGTCAGGAAGTCATTTCTGAAAGTATTCGTATGGAGTGTAGCCATGTATGGAAGTGAAACATGGACGATAAATAGTTTGGACAAGAAGAGAATAGAAGCTTTCGAAATGTGGTGCTACAGAAGAATGCTGAAGATTAGATGGGTAGATCACATAACTAATGAGGAAGTATTGAATAGGATTGGGGAGAAGAGAAGTTTGTGGCACAACTTGACCAGAAGAAGGGATCGGTTGGTAGGACATGTTCTGAGGCATCAAGGGATCACCAATTTAGTATTGGAGGGCAGCGTGGAGGGTAAAAATCGTAGAGGGAGACCAAGAGATGAATACACTAAGCAGATTCAGAAGGATGTAGGTTGCAGTAGGTACTGGGAGATGAAAAAGCTTGCACAGGATAGAGTAGCATGGAGAGCTGCATCAAACCAGTCTCAGGACTGAAGACCACAACAACAACAACATTTCCCTGCAGCCTATTCATCTAAATCACCTGATTTTAATCCGTGTGACTTCTGGCTATGGGTTTATCTGGAAGATATTACGTTCAGTGCTCCCATTACGAAAGTGGCTGAATTGAAGGCACGCATTACGCAGCGCATTCTGAACGTAACCCCCGACACACTCGGATCTGTTGTAGAACATGCCGTTTCTAAATTTCAGCATGTGGCAGAAAACTGTGGTTAACATACTGAACACGTCTTGAGCCCTCTCACGTCAATTGGAAAACGATGCCATTTTGATTTTATGCTGTTTGTGGCCCCAGCACAATTAAAAACCGATGTCATTTTACTTTTTGTTCGTTTCTTTTTTGTCTAAGGACAATTAAATGCCGCTTTTTCACATTCGATGGAGTACGGTCTTGCTGTGATGGATAGGCTTACGTAACGAAGAGTGCCGTCACAACTGTTGACTGCTCAACTTGGACGCCACGCACATTGAACAGTTTGGATGGTGTGATTTGCAACTCAAACCGCAGCCGACGTATTAGAATGCATCTGCCATTTGTATCATACTCCATTTAAGAAGAGACGCTTATATCTTTGAAACTGGAACTTCGGACACCCAGTATTTCATTGTTTCTCGCAGTCGTTTTGTGAAAGTGATAGAATAAATTAAGGATACAGCTGTATAACTAATACCTCATCTACCGAATGGTTATCCTGCCTGCCTTCGCGTATGAATCCGGTGCGTGGGCCACGATTAGTGTCACCAGGATGCATTTTTTAGTATTAAAGCTTGCTAGTACAGTAGAAGTATACGATTTTCTGTTTAGTGTTATTTGATATTCGAGCATTGAATGATTGTGTTCATGTTAGATATAGGAAGTGTTTTGATTGACCTGTCCCAGTTGCATTCATCTGTGTATGTACATATGAAAGAAGGCGTCGATTCAACGCGCGGCGGCTCTACGGAAAGTGGATGCTTTGCGGGACACTGTCCATGGGTTACGCTACGTTGGGACCACACTTCCACGCCGCTGGCATCGACATCCGGTTCCCCCAACCATCCTAGAGGAATCAGATTCCGACCATGGCTAACGATAGGCCTGGCACGCCCACCACGGACGCATCCTTTGGCGAGACTAGCCCCCATTCTACGTCCAACACTTTCCCACCCTACGTGCCCACGTTAAGCTAAATTTTTCTGCGTGACTCGTGTAGTACTGTCACCGTCAGAGGGTGGTACGGGACTACAAGTCCCACCGCCACACCTCCAAAGTGAATTGCACTGCCTCACCAACACAGTTAGACCGCAATAAACCGGTGATGCTGTATTGTAACATATCACAAAAAAAAAAAAAAAAAAAAAAAAAAATTGTATAGTTTGAAAATGATTGCTACGAACTTCAAACTTCAAACGCTCAATATGTAAATGTAGCGCTTAGGTTACTCCAATTATAAAACCATTTCGACTATTTACTGAGAAAGATCCATGTAGTAGATAGAATTAAAATGTAGACTTTCACGGCCGGAAATATCATGTCCATTATAATTATCCGGGCTGTTATGCCGTGGTCGGTTGACGAATTCTGTGTCGATTCCCAACGTTTCGTCTCCGACTGCGGGAGACATCTTCAAGGGGGTCCGTAGCTCGATGGAAGGTCCAACACACCCACAGGCTCGCTACTGACTGCCGCTAAATTCCGTGTCCGCGCGCTCCCACGCCGCGACGTGACGTCACGTGTTTTGAAAACGCAATTTACAAGCCCACCAGGAAGATACAGGAATACCTTAAGCCTGCCAAGGACGCTCGCAAACCACTGGAAAAAGCTGAAGTGTATAGGATCCCATGCAGCTGTGGTGATGTTTATGTGGGTACCACTAAACGAACTATACTTGGAAGGATAGACAGCATAGGTCGTATATTTTTGTTTATTATCGCAAAATCGATTTTCGGTCACTTAGTGACCATCTTCAGTGCTGTCTTAAATTCATTATCTGGTCGTAGTGCACAGGACACTATGGAGTCGCCAATCAACTAAAAGAACTGTTTCTAAACGTTTGGAAGAGCATAAGGGAAATTGCAGAAGAGGAGAAACGGAACGATCAGCTGTTGCGGAGCATGCTTTGCAGCCAGGGAACCACAATATTCGTTTCGAGGAGACGCAAGTACTAGCGGTCACAATCGGATATTACGAAAGGCTCCACAGGGAGGCAATCGAAATCGCTAAACACCCTAATTATTTCAACCGTAAGGAGGAGGGTGTGAAATTAAACGGCATATGGATGCCGGTGTTAAAGATGATGTGTACCACCTGCCCACTACTGGGTGATGGCAACGGCGATCGACGGCGACGGACAGCGGCCAATTGCACTGACGTTTTCAAAACACGTGACGTCACGCCGCGTGGGAGCGCGCGGACACGGAATTTAGCGGCAGCCAGTAGCGAGCCAGTGGGTGTGTTGGACCTTCCATTGAGCTACGGACCCCCTTGAAGATGTCTCCCGCAGTCGGAGACGAAACGTTGGGAATCGATACAGGATTCATCAACCGACCACGGCATAACAGCCCGGATAATTATAATGGACATGAGTAGATAGAATTAGCAAGCTAGTGCCATTCTGCAAGAATATTTTATGAGGAATCGATGGCTATTGCTGATATTCCTGCAGAAATAATCACAGATGCTGCCGATAACCTTAAAGTAATGCTGTTGAAACTGATAACATACGTCCGTTGGGTATATGATGTCTCCCAGAAACGCATCACAGTTCCCATACCAAGAACTGTAGCAGCTACAAAATACGAGCAATACCAAATGTTTGCCTCTTATCACATGAATCGAAGGTTCTCATGAGAATAAATCTGCGGGAAACTGAAAGAAAGGTGGAAGACACCTTCAATACAGATCGGTTTGAGGTAGGGAGGAGGTTAACACGACAGACCATTCTGGTTCAGTCGCTTGTGATTGCAGATCAAATACAGAAAAACAAGCCAATCTACGCTCTATATGCAGGCCGAAGAAAAGCATTTGATATTGTAATCTAGCAGCGGGTTTAAATTATCAACAGGTGTTCTTCATACTTACCTCCTATAACAAAAAAGTGGCTTTGATTAAAAGTTATTGCAAGGGAGTAGGAGCAAGACGAGGCAATGCAGTACTCCTTTCTCCTATCGTTTGCAATGCTTATATCGAGGAAAATTAGATCACGTTACCGAAACGACTGTGAAAGGGATCAAACTTAACAAACAGAATACAGATACCCCGCGATACGCGGATAGTGTATCTGTGGTCACGGAGACGTGAGGAGATGTAGGTAAAGCCCACACTACGACTGGAAGGCTTCTTTGTTACCTGTAGGAAGATAAACTAGAGGAACACCAATTAAGCGAATGTATACAGTACTGTAACACAGTATATACCTCCAAGAACAAAAATTGGAAGAGAGGAGTTAGAGGAGAGTGAACTGGGGTAACGTGCAAAATACATCAAGCCCAATTTGTATGCAATTCAAGAACGACCTTCCTCACCAATAGGAACACCAGTTTTGAAATAAGGAGACGAGTCACTAACGCAATTGTAAGGAGTGTGGCCCTACGCGGGTTTGCATAGGAGACTGCTGGGAGCCCTTGATTGTTTTGTTTTGTTTCGTTTTAGGGTGCAAAAACAACTGTCATACGCGCCCATGTCAGAACGGTAGAATAGGAAAACGAAAAGTAGTTAAAAGAGACTACACATGAAGCCCAATCGACGGAAGGAAAGACAACTAAAAAACAGAGACTGTCTTGGAGAAAGTACCATAAAATACGCCAAAGAGACAACGGAAGTTCTGAACTAAAGATTAAAGGTCCTAAGCCATATTGCTACGACGGATAAAAAGTAAAAAGCGGTGGACAGCACGCGCGTCGTTTGATAAAACGGCCGATGATTCAGACGGCAAATATAAATTAGAACGTAAGTGGCTAAAAAAAAGGGCATTCCCGCAGGAAATGGCCAACCCTCAAAGGAATCACGACTTAACAGATGGCGATGACTAAACAAGGCAGTGCTTAGCTAAAAATGATATTCTCGCGGCGAGAGGGCCAAGAGGAGGTCGGGCAAGCCGCGGGGAGAGGTTTAATTCCCTGGAGCTTGTTCCCATGGACGGAAGACCAGTGGCGATGTCAAAGTGGCTCCACATACTGATAGACGGCAACACAGAAATCACTGGAGGCTGCGGCCTCGTTTCCTGTTAGACCGACATGACCAGGGACACACAAACATCACAATGGCTCCATCAAGACTGACGTTGCACAGGCCACAGAGGCTCTGAAGGGCACGGAGAGAATCGGAGCAAATGACACAACTGAAAATCTCGTGTCGCTGGATGTACTCCGTGCCCTGATGCAGGACGAAGGGCTCCGCTGTAAATACCGAGGAGTGTTCCGTAAGCCGACACTGAAAATCGTCGGTGCCAATGACGAAGGCACACCGAACACCACAGTCAGACCATGAGCGATCAGCATACACAAAGGTACTACCGCGAAGGTCGAGAAACTTACGGCGATAGGGCGACTCTGGAGAAGTGTCCTCAGGAAGCGAATGAAGTCCAAGGTAAACACGGGCCGCTGCACGAAGCCAAGGTGGTGAAGGGTTCACATCCATAGGGAAAGTGGCAGGTAATTTGACGTCAAGCTACTGGAGCAACAGCGTAAAGCGAACTCAAAAAATGTTCAAATGTGTGTGAAATCTTACGGGACTTAACTGCTAAGGTCATCAGTCCCTAAGCTTACACAGTACGTAACCTAAATTATCCTAAGGACAAACACACACACCCATGCCCGAGGGAGGACTCGAACCTCCGCCGGGACTAGCCGCAGCGCCTTAGACCGCTCGGCTAATAAAGCGAACTCCAGGAGGTAACAGAGAACAGGGACATGCCGCATACTGGCGGCCAAAGGAGTCATTGAAGGAGGAGGCAAAGGATGGGTGGCCAGGCATGACAGTCAAATGGCATGCGTATCCGCTGAGCAGAATATCACATCGGTATGTCAGAGGGATTTCGGCAGCGTCTCCATACAGACTCTCATCGGGGATACTATAATAGTCGCCAGTGGCCAAACGAATGCCACGATGGTGGATCATACTGAGACGGCGTATTATGGATGGATGTCCACATGCATAACGTAGCACACTGGGGGACCGGGTACAGTGGGCCGGGTAAGACACATGGGAGGGCTAAGAAAGTTTCCTGTCGAGCATGAGCGCCAGAAATTTCGTAGTTTCAACTATTGTAAGAGCAACAGGTCCAAGACGTAAAGATGGTGGAAGAAACCTATCGCCCCGCCACAAATTCACACAAACAGATTTGCCAGTGGAAAAGCGAAAGCCGTTGTCGATGCTCGACGAGTAAAGACGATCGGAACAACGTTAAAGACGTCGGTAAATGCGACAAGTCCGTAGAGAACTGCAATAGATTGCAAAATCGTCAACGAAAAGGGAGCCGGAGATACCCAGTGAGAGACAGGCCTTAATAGGGTTAATGGCGATAACAAAGAGGACGACACTCAGCACAGAACCCTGAGGCATTTCGTTTTCTTGGATAAAGGTGTCTGGCAAGGCAGAGCCCACATGTACCTTGAAAATTCGAACTTTAAAAAATTCCTGAAGGAAACAGTGGTGGCGGCCTCTGAAGCCACACATACAGAGAGTACGGAGGATACAAGTTCTCCAGCAGGTGTCATACACTTTCTCTGAATCGAAAAACGAGGCCACAGTTTGGAATTTCCGCAGAGAACCATTCATGACATGGGTTGTCAAAGTGACGAAATGGTCAAATGCAGAACGGAGAACCCGAAATCCACATTGTGTAGTAGTTAGTAAATTGTGAGACTCAAGCTACCATACCTGCCAAGCATACCCATACGTTCAATCACCTTGCCAACACACCTGGTGAGAGAAATGGGGCAGTCGCTAGAAAGAAGGCGTTTGTGCTTACCAGGCTTGGATATGGGTATGACAGTGGCTTCACGCCAGCGTCTGGGAAACATGGCCTCTGCCCAGATGCGATTGTAATTATGAATGAGAAAGTTCTTGCCCAAAAGAGAAAGATGCTGCATAATGTGAACATCGTATGGCTCTGGGGGCGGAGAATCAGGATGAAGTGAGGGCACGATCGACTCCCTAATGATTTCGAGCTCCATCCACTATCACCCCACCTTCCTCCAGCGGAAACAAGTGGAGGAGGCTCGGCCGAACCCCTCCTCTTCTCAGAATCTTGAGTGCTACAATGCCACAGGTGTCCGACATGTATCCCATCGTATGTTTACGCGACATAATGGAGAGGTCAGTTCGTGAACAAAATCCTGCACCGGGATCCTTTCGCTATTATGGACGGCTTTAATGACAGCATAGCTCACTATTTTCTCTAACGACTTGTTGAGGCGATGTCACGTCGAGATGATCCACTACGGCCGGCAAAACTAGGTCCGACAAGACATTAGGAGGTATCCCATGACTTTTGTCACCGTAGTGTAATGCACTGAAGCAGTCACAGCGTTCAAAGAAACAGTCGGTGCGGAGATTGTGCTTCGTCATTTTAGAATTCAGCAACACGATTTTGTTTTACATAGTGATCATTCACAGTTGCCATTCACAGTGAAAATAGCTGTACCTATATTTACTGTAACTTAAGTATGAATTTGTACCACTGCTTTCATAAATGGTTTCGAAATGAAGGTACTGGAGTTGAATGTACTTTATTTAAAATGTATTATCTTTTAGGCCCTTTTTGCTTGTTGTTTAGAAGTATAATTTGTTTTAGGCATTAAAAATGGTTCAAATGGCTCGGAGCACTATGGGAATTAACATCTGAGGTCATCAGTCCCCTAGAACTTAGAACTACTTAAACCTAACTAACCTAAGGACATCACACACATCCATGCCCGAGGCAGGATTCGAACCAGCGACCGTAGCGGTCGCGCGGTTCCAGACCGAAGCGCCTAGAACCGATCGGCCACAACGGCCGGCTTTAGGCATTAAGAGTTCATGGAAGCTTCGAAATGTGGGATTGTGTCCAGGAAAAATGCGAAATTGATTTCAAATTTATCTCTTTTGAAATGGTGCTTGGTTGGAAACTGTATCTCCCAGTGGTTCCAAAGCGAACCTTACAACTATTCATTGCTTAATTTATGCGCATTTGTTCTTGTATTCGTTGCTTAATACGATGATAAAAGCCAATTTTTTTTTAAATTTTGTTGGGACCCCAAGGGTTAAGAAGAGATTGAAAAATTGAGTCGCTAGTGAAGGAAAATCTAGAAGAATACAGGAATGCAGATTTCTCTGGAGGAACAACATTTCCTCTTAACAGTAACAATAGATACTGAAAGAAGGACTCGCCAAAGACGGCTAGGAACGACACACAAGCTACACATTTGAAGAGACGCTTGTTATGCCACATTTGCGAAAATGAAAGAGAAGGCACAGAGAAGAGTGGAATGACATGGTGCTGCAAACCAACCTCAGCGTTAATAAGAAAAGGTACTTTAAGTGCCCACATAAGTAAAGAAGAGAGTGAAGACGATAAGATTAATGAAAGTGAGAGGTGGGTAGGGATTTATGGGAAGTGTGAGAAGGGTGGGGCTGAGAGCAAATGGAAAGGGGATGAGGTTGGAGCAATTGGAAGTTAGGTAGGTAGGGAAGACCCACTTTCACTGCACGCTATGTACCTGACAGGTCATTTGTCGTCATAGCTCCATTTTATGTGGCTTGCTGCACTTCCTCACGCCACCTAGGTAGAGGATTTTATATAATCAGTCCATTTGTGAATAGCTCTTTCTTCCTTCTGAATGTTCGTTTCTCCACTTTCTAAATCGATGATTCAATTTCGGTCACGAATCCACCGAAACAGCCGTGGGAAGCCACCTAAAGCCATCTGGATCCAGATATTTCATTACGAAATATTACTTTTTATTGACTTAATGGCAGTGGAATCCATCAGGATTTGATCACACATGACAAAATAAATGAAAAATGTAGAGCTAAATAATTCAACCATTAGCAGAGGGAGAAAAATTTTAGTGACTGGCAAAAAAATCATGGATGAGGTCCTATAGCGTTCAGTGTTCTAGTCCTCACATATGTGAATGAAAATGTTAGCATAAACGTAAAATAGAAGTGGTGTTTCTTTTTTCAGATGACAGATGTTACAAAGAATAGTCTTAGGGCAAGCGTAAAAAAAACTGCTAGCAATACTTTAAAGCACTATTAAAAGAGGTCTCCGTTAGCTAAGAGAAAAAGCAGTATATTCAGTTCCGTACAACAAATATAACAGAGTCACGGTTAATGTAGCACGCGAAATGGAGATAGTGCATAAGCTACAATATTCCAAATTTCTGAGTGTACATATTGATGATTTTGTACTAAAGGCAGCACATTATAACACTTCAGTGACGCTATTGCGCAACAATTACCAACACAAGAGAAACAAAATTCAGTGAAGTCAGCGCCATGTGTATGGCTGGGTTGAGAATTCCGCCCCGGCCTGGAATAGGAGTGTCGCTTTGCGGTGGTGAACAAAGCTGCCGGTGAGGGGGCGGGGCGGTGGCTCGCTATTCGTCACCCTGGGGAAAGGCCGCAGCTGCTCGCTGACTGGGTGGGTGGGGGCTTCTCCGATAGCGGCGGGCCGCAACTTTCCACTTCACGGTTCGCAGCTTAAGCCGCGCTTTGCCCGTCGCCTGCGCTCGTCCGGAGGCTTTTGGAGGACTGATTCCCGTATCCGCGCCGTCACACACCGAGAGAGTTTCTCTGGAAATGCTAATTGTCACGCTCCGCATCCTTCCTGGAAACTGGGAGCACACACTGCACAACGAATTACTTGTTGGGCGACAGACACACCGTGGTCTGTTCTCAGATACCGTCTCCCATGCGCTCAGCCAGTACGCTGATGTCTCGGGAAACACAGCTACCTCTACACTTTCGATAAATACTGTCTAGAACACAGGTTCCCAACCAGCGGTCTGCTGCAGCTAAAATACGGTCGCCAACAGATTTAAAACTTCAGACTAGATGTTGAGTTGTTTCTAGGCGAGAAAAAATTAAAGCAGTTTTCTGATCTCACATCTCAGATGTATTTGGCTCCTCTTGTGGATATTTGCGCACACCTGAATGAATTAAACTTGCAATTGCAAGGTTCAGGAAATAGACAAAAAAATGGTTCAAATGGCTCTGAGCACTATGGGACTTGACATCTGAGGTCATCAGTCCCCTAGAACTTAGAATTACTTAAACCTAACTAACCTAAGGACATCACACACGTCCATGCCCGAGGCACGATTCGAACCTGCGACCGTAGCAGTCGCGCTGTTCCAGACTGAAGCGCCTAGAACCGCTCGGTTACTACGACCGGCAGGAAATAGACATTTAGTAGGCTTTTCAAATACGCTGGTGTCCAAACTTTAAAGCAATAAACGGAAACTTTGCAAGGTAGCACTTATTTCGCCACAAAACAGTATAGAGAGGCGATAGTACATTAGAAACAACGCAAAGGATACATAACGTAAACAACAGCAACCTGCATAACGGTAGACAAAAATGTTCTCTATTTTTTTCCATCTCGACGAATTTGCACACACATTCCGACAGTTGGTTAATGTGCTCAGTACGTGGTGTGACCACCACTGGCAGAAATACAGGCCTGACAACGACAAGGCATGCTGTGAATGATGTTATCAGCCTCATATTCTACATCTACAGCTACATGGATACTCTCCAAATCACATTTAAGTGCCTAGCAGAGGGTTCATCGAACCACCTTCACAATTCTCTCTTATTCCAATCTTGTACAGTGCGCGGAAAGAATGAACACCTATATCTTTCCGTACGAGCTCTGATTTCCATTATTTTATCTTGGTGATCGTTCCTCCCTATGTATGTCCGTGTCAACAAAATATTTTAGCTTTCGGAGGAGAAAGTTGGTGATTGAAATTTCGTGAGAAGATTACGTCGCAGCGAAAAACCCCTTTCTATTAATGATGTCCATGCCAAATCTTGTATCATTTCTGTGACACCCTCTCCCATATTTCGCGATAGTACAAAACGTGCTGCCTTTCTTTGAACTTTCTCGATGTACTCCGTCAGTCCTATCTGGTAAGGATCCCACACCGCGCAGCAATATTCTAAAAAAGGACGGACAACCGTAGAGTAGGCAGTCTCCTTAGTAGGTCTATTACATTTTCTAAGTGTCCTGCCAATAAAACGGAGTCTTTAGTTTGCCTTCCCCACAACATTTTCTATGTGTTCCTTCCAATTTAAGTTGTTCGTAATTGTAATACCTAGGTATGTAGTTGAATTTACGGCTTTTAGATTCGACTGATTTATCGTGTAAACGAAGTTTAACGAGTTCCTTTTAGCACTCATGTGGATGACCTGAAGCAAGAACGATCATTCTCCCTGCTGCTGCTGCTCGCAGTCCTTAAGACTGGTTGGTGGATGATGACGTGATGCAAGACGTCTCCCTAGTGCTTCCCAGACATGCTCTATGGGATTCAAATCGGGACAGCGAGCAACCCACGACATACATGCAATATCCTCCATTTCCAAAAAAAAACATCAACCACCCGTGCTCTATGAGTTCGAGCATCATCGTCCATCAATACGAAGTCTGGGCCCACACCACCTCGCAACAACCGCATATGATGTCTCAAAATCTCTTGACGATGACTGACAGCTGTTAAACCTTGCAGTTCACCTGCGCAATTTCATGAAGAATGGTAAACATAATCCCTGCCCACACCGTTAGGGATCGTCCTTGATATCCGTCTCTTCCCACAATGTTTGGACCTCAAAATCGTGTTCCACGTTCCCTCCAGATGCGAATCCGTGGAGAATCACTCTCCAGACTAAATCGAGTCTCAAGTGTGAAAACGACATTATCCCACTGTTCGACCGTCCAGGCGGCATCTTGATGACCCCAGTCTAGAAGTTCCCTTCTGCGAAGACGCGTCCGGGGTAGACATATGGCAGGTCTCCGACAATAAAGGTCACTCTACCTAATCCTTGTGCTCACCGTTTGCCTCGATACAACACATCCAGTTGATGCTGCGAGCTCAGATGCCAGTTGCCGTGCAGTACTAAGGCGGTACCATTGTGCCCGTACAGCCAAATAACGGTCCTCTTTTCTGAAGGCGCACTTGGTCGAGCCTGCCCTGGTCTTCGGGATACAGTTTCGGTCTCTATGCACTGTCGCCACATGCCAAAAACAACAGATCGATTCACGCTAAGCCATCGGGCCACATCAGACTGCGACTGTCATGTTTCCTTTCTTTCTCTGGCCCTCCACCGCAGAGCGTCTGGTAGGCATCTCCTCCGTGCCATACTGCACCGTCTGTGACTGTGTGCACAGCGATTGTGGATGTTGGGCTACCCAGCAAACATACCTCGTTTCATAGGTGCCCTGACATCACGGTTGGCATGGTTGTCAGTTGACTGGAGTACCATCTTCCGCGCAGAACACGATCGTACGGGCATCTCATTGACAGTTTGTATGATTACATCGTGAATTAGACACAGGACGGGAAAATAACGGTTTATTGCTTTAATATTGGACACCAGTGTATATTTGTCTTCGAAAGCAAACTTCGTCACGTTATTTGCGAACTCCCATTACGGACAGGTAAAACTGACGAAAATAATTATTCTGTGGCCGCGACATGAAAAGCAGTCGAAGATAACACGTGTCACATGTTTAGGGCAAACAAAAGGAAACATCAAGGGTCATCTGCAAATGCTGAATTCAATCATTACTTCCCAGAATACAACAAAACAGAAGCTAAAGTTGACCAAAAATTTATTCGCTGCACTTTTACCACTAACGCAGGAGAAGTTGCAGATGAAATGAAGGACGAGCTCACTGAATTCCAAAATGATAGAAACTTTAAGGAAGCATTTGAATCTGGTTCTCTTGAGCAGTCTTGGTGTAAAAAAAAAAAAAAAAAAAAAAAAAGCAAATTCAATACACTAAAATTCCAGAAATCACCTTGCGCCATCTTATGCTTCTCTCCAAAACTTATTTAATCGAACAAGCATTTTGGGTGGTTCGTTTGTTGATTTGTGTAGGGGACCAAACAGTGAGGTGATAGGTTCTGTCCGGTTAGGGAAGGAAGTCGGCCGTGTCCTTTGAAAGGAGCCTTCCCGCCGTTTGCCTGAAGCGATTTAGGGAAATCACGGAAAACATAAATCAGGATGGCCGGACGCGGGACTGAACCGACGTCCTCCCGAATGCGAGTCCAGTGTGCTAACCACTGCGCCACGTCTCCCGGTAACAAAAAATTTCTGTTTTGCTGGTAATTAAAAACAAGACCAGTACTCCACTAAAATTAAGTGATAATATCCGTGTAGCTTTGAATAATAATATTATCTACAGGATTATCAAACTTTTACAGAAGATGCAAGCTCAAAAATCACACTGATGCAACCCGTATTCAATTTTCTACTAAAACGTTATGTTTTCTATTGTAATAGCACTGTTTATAACTGTTCCTTTTGAGTTGAAGGAATACGATAAATACACTCCTGGAAATGGCAAAAAGAACACATTGACACCGGTGTGTCAGACCCACCATACTTGCTCCGGACACTGCGAGAGGGCTGTACAAGAAATGATCACACGCACGGCACAGCGGACACACCAGGAACCGCGGTGTTGGCCATTGAATGGCGCTAGCTGTGCAGCATTTGTGCACCGCCGCCGTCAGTGTCAGCCAGTTTGCCGTGGCATACGGAGCTCCATCGCAGTCTTTAACACTGGTAGCATGCCGCGACAGCGTGGACGTGAACCGTATGTGCAGTTGACGGACTTTGAGCGAGGGCGTATAGTGGGCATGCGGGAGGCAGGGTGGACGTACCGCCGAATTGCTCAACACGTGGGGCGTGAGGTCTGCACAGTACATCGATGTTGTCGCCAGTGGTCGGCGGAAGGTGCACGTGCCCGTCGACCTGGGACCGGACCGCAGCGACGCACGGATGCACGCCAAGACCGTAGGATCCTACGCAGTGCCGTAGGGGACCGCACCGCCACTTCCCAGCAAATTAGGGACACTGTTGCTCCTGGGGTATCGGCGAGGACCATTCGCAACCGTCTCCATGAAGCTGGGCTACGGTCCCGCACACCGTTAGGCCGTCTTCCGCTCACGCCCCAACATCGTGCAGCCCGCCTCCAGTGGCGTCGCGACAGGCGTGAATGGAGGGACGAATGGAGACGTGTCGTCTTCAGCGATGAGAGTCGCCTCTGCCTTGGTGCCAATGATTGTCGTATGCGTGTTTGGCGCCGTGCAGGTGAGCGCCACAATCAGGACTGCATACGACCGAGGCACACAGGGCCAACACCCGGCATCATGGTGTGGGGAGCGATCTCCTACACTGGCCGTACACCACTGGTGATCGTCGAGGGGACACTGAATAGTGCACGGTACATCCAAACCGTCATCGAACCCATCGTTCTACCATTCCTAGACCGGCAAGGGAACTTGCTGTTCCAACAGGACAATGCACGTCCGCATGTATCCCGTGCCACCCAACGTGCTCTAGAAGGTGTAAGTCAACTACCCTGGCCAGCAAGATCTCCGGATCTGTCCCCCATTGAGCATGTTTGGGACTGGATGAAGCGTCGTCTCACGCGGTCTGCACGTCCAGCACGAACGCTGGTCCAACTGAGGCGCCAGGTGGAAATGGCATGGCAAGCCGTTCCACAGGACTACATCCAGCATCTCTACGATCGTCTCCATGGGAGAATAGCAGCCTGCATTGCTGCGAAAGGTGGATATACACTGTACTAGTGCCGACATTGTGCATGCTCTATTGCCTGTGTCTATGTGCCTGTGGTTCTGTCAGTGTGATCATGTGATGTATCTGACCCCAGGAATGTGTCAATAAAGTTTCCCCTTCCTGGGACAATGAATTCACGGTGTTCTTATTTCAATTTCCAGGAGTGTACTTTTGATTAAACATTAGCTTACCCTTTTAATAATACGTACGCTTCATTATCTGAATATTACTCATTTGAAGTTTCCACCTACGTTGTTCTGTAGAACAGACTTTCTACCGAAATTTTTGTACTCTAAACCTTTAATTCGTGGTCTTTTACAATTTCAGGTTGATACTGAACGTTCTTTACATCCTTTTTTCTCTTTGAAGTATAATAACTAACTTCTGCATCCAGATAATCCACAACGGTGTCGAACAGCGCAAAATGGCGGGAGTGCTGAGTTATTAGGCTTGCCTAGTTGGCTGCAGAGAGATCGTAGCTCTGGACAAGAAATGTTTCTCGTCCGACTCACAACTTCGGCGTCTCTTTTCTTCCGTTACAAAGTAGAACAAATGTTCTTACAGGATTCCTTGCATAGAGGAAGCGTCAGAGTACGGAAAACAGCTTTAAACTCGATATTGCCAAATAACGGAATGGTGTTTGTCCTGCAGTCAGCGTTATGATTAGTGAAAAACATATTCTTATTAAGAATGTATGTAAAGGAGAACTGTGTGAATATTGGGTGTGAGTGAATGTTACCGTAGAGTTCTATCTCCTCGTCGGCCGTTTTGGAATGCTGTTCAATGGTTCAAATGGCTCTGAGCACTATGGGACTTAACATCTGAGGTCCTCAGTCCCCTAGACTTAGAACTAGTTAAACCTAACCAACCTAAGGACATCACACAAATCCATGCCCGAGGCAGGATTCGAACCTGTGACCGTAGCAGCAGCGCGGTTCCGGATTGAAGCGCCTAGCAGCGCTCGGCCGCAGCAGCCGGCTTGGATTGCTGTGTATACTGGATGTGTGGGTCATCAGTGTGATGAGTGTGATCAACATTTTCTTTTGTCTGCGTAGAAATCAATCGTCATTAACTCTGTGAGACAGAGGGGTTACTGTCTTATATTTATGTTATAGAGTAGAATCCATTTGTCTCTGTGGGAATTACGCAGTGATTTGAACTACAGTGCAGTATGAATTCACACAAATATTATCATGCAGCCCTGTACTACCGTCGTAATATCTGCCTTTCTGAGCTTATCATCCTTATCCATTATCCACAGAGACGAACTATCCTTAGGATATTTACTTTATTTCAATTAATAACAGCGGGAAATATGTTGGGAATGTCACTAAGTCTTGTTGTTGTATCGATAATTATGTGGAAATCCGAGGAAAAAAGCATTCCTGCCGCGTTCTTCTTCGTGTATTAATTTAATTTCGTATCAGTTTAGTTACTCTACGCATTATTTTAAGGAGGCTACAAATATTTGTAACAGATCACCTGGCACAAAAGCCATCTGTCACTTTATAAGGACTTCGAAACTTGGTCATCAGGTATAGCATAAAAAAGAAAAAAAATTAAAAATCCTTATAAGTACGAGTAGGGATAGTTGACCACGAAATCGAAAAGCTTAACGATTTTTGTCTTTCATCGTTACTGGTATCGATACTGATAAGATAGCGGCCCTGATAATTACAGGATTTTCGAGACTATTTTAACTGTAATTTTTAAGTTTAAATTTTTTGTATTATTTCACATTCGTTATAGTAATTTTTCATTCATTCTATTAATTCTGAAGTTATATAACAGACTATGGTAAATGGCAATTGCAGATGCGTTTACTTTGTCTGCTCCCGTTCATGGTTCGATTACTGGTAGACTTCATCGAATTCTCCAAAGAAATATCCTTACTGCCAGCCACAGGGCTATTATTACGCAAATGTCGAAATATTCTGTGGAACGCTTCAATGAATGTATTATGGGATACCAGAACCTCATCCTAAACAATGGAAGTGAGATCATTCATCAGTTACCAGTATTATTTTGGTTTGGAACATGACATATGCCGTATATTACAACGTCAGCGTGGTAATAGGGCGGCCTTTCGTCTACCACCGCTAGGTGGCAGAGGCGTCGTTATCACAGCGACACGGGACTTCGTTTCATCATAGCTCAGCCAATTAGCAAGAAGTATTGGTAAATTATATGCATAAATCGCCCTCGTGAATCACTGTACCAATTACTGAAACCAGACCAAAATACCTACAGTAAGTTCCTGACTTTTTGACAGGTTACTAATGCAATGTTAGACAGCAATGGCAAAAAAATTTATGCGACATACGAGGGTCATTCAATAAGTAATGCAACACTTTTCTCCTCCGCCGATTTCGGTTAAAAATGCGAAATTTGTTGTGGAACATCATTCCCGGGGCCGCGCAACCGCTACGGTCGCAGGTTCGAATCCTGCCTCGGGTATGGATGTGTGTGTTGTTCTTAGGTTAGTTAGGTTTAAGTAGTTCTAAGTTCTAGGGAACTGATGACCTCAGATGTTAAGTCCCATAGTGCCCAGAGCCATTTGAACCATTTTTTTTAAATGTGTGGAAACACTCATACGAGGCTACCGACAGATCACAGTAAAACACCATGCTGCACCACTGGAAGCATCTGTTGCTAGTGTTGATACACTCGTCCACCAGTTGAGGTACCTGGGTACCTCGCCACGTAGCAAAAGACCATAAAAAGCAACGAAGGACAATCTGTGCGGAATTGGCAATGGCGAATTTATAGGCACTGGCGCCTGCCACTGGGGGCACGCATTTGACTACAAATGTGACTTTGTACGCTGACTGACCATAGACGGAACGTCTCAAAATGCTGTTTGTTATTCAGTGACGGCGACTGACTGCTGCGATTGGCAATGGAGAAGTTGGAGCTAGTTGGTTGGTCATTATTTTGGGGGAAGAAACCAAACTACGAGGTCATCGGTCTCGTCGGATTAGGGAAGGACGGGGAAGGAATTCGGCCGTGCCCTTTCAAAGGAACCATCTCGGCATTTTCCTGGAGCGATTTAGGGAAATCACGGAAAACCTAAATCAGGATGGCCGGACGCGGGATTGAACCGTCGTCCTCCCGAATGCGAGTCCAGTGTGCTGACCAGTGCGCCACCTCGCTCGGTTGGAGCTAGTTGCTGTGCATGAAGTCCTTGTCTCCTACGAATATGATGCTCCGTTGCGTCAGGGGATGATGGCTTCAGACACGAGGTTCCGTCGACAGTTCATTTTTCTCCTGTATACCGAAAAGCACTGGAGATATTGGAGGTTTCAGGGAGAAAAATAAACTGCAGTTGGAAACGCGTGTCTGATACTGTCACCCACCGAGTCAACAGAGCATTGCTTTCATAAGAGACAAGGTCTTTCTACGCAGCAGCTTCTCCAGTGGCGATCGTAGCAGTCAGTTGCCATCACTGAATAACAGGCAACACGGCGAGACGTTCCGCCTGTGATCCGCCAGCGTACAAAGCCACGTTTGCTGCTGAAGGGGTAGCCTAGTGGCAGGCGCCAGTGCCTGCAACTTCTGTGCTCTGTAGCGTCGTTGGATGACGTTTTTCGGGCACGGGTTCCTATCCTCGATTTGTTACTCAAGACACCCTCTATAACCCGTCGAGTACGTCGCAACATTTCTAGGACACCTTGTACATAGATTACAGAACTCTGCATATGATCCTTGAAGAAATTGGTGAGGTATATATCCATAGCCTGGGGAAACTACGCTATAGACAATAAGAGCACGAACAATATAACAATATAATGACGTCAAGAAAAAGAGGTAAAGCGGTACTTGCCTTATTCAGGCGTGATATCTCAGCAACACAACAATTACTTGTGTCAGGTAGAGAGAGCGTTACTAGGATTGGCCTGAAGTGCGCGCTCTCCTATACCACCACACACACACACACACACACACACACACACACACACAAATGGCTCTGAGCACTATGGGACTTAACATCTATGGTCATCAGTCCCCTAGAACTACTTAAACCTAACTAACCTAAGGACAGCACACAACACCCAGCCATCACGAGGCAGAGAAAATCCCTGACCCCGCCGGGAATCGAACCCGGGAACCCGGGCGTGGGAACACACACACACACACACACACACACACACACACACACACACACACAGTATGAGAGCGGGGAAAGGAGGGATGGAGGGGAGCGGTCCTCCACGACACATCCTTGATCGACCAGAACGCCAGCCGGCAGCCGCCGGACCATTCGGCGCCCTGCGCCATGGAGCTGTTCATTAGGCTGCGCCGGTAACTGCAGGCGGCGTTAATTGGCCTCCGCTAGCAGACACGGGCAGGGACTTGGCCGATAACACAGTCCCACTCCACATCTGCCGGACCGCTCTCCGTTTGTTTTCTGACGCAGGTCGGGTGGAAACTCAGCGCTATGTCGGGCGGTCGGTGGGAACCAAAATGGTGGGCGCATATGCACGCTGCTGAAGCTAGAGTGCCGCTTACTGCGACCAGCCTCCCTTGTGCAAAATCATCCCCAGCAGCGCTCGCTAAATGGCTTCCAGCATACACTTTCTTCCACTGCAATGACAGTGTCGCCTCAACTTCCTATCTTCTCTTACATTATCCTCCCCTAAATTACCGGTTACTAGTATCCATTTGCTTCGTGTAAATCATATCAATTTTTAAATGTGCATCTGCATCTACGTGATTACTACAATAAAGTGCCTGGCAGAGCGCTCAGTGAACCACCTTCAAGCTGTCTCTCTACCGTTCCACTCTTGAACTGCGCGCGGGAAAAAACGAGCACTTAAATTTTTCTGTGCGTGCCGTGATTTCTCTTATTTTATTGTGATGATCATTTCTCCCAGTGGAGGTGGGTCCAACGGAATTTTTTCGCAATCGGAGGAGAAAACTGGTGATTGAAATTTCATGAGAAGATCACATCGCAACGTAAAGCTCATTGTTTTAATGGTTGCCACTCCAATTCATTTATCAAGTCTGTGGCACTATCTTCCCTATTTCGCGATGATACAAAACGAGCTGCCCTTCTCTGAACTTTTTCGATATCATCTGTCAGTCCCACCCGATGCGGATACCACACCGCACAGCAATACTACTCCTGGCAGCAATAAATACTCCACCACCAACTGTGTTTAATCTATCCTTTCTGAACACTGTTAGGTCGTTTGAAAAAAATTCGGCTGAACTTATTTCCCACTTTAGGCAGCTTTCCGTACCTATAACTATTTGGGCATCAGTGTTTTTAGTAGGGCTTGGAGCTCTGGTTCCTTCCCAACTAAACATAACAATTTACAACTACAATACCGATCGTTTCTACTACTACCTTACTGCGTTTTACCTGCACCCTTTTAGACGAATGCCCTGTCTGTGATTTCCTGGGACCCTCTAACCTTAAAAACCGCCCGAGTCCCTTCCACACAACCTCCGCTACCTGCGTGTAGTGGACTCCTGTGATGTGAAAAATGAAGTCTGGAACCTGTAACAGTTAATTACGGCTCAGTCTCTTTATTCACTGTTTTAGTAGGAGAGTTCCAGGCGTTGCCTGGTTATGTATTTATTCCATATCTATTAGTCCGCCTCCTCCCCCCATCTCTCTCTCTCCCCCTCGCCCTCTCCTCCCTCCTTCCACCTGTCTGCTCCTTCCACCTCTTTTTGCCATCTCCTTCTCCCCTCATTCTCCCTCTACATTATCAGCCACATACCAATAGGAGGTTGCTGGTTCTCATCACCACAGTATCTCTTTCCGGACAGTAAATAATGTGAGTACCAAGTGTGACTTGAAATCTCTCCATGGATTTTTAATAGATTTTTAGCCACGGATTTTCCTGCATGTGTACATGTCACATTTATTTCACACATATTTGTACTAATATTGCGCCTACATCTCTAGCGATTTTCGCTCTGCAATTTCTTTTTCACGCAGATCGATGTTAACACATGTTTTCTGAATTGTGTGTCGTATAATGATATACAGGGCTATTACAAATGATTGAAGCGATTTCATAAATCCACTGTAGCTCCATTCATTGACATATGGTCACGACACACTACAGATACGTAGAAAAACTCATAAAGTTTTGTTCGGCTGAAGCCGCACTTCAGGTTTCTGCCGCCAGAGCGCTCGAGAGCGCAGTGAGACAGAATGGCGACAGGAGCCGAGAAAGCATATGTCGTGCTTGAAATGCACTCACATCAGTCAGTCGTAACTGTGCAACGACACTTCAGGACGAAGTTCAACAAAGATCCACCAACTGCTAACTCCATTCGGCGATGGTATGCGCAGTTTAAAGCTTCTGGATGCCTCTGTAAGGGGAAATCAACGGGTCGGCCTGCAGTGAGCGAAGAAACGGTTGAACGCGTGCGGGCAAGTTTCACGCGTAGCCCGCGGAAGTCGACGAATAAAGCAAGCAGGGAGCTAACCGTACCACAGCCGACGGTTTGGAAAATCTTACGGAAAAGGCTAAAGCAGAAGCCTTACCGTTTACAATTGCTACAAGCCCTGACACCCGATGACAAAGTCAAACGCTTTGAATTTTCGGCGCGGTTGCAACAGCTCATGGAAGAGGATACGTTCAGTGAGAAACTTGTTTTCAGTGATGAAGCAACATTTTTTCTTAATGGTGAACTGAACAGAAGTGAACAGACACAATGTGCGAATCTGGGCGATAGAGAATCCTCACGCATTCGTGCAGCAAATTCGCAATTCACCAAAAGTTAACGTGTTTTGTGCAATCTCACAGTTTAAAGTTTACGGTCCCTTTTTCTTCTGCGAAAAAAACGTTACAGGACACGTGTATCTGGACATGCTGTAAAATTGGCTCATGCCACAACTGGAGACCGACAGCGCCGACTTCATCTTTCAATAGGATGGTGCTCCACCGCACTTCCATCATGATGTTCGGCATTTCTTAAACAGGAGATTGGAAAACTGATGGATCGGTCGTGGTGGAGATCATGATCAGCAGTTCATGTCATGACCTCCACGCTCTCCCGACTTAACCCCATGCGATTTCTTTCTGTGGGGTTACGTGAAAGATTCAGTGTTTAAACCTCCTCTACCAAGAAACGTGCCAGAACTGCGAGCTCGCATCAACGATGCTTTCGAACTCATTGATGGGGACATGCTGCACCGAGTGTGGGAGGAAATTGATTATCGGCTTGATGTCTGCCGAATCACTAAAGGGGCACATATCGAACATTTGTGAATACCTAAAAAAACTTTTTGAGTTTTTGTATGTGTATGCAATGCATTGTGAAAATATCGCAAATAATAAAGTTATTGTAGAGCTGTGAAATCGCTTCAATCATTTGTAATAACCCTGTAATTTTGTTGACTGTGATCCGCCCATCTGACGAGGACGTTAAGCTCGTCGGCCTCCTCGCTGCTGAGGAGCAGGCTATGTCCCTTCACCGGGTTTCACGCTCTCCCTTATTTGCAACCATAACACAACAGCATTTCCTCTACACAAATGAAGACAGAAGCTTGGGGTGAATTATAACTTAAGCGCAGGATTACGAAGTTTCTATTTCCGAAGGAACCCATCGATTTTACAATACTATGTCTTTACATGCACACAACTTCGGTGTACTTTTTAACAGCTACGTTAACATCAAACATTTTATTTTAATTTTTACTGCGTTTGATATTCAGCATAACATGTACCATTAACCACCTTTCCTGAGCATGGTTGATTGGTAGATGGTATAATCTGTCGATCTGAATTCCGGTAGCTAGATTCCTGTTGCGCAGTTTCTTATGATGAAACGTAGAGCTAAATTAAATTTAGGTTTATGTGACTTCTCTCGATTTGGCATTCAGAGGAATGCTCGAGAATGCTAACCACTAATTGGCCTTAAATACACACTGTAACGATCGTGAGTGTTCGTCACCTTTGAGATTGGACGTGACGAGTTGATGTTAGCCAACAATGCCTTTAATGCGACGAAATCGCCATTATCAACACCTCACTCAGTTTGAACGAGATGGTGTAATAGGACTACGAGAAGCTGGATGTTCCTTCTGCGATACTCCAGAAACACTTGGTAGGAATGTAGCCTCTGTGGGTGAGTGTTGGCAGCGGTGGTCATCAAAATGTACGGTTCCGACGCATCGTACTTAAACCTCACTGGAGGGCAGGGTGGAGATCTGTTGTGTTTTCCTATGAAAGCTCGTTATGGCTCGACGCCAGTGATGACCATGTGATGGTTAGAAAGAGGCCAGTTGAGGGCCTGCAACCAGTCTGTCTGCATGCTAGACACACTGGACCTACAACCGGAATTATGGTCTGGGGTGCGATTTCGTATGACAGCAGGAGCACTCTCTTGGTTATCTCATGCATCCTGACTGCAAATTTTTACGACAGTCTGGTGATCTGACCTGCTGTATTGCTACTCATATAATTCCAGGGGATGTTTTCCAACAAGATAACGCTCACCCACATACCGCTGTTGTAGCCCAACGTGCCCTACAGGGTGTCGACTTGTTGCCTGGGCTTGCTCCATTACCAGACCTGTCTCCAGTCGACCACATATGGAATATCATCGGACGCATTATCCGTCCCTGTACTGACCGACCAAGTGCAACAGGCATGGAACTCTAGCCTACAAACTGATAGCCGCATCTGCACAGCACAATGAGTGCACGCTTGCATGCTTTCATTCAACATACAGGCGGTTACACCGGTTGTTAATATACCAGCATTTCACATGTGCAATGGCTTATCTCGCGCTTACATTAACGTGTGATCTTGCAATGTTATTCACTTAAATATATTACCCAGACAAATGTATTCCCGAAATGTCATTACTCCGCATTAAATATTTTTTTACGTTGCTTTTTTCCGTCAGTGAATACGGTGAAAGTGCATTCTACCGAAGAACTTGTTACAAATATTTAGACGTTTCCGGTATCTTATAATCAATGAACAGCTCATAAGTACGTTTAGGGCAGGCGAGATCCGTTCGCACCTTAAACTGACATTTACATCTATCGTCCACAAGTCATCTCACGGTGTGTGGCGGAGGGTACTTTCTGTACCAGTGTCACTTCCTTCTATTCCTGTTCCAATCGTGAATGGTTGACAGGAAGAACGATTGCTGGTAAGCCTCGTTCGGAGCTCGAATCTCTCTTATTTTATTCTAATAGTCTTTTCGCGAAATATACGCAGGAGAAAACATTATACTGGTTGATTGTTCCACGAACGCGAGCTCTCAGGATTTTAATAGTAAACTACGCCTTGATGCAGAACGGCACTCTTGCAATGTCTGCTACAGGAGTTGGCTTAGCATCCCCGTGGCGGTTTCGCGGATCCTGAACGAACTTTTAACTAAACGAGCTTCTCATCTTTGGAAATTATCTATTTTCTCTCTCAGTCCTGTCTGGTACGGATCCCACGCTGACGAGAAATATTCGAGCCCTAGCCGAACAAGTGTTTTGTAAGCTAACTGCTCCGTCGATAGGGGTACATTCCCCGAGTCCGCAATACAGTGCTGTACTTTCGACGAAAATCACGCCACACAGCTTTAACTGAACTGCACATGCTGGAACGGAGAACGCAAAGCGTGATTTGTTGGTGTGTTATCGTCATTCGACTGCTAGCTCATTCGTAATGAACGAGCGAGGTATTGAAAAAGAAGACCGCTACTTGGAAAGACGTGAACCACCAGCTTACAACTGGCGCCAGCGTAGTCTGCTAGTTTCTGCGGAACTGTCTCCGCAATCAGGCCAGGAGAATAGCGCAATGCCGACCAGTCACCACGTTATCCTCTGCCTGTAACATCACCGGTTGTGGTGTGGAGGAACATGGAGTCAGCACGCCGCTCTCCCAGTCGTTATCGGCTTCCCAAACCTTGGAGCTGCTGCCTCTCATTCAAGTAGCTCCTTAAATTGCGTCACGAGGCTGAGTGGATCCCGTTCCAGTCCCTCACCAAGGAAAAATCCGTGGCAGTATCGGCAATCGAACCTGGGTCAACCACATGCAGGCGGGCCACGTTTACCACCGTTCTGCGGAGACTGACTCTGGGGTCTAAAATAATATAAAAGTAACACCAAGTGCCTGTCTTCATTCATGTAGAATATATGGTCTTTGGTTATAGAATGAATCTTTATGAAATACTGTTTTATCGTTGACATCGTCGCTCGACTTTACAACGGGATCAAAGAAACTCTTTCCATTTAGTAGATTTAAACTTAACAGCACTATGTATGGTTCGAGTAAGAAGTACAGGGGCTACACAGAAGTATGAGAACACCGCGAGAAACGTGTGCTTGAACCATAAAGGCCGTGTCCTACGTGAGCGACATCGCGCCACAGCTTCAGGTGACAAAACACAACCGCAAGTGTAGTTCAGGAAGTGTCCTACGTAAGCGACATCTGTGTCGCTGCCTGTCTTCCGCTGCAACTGGTGACGTTAGAATTCAAACGTGTTTGAATCTTGTCGCTGCAGCACGCGCGACACAGAGCGACAGCCACGTGTCTTCTTCGCAAAGCAGTGGAGCGGACGCGACGGCAGCTATGAATTATTTACCATCCGATTTTAAGGACACAATTCGGTGAAAAAATTTGATTCTTCCGCAACCTATAGCTTGATATCCTTAAATGACAAAGGTCAAATTTATTTTCGTTATTCGTCATAGTTATTGTGCTACACGAAATTGAGTGCATGGGTGTACGAAATTTTTAACAATTTGCAGAGGCAAGATCACATTGTGTAGACTTTCCGTATAGTTCATTTAAGGCCATACATTACTGCGTATGAAATGTAACCAATATATCTAACTTGTATATAAAGTTGAGACCGGAATGACATCTCTTTTCATTCATGAGATATTGGTTGTTATATCCGCGGACGGGTCGCTCGCGGCGCGTCCGAACCTTTCCTGCGCTTCGGGAATCAAGTGGTCATAAAAATCGTCGTATCTCATAAAAGGTTCTAAATATCGAAACGACGAATTTTGGAAATGACAGCAGGCAGAAAGGACTATTTTATCATATTATTAACAATCGATACGTTTTTGTAAACGCGTGAGCAGTGCGAAAACAAGGCTCTCTATAACTTACATCATGAGGTTTTGTCCAAATTTTCATAGCCAAACAAAGGAAGAGAACAGAACAGGTAAACGGGATATCAAAGTGACCAGCATGAGGTCTAGTTTGGCAAGAAAATATTTAACTGCTTGAAAGTAATCAGTGTAATGAACGAAAACATAATTAATAAGATAAGCAAAAATTGAAATATTTCACGAAAAGCTTGTGTAAATGAATTGTCAAAAATTTCATCTATTTTGCATATAAAAAGATACGTTGGCGCGGTATTTAAATGTCAAAAAGGCTTCCTTCGAGTCAAGTGCGTTACGAAGGCAAACGAGGAGTCAGTAAGATCATGCTTTCTGAATAAAACTTTAAATTCCAAAATGGAAGAAATCAGTCAAATATTTCATGAAATAATTTGTGTGAAAGAAATAAGTAGATCAGAGTAACGTTCTACGTGCCTTTGAATGATGCTCTAAATCATGAACAGAAAATGAGGTGCAGCAAACGTTTCCATAATATTTGTTATTTCATACTTCTTAGACAAATCATTACACAAAACGTTTGACTTTCTTTTCAAAAATTTTGTAACCTTCACTTTTACAGACGATATAGAGTATTTGAAACGCTTGGCCTTAACACTGACTGCTGATGAATTACGTTCGCAACATCAAATATCTGTAAAATTTCATGGTACATTGTAACTTATTATGAATTAAATGCGTGTGATACACTGGGACAGGTGTGAAGATCAAGTTCTTTGGCAAGACCTTAAAAATATACTTAGCGATGCAGTGTGAACAGTGTACATAAAACTTAGTATACAGAATCGTAAATGAGTAAGTAAAAACATAAGAACGGCCTGGAATCGAACCCAGTACTTCTTCCTCAGACGTAATTTATGGTCTGTATACAATACCCCTACACCACAGCTAGATATGGTTCACTGGTCTCAGTCTGTGTGCTTATGTTTGTATTTAGCGTAGTCAGTCATGTAATAGTCATTCCTCCGCATTTATTGGCTGTTTTTCTTGATCATGTAAAAAACCATTCGTATTTAATTTACTGATGAGATAGTCGAATGCTCCTCAGCTCATTCGCTTGTATTCGAGGAACTTGTCTGGTGATCTTTGTAGTTGATGACACTTATGACATTCTCCATGGCGGTTCCTCCCTTTGTAAATTTCATGCACACCATTCCTTCTCGTTTTGTTTTCTTAAGTAAACCTAATTCTGTAGCCGTACTCTCCAGCTACAGTATACGGGTTAAGGACGCCGTTTTATAGATTCCCGGTTGTTTGAGGTTAAAGAGACCAAACAGCAAGGTCATCAGTCCCTTGTTTCAAATAGACTCCATTCTGCTAACGGGACATCTCAGAAAAGTCAGAACAATAAAACGGAAAAACGTAAAAAGGCAGCACGTTGTCATTTGTAAAAACAAATGAGGGAAGTCGGCAAGAGAACGAACCCAAAACTATGCTGAAGCAGCATAGGCAAGACCACCTGCGACTTAAAAGGTACAACTGCTATAATGCAGAAAGTACGTATGGGAATAGAAAGACTAACCAAGCCTTAAAAAGAAGGGGTAAAAACAGAGTAAAAGGGGAAGAAAAGAGGATTCCGGTCAGGGAGGTGAATCGGGAATCTCTGAACACTGCCTACAGTGGGAGACACCCAAACACTCACTGCCCTGCCCCAACACCAGAGAGAGATTAAAAACCTTAAAACTGAGAATAAAAACCACTCTCCCGGAGGAAACCGAGAACCAGAGAGACCATCCGGGAATCGTCAGCCAACATCAAAGGTAAAGTGTGGGGGAGTCTGTACTTAGCACGCAGAGCCAAAAGAAGGGGGCATTCAACCAAAATGTGGGCCACTGACTGGAAGGCTCCACAACCACATAGCGGGGGTGGCTCATCACGCAAAAGAAAACCATGGGTCAGCCTGGTATGGCCAATGCGGAGACGACACAGTGTGGTCGAGTCCTTGCGGGAGAGGCGAAAGGAAGAACGCCATGGGCCTGGTGTCACCTTAATTGCACGAAGTTTATTAGACAGTGGAGTAGCCTCCCAAGAATTGGCCCATGACTGTGCGAAGTGGGATTTGATGTGAAGCCGTAAATCCGCTGCAGGAGGGGTTACAGAAAACGGGGGGTAAGTAACTGCTCCCCCAGCCAAACGATCAGCGAGCTCATTACCCGGGATACCCACATGGCCCGGGACCCATAGGAAGTCAATAGAACAAGCAGCACGGTGAAGATCAGCGAGATGGTCATGGATGGCAGAGACCAAGGGATGGCGCGAAAAACACCGGTCAATAGCAAGAAGGCCACTCATCGAGTCTGTACATAACAAAACGCGGTTGTGTTGGGATTGTTTAATAAAGGTAAGGGCCCGGGAAATTGCCATCAATTCCGCAGTAAACACCCCACATGTAGGTGGCAGGAGTTGATTTTCCGTTCCAACAAAGGACATGAAGGCATACCCAACATGATCAGCAGATTTAGAGCCATCAGTGTAAACAACAACAGCATCCCGAAACTCCCATAAAATTTGGCGGAAAAAGGAACGGAACACCACCGGGGGGATGGAATCTTTCGGACCGCGGCGGAGATCCATTCGAATTCGAGGCCGAGGAACTAACCAAGGAGGGCAGGAGGGGAGGGAGCGAGGAAGACAGGACAAAGAAGGAAGCTGAAAATCACGGTAAAGTGACGCAAGGCGCAGCCCAACCGGTAAACCCGCCCGAGGGCGGGAGTCGGGTGGGCGACGTCCATGGTCTGGGAACAGGATAGAATAGGAAGGATGAGTGGGAGAAGAATGGATAGTGAGGGCATAAGACACCAGAAGCTGGGACCGCCGAACAGAAAGGGGGGGGATCCCAGCTTCAACCAGGAGACTATCAACAGGGCTAGTAGGGAAGGCACCGGTGGCCAAACGGATACCACGATGGTGGACTGGATCCAGCACGTGCAGTGTGGAAGGAGCTGCTGAACCATAAACTTGACAACTGTAGTCCAAACGTGACAGAACTAGAGCATGATAAAGACGGAGGAGGAGGGAACGGTCCGGACCCCAAGAGGAGTGGGCAAGGAAGCGAAGGACATTGAGTTTACGGAAACATCCTACCTCCAGGAGTCTGATATGGGGCAGCCAAGTGAGCTTGTTGTCGAAAAGAAGACCCAGGAAACGAAACTTTGGAACCACAGGCAATCTTTGCGCAGCGAGATAGAGCTCTGGATCAGGGTGGACCGTAGTACGGCGACAGAAGTGGACCACCCGCGATTTTAAAGGAGAGAATTGAAACCCGTGTGAGGGGGTCCATGCAGAGGCACGCCATATAGCCACCTGGAGCTGCCGTTCTGCAGATGGCATCGAGGAGGAACTAACCCAAATGCAGAAATCATCCACATACAGGGCAGGGGTGACCAAGGGACTGACAGAGGCCACAAGTCCATCGATAGCAATGAGGAAAAGAAGGACACTCAAGACAGAACCCTGTGGGATGCCCGTCTCCTTGGTCCGTGAAGAACTAAAAGCAGTACCAACTCGAACGCTGAATGACCGATGGATCAGGAACTGGCGGATAAAAATCGGGAGTGGGCCCCGAAGACCCCACTGATGAAGGGTTAGTAAGATGTGATGGCGCCAGGCCGTGTCATAGGCCTTGCGAAGGTCAAAAAACACTGCAACCAAATGGCGGCGCTGGGAAAAAGCCTGCAGAACTGCGGATTCCAAGCGAAGTAAATGATCGATTGGAGATCGTCCCTCTCGAAAGCCACACTGGTAAGGGGACAATAGATCCCAAGATTCGAGGACCCAAGTGAGCCGACGGGCTACCAGCCATTCAAGTAACTTACAAACAACATTGGTCAAACTAATTGGCCGATAGCTGTCAACAGATAGGGGGTTCTTACCAGGCTTAAGGACAGGAACCATAATGCTATCCCTCCACTGAGAAGGGAAGTCACCCTGGAGCCAGATACGGTTAAACACTCGAAGAAGATGTTGCCGTTGTGGAGCACTGAGATGTTGAAGCAGTTGGTTATGAATGGAATCTGGGCCAGGGGCCGTATCATGAGAAGAAGATAGAGCAGAAAGAAATTCCCATTCAGTAAAAGGTTCGTTGTAAGATTCTGACTCACAAGTGGTGAAACATAAGGTGAGGGCTTCAGCCTGCTGTTTTTGATGAAGGAAAGCAGGTGGATAGGAGGCTGACGCTGATGCCACTGCAAAATGGGTCGCAAGATGTTCTGTGAGAACTAATGGGTCCGTACAAATGCCATCTGGGAGGTGAAGGCCTGGGAGGGTGGACTGCCGATGGCAACCTTGGAGAGAGCGAAGTGTAGCCCATACCCGTGACAGTGGGACAGTGGAACCAAGGGAAGAAACGAATCGTTCCCAACATATCCGCTTGCTCTGTTTGATTAAATAACGGGCTTTAGCGCGAAGGCGCTTGAAGGTAGTAAGGCTGGCTACGGATGGGTGCCTCTTAAAGTGTTGCAAAGCTCGACGGCGATCACGGATGGCAATGGCAATGGCCGTACTCCATCACGGGACTTGCCGGCGACGAAATGGTCCAGATGAGCGCGAGACAGCAAGGTTAGCAGCGCGAACAATCGCGTCAGACACGTCACGTAGGACGTCATCAATACAACCCGACAAAGAGGGAGAAAACTCGACCTGTGCAGTATATAGAGGCCAATCGGCGCGGTGGAAAGACCAACGAGGTAACCTGTCCATCGGGGAGCGGGAAGGGAGCGTGATAATCAACGGGAAATGGTCACTATCACAAAGGTCGTCGTGTGGCGACCAGTGTAATGAACGGAGGAGAGAGGGAGAAGAAAGAGAAAGATCAATGGCAGAAAAGGTACCATGACCAGCACTGAAATGAGTAGGGGAGCCATCATTAAGAAGGCACAGCTCGTGGTCTGCAATAAATTGGTCTATAAGAAGACCTCGTCTAGATGGAAAGGCACTGCCCCACAAAGGATGATGAGCATTAAAATCCCCAAGGAGGAGGAAGGGAGGAGGAAGTTGCTGAAGAAGGGTGGTTAAGGCAGCAGGTGTAAGAGTCCTGTCAGGAGGGAGATAAAGATTGCAAACTGTGACTGCAGAGTCTAAGTGGACCCTAACAGCAACCGCTTCCAATGTAGTTTGAAGAGGAATCCGCGTGCTAGCAATGTCTGTACGGACCAACGTACAAACGCCACCAGAAGCCCGCAAGTGTCCGACCCGATTTCGACAGAAAACACGGAACCCACGGAGGGTCGGTGAGTGAGCATCAGTAAAATGAGATTCCTGGAGAACCACACAAGCTGCAGAGTAGGACGAAAGAAGGGATTTCAATTCCGGAAGGTGACGATAGTAGCCATTACAATTCCATTGGAGAACCACAGAACGATGGTTTAAATGAGGGCGGAACACGCTAAATCCAGTCATACCCCCAGGTCCCCACCCGTCACCGACAAGGAGGGGGCGACATCCATGAACGACAGGTCAGAATCCGGTTGTGAAGTCGGGGAAGGGACCTCCGGTGACACCAGAGGTTCTTTGTCCCGGGACTTATGTTTCTTCTTCTTTTCAGGGTGAGATCGAGGAGGGCTGTGTGGCATAAAGAAGCCAGCTGCAGCAAGATCAGGAACAGAAAGAGACCGGGCGACCTGGGGGCCGATAGACCGCGGCTCTCGCGGTCGCCGTGCGGCAGCAGACCTTTGACCTGGAAGGTGCCGGGAAGGGGATCCCGGGAGAGGCGCCCTTGACCAGCAGACGCCGAAGGAGTGGGACACTTCTCCGGCTGGGGAGGGGGAGCAGCGCCCAGAGGACAAGGTGTGGGAGCCGCAAGGGAGGGGGGAAGGAGAGGGGTCCGGGATGGGGGTAAGGAAGGGGGAGGAAGGGATGAAGATGTAACCAAGGCGTAACTAGATGTCATGGACACAGGGTGCAATCGTGCATATTTCTTACGGGCCTCTGTGTAGCTTAAACGATCAAGGGACTTATACTCCTGTATCTTTTTTTCTTTCTTATAGACTGGGCAATCTGGTGAACGTGGAGAATGACTACCATGACAATTTACACATACAGGTGGGGGAACACAGGGACTCCCCTCATGGAGTGGACGTCCACAGTCACCACAGAGAGGGGCCTGGGAACAGCGAGAAGACATGTGGCCAAAACGCAAGCACTTAAAACACCGCATAGATGGTGGGATGTACGGCTTCGCATCACAGCGATAGACCATAATCTTAACTCTCTCAGGAAGGGTATCCCCTTCAAAGGCCAGGATAAAGGCACCAGTATCAATACGATTATCTTTAGGACCCTTCTGAACACGCCGAACAAAGTGAACACCCCGCCGTCCGAGATTGTCCCGAAGTTCCTCATCAGTTTGAAGGATGAGGTCCCTGTGAAAAATCACACCTTGTACCATATTTAGAGACTGGTGAGGGGTAATGGACACAGGAATTGTGCCAAGATGGGTACAGGCACGAAGGGCCGCAGATTGGGCAGCCGAAGCAGTTTTTATCAGCAACGAACCCGACCGCATCTTGCTCAGGGAGTCCACTTCGTCGAACTTGTCTTCAATGTGTTCCACAAAGAATAAAGGTTTGACACTGGTGAAAGTATCTCCATCAGTCCTGGTGCAAACTAGATAACGGGGGAAAGGTTTTGCCCCTAGACGACGGGCCTGACCCTCTTCCCAGGGGGTAGCCATGGAAGGGAAGGCCGAAGGGGCAAGAGAAGCAGCACTTGAGGAATCAGTACCACGCAGAGAGACGGCCGCAGAAGAACGGCCAGAGTTTTGGACCCGTATGCGTTTCATCTGCATAGCGTCCGCCCTGATACCACCCACTCCGATCAGGGGCTCTCCTCACGGGCGCCAGCCAGCCACAGCAAGGGCCGTCTGGCACGGCGGCCATTGCCAGGAGTTCCGATGCTCCAGGATGACGAGCAACCACTCCAAGGCATGCATGAGGAGGTCACAGCTCAGGTATCAGAAGTGTGATCCCTGTGTGTTCAGGGGGCTCAACCAAAAGGGTACATAGCGACCCCACCACACGGGCTGGCTACCGTGCTGGCCATGCACCCTAGCATCAAACAATGACGTGAAAGGAAAGGTGGAATGTACTAGGAGGGCGCACGTCGGAGACACTAGGTAAGGTGCTCTTCCCCAAACGGCTCACACTACGGAGGAGAAATTTCGTAATGGAGGTCAAACCCAAGAGGGGGACCAAGGAATGCCAAAAGGAGGAGACGATTACGCAACAAATCCGGATTGTAAAACCAACAGAACCATGAGGATAGCGGGGGCCAACATAAGCAAGGACACCAATAGAGGGAGAGGAGAGGGCGAGGGGAAACGAGCATGGAGGGGAAAGGAGGGGAAGGGAAAGGAAATGCAGCCCCGGAGAGAAAGAAGGCTGCACTGGCTCGGGGCCCCGTGCTCGCCACGCATGTATCCACAAAAGAGTTGTGGACCCCCTGGGGGGCCGTTTTATAGAAACAGCTAGTTGGCTCTCAGCAGCCATCTTGTAGCGCGATATGATCGCTCGCACGCAGGACACCCAAGGTTTTCTCCTGATGATGCTGCTTGTCGCCGGAGTGTCACATATCTAGAAGTCGATCGCTTCTGTCGCTGACATAGGACACGGCCTAAGTGCAGATGGTAGCCAAACCCGCGGGTTGCACTGTTGTACTTGACCACGAACAGAACCTGTGCAATGTCCTCAATAACGTCGAAAGGGTCAGTCGTGGCCAGAACAGAGTTCTGTGTAGTTTTGAGTTCGTTCTATCGGGAATAAGTGAATTACAACGCGGACAAATTGTTGGTGCTCCTGTGGCGGGTCCTTCCAAAACCAGAGTAGTTGAAGTGTTTGGTGTTCAAGAGACATTGTATCGAAAACAGCGGAGCAACATCATCCCCTAAGACACAATGCGGACGGAAGTGTGTGTTAAGTGATCGTGACAGAAGTTTCATTGAAGATAACTGTGACGAAAAACAAGACGATGGCAGCTGCGAAAGTCACTGCAGAACTAAATGTCGCACTCGCGAACGCTGCCAGCATCAGAACAACACAAAGGCAGCTTCATAAGCAGGGAATTTCTGAACGACCTGGAATTCTAAAACCGGTCTTCAGTGATGCAAATACCCATAACAGGAAAGCGTGATATTGAAACCATGAAACCTGGATTATGGAGGAACAGAAGAAAGTCATTTGGGCAGATGAGTCAACAAGCTTGGCACTGTTTCAAACTTCTGACCAAATTTACGTCCAAAGAGTGAAAGACGCTGAGGTTTCAATGATGATTTGGGCAGCCGTATCGTGGAATTCCATCGGCCTTATGGGTACTCTGGAAGATCGCATTATTGCTAAGGATTATGTGACCATTTTGGCTAATCAGGTTCATCCCGAGGTACAATGTTTGTTCTCCAACGTTGATGCTGTTCTGAACACGGCAACTCGCTTCGTTGATGCGTGGCTTTGTGACTAGGAGATAAGTTACCTCAACTTCTCTAACCATCACTGTCAACAGATCTCAGTACCATTGGGCTTTATGGTTTACTTTGGAGAGAATAGTGCGTGATCATTATCCACCCACATCATCGTTATAAGAACTTGACACAATTGCTTGAAGAATGGTGTAAAAGCCCTGTAAACGAGCAAACATTTTTTCAAACTTAACTATGCTTGCCAAACATTTGACTGTGTACGGTGGAGTTTGACGTATTTATCAAGCACAGATCGTGTTTGATCGGTTTGCAAGAAATTTTGATTGACAGGAAGCTTGACAAGACGGTGGACGTTGTTTCTGTCGCATACGTTTAGTGAAAAACTGTTTTATTACAATTTCTCTCACTGTATCGTGAGTTTCCACTACCACGGAAACTACGATCAAGTGTAAAAACAAAATAGCACTGGCAGTTTACAAAATGGTAGAGGTACCACATCTTTCCCAGCCATGTATTACGCATGAAGAACTTATGAACGAAATCAATACGCCTTCAAGGGGAATGGGATGGAATAAAAGAAATCGAAGTTTTCCGGTTCCTCCACCGACGATGTGCGCTTTATGTTCCCACGTTGCGGCATTTTTAAGGGCCTGACGTAACGGATCAACTAGAAGAGAATAAATTTTCGCATACTTGTGTCCTCTTTTTCAGTGTGGGGTAAAGTAACACTAAACAAGTTATTAAACGTTTCACTGTCGATGTAATTGTCAGGTTCTGAGTGAAACATGGAAATTAACAGGTTTCCAGTTGTATGTTTCTTATTTTAAACCATTCTCTGGCCCAGCGTCTTGTTTTCCTGTTCTTTAAACACAGTGACAAGAGCAATCCTAGAAACTATTGATTTGCATTTGCAGCCATTCCTGCTAGCGCCCACTAGCTGCACGAGAAGTGTGTTTCAAAAGTAAGGTCAAATTGACAAGCTTTCTTAGTACGGATACAGGTTTGTTTGACATATTCGTGGCTAGGTAACACTGAACTTGACAGGAAATTTTGCTCTTTTAGAAAGGCCTTACATTGTTTTAAAAATGTTTCATTGTCCATTCGAAGCAAGCTGATGTAATCATTGTATTCTGAGAGTAAAATTTCCTTTTGCCTATTTTCATGGGTAGATCCCACAATTTAAGTCATTCCTGGACTAGGGTATTGTTTTCTACTTCTTCTTCTTCTTCTTCTTCAAACACTGTGCCAAAGTCCATACCAGGACTAATTTTTCTGCGTTTGCTACAGATCTCTCAAAATACCCACGAACAAAAATAGCGCCTGCTTCAAAGTGAAGTTAAACTGACAAACATTGTTTGAACGTGTATGGGGTTGCTTGACAAATCAGTGGCTAAGTATGAGCGATGTTGTCAAACACGTTTGATCGTATACGGGGATCTTAAGATTCTCTTGGAAACCATACAGGATCTGTATTTACCCGTTCCGAGAGGATTGGAAGCTTATTTCAATGCTAACGGTTTTCCTATATCGTATCAGTGACGGTAATGTGTTGTGTTTCTGGTATTTTGATGTTTTTGTCCACCCTGTGCCCCTGAGTATCACTATCTCGCGTCTGTAAATTATGTGCCGGGGTGAAAGTCATTCTGCGGTGAAAGCACTGAATATTAAAAAATAATCTTACTCCAGAATACTCATCAAGAGACGAGCCAAATTACTGAGCATTTACGGCTCTAGCGATCGTCCTAAGCTGCGCCTGTTCAGTGCCGCCAAAGTTGTGTACAGCCAAGAAACGTCAGGCTAAAGGGCTGCCTGAAGTTAAAAAGGAGGCGGCTGTATGCGAGGTAACTCCATTAGACTCTGCGCTGCGTGTCTGACGTGATAAATGAGATGCAAGGGGAGAGCCCGGCTGGCTCATTAGCGAAAAAAACCTGCCGGGGCGCCAGCGTCGGCGGTGGCGGTGGCGCACGCCCAGGGCCGCCACCTGCTGCCCGTGTGTCTACTGACACACCCAGCGACCTTATGCGTCGCTGCCAGCATTGTACAGTGTGTAAACTTTTAGATGGCAGACCTCTCCCTAGTCCTGAATCGGTACAAGTCGGTAAACGTCGGGAGGCTTCGGTAGGCACGCAGTTTCGACTGCTGCAAACATTACGTAGCTGAATGTGTTGTACAAGGTAGCCATTGTCGTCTGCTTCGTCATTGTTTTGCGCTCTACTGTTCTGCGTGTTTTTATTGTGCAGTTGTGCTAAACATTATCAAAATGAGTGAAGAGGCAGTTGCTGGCCCACCTCGGGAGTCGCCAACAATCCCTACCGGCAGCCCTACGGTTAGAAGGAAACCAGTATTACGTAGCGATGCTCGCAAAATTCGTATATTTAAATTTTATAATTAATAGTTTAACATTGCGGGGAATGAAATAATATGAAAAAAAATTGCGAGGAGTGGGAATCGCACCCGGGTCCGTTGCATGACAAGCCTTTACCTAATCAATTACTCTACGCATGCTACAGTAACGTAACTGTTGAAACATTGTCCATTACTCTTTTCGGGTGTTCGGAGAACAACTCACCAAAGTTTAATTGCAATTGGATGAATGGTTTGTGAGCGCATAGTAGACAAACATATTTCGTTTACGAACAACATTTAAAGCGAGTTTTACTTCGAAGACTTTCGTCTGCTTTCGTGTAAGAATGACGCAAATTTGTAGTGCCAGCACTGCAACTGGTAGCCGTGCCTTGTCCCCGCTCCCCCCGCCCCCCCGCCCAACGGCTCCGCTCCCCACGCCAGCCAATGCTTGCTTCCTCCTCTCCCCGCGCACCCCGCAGAACTCAACTCCACCGTCTAACAGTTAACACGTAGTCGAAACGCTGACTGCCTTCATCGCAGTGCTGTGCGTGAGCGCGAGCGGCTAGAGCAGCTTACGTCACAGTTCGAGGAAAATCTGCTGCTGCTAGCATTTTCGATCGTCCTGCCGTATAGCGCCTGATGTTGGTATTATCTGTATGGTATGTTTTACGTTAATTAACCCGTAATCCCCACCCACAGACTCTTTAAAGATCCGAAAGCCCGTATATAAAACAGCTCGAACGTCTAATTACTTTACAAATCAGTTATTGTGTTAAAAGTTTTTGCATGTTTAACGTGAAATACGCTGGAGTCCAAAATTAAAGCAACGAATGGAAATTTTGTAAGGTTGCGTTTATTTTGCCACAAAACGGTCGGTATAAACAGGTGGAAATAATGTAAAGAGTACAGAACGTGAACAAGTGCATAACGGTAGACAAAAATTATCTTCACTTTTTTCCAACTTAAGAGATCTGTACGCACATTCCCACAACTTATTACTGTGCTCAGCAAGGGGTGTGACCACCTCTGGCAACAATACAGGCCTGCACGCTGTGAATGATGTCATCAATCTCATGTTGAGGCAAAAATGCCCCTTCTTCCTGCAGAGCTGCTCGCAGTCTTGGGCAGTGGTTGGTGGATACTGACGTGACGCAACCCGCCTACCACCTACGTAGTGATTCCAGACATGCTGTATGAGATTCAAATCAGAAGAGCGAGCAGGCCACGTCATGTGTGCAGTATCTTCTGTTTCCAAGAAAACATCAACCACTTGTGCTCTATGAGGTCGACCGTAAATGTCCTTCAGTACGAAGTCCGGGCCCACAGCACCTCGCAACTACCGCACATGAGGCCTCAAGATATCGTGACTATACCTGACAGCAGTTAAATCTAACCGATTTACCCGTACAGTTTCATGAAGAGCTGTTGGAATAGTTAACGTAATTCCTGCCGACAGCGTTGGGGATTCTCCTCGATATTGGTCTCTTTCCACAGTATGTGTGTCCTGAAATCGTGTTTCACATTCCCTCCAGATACGAATCCGTCGAGACTCACTCTCCAAACCAATCCTGGACTAATTAGTGAGAAGAACATTTGCCCATTGTTCGAGCGTCCAGGTGGCATGTTGACGACTCCATTCTTGACGTTCCCTTCTGTGATGACGCGTCAGAGGTACAAATACAGCAAGTCTCAGGCAACAAAGGTCACTCCGCCGAAACCTTCTGTATACCGTCTGACTCGACACAACACGTGCAGCGGATGCTGCGAGGTCATATGCCAGCTGCCCTGCGATACTAGAGTGGTTCCGTTGTGCCCTTACAGCCAAATAAAGCTCTTCTCTTTCTGATGTCACACGTGGTCAGACTTGACCTGGTCTTTGGGATACAGTTCTGGTCTTTATCAACTGTCGCCACATCCGGGAAACAACAGAATGATTCACTTTAAGCTATCGGACCACATCTGTTTGCGACTGTCCTGCTTCCGTTCTTCCCATGGCTCTCCACTGCAAAGAGTCTCTGTGCACACTGCACCGTCTGAGACTGTACACAGCGATCGGGGATGTGGAACTACCCGACAAATATTGCTCCGTTTGATTGGTGCCCTGACGTCATCGCTGGTGTGGTCGTCCGTTGACTAGAATGCCATCTTCCGTGCGGAACACGATCGTACGGACATCTGTTGACAATTTGTATATCTGGTAAACCTCTGGAGGTAACACGTTCGTGGAAGATGGTACTGAGCAGATCTTACACTGGGCGGGTGACGAGATGTGTTGCCCCAGCTTGCATGAAAATTGTGGCTTCCATGCAGTTGCGCTCTTACAAAGCGGGAATCGCATGCTGCACAAAGAGGTCTCGATAGCGTGCAGACTTCACGGTGTACCTGACAGGCCCTCTCTGGGTGTATTCTCTGCGAAGAAGAACGGACCGAGCGTAGAGGTTCTTGTGAATCCACGTCACCGAGTCACATACGGCGATAACGGCTCTCTGTGGGCGACACGCGGTTTAACAGTTTTATGTATTCACTGCGCTCAATAAAGTAGAATGCGCCTTGTCACGCCATAGAATATTCCTCGGCCATACGTGGTGAACTTCGATCTGTGCCAGAAACCGAAGAGCAAATTCAGAACGTCTCTGCGGATCATGAGGTTTCAGTTGCTGCACAGTCTCGATCGTGTAAGGGTATAAAAATTCCATACTGTTGATCATGGGATGATGCTGCATGGTCTGCATGCATGCTGCATGGTCTGTCAGAGCAACAGCAACTGGTCAATTGCTTCCACCAGTATAGGACGCCATCCTCTTCCAGGTGCCACACCAGGCTCTCTCTCGTGTTTTTCTATTTTGTCATCATCACCACCACCACCACCACCGTCATCTTTAAGCATTTAATGACATCTGGCCTCTCCCAGTCGGTAATACTCTCTCAATGCAGCTCTGTATTTGCTGCCATTCACGTAAAACAGTTTCACTAACAGCACACGGTCTCTCTTCTCCATAACCATACTGTTCGCTCACGTTATGGCTTGTCGAGTGACAGCGTGGATGGTATACCCTCATACGAACAGTGTAGAGCGCCAGATCTGCACCTGACGGCCACAACCGAAACTATTTTTTTCCAGCGTAAATCGGTTCCGCATTAACTCATTGGGAGGTCTTCCAAGTTTCGTTGCCATATGGTAATTACAGCCCACGCTCGATCTCCGTGAGTTGCTGCGCTTTAACTGTATTGCAATGATAGCCTAACCAGCTGGCACAATGGTGCATCGGGAACTATTCGACCGAATCAATGACCGGCCGAATAAGGCGGAACACAGATGTTCGTCCACTGCAGCCGACACAAGGTTGGCAACCAGTAAGTGACCGCACCAGTGAACTACCTCAAACGAACGACAGAGTCGTACTTTCCAGAAAATACACACCTCATGAGACAAAGAATCCAGTGAAAGCTAGGATGATGATGATGATGATGAATGATGATGATGATGATGATGATGATGATGATGATGATGGTGATGATGATGTTTGGTTTGTGGGACGCTCGACTGAGTGGTTATCAGCGCCCGTACAAATTCCCAACCTTTGTTCTGTGCTTTGTCAATACATTATGGACTGTGGGACAACGGCTGGCATATATTTTTTGATGCAATAATTTACCAACAGCCGTATGTATTGTAGAAATTTATTTTATGAACTTCTTACATGCTACCAGTTTCGGCTTACATTGATGCCATCTTCAGGCCCCACACGTCATAGTCGTAAAATCGCTATACACGGAAGGAGCCATATAACTGGATCCGTGAGTCAAATCGCCATGCAACAGCTATAACGTGTGGGGCCTGAAGATGGCATCAATGTAATGCCGAAACTGGTAGTATATAAGAAGTTCATAAAATAAATTTCTACAATACATACGGGTGTTGGTAAATTATTGCATCAAGAGATTTGCTCAGTCCAGTCTCGCCACTTTCATAAATGCTGATGAAATGATGAGGACAACACAAATACCTAGTTATCTCGAGGCAGGTGAAAATCCCTGAGCCCGGTGGGAATCGAATCCGGGACCCCGCGCTCGGGAAGCGAGAACGCGACCGCGAGACCACGAGCTGCGGACTGGAAGCTAGGAAAGTACTTTGCCTTTTTGTTGCAGAATCGTAGAGCATATCCCAGGTTCAAACTTTATGATGTTCCTGGAGCAAAACAAGCTTCTCTGAACGAATCGCCACGAATTCGGCGAAAAACATTTGTGTGGTACGCAGTTTGCTCGATTCATATACGTCTTGCTAACAGTTGATGCAGATGAACAGGTAAATTGCTTCTTCCTAGGTTTCCGAAAGGCGACCGACAATGTATCAGATAGTCGACCTCGCAGAATGTTTTCGAAAACATGTGACTGGCTCGAGGAATATTTGACTAACAAAAACAATCTACCATTTTGAGCTCTACAGTTGACTTATGTTTATTTCACCGAACACCACAGTTGTATTGAGCTATGTTTATCAGTCGATGTCTTACACCCAACAATGTGGCGAATACCCTGACGTATGAGTAATCTTTATGGATTAATAGCGGCCGAATGAAAAATATTTTAATTTAACTGTATACAGGAAATGGACAAAAAAGGTCGGAACACCACAAACATAGTGTACTATCTTTGCGTAATACGACGTAGGAAAACCGTTGACATTCAAAACAGGTCACATTCGTCTCGGAATGAACATATACACGTCCTGTATGGTTTTCAAGGGAATCTTATACCATTCCCCCGGCAAAAAAGTGACAACCTCGCATATCGTGGATTGAGCTGCAAAATACTATTATTCATGATTCTGACACGTGGTCACATTAATGTGACTGGACAGTGTATTTCTGTGTCAGAAATATCTGGAGTGGGGTCCCTGCAGCCTCGTGACGTCATACGAGAAGTTATTTGAAGAAATACGCTGCGAAACGGACACGCAAGCCGCTCAAGTGGCGTCAAATCAGAAAGCTAGCGCCATTTAGGGAGCTACATATTTGTTCATGTATCTAATCTGTTGTCCATAATGAACGTTACTTTTCACTACTTTTTTAACTTTCTAGCGAGTAATTCGGCTACAGCAAACAATACAGCACCAAACACGATTTCCAGGATCAGTGTTCAAATAGCGTTCTAGTGCACTAGTAGATACTGATTGGAGTAATGTAAGTGAGAACATACGAACGGGCGTTTAGGTCGAGCAACGTCATCAGTACAGCAAATATTCTCCAGAACTGTGGCATCATGGCCCTCTGGCGAACTCAAAATGCTGTCCGATGTGTAGTGGCACAAAGACAACTTTCACTGGCATGTCAAAAGACGCTGGCCCACGAAAGTAGAACAGCGGATTGCGAGACGCAGCTTGATTTGTTGGGACGAAGCGGACGTGAGAGCTGAGCCAAAACAAGGCTATCCAAGTCAAGCCAACACCTGGCGCAAAGGTGGCGGCTCTGTTCGACTCTGAAAGATTGGGGAGCTAATTAGCCGTGATCTTGATGAAGGGAGCATCTCGCCATCAGCCTGAGCAGCCCAGGAAAACCAAATTGATCGTCAGTGAAGATAGTGGACGGGATTTTGCACCTTGCCTCTTGTGGTAGTAATCGAGAGTATTGAACACTGCGCCAGCTTGCTTGGTGACTTTATTTGTCGATTTTGAATATATATTTGCATAGTCAGCTCACGTTACTCTAACTAATGATGTACGGGTCAATGCCACAGTTCCTGTCAGACTGCATCACGGTAGCAGGAAACTCAGTATTGAAGTTTGTACATCTTAATACAGGGAAAACAGAGAAGAAATGCGTGTTATTCATAATATCTGCTTTGCTGGTGACAATATGCTACTTGCCTCTTTTGCAGTAAAACTTCAGCTACTAGTGAAAGATGTCCGTCATTTTTGTTCTAGTAAGTTTGCATCAGTGGAAATTGCACGATTTTCACCTGTTTCCTCTGTGACTAATAATGGAGCGCTTCCCGAAGCAACAATGTGTTATGGGGAAACTTATTACATCTAGTGAATGTTGTTCACAGACTGTTCGCAAACTCTGTGGAACGTTTGGTCAATGTAGTAAACCAAGTCGACTGAGATGAGATGGTTCATATTGAAAGTAAGGAAATTAATAAACGCGTTCATTCGCCCAAGCTTAGTACTGAAGGATCAGAAGCAGTTCCGTTAGTCGCCACTTCAAACTGCATATACTACTCATAATCCCTGCCAGACCATGTTGCAAATAACCCCCCGTCCACCGAAACGTCCAATTTTTCCTGTATTTCAGATACTAGAGTTCTACTTGTCCTGTTAAAAATGTTTGCATCATATAATCACACTGGCTTCACTTTCCTGTTTATTTTCTTTTGCATTTCTAACTTGCTTGTAGTACTCGACCCGATAAATAAAAAATTATTTTGTTTAGTCACTCTTAAAATATTAGAGCAAAGTTTATTGTTCAATTTATTTTCTTTTCAGAACAATTGTTGTAATTTGATATACAGCTCACTGTTTATTGTGTCACGCCTCTCTATCTTAAGCAGTTTTACATCGCGTTTTTTCTGAAATTATGTCTATAATTTCACTCCTAAGTCAAAATTAACAATCATGTTTGGAAATGAACTGAGATACTGTGTTGTTGAACTAGTTTAAAATCACCGATCCTACGAAAATTTCGGTTACACATGTTTATCTTTGTACCAGATAACGATCGTTTGTAAAAGAAAATAATATTTTAGAAAATTGCACCAGTGTCGTCTGTGTTTTCATTCATATCGTTATTTGTTGTTCCTTAATTTACAGAACCTTTTTACAGTTAATTAACGATCAGAAATAAATACTGCATACCTGTCTCACGTCTTGAAAAGTGTAACGTCAATGTGCGTATAACTTTTTTTTCCTAAAAAAATTACGAACATCTTTAATTTTATCCGCTTTTATTAGATGCAAGATAGTTGCTCTAGCACATTTTAAAGATTTTTTTTTGCTGCAACCACAATGCTCAACAGTAATAGTCACATTGTTACACACGAAGAATTCGAGAGATAACGCTCCCGTCATTAGATAAAACTTTTAAAGAATTTACTGACTTACACAAGAACAAAAGCGAATGAAATCAGTCTTGCCACCCCATAAAACAAAAGGTTTCAATTTCTGTATTTGCCATTTTACGGAAGTACGATCTTCACAAACGCTTCGTGTATGTAATGTAGCGAACACAGAATGTTTCGCAATTGCTAAATTTATATGCGGATTAGATATACATCCTACTCTCCTTTCCCCCCTTCACTCCGTTCACCTCCGTCTTCCTACTCCTCCTCCTCCCCCTCCTCCCATATCTTTCTCCACCTCCTTCTCCCCCCGCTTCCTGTCCATCCCTACCTTCCTCTTCTCGTATGTCCATTTACCCCGAGCGCGGCCCTCCTCCTCTTGACTATTTCCTCTTCTCCCGCCTCCGCGATGACCTTGAGCCTAGTTGATTGCTATAGTGAACGAAACGTGAACTGGGAATTGAAGTCGCTTAAAATAAATAGGTAAATCGGTTGGAATCATTGGAATATTGGGTATGAGAGACCTCTCCTGCTGCTGGTTCAGTATTTCACAATGTTTCATCCTGAAAACCGGTACGAATGACAGAGTTTCGGACGATTCGGATTTCGCAGTAGTATTTTAATCATAAGCCCATAAACCATAAATACAAACTGTCTGCTAGAAAGAAAACAAAGTGCGACTGCTACGGTCGCAGGTTCGAATCCTGCCTCGGGCATGGATGTGTGTGATGTCCTTAGGTTAGTTAGGTTTAAGTAGTTCTACGTTCTAAGGGACTAATGACCACAGCAGTTGAGTCCCATAGTGCTCAGAGCCATTTGAACCAAAGAAAACAAAACAGCACTTTATATAAGGGAAACAGTCTAATCGTTTAAATACCCTGCTACCGTGGTTGAAAACGACCCTGAGAAAGAAAACGAAACCGCGAATTTTCACAGCATAGCATTACCTTTCTTGCAGAGGGTTTTAACAGAAAAGCTGTATATTATTGTTTAAAAGCTGCATATCGTTGTACACCTGATGTTTATTTCAGTATCGTATTGAAAACTGAGTTAGATATACACCAAAAATATGCTTCCCATTACGGTATATTGATAGTTTTTACTTATGGACCCTCTGACAGCAACTGAATAAAACACAATTTTGGTGCCACCAAAACTGTGTTTTATTCAGTTGCTGTCCGACGGTCCATAAGTAAAAACTATCAATATACCGTAATATTACACGCAACTGAGGAAGACAGGACTACAAAAGTTGAAGATGCCAATACAGCTATGTTAAGCATTCCCTGTCATTATGTTTCCCATGTTCATGCGAACATTTATTTCCCTATGAAAATATATGTAGCCTAAGTCTGTCCATACGTATCATGTAAAAGTTCGAAGTATACCAATCAAGAACTTTTCGAGACTTTTGGTAACAACATAGACTTGTCTTTATACAGTAGTATAAATTAGCGTCGTTGTACACTGTGGCTGAGGCTGACGAATAACTTTCAAAAATATTTCAGTCCCCATCTTCAGGATAGCGTTTATGAAATCTGGAAGAATTTGGGGAAACCAGAAGACTGAAATTACTTTCTCACTGACTGCTATCGCACTGCAGCTTTTTTTTACGGTCTCAGTGATACAGTTTGTTATCGGCGCTCGGAACAGCGCCTTTCGACTATCGACAGTAAAAGTTTACGTCGGCTGAGTAGCGCCGTGGTGGGCCCGGAATTGGCCGCCAAACGAGTTGCCGCCTGCTATTTCCACACGTGGCGCTGCTATCGATCGAATTTTTATTGCGCCATCGTTACGTTAAGGTAATTCGGCTCGCGTGAGAGCGGCAACCAGCCACTCTCTGGTTGCGTCACGACGGGCTGTGATGTCAGCGGATGCCCGCCCGTCGTCCGCGAGAAAGGGAGGCCGTGACGTCACAGCACGTCGCACTGTAGGTCTTTACGAGTGCCAGCAGCCGTCTCCGGCGGGAGCAAGTAACTATTTCAGACAAGCTTAGCAAATCTCGACCCTGTGTTTAAATGCGTGCAAGCTTTAGACAGCACACGACAAAGTTGAGACCTTTAGTGGATACCTTTTTAGTGACATTGATTTACCGTCGGCCCTGCACAGAGCCGGTGGTTCGCGCAGCATGACGAACAAGGCGTCTAGTGTGACGTCATAAGTTCATTGAGGGGCCCGTATTTCTCATGATCCCCCACCCTCGCCGACCGAGCGGCATGGCATGGAGTGTCTTTGTTAGCAGATTGGGTGGATTTGGTGTTCAGCCGCGGTACACCAAAATAACAGGAAACTGTGCCTGGTTCTATGGATGCTCTCACACTGAAGGGAAGAAGATCAGGGTCTGCTTGTCGACGACATGAACATTACAGACGAAGCACAAGCTCGAACTAAACAAATATAATGGTTGGAATCAAGGTGTATATTTCTAGTGGGAAACATCCCGACATCAATCATAAATAATTTTCGGCGAACCACTTTCTGCGGCCAGATCTCATACAATCTAAGCAATATTTTTCTAAAAAAAGGAATATTCACATCGCATATAAATTTCAACCTTCACTTTTATGTCTTTTGATGCACTACATTAAGACAATACAAGACTTCTACTAAAACGTTTACAGATACAAAAGTTACTGCCCTAATTCTACGTCTAGCGATATCAGACAAACGGGAAGAAATGATAAAACAAGCTACAGTGACACACAACTAAAAACAGAGGAAAACTCAAGCCGACTGGCCTAAGGACACACTTGTTTATGGGCCACTGTCTAAAGCAGTTCACAGAATTCTAAGAACAATGTTACGTAACTTAATACCATCAGTGTCATATAACTAAAATGATTTAAGCAGTGAAAGCCATGAAACTTCTTAGGAGGCATGAATGTTATCTGTTCCATATGAAATTGGTGTTTGGAGTAGCATCTGGTGGCAAATGATGCGAATACATGATTTAATTAATTAATGTGTGTACCACCAATGTAAATGAAATGAAATGATCGTATGGCGTTGTTGGCCGGGATGCCCCATTGGGAGTTCGGCCGCCGTACTGCAAGTCCTTTTTAGTTGACGCCACTTCGGTGACTTCGGCGACTTGCGAGTCAATGATCATAAAAATGATGATGAAGGGCACACAACGCCCAGTCCCCTGCCGGGATTCGAACACCGCCCTTGCGTGGTAGGCGGAAACGCTATCGCTACGCTACGGAGGCGGACAACCAATGTAAATATATACTAGAACGAAAAAAAGAAACAAATATACCATAAAGGAATTATCCCAATGGGGCAGAAGTCTGTAGACGTACTGTACCTACACAGACAAACAAATGATAATAATGTCAGAAAAATTGGATGATTTATTCAAGAGAAACAACTGCACAAATTGAGCAAGTCAGCAACGCGCTGGTCCACCTCTAGATCTCATGCAAGCAATTAATGGGCTTGGCATTAATTGATAGAGTTTTTGGACGTCCTCATGAAGGATATCATGACAAACCCTGCCCCATAACGCCCCAGGCGTCCTCAACTCGGGAGGGATCCGGTGGCCTTTCTGGTCAAGGTGGTGTTTGACAAGCACAAGAAGTAGTAGGCAAGCAGTATCTTGCTGAAAGGTAAGGTCAGAATGGCCTGCCTTGAAGAGCAACAACACGGGGCGTAGAATATTGTCTATGTGCCGCCCTGCTATACATGTGCCGGGGGTGACAACCAAAGCGGTTCTGCTATGAAGAGAATTGGCAACCCAGACCATCAGTCTTGACTGTCGGGCCATATGGTGGACGACAGGCAGGTTCGTATCCCACGACTGTCTGTGGTTTCAGCAGACACGTCTTGGGCCTGGAATGTCATTGACTGGAATAGAACTGCCTACAGTGAATAGTCCTGCTTCGAACTGAGCCCAGATGACCTGCGAAGACGTGTCTTTAGACGCTCCGGACGGCGGTGGTGTATATACCCGAGTGTTGTCCGTCATACGATCCGATAGCCAGGACTGGTCGTCTGGGTTGCCTTTTCTCTTCATAGCAGGACCCCTTTGGTTGTCATCCGCGGAACCCTTACAGCACAGCCCTTTACGACAAGCCATCCTGCGCTTACCTTTCAGCAAGATAATGCTTACTCGCACACGGCGAGAATTTCTACTGTTTGTCTTCGCGCTTGCCGAGCTATATTTTGGCCAGAAAAGTCGCTGTATCTCTGCGCTATTGAGAATGTATGGAACATTATGGGCACGGACTTCCAACAATCTCGAGATTTCGTCGCTCTAACGCGCCAGTTAGTCAGGATTTGACACGACATCCGTCAGGAAGACATTCAATAATATTGTCAATCAATGCCAAGCCGAATAACTGCTTCCATAAGGGACATAGGTGGACCAACGCGTCATTGACTTGCTCAACTTGTGAAGCTCTTTCTCTCGAATAAATCATCCAATTTCTCTCAAATTTTAACGATTTGTTTGTCTGCACGTGTACAATTCGTCGACCGATTTTGGTCCCATTCGGATAATTCATTCGTGCTGCTGAGTATGTCTTTGAATACGTAACATATCATGTATTGGTGGCTAGCTGAGTGGGCCATGTCCGAAGGCCAGAAACAAAAGGAAATGAACGTGCCTGATGTAGCTATGTTGCCTGTGACAGCGCTCTGGTTGTAAACCTTTATACTCACTGATTCGTTGTTCAGTTTCATTGCAGCAGTTCTTTGTCGGAAATTCTTTGTGGCACACTTATTCTCCCTGCCACGCAAAAAAATGTGTCCGATTCTTGGTTTTATTTGAAGGGAAACAGAGAGCTGCAAGTCGAGTCATCTCCTTCGCTGCTGAAAAAACTTTACATAAAAAAATCGAAGGAGCGTCCCTTGCCGAAAGGAGTCTGTTGAAAAATCTTTTACTTTTCGCATACAAAATTAAAACCACAAATCTTGGACTAGCATGTTTTTCGTTGTGCAGTAGTTCTCAAACAGCTGCTTAAAACACTTCAAAGTTAAGTAACTTAGAATGCATTCTTAGAAGAATGTGCGGTGAGTTATGTGCGAGAAATGCCATTGCAAATGTGAGGAAAGCAGTAACTGAAAGTCTGAAATAGAAATCTTTTTTTCCGATATGCGCCCGCTCCCCAACCAAAGTCTTTCGAAATTTTCTCTAGTCATCTGCTAGGAATTTTTGAATGCCCTCCTCTACTTTCAAGGTGTCATTAAGTCGCGTCCACGCTGACTGCGTCGCGCCAAACATTCCTTCTGTTTTCAGTACATCAAAGGAAGCGCCCAGTTCTCGCGCACTCAGTTTGGCCATGGCTGTAGAGCTGTAGATTCAGGGAGTTGTGCTGTTCACTTCCAGGCAAATGGCATCGTTTTCACAGCGGCGGTTGACAAATTCACCTTAGTTCAGCCAGTCTGCTCGAAATATTTATAAATCATGTACACAAAACTCTCTCATAATAACTCTTGAAACTATCCAGAACGTACAGAAAGAAGCAATCAGGAGGCCATAATTTGTTGGTATATTTGCAAATGAAGCCATTTCATTGTTCATTTGGGGAATATTATGCACCATAACTAATTATTTATAGTAAATTTAAAAACGGAGGTGGTGGTGGTGGTGGTGTGTGTGTGTGTGTGTGTGTGTGTGTGTGTGTGTGTGTGTGTGTGTGTGTGTGTGTGTGTGTGTGTGTGCTCTGCAAATTTAATAATGTAGGTTGAACAATGGATTGGCCTCACTTACAAATATACCAACACACCAACAGCTTGTAACCCATGTCAGCTCGAGACACTATGTAGATCATTTAATAGCATAAATATTATAATTATCTGCATATTTTTAAACAATAATCAATGTATTAGTCTAACCTGTACTTAGTTATAACATTTAACAGATATCTGAATTGCCAAACGAACAATAACTTGCCTAACTCACAAAGCTAAATAGACACACCCAAATAAAACGAACAGTTTGTACCCCATGTTAGCCTGAAGTTAAATACACCTGTTTATGTTAGTAAGAGTATATCAATCAGCATATCCTTAATTCTGAATCATGTATTATCTCAGCATTTACTCACAATTAGTTGAAACATGTAAGTAAAAGATTGAAGTTTAACAAACCCACACCTCTAGGATATCCAAAATTTAGTTCTCCTTCTCACCATCGTTTCGTCCTCTATCTCTAAATTCCAGCCAAAATTATTATTTACGTATAATATTACCACTGTTGGCGACAAATTATTGCACTTGAGATTTGGGGTACGAGAACGAAATCTCTACGTAAACTTGACAAAAAATAATTTGTATGCTACTTGAAATATTTACTCCAACGTTTGTGCTGATCAGCTCAACCAAAGATCTCCACAATACTTTAAAATTTACTTTGAAATAATAGTGTTGCTTTGCTATATGTTCTTTGTACTTCGAAATAATGTTAGTTTTACTGTATGTTCTTTGACCTACTAGTTTCCTGACACCATCTTTGTCTACATAGCGTGACAGTTCATATGTAATGTATTACGACAGAGAAAGGGGTCTACCAGTCGAGGTATTCTGTTTTTCACATTTACATTTCAAACCATGTTCTGAAATAGTGTTTTGTTTTTCCGCGGCCCCGAAGTCTTAACACAACACACAAAACAACACACACCACCACCAAAACACAAAACAACACACCACCACCACCACCACCACCACCACCACCACCACCACCAACCCCCCCCCCCCCCCCACACACACACACACCCCTGATGGAGGTTTAAACCTTTGTGGATATAACAGACAGCGACTGGTAACAGTAAACTCATTGTTCCTTTCGATTACTTTTAGCCTTTCATTGGTATAGGAATTTGAAATATGGAACATGTCAGAATATGAAACGTGTTAACGCTAAAGGGTTCCAGTAACTTCAATGTTTTGAGTTTTACAGTCTTTATAATTTCGACATGCCCATTTTTCTGAGGACACCATTGAGCACATAACTTAAATTTACCTGACTTTTTTATCATTTGGTGTTGATTCTATATAGCACGATGTAAGTTACATATTATTTCTGTACTTTTATTGCACATTTTCATCTCCTACTACGTAAAATTTTTATTTGCCTATCATATTATACATTAACAATCATTTCCAGGTCCACTTGAATGTTGCTGGATGTAAAGGCCGCACCCGGTCGCAGACATAACGAAACTTATTATCTGGAGCAGCTTATCTTAACTAGTCGCAGGAAAGGTAAATCTGAATGGCTAGGAGGGGTTTGAACGCTAGTCCAATGTCACAGCACACCGACACGAACACGCTTGTTGTATTATCAACAGACATACTACGAACAGAGAAAAATTATAATCCACACGTTTCAATCTTGGAATCTTTGCTGTTGTGGCTACGTCTTGCTGTCGTACCATTTAATATTACTTTATTCACAGGCAGAATTTGCATGTTTTACTGATTACGCGACTATTACGTCCAGCAGACAATATCAGTAAATAATAAAGAATGTTCTGAAAATTTCAAACTATTTTTCCACACATGTGCTTGCTTTGAACATTCGGGAAACACAGCACATCTCGCTCGCACTTTTGTCGCACGATATACTGCGAACCATAGATGACGGGCAACGGGCAGGTGTCATATTCCAAGATTTCCGAAAAGTGTATGAGACGGTGCCGCATTGCAGAGCGTACGGAATAGGTTGCGGGATATGTGAGTGGCTCTAATAGTTCTTAAGTTATAGAACACAGTAGGTTGTTCTCAATAGCGAGTTTTCATCAGAAACAAGGATATCGTCGGGGTGTCCCAGAGGAGTGTAACAGGACCGCTCTTATTCTTTATACACATACACTGATCAGCCAGGACATTATGACAATGAACCTCCTATCGATATAAACCGTCGATGCCATAGCAGCGTCACCTGACGACCAGTGCCTGCTAGTCAAACCCACGTACGGTGCAAGCAGTATCAGTGAGCGTGCTGTCCGTGTGTACAACGGGTAAGGCGCCCGATCAATCCGCGTTTGACCGAGGGCATGTTGTGATGATTCGAAGGCTCAGCACACGAGCACTCGGGAAACCGCACTGCTTGTTGGATGTTCGATGAATGCTGCTGTCTCCAACATGTGACGAAACTGAGGTAAAATCACGTCCAAACGTAGTGGGGTTGGGCGGTTACCCCTCATTACAGATGCCGGACGTCGTAGGCTGGGCTGATTGGTAAAACAGGCAGACGGCGAACTGTGGCGGAACGAACATCAGCCTTTAATGCTGAGCAGAGTACAATTGTGTCTGAATACACATTCACTGAACACTCCTAACGATGGGTCTCCACAGTCAACAACCCATGCATGCGCCAATGTTGACACCACGACATCAGCAACTACGGCTGAAATGGGCACATGATGATCGACACTTGATGTATGCAGTGGCAGAATGTTGCATGGTCTGATGAATCCCGATACATTTTTCACAATGCAGATGGGAGAACACGAATCCGTCGTCTTCGAGACGAATAGCTCCATGACACTTGTACTGTAGGACAGAGACAAGCTGGCGGCGCCTGCATTATGCTGTGGGAAACATTCACGCGGGCATCCATGGGACCAGTGCAGCTCGTGTAGGACACCATGACGGCCATGGTGTATTGTAAATTAGTTGCAGATCACGTACACCCCTTCATGTCGTCGTGCGGTAGCGTTCTCGCTTCCCACGCCCGGGTTCCCGGGATCGATTCCCGGCGGGGTCAGGGATTTTCTCTGCCTCGTGATGGCTGGGTGTTGTGTGATGTCCTTAGGTTAGTTAGGTTTAAGTAGTTCTAAGTTCTAGGGGACTGATGACCATAGATGTTAAGTCCCATAGTGGTCAGAGCCATTTGAACCATTTTGAACCTTCATGACGATCATGTTTCCCGACTGCAGTGGCACTTTTCAACAAGACAATGCGCTATGTCACAATGCAAGGAGTGTGATGGAGTGGTTCGAGGAACACAGTGGCCAGTTCCAGCTGAAGTGCAGGGCCTCCTAACTCGCCAGAATTGAATCCGATCGAACACATCTGGGATGTGACTGAACGTACGTTCAGAGTTCATCCCCCCCCCCCTTTCATTTAGGTCACTTATATATGCATATGTGGTGCCAACTCCCTCCAGCGACCTACCAAGGCCTCATTGCTTCCATACCACGACATGTCGCCACTATTATCCACGCAAAAGGTGGACATACCGACTATTAGGTAGGTGGTCATCGTGGTCTGGATGATCAGTGTAAAGGATCTAGTGGACAGGGTGAGCGGCATCTCCAGCTGTTTGCTGATGACGCTGTTGTGTACGGGAAGGTGTTGGCGTTGAGTGACTGCAGGAGGATGCAACATGACACAGACAAAATATCCAGTTGGTGTGATGAATGGCAGTTTGCTCTAAATGTACAAAAACTGAAGTTAATGCCGGTGAGCAAGAAAAACAATCCCGTAATGTTCGAATACGTCATTTGTAGTGTACTGCTCGATACAGTCACATCGATTAGATCTCTAGACGTAGCGTTGCAGAGTGATATGAAATGGAATGAGCTTGTAAGGGCGGTAGGAGGGAAGGCGAATGGTCGACTTCGGTTTATTGGGTGAATTTTAGCGAAGTGTCGTTCATCTGTACGGGAGGACGATACAGAGCACTAGTGCGACCCATTCACGGATACTGCTAGAGTGTTCCGGATCCCCATCTGTTCGGCTTGAAGAAAGGCATCGAAGGAATTCAGACGCGGGCTGCTGTATTTGTTGCCGGCAGTTTCGATCACACCGGCCGGGTTGGCCGAGCGGTTCTAGGCGCTACAGTCTGGAACCGTGCGACCGATACGGTCGCAGGTTCGAATCCTTCCTCGGGCATGGATGTGTGTGATGTCCTTAGGTTAGTTATGTTTAAGTAGTTCTAAGTTCTAGGGGACTGATGACCTCAGATGTTAAGTCCCTTAGTGCTCAGAGCCACTTGAACCAATTTTTGAAGTTTCAATCACCTCGCCAGTGTTTCGGAGATGCTTTGTGAATTAAAATGGGAGTCACTGGAGTGAAAACGACGTTCTTCTCGCTAAACACCACTGAGATAATTTTGAGAACCGGAATTTGAAGCTGACAGCAGAACGATTATACTGCCGCCAACGTACATTTCGCGTAAGAACCGCGAAGATAAGAGAAATTGGGGCTCGGACGGCGGCATACAGTCTTTTTTCCCCTCGTTCTATTTGCAGGTGGAACATAAATGGAAATGACTAGCATAGGTACAAAGTACCCTCCTCCATACACCATACGTTGGCTTGCGGTGTATCTATGTAACGTGGCCAAAAAAACGAAATAATGATTCCCACTAATGCAGTACACGCACAACGATAGTAACATTTTTTCACAGCACAGAGTGTTTGAAGTCTCGCGCCTAACACAGAATATCCATAAAATGGTAATGAAGTCCTCACCATAAAAATTTAGACAGTGAAATATCGTATAGCACAAATGCAAGTAAACAAAGGGTATGCGACCTGTCTAGTTCTATATATCTCATACCTACTACGACTTGCGCATTTCTGTTACAAAGTTCTCGTTCGTCGTCTATAGTGCTGAGGAGTAGCTAGAAACAAAATTAGTAATCACTCTAACAGTTGAAGACGTGAAGGCTGGTGGAACAAAGTTTTGTACGGCCATTAGCCACCGAATTCACGTAGGAAACGGCTGACTAGAATCGGAGACCCGAAAACACCAATGGTTACGACCGGACGTGATAAATCCGCCAAAAAAGGGAAAATCAAATCTGAAAGAGACAAGGCCAAACTCTGAACACACGTACGTCGTGCTGACCAGCGCTCCGTAGACTACCCAGGCCAGGCGCAACTAAGGATCCTTATCGCGCCAGCAGCCACGCCCCGCTCACACGTAGATTGTGCCCTCCACGGCGCCGTGAGATAACTGGCTGGCTGGCCAGACCGAATATTTATCGTTGCGTGCCCGTTTAGATATTCGGGATGAGCGCGAAATATCAACCCAATCAGATCCGAAAGCGTGGATATGAACGTACAAATATGACGAGAACTTTTGTCACAGTTATGGATATGACTCAAGTCCTCGATTAAACACGCAGTAAGTTAAGAACCTCTCGCAAGGTAACTAAAGTAAAGGCGGTAATTCAAAATAGCTAAACCTACATCACAAAAACTGGAAAGCGGTATCGCCGTCATAGTTCTGTAGTGTTACGGAAACGTTGCAGTAGGCATCATACCTGTATGTATTAAACACTAGTTCAAGGCAATGCCCCAAGTTGTTGAATATACTACTTAGTATGTAACTAAGTTGTGACAAAAAAAGTGAAGCACCAAGAAGGAGAGGTGGAAACAACATGAAACTTCACGGGTTGAGAGGGCTTGTGATGTTATTTCATTGATTCCAAACTCGAGTCAACTTTATAAAGAACTTTGCAGTATGAGCCCACTCGTCGGTATAACGTAACCTGGGCGCATGCACTGATTCGTTTGGGAAAGGTGTCATTTTAGCCGTTGTACACACTTCTGTGATTAGCTGACCTACAACTGTCGTAACTGATCCTTGATATCCTGGATATTAGCACAGACACGAAGTTGTCGACCGAGCTGGTCCCATACACGTTCTATTCGCGACAGATCTGGGGAACTTTTGACACAGGATTATTCTCAGAATTACGCAGACAGTTCAGAGAAATGCGTACCATGTATGAATGGGGATTGTCCTGTTGAAAAATGGCACCATGATAGCGCTGCACGAGAGATAACACATAAGGACGTAAAATGTGCGAGACATACCATTGTCCCACCAAAGTTCCCTCAGTCCCTACCAGCCGTGACCTAAAGTCACTGTAGCTCCCACACTAAGACGCCAGGAATAACACCGCTGCTCCTCTCCAAAACATTTTAAGAATGTAACTTTTAGACAGTTCACGCCGTAATCGCTAGTGATGAACATCCGGGGTTGTCCAGAACCGTGATCCATTGCTGTAAACGATGGCGATAGAGTTCATCAACAGTCAGTACTTCCCGATCACGATACCACTCCAAACGTCGCCGTGTTGTAATGTTAACGGCAGCCTCCACAGAGGATAGTAATTCCGTAGTCCACCTGCTACTAGTCTCCGAACAATGGTTTGGGATGACGGAGAGTGTTGTTGCGGCTCCATTACTTTTCCTCGGATGGTTGACGCAGATGTTAAGGGGTTAACGACGTGCTTGATGCACAATACTACTGTCCTCCTTTGTGGTGGTCAGACATGGTCGGCCGGACCTTGGACGACGAGTATGCCTACCCCCCACTTCCTTATGCAATCCAACATCTGGCCACTACCACTGCCACTTTCGCATGCCTCACAACCAGCCGGCCAAATGGAGACCCACAAAGTGGCCCTTAAAAACTGTGTCGCTTGCTAATGACGTTGCGTCACGAGTATGCAGCATCTCCGTGTCCTTCACGATGATCACTCTACATCTGGCGCTGTTCAGGCCTCTTCTAGGTATGTGCTACCTGGCATTGTAACACAATAAATTTGGCGGCCATTCCACCTGTCCCAGGCAATTGCAATTTATATACCCGTCGATTGTTTGCATGTGTACAAAGTTTACACTGACATCCGATCACGTCTCCTCGGTGCTTCACTTTTTCTCGTCCGGCAGTTTATATTTTAGTATACTCGTTTTGTCTTCTGTAGTTTGCTGCCGAGAATGGGCATGTGGCGAAACAGCGGTCTAGCAAACTAAATTTAAAAAAGTTTTGCTACGCACCTGATGCTGACTTTTAGTCACCGCGAAGTTCCTGAAATACGAGCAAACTGCAAGAAACTGTGTGTATGAGACGCTTAATGATCAGGATTATCAAATGGCCTATCTAATAAGCCACGTGTTTCCTGTTTGAGGTTGAGGAAGTAGTGGTGGTGGTGGTGGTGGTGGTGGTGGTGCAGCAGCACGACGACACTAATCACAAGGCTGAGAACGGTCGGTTGTGGTGGCAGAATGGAGCTGTTTTCAGACTTTACGATCGCTAAAGTCTGATTGAAATTAGCTAGCGTCTGATATTTAAAGGTCTAAGTGTCAACTCCGGTGTGAGCTGCCCGCTCTCTGCGCAGACAGTAAAACACTTTATAAAGTACCTAAATAATATAAATTCAACATTGACATAAAAAACCTGTTCTTAATGTTAATTAAGGTCAGTGAGATTTTTTTTTTAAACGAGTGTGATTTTGCAGTTTGGGAAACAGCTTCAATCTTACCACTTCGTATCTCTAAAACCACGAAACTGCGAGAAATACGTTTTTTCACGTTGCCTACCACAGTACTTCTCTCGAAAACGGCTCTTTCCAGCGCTACGCATCGCCTTGCGTTTGATACGCTTTGAATTTCAAACCCTGCGATTTTTGCGTTACCTATAATATTCAACACGTAAAAAGTACGAAATATGAAGTACTAGGGCCTTTTTTCTCCCTCACGGTCCAGTCTGTCACGAAATTAATACCACAGTGAAAATCCGATGAAGCTTCGCGAAGATGTGTTGCACAGCGTTTCTACTATACCCCGTCGATCGCGTCACAACAGAACGAGCGAGATGGTGCACACATTCTCGAGGACGACCGTTCAAACCCCCGTCCAGCTATCCAGATTCAGGTTTTCCGTAATTTTCCAAAAGAGCTCAAGGCGAATGCTGGGGCGATTCCTTTGAAAGGGCACGTCCGATTTCCTTCCTCGTCCTCGACATAGCTTATGCTCCGTCTCTAATGACTTTCATGTCGACGGGTTAAACTCAATCTTCCTTCCTTCGATCGCGTCACGTGGCATTTTTCAGCTCTGAGCTCACAAAGACTACGTAAAGATCTGTCTTCCGCCAAGTCTGAAGTGCGTCTTGTCACTGGGTTTCATCAAACTGAGGGGTTCCGCATGACTTCCCGCAGCACACACAGTGTCATGTGTTACAGCAAAGTGCGACAGTGGTGGAGCAACTTTAAAGTGGGCCGGTCACACTTTCATCTTGGAGGCGGTCAGGGAAGGAAGTTAGTGTCAACAAATGATCTTGTTCAGCGAGTGTATCAGACGAGTCTACATAATCGCCTACGAAGGGCAATTACGAACAAGCGAAGAGGCGTGTTGTAATCAGGCATTGTCCTCCTCCCTGATAATGCTCTGCGGCACACTGCTGGTGCCATAAAGACGCGCATGTAGCTTTTTGCGCCGGAAGTGTTTGATGACGCTCCATATGACCCGGACTTGGCTCCCTCTAATTTCCATCTATTCGCCCACACAAACCGCTGGCTACGAGGATTTTGGAATAGACGAGCTGCAGACCAGAGTAGAGAATTGGCGGAAAGCACAGGCGGTTGCCTTCTGTAACGCTGGTATATGAAAGGTGATACCAGGCCACGACAGGTGTCTAAGTCGGATCGGTGACTAAGTAGAAAATTATCTGAAAGGTGCAGCTAAATGTTGAAAATAAAACATTTTTGATTTTCATTGCGGTTTGCTTTTCGCGGACACCGGATCGAAAAAAATAGTTTTCCTACCTATCTCGGTTGTGTCCTCGGGAAGGTATGGCACGCAACCTGCATAGAATAGTGCCGAGTTGCCTTTAGCTAAGGTGCAACATAGTTAGGAATACACTCTAGAGAGAGCACACAACAGGGACTATGCTGTTCGTCCGCCTAACGTCACACAAACTGCTCGCAAGTAATCACTTAACTACAATGAAGAGCCATAGAAATTGGTACAGCTGCCTAATATCGTGTAGGACCCCCGCGAGCACGCCGAAGTGTCGCAACACGAAGTGGCATGGACTCGACTAATGTCTGAAGTAGTGCTGGAGGGAACTGACACCGTGAATACTGAAGGGCTGTCCATAAATGCATAAGAGTACGAGGGAGTGGAACTCTCTTCTGAACAGCACGTTGCAAGGCATCCCAGATATGCTCAATAATTTTCATGTCTGGGGACTTTGGTGGCCATTGGAAGTGTTTAAACTCAGAAGAATGTTCCTTTGGCCACTCTGTAGCAACTCTGGACGTGTGTTGTGTCGCATTGTCTTGCTGGAGTTGCGCAAGTCCGTCGGAGTGCACAATGGACATGAATGGAAGCAGGTGATAAGACAGGATGCTTCGTACGTGCCACCCGTCATAGTCGTGTCTAGACGTATCAGAGGTTCCGTATCACTCCAACTAAACACGCCTCACACCATTAAAGAGCCTCCATCAGCTTGAACAGTCGTCTGGTGACATGCATGATTCATGGATTCATGAAGTGGTCTCCATTCCCCTTGCACGCCCATCCGCTCGATATAATTTGAAACGAGACTCGTCCGACTAGGCAACATGTTTCCACTTGCCAACAGTGCGATGTAAGTGTTGACGGGCCCAGGTGAGTCGTAAAGCTTTGTTTCGTCCAATCATCAGGAGGTACACGAGTGGACCTTCGGCTCCGAAAGCCCATATCGACGATGTGTCAGTGAATGATTCGCACGCTAACAGTTGTTGATGGCCCAGCATTGAAACCTCCAGCAATTTTTGGAAAGGTTGCACTTCGGTCACGTTGAAAGCTTCTCTTCGTTAGTCCTTGGTCCCTTTCTTGCAGAATCTTTTTCGGCCGGATCGATGTCGGAGATTTGATGTTTTGCCGGATTCCTGATATTCGCGGTACACACGTGATATGATCGTACGGGAAAATCCCTCTTTCATCGCTACCTTGGAGATGCTGTGTTCCATCGGTCGTGCTCCGACTAAAATACCACGTTGAAATCTTGATAACCTGTCATTGTAGCAGCAGTAACCTGTCTAACAACGGCGCCAGACACTTCTCGTCTTACTTCATATCTCTGTATTTGAAAACGCATGCCTATACCACTTTCTTTGGCGCTTCAGTATGTATTGCGACGCACAATCTTCAACCTCCAATTAAGTATTGTAAAACTATTATTAATAATTCATTGCTTATTTGTGTTGCCATCTATTTTTGCGCACAGACGTTCCCTGACCCTATTAAGACCATGACGAATCTGCATAGTTGCTGTTTTCAATCAAGATCTCCCGGCGCACATAGTGTCCGAATAATGTATGGGAATGCAATCCAGTGATGTCTACGACTTCACCCGGTTGCATTCTCGTATCTTATTTGAGCAAGACACTTCATAACAGCAACTATCCCGATGACAGACGTTTCTCTTTTTGTCATAGTTACATGTACGAAGCCAAATGAATTTGGGAAACATTAAAATCTCCTACACAATCACGTAAAAATCAGGTATGGCAGTGTTGCGCCTGTGTCCCTCTTTCTCCTACTTTCATCGGACATCGTTAACATACGCGAAACTAAACTTTACACGGACACGCTACTGCAATGGCTCCTTGCGGTCAGGCACAGTGCTTAGTGCAACCGAAATGGAAACATATTAAAGCCACCCTCACACGGGACGAGGCAACTAACGCTGATGTGCACGCAGATAGAATGCCCAACGCCACGAGAGACAGCACCGTCGCACACAGGACGATATGTTTAACGTGATGTTGCTCTCTCAGCGCTCTCCAGCGGAAGTTACCGGCCTTATTAGGCTGGTAAACAATACAGTTCGTTCGAGAATATGTACAAGCATAAAATTTCTACGTTAGCTCTATTAAAACACACATTTTCTCACTTGGCCATGTGCTAGTGGTGGTGCTCTGCTTGTGGTATACATACATAAAAACCTCAATATCCGTCAATATGTAATAAGACAAAAAGGAAACATATATCTCAGAGTCAGTAAGAACATCAGCTTATAAAAGTTCACCAAATCGTACAAACTCACTCCTGACAGGGAACACACTCATATTTTCATAACATTAAGTATCACAAATATTATTTCTATTAATTTCGTAATAAAATCCCGCAAAGTTTTCGAAAACGCGAAGGCGAAAAAAATATTAGAAAAGGACTCGAACCCTTTACCGATCCCATCTGTGCACTGTGACATGGTGCCTCTATACACAACCTTAGGCTGTAGTTTCGTTGGAATATATCTTGGATTTTATCTTACAGTCTTCTATAGGCTTTGATCGCCGGCATGTTATAAATGTATATTAAACTATAACAAATCCTACCAAGAATGACAAGTTTTACGTGAATCATTAATGTGCCGATGCCTTACAGCCGCTTACTCTGATACCACGCGAGTTGCAACGCGGTAATAACCAAATATGAAAATTCTTTAACCACCAATATGACTTCTCCCGTAGTTTTATCTCAACAAATCATACGTTTAAAAATTCGTTCTTGAAAAATTCAATCTGCTGGTGCTTATAAGCAGCACATATTCATGGTTTGTAATGTGTAACATAAATCCCACTGAGTATGGGCTTCTATTGAAACAGACAAGTGCAATATGACGGCTTGCTTTCTGCAGGCCTCAAGATTTCTGAGCGCGAGAAGCCAGGCTGTTGCACGTACGTCATAGTCCGTGGCACTGCAGATCTTACGAGCGCAGGCAGCGAGTACTATTTCAGACGAGTTTAACAATTCTTGACTGCTCGTTTAAATGTGTGCAGGCTCTCTTTTTCAAATGGTTCAAATGGCTCTGAGCACTATGGGACTCAACTTCTGAGGTCATTAGTCCCCTAGAACTTAGAACTACTTAAACCTAACTAACCTAAGGACATTACACACATCCGTTCCCGAGGCAGGATTCGAACCTGCGACCGTAGCGGTCGCACGGTTCCAGGCTGAAGCGCCTAGAACCGCTCGTCCACACCGGCCGACACCAATTTAGTACTGCAGGGAAGCGTGGGGAATAAAAATCGTAGATGAAGACCATGAGATGAATGTATTAAGCAGATTCAGAAGGACGTATGTTGCAATATTTATTCCGAGATGAAGAGGCACTCGTAGTGACATTCGTAAGTAAACATAAAAACTCGTTATATCCTCTTCAGTCTTGGAGGCTTTCTTTTTCAGGCCGTGTACGCAGCTGAACCCCTTCTGACTTGTGGTGTCATATACGATACACATAGTGCCTCACGTGTTTGTCGTCCTACTGAGCGCCATGAGTCGGCAGCACTGGCTGCAGACTTCGGATTCTGGAACTGCACAGCATGTCTAGGTGAAATAAAAATGAAGGTATTTGTTCTAATTACAAGTGTTTCCACAGGTTTTGATAACTTATTAAATGTCTACAGTTATTTATCAGTGAATAGCTAACTATAAATTAATGCTATAACTGATTTATAAGCTTTAAACGTTTGGGTATCATGTCTGATACCTCGGGACTTCGTGCCGACTTTGTTTACGTTAGAGGAAGTGGAGTAATGTTTTTTTTCCGCCTGATTCCCATGCTTGACTGCCATGTTCAGAACACCAATCACTATGCCGGCCAGAAAGATGCAGACGGCTTAACTTTGTATGGTGTGAGCAGTGGAAATTGTTTCCTTACTTCGTTACTGACAGGAACTGCTTTATAACATTCCACAAAAAAAAGGACTAGTTAACTTAATACTGATCGATGTGATAACATCAAGAAAAGCAACTATACTTTGAAAAATTTGCAATGATGATTTTGTATAAATATTTTGAACTGTTTACTTATAATTGTTGAAAGTTTCGAGAGGATGTGTGTATTTTGGACCTATCTTGAAATCTACAGCAGAACGAGAAATATGTGTAATATATATGACTTTTTTTAAATATAGCAACATGAAGCTCTATAGTTGTGTGTATAATTGTCCCGCTTAAGTCCTGAGGTATCGTATATACCACCGACAAAAAATTCACTGTTTCAAAAATATATTGAGTGTCATTCGTTGTTAACTAGCACTACAAAGCAATTAACGCAATAGTAGCTCACTTGTAATATGTGCTCGGTACTCAAAAGCATATATTACGCAGAACGTTGCTCTGCTGGGATTGATTAGACACTACAGCAGTAATGTTATAATGAATATGAAATCACAGACCTGTGTATGAGTACACCCATAAAGGCTGATGGTGTGAATTTACGAGTATATGAGTACACACTCGAAAATTGCAAACGGCCGAAATCGGCTGATCGTGTTATAAATGACAGCCGGGGTGGAAAATGGAATTGCTGTTCAATTACCATTTAATTGCCTCTAGCGTCTCTGTCACTCTTCCGCATTAGCTATACCTACCTGTTCAGATTCTAGCAGCGTTCCTCTGAATTCGTTCGATGTCTGCTATCATGGCTCTTTGATAAGCACTTAAGTCTCAAGAACAATACTCTAAAATTGATCGCACTAGCGTCTTGTATGCTGTTTCTTCTACAGATTCACGAAGTTTTCCGCCGCCCTTCCAACAAGTCTTCATTTCGCCTATCATAATAATTATTGCACGTAGGGCCTGGTGGTCTAGCGCTGCGGGCACGGTATCTAAGCGTGTTCGGTCAAAGGGCTGGCCCCCGTTTGTGAAAAAAGAAAGTTGAGTAAGTATTAGTCGTTTGACGTCCGCCCACACAATAACGAACAAAATGAAAAAATTGGTGAAGCGTATGCCTGGGAACCAAGAGATAAAAGGGTCGAAAGCAGGTTGGGCCACGGATTTTTCAATCTGCTTATTAACCTAGCGTTCACCTCTGAATTATGAAAAAAATTCGTCAGGTTCGGATTCCACTTTACACTGTAGGTCCCCTTTCCTCTGTTGGAAGACTGGGGAAGGTTAGGGACACGCAAGTCACCGAAGTCGCGTCCAATGGAATGACCTCCATCAGGCTATTTAGCCACACGAAATTAATGTTATTACTTTGTGTGATCGCGTCATTTCATGTATCTTCTTAGTATTACCCCTAAATATTTATGCAATGTGACGTGTTTCACATCTTCATTATTGATCTTTTAGTCTGATACTAACGATATCTTACTCTATGTTATACACAGGTTTTGCATGCATCCGCATTTAAAGAGAACAGCCATTCATTATACAGAAACCTTTCTGGATTTGTTATGATCGTTCAAGGACGTTACCTTGCCGTAGATAAAGGCATCAGCGAAAAGCTGACCACTGTAAGAAAATCATGATTGTATGTAACTTTGACAATATGGACGTCAATTTCACAGTTTTACTAACCGCATGTTCAACTGTCGTTAAGGTGATCCAACTTGATACATTTTAGCAGACGCAGCTCCACCAAATTTCCAGTGCAATCACAGGAAATTTAGCACCACTAATGCTAGTTTACAATTACATTAACTTTGCCGTGAGCTCCGATAATTAAGCCCGTGGACAATAACAGTCGATTTACTGTTAACATGCGCACGCACAGTGTGGAACGATTAAAGTACCCTGATGGGCAAGCGCCCTCAATCAAATTCGCGTCAGACATCACACGAAGAGTGGTAAAGTGCGTGACGAATATGTAGCATTAGAAGAGGTGTATATGGCGCGAAGCACGAGTCTTCTCGGTAATAGAGGTGCTATAAATACCTGAACTGCAAGGAATAACCTAACGTTGAGTATTAGTGGTTGTCATAATAACGGTTACCTGTATTGGGCAGTGTTTTTAATAACTGCATACACTGCATGAAATCTATTTACTTAAACACGAAATCTGTTTCTCGCTATGTGACCACATATACATGGTGATGCAACTAATACAGAGCAGTTGAAATACATCCAGAATAATAAATATTTCAAGATGCGGTTTTTTCAAGTTATCGCGGACAATACAGTGAATTTCCTAATGTTGCCAAGCAACTTTTATCGTATGTAGTCCCCGAACTATGGCACAGGCTTCGTTCTTTTCTAATGGAACTATATAACTTTTTCTATGGTATTCCAAAGAAGCTTCCCGAAGAACTTCAACGACATAATATGTATGTGATATGGTCAAATAGTGTCAAGATAACAGAGCCGCAAACCACTTTCCTGCCGTCCGAAGAAGGCTTTCCACAAACGTCCGCCGTATTATACCGAACGTATGTAAGGTAAGATTCGCGTGTTTATCATCACTGCTGTTATACAAAGATCTCAAAACGTTGACCTTGACGTTGCTACACGCTGTAAACTGACTCTGGAGAAATAATACTGCATGCTGAATTTCATCTTGAGTTAAAGTCAACACGGCCCGTCTTATAAGAGAGGAGTCGTCGGTGTGTCCTAACAAATCTCGAGTTTTTATTTTTGCCACAGATAAAAGTGTAGAAGCATTAATTCTGGCTAATGTGTAGATTATTTTGCGTTTCCTCAACTACCGTTCCAACGCTCTCGAAATGTTGCCTTAAGAGGGTCTGTCATACGTGCGGAAACACATCAAGCCTACAAACTTAAAATCACCTTCATGTTCGTGTACGGTAGAGGAACGTGAAGAACTGACGGACGTCATACGAATTACTCTCCGCAACACACCGTACGTCACGAAGCATAATACTAATGAAGATGACATCCACAAGCCACTATGCAGTAGGTGGTAGCGGGTACTTACTACCGATCATCACTATTTTCCGTTGCAGTCCTCTTACGCACAGAACGAGGGGAAAATGTACGATGATTCGCTATTGTCCGATAAACTATCGCACTGTTGCTCGAATATATTTTCTCTAAACAACGCCTCTCTTCCTAAGATTCCAATTTATTACAATTAATACTGTCCGCACTCTAGCAAAACACTGTTATGGGAGAGCTGGATAATTGTGACAGCGGATAATCGTACGCATTCAGTATTTGGAACTTACTGTAAACATGATGATTTCCGACTAGTGCCTCCCGCTTCTGATTCCTGAAAGTAACAAACAGGAACAAGGAGACATGCGCCTTTTGAGCTGCAGAATGTGTTTGGAGCGCATAAAATAAGACAGAAAATAGGAAGATGAGTTATATAGTCATTACAGGAGAGTGAGGCAATTAGGCTTAGCGGACAAAACGATGCACGTTAACATGTCAAACTGTGAGAGCTAGTCTTATCTGACAGGTGCTGCCATCTGGTGTTCGGTTGTACAAATAAGCATACAGAATGCGGGAACGTTACTTGCCAGTTCTCGGCGCAAGAAGCAAGAGTGTGTTCTTTATTTCTTTTAATAGTTGATGTCTAGTTTCTAAGAGGCAAGCCATGGTTTGTTACATTAAAATAAAAGTTTCTGTTGTTATGCCTATCTCTAGACATTAACACTCAACATTTTGTAAGTATTATTTCTCTTAAACAAAGCGCGAGTGTGGAAAGATGGTTTCATACAGGCCTCGCTTGTTAGGGTAGTTTGACGCACAGAGGTCAAGTGCGTTATTTTATCACACTTCAGTTTTACGCTAATGAAAGTAGATAGCTAAATGAAATACGTAAATGTATATGAAATGAAAGTCAAAATAACATAGTGCATCATTTTTATAAGAATGGGTTCCTCTGTTCGGGTTCCGAGGACGTACACCGATAAAACAGAGAAAGCTTCTTGGACGACGCTGAATTAAGAAATGCCGTCTGTGCTGTTCGTAATGGAACGTCTATTAAAAACAGGGCCACCCAGCACTACATACCAGAGGCAAAGATCTGTGCGTTAAGTCCGCGTCATGTTGGAAGGCGACCCAATTTTCAGCCGTTGTGCGCATCCCCCTTCACTAGTCACTGGCAGCCAATACTATTCATTCTCTTTCCAAGCGAGTAGCAAAGAGTTACACCCACACAGAGAACCTCGCTCCTACATGCAGCGTCTTCGTGGACTCTAGTGGATGGATGGGAGAAGGTAAGGGCTGCAAATGGGGAGGCCAATGGCCAAGAAAGTTCCGTACACCACAGTGATATGTGTGGGAATACCAGTATTTAAGAGGAAAAGGTCAAGTTGTGTCGGTAGGTTTCTGAGGTCTTTATCGTGTGGCCAATGATCATGGTTCCACCAAACAAAGAATTATGGGCGTTGAAAGCACCCAAGATTAGGAAAGGTGGAGGGACCTGAGAAACGAACGCAAGCAATACGTTCTGAAACACTTCACCATTGCGATGGTGCAGATGGTAATATCCTGAAATGCCCTTATCCGAAGAGCCACAACCTCCACAGGTGTATTAAGAGGCATGAGTTCGCTATATAGTGTGTCCAGATAATATGTGCAGACTCCGTCTGATGCCCTGTCATTGGAAGCACGATTCTTATAGTATCCCTGGTATCCATGAAGTGCTGGAGCCAGTATTGCTGGAAACCAGCTATCCTGAAGGGCAATGCAGAAGGCAGGAGAAACGCTTAAAAGACGGCTTAGAACAGTCTGGTGGTGGAAAAAACCGTTAGCACTGCAGAATAATGTTGTCTATGTACTGAAGGGTTCTGAAGGGACCAAGGAGGCAGGTTTTGCCCTAGGATCACCTGCTACAGCTGGTTGAGGGGTTATGGCATCAATATACATAGGTTGTAGGATCTGCTGTATGGTGTGAATTGGGGCCTCACGGGCCACCATACTCTCTGCCTCTGTCACAGGAGTAGAATAGACGGGATCTGGTGGCATGGGAGGCACTGGGATGTCCTCCTCCTTGGAGGACTTTTTCTAATCTTCCCTCTCCTTAGAGGATTTCGAAGCTTGCGAGGGCTCCTCTGAATCAATAAGTAAAGATGATCATCATGAAGCCCTATGACAAACAGCATGTGGCTCCTTTAGCCACTGGCTGGTGTCCACTTGTATACCAGTGAAAGTGTCCCAAGGGACCTCTTCCTGGCGAGGAAAGTTATGGGAAGGTGCTATGTCTCTGGCTGGGAGGTGGGGAACAGTGTCCCTGCTGGGTAGGAAGCTACTGATCCCAAAGTAGACCTGGAGGAAGCAGCAAGAGAGGAGTGCCCAACCATCAGGGAGGCAGGCATGGTTCAGCGACAATGAAGGCCCACTGTAGGAGTTGTAATTAGGCGATGTCGTCGTCGTTGTAGCGTATGACACTGTTCTACATGCTGTGTGCAACTGCTCGTACATCTTCTTGGCCTCTTGATAAGTTACTTTGTCCTGTGTCTTGTATTTTGTATTTGCTTCTCTCTCTGGAAATAGTGCAAGCTGGTGAGCAGGAAGAATTGTGTCTTCCACAGTTGACACAGATGAGGGAGCTTCCCACAAGAAGCATTCGCATGCAACACACACACCCACAATCTACAGATTTACAGATTGGGCTAGCATTGCAATGGAAAGACATTTCAAACACTTTGAGCACTGCCTAGGAGGGGGAGGGGATACGATTTCACATAGCATCAGTATACAATCACCTTGACCTTTTCAGGCAATGCGGTGCTTGCTTCACCTTCGTGCCTTTCCGTCTTTGCACCCTTCTCTTTAATATGGTAATACATCCAAAACCCTGCACGTTAGCCACCCATTCGCCGGTGGCAGAGAGGGGGGGGGGGGCGCGTTGTGAACCTTCTAATACTAAGATGAAGGTACCAGTAGCGACCTTATTGTCCGTCCGCCCCCTATTTACATGACAGAGAATGTGGACACCCCGTTGCTCCAAGTTGGAATGTAGCTCATCATCAGATTTAAGAGCAGTTCTCAGTTGAAAACGATGCCCTGAACCATTGTTTATGTGCAGTGACTCACCATTATGTCACTGAGCTTGTTTCAAGCGAGAAGTGCCCGTGACTGGGCAGGAGATGCTGTTTTGATCAGAATGGAGCCACTTTTCCTTTTAGAGATGCCTATTCCTTCCCCAAACTTGTCTTCTAAGTTCACCACAAAGACAGAGTTTTGTTCCCAAGAAGGAATTCCCACCAGTCCTTGCCCAAACCAAGTATTGCGGGGGTATTTCTCTGCTTGCTGCTTAGCTGTTAGTTCCCAGCAAAGTGTAGCCAGGGAAGGTAACATTGTAAACTCTTGTCTCTCTACATTAAAAGAGGACTACCCTTTCGTAGAGACTGCTGTGTCTGTATGGCCACCAGCGGGAGATAACTTGATCCACTTCATTTGCTGCTCATCTGCCATGGTGCCACGCACTCCGAACGGGGGCTCTCGCCATGGGCGCCACCCACCCTCAGCAACGGCTATCTGGCCATTAATCCGTTGCTCGGAATCCCCGTACCCCAGTCACAATGAACACGAACTCCTTGGCAGTTTTCAGCTCAGGCACGAACAGTGCGATCTCTGCGTGATCATCTTCCCCAGCCCCCCTGTCCCCCCCCCCCTCCACCCACCGCCCACCCCCGACGACAGGATGGCTAACGTGCTGGGTTTTGGGTGTATTACCTTATCAAATAGAAGAGTGCAACGATGGAAAGGCACACAGGTGAAGCGAGCACCGCATTGGGCTACATTCCCTGCACGATCTGCACCTAGGGAGCATTTTAAAAATTGGTGGCATGTCAAACACAACAACGGGGGCGTCAGCGAGATAAAGTGTCGAAACTGTCTCAGTATCAAATGCTGCACGAATCTAGTGTGGGTAGTTTGTGATTCGTAAGCTGACACTGCCTCAAGGCAATAAAATAGCTCCTAACTTTAATATTTGACTTACCATTTAATGGGTTGATTTAACGAGGGGTCTCAATAAGTAATTCAACACATCTTCTTTCTCGGCCAGTTTCGGATGGAAAATGCGGAATTTGTTGTGGGACAAAGTGGAGTATTCCCGCTTCAGTCCCTCCGTGAAGTTCCGATAAGCGGCAGCGCTATACGTATCGTTCAAAATGGTGTCTGTAACGAAGGTGCGTTCCAGAGAGAGTGCTTTCAATGAATTTCTGTTGGTGGAAACCCAGAGCATCGCAGATATTCATACGCCCTTGCTGAATGTCTACAGAGACATAGAAGTGAAGAAAAGCGCGATGAGTCGTCACGCTAGGTGTTGGTCATCATCAGAACAAGGTCACGCAAGCCTGCCCGATTCCAGTTGCAACCCCTGCAATGTTGGAACGTGCAGTCACATTCACTCGACGTGCCAGATGGATCACAATGAAGGATGCACTCCGCGGGAAGCAGTACGTGGCACTCCGTCTTCAGGCCACGAGTGGCCTACCGGGACCATCCGACCGCCGTGTCATCCTCAAAGGAGGATGCGGATAGGGGGGGCGTGGGGTCAGCACACCGCTCTCCCGGTCGTAAGATGCTATTCTTGACCGAAGCCGCTACTATTCGGTCGAGTAGCTCCTCAACTGGCATCACGAGGCTGAGTGCACCCCGAAAAATGGCATCAGCGCATGGCGACTGGTTGGTCACCCATCCAAAAGCCGGCCACGCCCAACAGCGCTTAACTTCGATGACCTCACGGGAACCGGTACAGGCCAGCGAACCGGGAGATTATGTTTCAAAATAGAGTTTTGTAGCCAAAAGTGTGTGGAATAACATGGTGCATGGAAAACCTGAATAAAACCAACCTGCTTTCATGAAAAAATTTATGCATTACGTATTTTAATACTCTTAGTGAATTCTGTCAGTAATTATATTTAACTGAAATTAAAAATTTTGTTCCTCTTGGAAGCAACCTGGACGTCTAACAACATAGATCACAAACAATTTCGATGCGTTTTAATTTCTGTCCAGCAACTGTTGCACCTCATCTCTCTATTTCTTGTTGCAGTGTTTGTATTGTAGTGTATTTCTATAATTAGACCGCTTAATTTTGTTTTCTTAACATTTAAGCAGAATTTTTTTACAATTGTATTACATAAGTTTTCAATGTTTAGTGATGTACCTCAGCCATCAGAATATTAGTGAGATTACTGTTGTGGTACTATCAAAAGTAACTGTAAAAGATAGTCTGGAGTATGTGTGCGGTGTATAAAAGGGATCGTTCGTTGTGTGTGCGCAGGTTCCTGAACAACAAGTTCGAGGACTCCTACACGCCGACGATAGAGGACTTCCACCGCAAGCTGTACCGCATCCGCGGAGAGGTGCACCAACTGGACATCCTCGACACGTCCGGCAACCACCCGTTCCCCGCCATGCGCCGCCTCTCCTTCCTCACAGGTAGGCAGACACGCGCGCAGCGGACACCTCTCAAGCAGCGCCTACAGCGTCACCCAGAGCTGGAGTCTTACGTACATCGTCTAGGCACGATCATCTGCATCTTTACGTCAGCCAGTACTTTTGTTGGTTGGTTTTGGGGTTTGATGGGGGCTAAACATCGAGATCATCAGTCCCCTGTTCCAAACAGACATACTTGGAAAAGGCCTATACAGTAAAAGCGTAACCTCCGCACCCAGATGGAGGGAACAGCAAGGGGTGCAGAGCTAAAATGAACACGGCAATAACGTAAAATAGAGGACACTTAAAAGTAGCAGAGCAAATAGTTGACTAGAGTAAAACAGACTACAGTGGTTGATGGATCAGGTAAAAGGTCAACCACTCAACTACAAATGAAGAACCTCCAGCTGGAAAGCGTTGATAGAGGTACCAACACAACTTGTTACCATAAAAGACACTATTTTGGTACCCACGTCACAATTAAAAGTCACTGGAGTGGGTGTAGGCTGAGAAATCATGCGAGAGCGCCCACGCTAGAGTGAGTGATAAAACCCATCTGCACGGATAAAACGTAAAACAGACAGCTATAGAGGCATCATCGCCTAGAATTAAAGGAAGTGCAGCTGGTAAATTGAAGGACTGCCGCAAGGGGGCTAAAAGGGGGCAGTCGATCAGAAGACGGACCACTGTCAGCCCTGCATCACAGCGACACTTGGCCGGGTTCTCACGGCGAAGGAGATAGCTGTGGGTCAACCGCGTATGTCCAATTCGGAGACGGCAGAGAACAACTGAGTCCCTACGCGTGCTCCTCAAGGATGAGTTCCATACGGCCATGGACGACTTTACCATGCGGAGCTTATTTGGCGCGTTCAAGACAGACCATTCAGAGCTCCAGACGTCGCGGACCTTGCGATATAGGGCTGACCGGAGGTCTCTTTTCCACGAGACCAAGCTCCAGGGGTGGCGAAGTGGTTGCCTGCTTGGCCAACCAATCGACACGTTCGTTTCCTGGAATGCCGATGTGGCCCGGGGTCCACGCAAACGTCGCTGAATGATCACACTCGGCGAGAGCAAAAACAGCATCTTGAATACCGCGCACCAAAGGGTCCCGAGAAAAACACTGGTCGAGTGCTTGCAATCAACTCAGGGAGTAACTGCATATGACAAATTACTCCCCAGGGCAGGAGGAAAGGTGAGCGAGTGCACGATAAAGAGCAACCAGCTCCGCAGTGAAAACACTGCTCCCACAAGGCAGGGAATGCTGCTCAACGTAGTCGCCGTGGATGAAAGCAAACCCAGTGCGTCCATTGACCACAGAACCACCGGTATAGACTACATCTGCATCGCGAAACGAGGCAAGAAGAGCCGTGAATTGTTGACGAAGACTGGCAGGTGGAACGGAGGACTTGGAGTCGCAGGACAAAACCAAGCAAAGCCGCAAGCGAGGGAGGGACCAAGCAGAGGTAGAAGGATGGAGGAAGGGGAAAGGACTGGAGTGACGAGAGAAGGGAACGAACGCGGATCGCAGTCGGGAGACCCGACCTAGGCCGCCGTCGTAGTACTTTTGTGTTGTTGTGTAAAGACAAACCTTATTTCTTTCCTCTTGTAATGTAGACCATAAGATACTTTCACGTAACAGAAATTTCATATGTATATCATAAAGTACGTTTACACGGACAACAAAAAATTGCATGTTGCTGTACAAAATTGCCCTTCTCACTAACTGAAGCAACATCCAGACAATACTGCCAGCTAATGTTGCCCATCAATATTTGCGGCAAAACATTTCTGGACAGAATTGATTAAACGGTCCCCACAGTATTGTTGCGAAATGGACGAAAGCGAAATGCTGGGAGTAACTACGGCTCTCTTGCATTTGCTTTCCAGAAAGAGAAAAGTTAGCAGGATAAAAAGAGAAATCGGGCTTTGTGAACGTGTTCTTTTTTAAAGTAAGCGAACTGCTGTCGAAACTTTAACTCGTGAACTTTTCCTGAATACACTTCCAGAATATTGAAACACGATTTAAATTTATCGTAAATGCAATAGGTCCAAGAACTGGTATGCCCAAAACCAGTATGAAAGACTGTACCAGCCGCAACCTGACTGGCATCAACTTTGTTTTCTACTCCTCGCGATTAATGCACCAGTTTGATGTATAATATCTCTTATAAAGGACACATCTCATCGATATGACTCTGCAGCGCTTTGGTTTAAGGAGTCATGGAATCGAATGTCTATGTTAATGTTTTATTGTAACCCATCGTACAATATGAGAACTATGAATTTCAATGCGAGAACTACGAATTTCATAAACACAATACACGTACGAACAGTCTTTGAGAGTTTAAAACGGTAACGAAAACACCAATCACAACAATTACGGCTGGAACATTGCAGCCCATGCATATGAAGAGCACGTTATGATACTTAAATTCGCTTAGAAGACTTATCCTACGTAAAACAGAATTGTACCTCACTGTTGCAGGTCCTCTGCACTGTCTGTACCAGCGGGATGATCCCCCTCAGATTGCTTTCTTCCTATATACACTCAGACGAAAGACGAAGCACCACGAAGGAATTATCCAAATAGGACAGAAATCTGTACATGTGAAGTGCATGAAAAGACAAACAAATGATTACAATTTCACAAAAACTGGATGATTTATTCAAGAGAAAGAGTTTCACTGAGCTGGTAGGAGAACCCTGCCCTTAACACTTCAGACGTTCTCAGTTGTGGAGAGACCCGGCGACCTTTCTGGCCAAGGCAGGGTTTGGCAAGCACGAAGACAAACAATAGAAATTCTCGCCATGTGCGGGAGGTCATTATCTTGCTGAAATGCAAGCGCAGAATGGCTTAGCCGCTGATGAAACTTCCAGGCTGTATGGCCGCGGTCAAAAAAACTTCCTGTTCCTGACGTTTCGTCCAGAGCTATGCCTGACATCTTCGGAGTTGCTCCTGACGACGCTGTGCAAAGTGGGCGTGGTCGAGTTTGCACGTGATTAGCAGAGAGAATCTTTGTCAGACTTAAAACTTAACTATCGATAGTCGCCTGTCAAGCATAAAAACTTATCAATCGATTCTGCTGAGCCACTGTCCACATATCATTAAGTTTCATGGCTTCTTCTTTACTGTTATAATTATCACTATGCTTATGTATTTCGATGGCTTCTCTACATAGTCGCGGTTAACTGTCATAAACAAAATTTTATCCATGACAATCGCTTAAATTTGTTCTCAACTATCGAACGTTCATCGTTTCTTACGCTTACGTTTAAATGCAAATTATACTCTTCATACAGCATAGCAGCAGATGTACGATGAATAGAAAAAAGAAGTACTACGTATTGTTTGTTCTTACAATGAGCTATCTTATCAGTAAATCTTCACAATGTTTGCCCGCAACTAACGTTGTTCCATTTATAATACGAATTCTTCCACATGTATTGTTTTCTGCTGTTTCCATATTTCATCAAAACCAATAACTGATATTCCACATTATGTAATTCGGCGGTGATCATTGCCCATCATTGAGAGATGAACCACAGATAGCTAGCGGGAGTAACCATAAGTTCGTAATATTAAAGGTAACTTTTGTCGTGATCCCACCGCCCCCTGCTGCACAACAAGGAGACTGAAGGACTGAGTGCATAACATTACAAAAATCCCAGCTTGTGTACATTCATGAAGGCTGCAAATCTTTAAATAAAATAACACCAATATTCACCTGTGAATTAAATTACTGGCCATTAAAATTTCTACACAAAGAAGAAATGCAGATGATAAACGGTTATTCAATGGACAAATATATTACACTAAAACTGACATGTGATTACATTTTAACGCAATTTGGGTGCATAGATCCTGAGAAATCAGTACCCAGAACAACCACCTCAGGCCGTAATAACGGCCTTGATTCGCCTCAGCATTGAGCGTGTACAGGTACGGCTGCCCATGCAGCTTCAACACGATACCAAAGTTCATCAAGAGCAGGGACTGGCGTATTGTGACGAGCCAGTTGCTCGGCCACCACTGACCAGACGTTTTCAATTGGTGAGAGATCTGGAGAATGTGCTGGCCAAGGCAGCACTCAAACATTTTCTGTATCCAGAAAGGCCCCTACAGGACCTGCAACATGCGGTCGTGCATTATCCTCCTGAAATGTAGGGTTTCGCAGGGATCGAATGAAGGGTAGAGCCACGGGTCGTAACACATCTGAAATGTAACGTTCACTGTTAAAAGTGCTAGCAACGCGAAGAAGAGGTGACCGAGACGTGTAACCAATGGCACCCAATACCATCACGCCGGGTGATACGCCAGTATGGCGATGACGAATACACGCTTCCAATGTGCGTTCACAGCGAAGTCGCCAAATACGGATGCGACCATCGTAATGCCGTAAACAGACCCTGGATTCACCCGAAAAAATTACGTTTCGCCAGTCGTGCACCCAGGTTCCTCGTTGAGTACACCATCGCAGGCGCTCCTGTCTGTGATGCAACGTCAAGGATAACCGCAGCCATGGTCTTCGAGCTGATAGCCCATGGTGCTACAAGCATCGTCGAACTGTTCGTGCAGATGGTTGTATCTTGCAAACGTCCCCATCTGTTGACTGAGGGATCGAGACGTGGCTGCACGATCCGTTTCAGGCATGCGGATAAGATGCCGGTCATCTCGACTGCTAGTGATACGACGCCGTTGGGATCCAGCACGGCGTTCCGTATTACCTCCTGAACTCACCGATTCCATATTCTGCTGACAGTCATTGGATCTGGACCAACGCGAGCAGCGATGTCGCGATACGATAAACCGCAATCGCGATAGGCTACAATCCGACCTTTATCAAAGTCGGAAACGTGATGGTACGCATTTCTCCTCCTTACAGGAGGCATCACAACAACGTTTCACCAGGCAACGCCTGTCAACTGCTGTTTATGTATGAGAAATCGGTTGGAAACTTTCCTCATGTCAGCACGTTGTAGGTGTCGCCACCGGCGCCAACCTTGTGTGAATGCTCTGAAAAGCTAATCATTTGCATGTCGCAGCATCTTCTTCCTGTCAGTTAAATTTCGCGTCTCTTGCACGTCATCTTCGTGGTGTAGTGATTTTAATGGCTAGTAGTGTACATTCCAGAAGCTTTGACTTACAATTTAATGTTAACATGAATTAGGAAAACTCTGCTATGCCGTTAGAACTACTAGTTTTCTAAGGAAAAGGTGGCTTTTCGAGTATTCTTACTTGTCCTTCTGTGGGCCATCAGTAACACTGATAAAAATGTTAAAGAGTGCTTCGCATTACGACGCGGTATACGCCTCGGAGAGTCAGTTTCTGACTGCGAAAATTAGCAGTTAATTCAGAACGAGAAGACATGATTACCGTGTGTGGTTGTAGTACTCCAGAGTAAACGACTTTACATGCATATGGCACCCCACAGTTTGCTTAGTGATGTGGGCAGAACAGCTGTCGTACCGGATGTCGTTTGCATGCGAGACACCACCTGGCCGTACCCATTCATATATGATGGCACCAGCAGCGCACCAGCCGTGCTGCCTTCTTGTAGATGACAGGGCGCACTTTTCATAACAAAGTTCATCCGTAAGAAACAACTGCTTACTGAGATGTGAAAGCATAATTCCACTTTTCAAATACAACGTATCCTAAATCATCAGGGTCAGACTGAGTACTTTAGATACCGAAATAATGTTCTGAAACGAATATTATCGGTTTTATTAGCATAAAAACCGTACAGCAACAACTTAAACTCATACCAACTGTTCTACGTGACGACCGGTAGTGTTACTGCGTGCACTACGGCGGAGCACATTCTACTGCCGCTCAAATGTACCTGTTTTAAGAGCGACAGGCGGATACGACGTGGTCAGGGAGTTTCCTCTCATACCTTAACGACTTCATTCAACTCACAGGAAAAAGTCAACAGAAGTTAAATCCGGCGAACGCGCTGGTGATGCGACAGAAGTTTCCCTTTCCAATCTGACGATGAGGGTATTTGCTGTTCATGTGGTCTTGGGCAGTAATATCTAACAGGGACAGCTCACAGTCGTTTGAGAGCCACATCATCTTTGCGGTCAGCAAGACGCACAGTCTCAGACATTTGTGACATTAAATCTGGAATGAAAACATACTTACGTGGACCGTTCAAACTGCTAGCGGGAAACTAAGTTTTATTAGTGAGACCTTAACTTTTCCTGGCGAATTGAATGTTCAAATAACTTACGAGTTTGCTGCCTGGTGACGTCGTCGACCACCGCCGATATTTCGACAGGAGCACACCCTGACATTTTCAAGGCACAACTGCAAGGAGGAAGCAATGTGCAAGGGAATTTAATGCCTCGGTTCACCGAGGAGAAACAAGGAAGTTACCACACACAGAACAAGTAACCGAAGAGTCAACACACAACCAAAGATAACCAACATCAGAAATATAGATAGTGACTATTAATCAGCAGGTAAAGCAGCACTAATTCTGTCCCTCTGTTTTTTGATGAGAGGGAGAGCCGGATTGCAAGCAGCATTTAAACAAAATCCACCATCTCTGTTTATAAGGTTGCTTGATAGTTTGATTTCAACAGCTTCCTTAACAACAGTATCCCAATAGCTGGACGTGCAAGCCAGAATCTCCGTGTTGTTGTATTCCATAGGATGACCGGTGTGAAGGCAATGTTCTGCAATAGCGGATTTACTCGGCTGTTGCAAGCGTGTGTGACGCTCATGTTCAATACACCAGTCTTCCACAGTCCTGATTGTCTGGCCAATATACGACATGCCACAATTGCAAATGCAAACCATCTTTTAGGGACGCCAACAGGGCCTTAATCTTAGAAGGTGGTCGAAAAACACATTTCACATTATATTTCCGCAAAATACGGCCAATCCTGTTGGAAATGCTTCCTGCGTAAGGCAAAAAGACCGTAGACTTAGGTGCCACTTCGTTGCTATCGTCACTCACCCATTGCACAGAAGGCTGATAGCGCAACGCACGTTTGATCTGCCTCTCACTATAACCATTCTGACGAAAGGCGACTTCGAGATGTGATAGCTCAGCTGCCAAACTTTCAGGGTCTGAGATAATGTGGGTCCTGTGAAGCAAGGTACGACGTACTCCTTCACAATGAGCTGGATGGTGAAAATTCATCCAGTGAGGGATGAAGCTGTTGAAATCAAACTGTCAAGCAACCTTGTAAACAGAGATGATGGATTTTGTTTAAATGCTGCTTGCAATCCGGCTCTGTCTCTCATCAAAAAACAGAGGGACGGAATTAGTGCTCCTTCACCTGCTTATTAATAGTCACTGTCGATATTTCTGATGTTCGTTATCTTTGGTTGTGTGTTGACTCTACGGTTACTTGTTCTGTGTGTGGTATCTACCTTGTCTCTCCTCTGTGAACCTAGGTATTAAATTCCCTTGCACATTGCTTCCTCCTTGCAGTTGTGCCTTGAGAATGGCAGGGTGTGCTCCTGTCGAAATATCGGCGGTGGTCGGCGACGTCACCCGGCAGCAAACCCGTAAGTTATTTTAAGTTTTATTAGTTGATCTTTTACAAAAAAAGGTCCAGATGTTGATAAAGAATGGTTGACGATGATCAGAAAGGCGTGCTGCATGGATTTTCAACACTAACTAGGGCTACTAAGCCAGCAGACAACAGTGTCATCGTTGCAAAGGCCTCATCCGGGTAATGTACGAACAGCACCATTTTCGGCACTGTAGTCCGCTGGCGAAACTAAACACTGCCTTAAAAATCATTTGGGCTCATTACTTGCACGCGATATTTTTGATGGTTTCCATTAGTACTCTGCACACTTTATCCTACGAAGAATTCATTTTACGTACAAGGTGACTCGTCTTTATTGAGAAATTTTCTCCCTCACGATCCAGCACCACCACCTCAAATTCTGTTAGCGTTTGGCGAAACTATTAACTACGAGTAATAGTGTTCCAGTTTCAACCACGTAATACATATCAGAAATCTGTTACTTATTTCATAGGTTCCATAGAGACATTCAGTGAAACAAGCGAAGTGGGTCACACTACTGTAGCAACGTTTCCTAGATATTTTAGATTTGAGTTACACTTAGCGCAGTCTGGACAATAAATTAATGAGTCACGGCTGCAGCGCAGAGCAGCTGCGGTGGAAATTTTGCAAACGTGCGAAGGACAGCGTGACCCCGCGGAGATACTTGTATCTATTAGGTTGTGAGAAAGAACCTGAGGCTGCATATAACGGTGCCAAAGCACGAATGGTATTGATATGTTCAAAGTCATTGAAATTTTAACAAGAAAAAGAAAAACATTGTAATACCTAAATAGGTTTCCCCAGTACTATCAAAATGTTGAATATTGGAAACGGATTTTTTTATGAAACCCCTCAAAATAATAATTTAATAGGCTCTAGTGTGGAACGTGTTATTTTATTATCACGTACCGCTAAGTAAACAGGGTTATTTTAGTAGTTACTTTAAATTATGCTCAAGCCCAAATTCAGTGCTGCGAACAATTCTGTGTCGAGAATCTAGATCAGCTGTCTGTCTCAAACGAGCGAGTTCCAGAAATTTCCATACAGGGGGATAATGTTTTCGTAATAAGGATTATGCCTTCTGCAAAAAATCACTCTATACAGTCAATCGGCTTTCTAAGTGCTGCACGCAGCTGAATGATACAGTAACTGTGTCTCTGCAAGTTAATGTACTGTGGAATGTTGAAACTTTGACAACTAGTCACGAACAGTAAACATTGATAAGCTGTTTACAGTTCGTGACAGATTGCTCAAGGCGTGTTCAATAAGTAATGCAACTTTTTTTTTTTCTGAAGTCAAGTTGGTATTATTCAGGCTTCCCAAACACCATATTATTTCCCGCTATTTTGTCTACAGAACCCTATTTTCTTACAATCTCCGTTCAATGCGACAGCCTGACTGGGGCTCAGTGGTGGGGCCCGTATGGTACCACCCTACTGGTCGACGTCGGAGCCAACGTCTTGCTGCGTCAATAACCTCCCCATCATCCACGAACTGCTTGCCACGGAGATCATCCTCCATTGAGCCACACAGATGTTCCTTTTTATGGTTCTATGTTAGGCGGCGAAGAAACCTGCGGCCACACACCTTTGAGAACCTAACTGGTGGACAGGTGTCTCAGCACTGCCGACAGAAACGTCCAGTTGAGCAGCGAGGGGTTCGATTGTGATCAGTCGGTCACCTCGAACAAGAGTGTCCGCACGTTCCAGCATTGCTGGTGTCACAGCTGTGCGCTACCGGTCGGCACGCAGCCTCCACGACCAGTAATTAAAATGTGTTTTATAATTATGTAAACTGCATAAAAATTACGTAGTATGTAATACATACATCTTTTCAGGTAACAAAACTGCGTATGAGCTGACTTCACTATTTCGATAAACAGCAGAAGAAATACTTGTAAAAGGCAAGACTTTTTTTGTTGTCACACATGCGAAAGACGTCGGCGTGGCACACACGAGTGGCCATTTTCCGTCGTTTTTGATTTGGTAAAATAGCATGTTCATTGTTATGGAAGGGACTCGTCTTACAACCGAATGAAGCCCGCCCTTCGTAATCGAATGTATGGTGTCACATTTTGTAAAGAGAATACAACTCCTACAACATTATTTCAATGGTACAGGGCGGCGCACGAAAAATCGGCCCCGAGTACTAGACTGCTCATTGTCGCTTACCAATCGTCATCTCTTGCTTCGAAGTTGTTTGCAGTAGCTTGTTATTTCTTCACTGCCTAATTGTTGCATGTTTATCTATTCTGCTCGTAGCGGTCAACAAATCGTGCGTAAATGGCGAGCAGTCTGTACTCGGGGCCGGTTTTCGTGCGTTACCTTATATTATTTCAGTGCGATCATCCACATAACGCTACAGTTGGCTCACCAGATGTTTTGCAGAACCACGAAAATTACAAGTGTGTGATAATTCTGTCATGAATAAAAATTCTGTAGTCCACAGGGGAGGCAAGTGCCCCCTCGGGGCGCCTTCCATCCTTCCGTCACCTATGCTAGTAATTTTCAGTTTTTCATAAGAACCATATACCAAGTACGATGAAAGAGTGAAAATGAACGGTTCCCAAAAAAGAGCGATCACCAGTGAACTAGTTCCCTAGGATGCCCCTCTAGTCCGAGACGCCCAACATGTATGTCTCCGTGAACGATCGCGCCTGCTGGTAAAGCTCTTTCACAAAAACGGTGTTTGTTAGCCTGTAGCTCTGCAGAAGTGCCGCACATTCACGGTATCAAAGAAGTGTAGTATAGTATGATGCCTGCTATCGATCTGGAAAAAATCATTACTAAATTCTAAAAGACAAGTTCTTTTGAAGTGCAATGTGCCAAAGGGGAAGTAGACAGTTGATTCGACGTAGGTCGCAGATGTGGCCACAGCATTGCAAGAACGGTCGACAGGTGGTGTGCGAACATGCAGTGCACAGGGAATTGCCCGAACGTTGGACATGCCCCCGAGCAGGTTGCCCAAAATCCTACGAAACATGCTGCATTGCTCTCCTTAGGAGATCACCCATACTCATGAGTTGCTTCATTCTTACCTGCGAGCAGGACTAACGGTCGGTCTGGAATTTCTTGCAGGCCGGTGTAGCCGAGCGGTTCTAGGCGCTTCAGTCTGGAACTGCTCGTCCACTCCGGTCGCAGGTTCGAATCGTGCCTTGGGCGTGGCTGTGTGTGATGTCCTTAGGTTAGTTAGGTTTAAGTAGTTCTAAGTTCTGGGGGACTGATGACCTCAGATGTTAAATCCCATAGTGCTCAGAGCCATTTGAACCATTTGTTTTGGAATTTCTTGCTCATGTGGAAGTTGACAATGAATGGCCATGGAACATTCTGTGGACAGACGAAGCCCATTCCATCTCCAGAGACAGGTCAGCAAGCAGAACTGCACAATATGGGCAACGGAAAATCCGCACGCACGTTAACCAGTACCGGTACCACTTCATTCTCCAAAGATGATTGTGTGGTGCGGATTGCGGGCATCGTTTACCGTAGAGCCGTATTTCTACGGGAAGATGAGTCCTGCGGGCCCTGTACAGTCACTGGTAAAAGCTATGAGATTGTTTTGCACACCAACTTCATTCCAACCCTCCAACAATGTGCATTTGTAGGTAGGATCATTTTTATGCAAGATGGCGCTTCTCCGCACTTTGCACAGTCAGTGGAGTGACTGCTGCAGTAACATTTCGAAAATGCTAGAATTATCACCCGTCATTTCCCTACAACTTGGCCGTTCAGCTCGCCTGATCTTAATCCTTGTGACTTCTGGCTGTGGGATTATCTGAACGATTGTGTTCGAATTACAAACGTAGCTGAACTAAAGGCACGCATTGCGCAACGCGTTCTGAACGCGAACCCCGAGCCACTGTGATTTGTTGTTCGTGCTGTGTCTCATTTTTAGCTTGTGGCAGAAAATGGTGGACACCATACCGGACACATCATACGTAAGTCACACGACTAGCAGAAACCGATGTTTTGTTTTTATTCGGTTTTTTGTCTCAGGGCACTTAAAACCCGGTTTTTCTCATTCGATGTAGCATGACCTTGTAGTGGTGGATGGACTTACCTAAATGACAGTGCCACAACTGTTGAGTGCTGAACTTGGCCAGTCACGCACATTGAACAGTACGGATGGAGTAACGTGCAACTCAAACCGTAGCCGCCGTACTGTTATTCATCTGTCATTTGTAACCGTCCTCATTTACGTTGCGATGCTTACAGAGTCAACTATTGCTAAAATTTTCGTTAACTTTTTTTTCCCCATGACGTTTCCCCCCTGCGTCAATAATATGCTGTATAAGTTTGACTTCATTCAGTGCAGTGGTTCTCTTTCTACGGCGTTTTGAAACTGGAATTTAATTATGGACACCCTGCACATACTTATCCCCGTCGTGAGTCCGCATCGCCACGAGGGGACATTCAGTCTCGCATGATTAGTGAGTGTTTATTAGCAATTAATGACATACAATTTTGATAAACATTTTCTTTGGCATACAGTGATCAATAGATTATTATATTTTAACTAAAGTTCAGTCTTGATCACAACACTTATGTCTCAATAACATAGGTGACCGGTTTCGGTTATATTTATATAACCATCTTCAGACCTGTGAATTAATTTTAGAAAATACTAGAAACCAATCTTAAAATAACATGAAAAGTGTCTAATGACGACAAATTTTGACAAGATAAAATAAAACTTATTATACCCATGGCTTCCTTGGAGGATGGTAGGCGGAGCTCTCCTCAGCTGCTACAAAGTCAACTGATGGTTATGAGTGCTGAGCATGAGCTTAAACATGCAGAGGCTCCGCCTACTTCATCTCACACTACTTCACAACTGCCAATCAGCGTTGATAATATGACGCTATCATCAAAGTATAAAAATACGAAATACACTAACAACATGAAATTGATTCATTTAAAATGTCTGATTAAGAGATAGTATGTGAAAAACTTATTTGTATTTTAGATAAAAATGGTAAACTACGATGTAGTAGAAACCGGTCACACGTGACATGTTGACTAACGTACATACTCAAAATTCTAGCGACCTAACAAATAACGATGTAACGTTCGAACTGTTGTGCCGTGTATTTTAAAAGCATTTGTTTTGTGTGTGCCCACGATCACCGCTATAGTTTAATTTGGGTAATACTGTTTTGGTCTGTTTGAACTGATTATGTCGGGGAGCGCGGAGGGGGGGGGGGGGCGGCAAATGACAAATTCAAAAACAAAAAACAGAAAAAAGCTTAATAAGCGGTACATCTGAAGTGCAATCTTTCCAGTCTGCTCACTGTTGCAATACTGCTCATGTTCGGTCCCGCCCTGGTCTTCTCCCGACCGTCAAATCCGCTCGCCTTTGTCGTCCTCTCCGGACCGGAATATCCGCTGTCGGAAAGGCCCCGAGGAAACGTGTGTCGGCCATTAACTAGCGTTGCCACAGAGTTAACGACGTTTACTTTCAACATCCCGCCTGCTTCCTCCGCCCGCCCACTTGCGCCATACGCTCGCCCCCCTTCCCTGCGCGTCGCCAGCCATTTCCCCCCGCCCTTTTCATACGCAGTGTTTATAAACAGCCGTGACGTCAGCAGCAGTCATTACGCGCTAACAAGCGGGGCAGACTGAGGCCAGCTGTCTGGGCGCGAGGGCGAACTCACGTGGCTGTCTGCAGCAGACAGCAGCCGAGGGGGACTTGCCACAGCCCGGCAGGTACTGGCTGGCACGAGAAAGCGGCGCAGTGTGTGTTTCACGCAAAATGCACGAAAAAAGAACAAGACACAAATAATTTAAACCTATATTGACCGGTAATCGACAGTGACATTTTCAAACATATGAAAAGCTTATTCAGTTATCAGGATCAACAAATCGATAGTTAAATCGGAACAAAGTTTGTTTTTTACCGCAATCTTGTTTTTACTTTACAGCAGATTTGATAGTGATAACTGATGTAAGCTTCAAAGCCAGCCGGAGTGGCCGAGCGGTTATAGGCGCTACAGTCTGGAACCGCGCGACCGCTACGGTGGCAGGTTCGAATCCTGCCTCGGGCATGGATGTGTGTGACGTCCTTAGGTTAGTTAGGTGGCGTCCTTATGCTTCAATTTTGAAACGCATTGTTGAAGGACGACCTGTGACAGTTAATGTGAAAAACAAACCAGGTATGGTCATAAAGCACCGGGGCTTGGTTATATTTGTGTCGAATGAGTTTTCTACTGGTGATGAAGCATTAATTTCACGGTTGAACGTTGTGCACGCAGATTGTCATATTATTCATCGTTTATCTATGAAGGAGGAGGTGGCGTCGGACTCGTCGGATGTTGAGACCCCGGAGGAGGTTGTTTGCCTTTCGTCGGACGAGGATGGTCCAGAGGGGTCGCGCTTCACGCCCGAGGCGGTTAATTCGTCGACGGACGATTCTGACTAAACCGTATTTTGGACGTATGTGCAGGTGGCGCACAGAATATACCCAATCGGATAGTGTTAGGTTCGAGTATGGAAAGATGGGCGCCACTGAGAAATATGATGAAAATGCTATTAACTTTACTACTTTAAAACATTATGACATAACAGATGAATTTAAGTTCTTTGCTAACAAGTATGCATCAGTAATAATCAATAAGGTGGTCACATATGTATATAGGATTAATGTTAGAGTTGAACGTTTGACACTGGATGATAGAACTAATAAGAAAATATTTGAAGATCAAGGTGCTTTGGAGAAAGTTCGTATAGCATGCAGTAATAAAATTGGTCCGTTCAGTCTTAGACCAGAACGTTCATCTGGAGTCCCATGGGACTGATTGCCTCAGAAGTTAAGTCCCATAGTGCTCAGAGCCATTTTTATAAGCTTCAAAAAGAAACATCATCCAGCCACAATCATGGTTTAACACTATTTATTTGGGCAAAACAATGACCGGTTTCGGATTTTTTTTACAAATCCACCTCCATATGGTTGTTGCACGTTTCCTCTTGTTTCCTTGATGGGGCCTCGTTTTCTATGCGCCATTGGTTTGTTGCACTACGATAGACAAAGATTTTGGTTCACTATTTGCTTACTTTTACTATAGAATTATTTCTTCCGATCTGTCAAAGGCTTTCTAAAAATGTTTTAATAACGAAATTTGGTTAAAACTGACCTTCCGTATGCTTCTACGTAAGTTTTCACCACATTTCACGTTTTAATAACTTCAAAACATTTTCATAAATCCGTTGACAGAGATCAGAAGAAATAATTCTATCGTAAACTTTACCAAGTAGTGGACAAAAACTTTCTATCCTAGTGCAGCAAACCAATAACGGATACAAACTGAGGTACCAGCAAGAAAGCCGGACGTGGTGGCCGAGCGGTTCTAGGCGCTTCAGTCCGAAACCGCGCGACTGCTACGGTCACAGGTTCAAATCCTACCTCGGGCATGGGTGTGTGTGATGTCCTTAGGTTAGTTAGGTTTAAGTAGTTCTAAGTTCTAGGGGTCTGATGACCTCTGATGTTAAGTCCCATAGTGCTCAAAGCCATTTGAACCAGCAAGAAAACAAGGCAAAACTTGTAACAACCATCTGAAGAAGGATGTGGAAAAAAAAAACGAAACCGATCGTGGGTTGATCCAGATAAACCTTACTGGACCATACTGTGGCTAGTTCCTATTTCAGTTCTAAACCTTATAGTATTACAGCCACGATTCTCAACATGCCAATTTCCGACAAAATAGAGTTACATTTATAAGCAACGATCAACAAAATCCAAGGAGCTGCAACAATGGATGTAACTGAGCACACGACAAGAAGATGGCTGTTGCATATGAATAAAGCGAGTGATTACTTTAAAAAAATGTGAACAGCAAACCAACAAACGATCACGTTAAATTATCCTTCTCTTTCTCCACCTAAAGATGAGGTTTGTACCTCGAAACATGTTGCTTTGTTAAATAATTTAAGTAAGCAAGCAAACGTTTGCTACTGGTAGCGGCTCTGAAGAATATTTTCAAAGGAAAGAAATATTTAACGATCGAAGAGCAAGCACGGAAGGAAGGAAAGCTAGAAACCTAGTTGGTATCACTGGCATGCGGACGCACCGCTAGCTCACTTGGCAGGGACGAAGTGTCGACCAATGGGCCTGGCCTTTCCAGTGGACCCACACAGCATTCATTTCAAATCATTTACGAAAATCCCCTAATCAAGATATCAAGTTGAAACGCTGGATCCTCTCTTTCTCAAAAATGGTTGGTTCAAATGGCTCTGAGCACTATGGGACTTAACATCTATGGTCATCAGTCCCTAGAACTTAGAACTACTTAAACCTCACTAACCTAAGGACATCACACAACACTCAGTCATCACGAGGCAGAGAAAATCCCTGACCCCGCCGGGAATCGAACCCGGGAACCCGGGCGTGGGAAGCGAGAACGCTACCGCACGACCACGAGCTGCGGACTCCTCTTTCTCCCGAATTTGTGTCAAGGCCTACAGATTATGTCATTAACTGTCCCATTGCGATTGGCACTTCCTACTTTATGTCAAAAAGTGGTCCAAGGAAGGAAGGAGGACTGCGTTTTAAGTCCCGTCGACATCAAGGCCGTTAGGGGCGCAGCACAAGCTCGGACTGTGTCAAGCATGGGGAAGGAAATCGGCCCAGCCATTTCAAAGGAACCATCCCGGCATTTGCCTGGAGCTATTTAGGTAAATCACTGAAAACCTGCCGGCCGCGGTGGTCTAGCGGTTCTAGGCGCTCAGTCCGGAGCCGCGCGACTGCTACGGTCGCAGGTTCGAATCCTGCCTCGGGCATGGATGTGTGTGATGTCCTTAGGTTAGTTAGGTTTAGGTAGTTCTAAGTTCTAGGGAACTGATGACCTAAGATGTTAAGTCCCATAGTGCTCAGAGCCATTTGAACTGAAAACCTAAATCTGGATGGCTGGACGCAGGATTGAACAGTCGTCCTCCCGAATGCGAGTCCGTTGTGCTAACCACTGCACCACCTCGTTAGGTGAAAAGTTCCATTGCGAGAACACATTCTGACAGCCCTTTCTGCAAATATAGTTTTCTATAACATCGTTTTGTCTAAACACGGTCGGCCGGGGTGACCGAGCGGTTCTAGGCGCTACAATCTGGAACCGCGCGACCGCTACGGTCGCAGGTTCGAATCCTGCCTCTGGAATGAGTGTGTGTGATGTCCTTAGGTTAGTTAGGTTTAAGTAGTTCTAAGTTCTAGGGGACTGATGACCTCAGAAGTTAATTCCCATAGTGCTCAGAGCCATTTTTTGTCCAAACACGAATATTATCGTTCTTTCCTTTTCTTGCACAGGCATTTTTATGAGACTGTGTGTATATCGCTCTAGTCTGACCCTTACTGCAGTATGGATATGACTGCTTTTCTACGCTATTATTTTAGAACGAAAAACTTTAATACGTATGTATAGTTCCAGTACGATTGCCTATCCTGCAGTGTGATTTAAGAGTCTCACAAAATGGCACATTTATCTGAGAGCAAGCCATCTGCACAGTATGAAGATACAGCAGAATTCTTTGTTAAAAACCAATTACCTTTGCAGAGTTTACTTCCGTTTTTCGTTAGTGGATGAGCTGAACTTCCGATCTTTGACACACTGTTTCCTCGATTGTAGTTCAATGTACTCTTTCATGTTATCTTTATATTGAAGACTACGCCAAAAACAGCTTTTATAATCATCTTCCCATTATAAATCAAATATTAAGGAATCTTCGTGAAAAGAACAAGAAGCCATATATGGCCTTTATCTTTGATACTCTGTGTTCTCTAAAGCAGAACTAAATTTTAACAGAAGTGAAGCAAGAAAAACAAATATTAATTAAACTGTTTCATCAACGTAGTGACAATTTTGGAGACTAGAGTGGGCAGTAAAGGATTCACCATTATAGGAAAGAAAGCAGTTTATTTTTGTTCAAATGGCTCTGAGCACAATGGGACTCAACATCTTAGGTCATAAGTCCCCTAGAACTTAGAACTACTTAAACCTAACTAACCTAAGGACATCACACACACCCATGCCCGAGGCAGGATTCGAACCTGCGACCGTAGCAGCCTCACGGTTCCGGACTGCAGCGCCAGAACCGCACGGCCACCGCGGCCGGCTTTTATTTTTGTTGTTGATATGATATTGTGCTATTTATAGATAACTTACATGAAGTACAAAAAAGTTAATTAACGAAACTAAATGCGTACTTATGATGGTCAACACATTTTTGTTCCCAGGCTATCAGGAAGAGGCACTAAAAATGTTACAGAAATTGAACTAATATGCACATTGAGAAAGTATACCTTGTGCACATATCATCGTTCCTTCACTTCAGAAAATAGAAACTGATATACGAATAAATTACACTTAGAAAATGTAAGACATATTTATGTTCCACATTAAGGACGATGTCTTCACTGTTACCGAAAAAATATTCTGTATACCTGTGTCAGTCCTACTCTAAGATTACAACTCTAGACCTGGATACATGTTCACGAAAGAGAAACTAAATCTTAGTCATGCATTGGATCCTGGAAAGACACCTTCTGAGAAATTTGGGAAGTACTAGCAAACTGAAGCTGTGACGAAGGGTCGTGCTCCTGATTCGTGCCTGGTCTATCGGCAAGTTTCTGAGTTCGTGTCCCAGTCAAGTACACAGTTTTAATCACCTTTCGTGTTTGTCGAGTGATTCTCGAGTATTAAGCATACTGCATACCGAAAAACTGATTGAATGTAACTATGATACGTCGCATTTTTTAAAATTTATGTCCATGTTATGTCTATATTAATACGCTTCCCATAAAATACATGTAATTTCATTGTTATTTTATATGTCTGTGCCTTTCAGTATAAGTCTGTATATACATTTGGACCGAACAAGTTTTCATGACAGAATTCAGCCATATTCAGGTCTTCGCAGTTCTATCGTTTCGCTTAATTCCGATGATACAGTTCTGGGTCTTTGTGATGATTAGTAATCCATAACTTTGATGAAATTAAGATAAGAGGGTGTAGGGTGTTTTACTATTGTAGGTAGAAGGAGCGATTAGAGGGCAACGAGACAAGCAAATAATTCGAGAAATCACCGGTCCCGAGACCAATTATTTAACCGATACGACGTTTGCACAAGTGCAGTCGTGCCCGTGCTACAACACAGTTAATACGTAAGGTTGCGTTCGATGATGTTCCTTATGGCGAAAGTATGCGCATGTGATACATTTGTGATTTGCACACCGGCAAACTTTCATGTGGCTGTAACTTCCTGGCAGATTAAAACTGTGTGCGGGACCGAGATTCGAACTCGCGACCTTTGGTAGAGCACTTGCCCGCGATATGCGAAGGTCCCGAGTTCGAGTCTCGGTCTGGCACACAGTTTTAATATGCCAGGAAGTTTCTTAACAACGCGCACTCCGCTGCAGACTGAAAATTTCATTCTGGTTTCATGTGGCTGTTCGGGGTACGTAGCATTAATATTCGAAAACAAGTGCATCGAGACGAAACGTGTTCGCAGTTTCGAATATGACCGACCTGCAACTGTATATAGAATAACGACAATGAAAATTCGTGCGGGCCGGGACTCGAACCTGGATTTCCCGCTTTACAGGAGCGGTCGCCTTAACCGCTTTGGCTATCGGAGCGCGACTCAGGGCCACTCCCAAACCAACATATGTCGTCCTCCGACTGACATACTTGTAGTCGTAAATCTCATTAAGTTTACCCCCGTACAGTGGAGACGTTTTCTTTGCAAGTCGCAGGCTGATAAAACGAAATCACGAAGTCCTCCTTCACAACACGTGCATTGCAGCTTCGTACAAGTGTGTCGATCGTGGCTCGCCAGTAATGTACCATAGACTCCCAGGTCAGCCAACGTGAACCCATAAAAGCGTCAATGTATTATACACTACTGGCCATTAAAATTGCTACACCAAGAAGAAATGCAGATGATAAACGGGTATTCATTGGACAAATATATTATACTAGAACTGACATGTGATTACATTTTCACGCAATTTGGGTGCATAGATCCTGAGTAATCAGTACCCACAACAACCACCTCTGGCCGTAATAACGGCCTTGATACGTCTGGGCATTGAATTAAACAGAGCTTGGATGGCGTGTACAGGTACAGCTGCCCATGCAGCTTCAACACGATACCCCAGTTCATCGAGAGTAGTGACTGGCGTATTGTAATGAGCCAGTTGCTCGGCCACCATTGACCAGACGTTTTCAATTGGTGAGAGATCTGGAGAATGTGGTGGCCAAGGCAGCAGTCGAACATTTTCTGTATCCAGAAAGGCCCGTACAGGACCTGCAACATGCGGCCGTGCATTATCCTGCTGAAATGTAGGGTTTCGCAGGGATCCAATGAAGGGTAGAGACACGGGTCGTAACACATCTGAAATGTAACGTCCACTGTTCAAAGTGCCGTCAATGAGAACAAGAGGTGACCGAGACGTGTAACCAATGGCACCCCATACCATCACGCCGAGTGATACGCCAGTATGTCGATGACGAATACACGCTTCCAATGTGCGTTCACCACGATGTCACAAAACACGGGTGCTACCATCATGATGCTGTAAACAGAACCTGGATTCATCCGAAAAAATGACGTTTAGCCATTCGTGCACCCAGGTTCGTCGTTGAGTACACCATCGCAGGCGCTCCTGTCTGTGATGCAGCGTCAAGAGTAATTGCAGCCATGGTCTCCGAGCTGATAGTACACGCTGCTGCAAACGTCGAACTCTTCGTGCAGATGGTTGTTGTCTTGAAAACGTGGCCATCAGTTGACTCAGGGATCGAGACGTGGCTCCGCGATCCGTTACAGCCATGCGGATAAGATGCCTGTCATCTCGACTGCTAGTGATACGAGGCCGTTGGAATCCAGCACGGCGTTACGTATTACCCTCCTGAACCCACCGATTCCATATTCTGTTAACAGTCATTGGATCCCGACCGACGCGAGCAGCAATGTCGCGATACGATAAACCGCAATTGCGATAGGCTACAATCCGACCTTTATCAAAGTCGGAAACGTGATGGTACGCATTTCTCCTCCTTTCACGAGCCATCACAACAACGTTTCACCAGGCAACGCCGGTCAACTGCTGTTTGTGTATGAGAAATCGATTGGAAACTTTCCTCATGTCAGCACGTTTTAGGTGTCGCCACCGATGCCAACCTTGTGTGAATGCTCTGAAAAGCTAATCATTTGCATATCACAGCATCTTCTTCCTGTCGGTTAAATTTCGCGTCTGTAGCACATCATCTTCGTGGTGTAGCAATTTTAACGGCCAGTAGTGTAGTTCTGTTAATAGCGTCGTGGAACTTTTGGCACGCATTGTGAATGGTTGTCAGTAGATTCGGAACACGCCAGAGTTAATTGAACGCGTACGGGCATCGATGAAGAGACGTACTGAAGCCTGCCTTCACATTTACGGTGTCCATGTGGAACACTTTCTGTACCGTGTTTCTTCTGGAGTACCTATCTGCAGTCAGGATTCTCTAGGACTCCTGTCACAAGCCGGCCGCGGTGGTCTAGCGATTCTAGGCGCGCAGTCCGGAACCGCGCGACTGCTACGGTCGCAGGTTCGAATCCTGCCTCGGGCATGGATGTGTGTGATGTCCTTAGGTTAGTTAGGTTTAAGTAGTTCTAAGTTCTAGGGGACTGATGACCACAGTAGTTAAGTCCCATAGTGCTCAGAGCCATTTTTTTCTTGTCACAACGTGTTCATGTACTTAGTCGTAAAACACAGTATTGGGAAAACCATTGGCTTCCGGATCTATATCTGTTAGAGTATTATTTGCCTGCTTCACTGCCTTCAACTCGTCACCCTGTTTGTACCTATAATAGTGATCCTGTATATGAAGAGTATCTCGAGTTTTTCTGGGACATAATTCTGAGTAACATCCGAGGTATGGCTTGCGTATGAAATTGAATGCAAATGTTATATAGCGGAACGGTGTTTAGATAGAAAAAGCACAAATCCAAACTCATTGTAGAATCTTCTGGGAGCCTGCGGGCAACAACATTAAACTACATGAAGAAAGCTGCGGTCCAAAAGTGCAGACAGTGAAAATGGCGCTGGGTACAACATTTCATGAACTTATCACATAACAGAATGAGAAATATTACCAGCTATCATCCCGAATGGGAAGGAGAAAGAAGGAACGAGGATTACGTTCAACGTACCATTGAGGAAGACGTCAGTAGTGAAGGAGCACAAGTTCTTATTGGACCAGGAAATCGCCCGTGTCCTGACGAAAGAGCCATCCCAGTAAACGCCTTTAAACGATTTACCGGCCCTGCGGAAAGCGTAAAATCCAAGTGCCCAGATAAGGTTCTGACTCCTATCAAACAAGAGTTTAGAGTGAAGACAATCGGTCAGAATTAAGTTGTCCGAGCGTCGCGCTCAACTATGGCGCGAATTAAATGCCAGCAGAAGCAATAGGATAGTGGCGTAACTACCATAATTGGCGCTTACATCTTCCCCCTCCCATCGCCCAAAGAATGTTGCCAGCGAACATCTCATTATCCGTCGATTTTCACCGTAGCTTAGTCTGTTTAGTCGTTTACTGGTATCGACACGACTTTACAATGACGTAAAAGATACATGTTTGAAATATTTTCTGTTTGATACATCGCACAAGCAAGGTTCAGAAAAGGTAAAACAACAATAGACCTCGCTTCCCGCGCACGGGTTCCCGGGTTTGATTCCCAGCGGGGTCAGGGATTTTCTCTGCCTCGTGATGGCTCGGTGTTGTGTGATGTCCTTAGGTTAGTTAGGTTTAAGTAGTTCTAAGTTCTAGGGGACTGATGACCATAGATGTTAAGTCCCATAGTGCTCAGAGCCATTTGAACCATTTGAACCAACAATAGACCAAATATTCACACTAAGACAAATAATAGATAAGAACTGGGAGCACAATCATGATACCTTTTGCCTGTTTATAGATATCAACAAAGCATATGACAGCATAGTAAGAGAGGAAATGTGGAGGATAGTGGAAGAGTATGGGATACCTGAAAAGTTGATACAGCTGACTAAAATGTGTGTGATGGTTCAAATGGCTCTGAGCACTATGGGACTTAACTTGTGAGATCATCAGTCCCCTAGAACTTAGAACTACTTAAACCTAACTGACCTAATGACATCACACACATCCATGCCTGAGGCAGGATTTGAAGCTGCGACCGTAGCGGTCGTGCGGTTCCAGACTGTAGCGCCTAGAGCCGCTCCGGCCACCCCGGCCGGCTGTGTGGGATGGAATCAAAGTGTAGAGTGAAAGTACAGGGGGAGTTCCCAGAAATAATAACAGGAGTGAGACAGGGAGATATTATATCACCAACCCTGTTCAATTTGGCCCTCAACAACTCCCTGAGGAGAGTAACATGTGAAAGCTCAGGAGTCACCATATGAAAAAAGATAACTGGCCTGGCTTTTGCGGATGATGATATCGATGATGTTTGGTTTGTGGGTCGCTCATCTTAGCGGTCATCAGCGCCAGTACAAAGTCCCAGTTCTTATACAGTCCAATTTTTTTACCCAGTCCAATCTAGCCACTGTCACAAATAATGATAATGACGATGATGATGATGATGATGATGATGATGAGGAGGAGGAGGAGGAGGAGGAGGAGGAGGAGGAGGAGGCAGAGAAAAATCCCCAACCCGGCCGGCAATCGATCCCAGGACCCCGTGATCCAGAGGCAGCAACGCTCGCCACTAGACCACGAGCTGCAGACACTGATGGTAGGAAAGAACATGGAAGACCTGGAGAAAATGAGGTCTGTGCTAATGGAAGAAGCTAAGAAAGTAGGTCTAACAAGGGGAGGCCGCCAATTGTGAAATTCAGATTCGGTTCATACTGCGCATAATAAAAGCTCATGGCCAGAGGTGTAATGTGCCAAAGCACCAAGATGCACTTCTCAGCCGTTGTCGAGAAAATCGACAGTTAAAAGAAACTGTTGCGGTGAAACACTCTCTACGATTAATAGTTTTCTGCAGCGTCATGGCGCAGCGGTAAGCGCTCGGGTTCGTAATCCGAAGGTCGCCGGATCGAATCTCGCGCCATGCAATTTTTTTTATTATTAGCTTTTTGTAATTCAAATATATATGAACTATTAATGAATTGCTTATTCATGTTGGTGAAGGCGGATCGCTCTCCAATTGTACCGCCTCCATTTTTCCGTTTTTTTAACAGGGTGTACCAAAGCTCTCCCGTCCGCACTGATTTTCGACGATGTTATAAGTGGCGTTAGGGACCGCATCTACCTTCTTTCGAAGTTAGCAGGCAACTACGCTGTTATGCGGCGGCTCGTTTCGGCCCATTCAACATCTGTCCTTCAAGTGTAACGAGCGAGTAACGGAGTTTATATTTCATACCCGCCACAGCGAATTTGTGTTCGTGGGGTCTCTATTCTAATTCGAACGTTTGACTTACGCTTTACGTATTCGTTTCGCAATATCGTGTCTACGTCTTCCGTTAACTATACGTGGTTAACATTATGAAGACAATTAATAACATCTGTGAAATACAACTTTCTTTGCGGAAAACATAATGATGTTCGAAGTCGCCAGTTTTTCCACGACAAACGACTTTCAACAACTTATTATATGCATAATTGTTGCAACTGATTGCCGGTAATTATATATATATATATATATATATATATATACATTTGAATTACAAAAAACAAATACTAAAAAAAAAGTTGCATGGTGCGAGATTCGATCCCGCGACCTTCGGATTACAAACCCGAGCACTTACCGCTGCGCCACGACGCTGTGGAAAATTATTAATCGTAGAGAGTATTTCACCGCAACGGTTTCTTTTAACTGTCGATTTTCTCGACAACGGCTGAGAAATGCATCTTGGTGCTTTGCCACATTACACCTCTGGCCATGAGCTTTTATTATGCGCAGTATGAATCGAATCTGAATTTCACAATTGGCGGCCTTCCCTGGTAAGTATAAATGAATGTAAAACGAAGTTCATGGTAGTAGGGAGAAGAGCTCATTTAGGGCCAAACCACCTAAAAATCGGAAATCTAACTATACAGACACATTCACGTACCTCAGTGTCAACTTCAACCAACAAAACCTTATAGAACAAGAGATAGTAACAAGAATTCAAGCTGGGAGAAGATGTCTAGGAGCTATGCACAACATCATAAGATCGTAGTTACTACCTAGGCAGGCAAAAATAAGAATATATCAGACCATCACCAAGCCAATTGTCTGCTTTGCAAGTGAGACATGGACCCCGACAAAGAAAACAGAAAAAACTTATCACCTTTGAAAAAAAGGTACTGAGAAAAGTATATGGACCAGTGAAAGAAAGTGAACAGTGGAGAATAAGGAGAAACAGAGAACTCAGACAATTATACACACTGACGTCGTAGCGAGTGTGAAAATTAAGAGACTAAGATGGTACGGACACGTGAGGAGCACAGGGGAGGACACAGTAATAAAGGCTGTAGTGGCTGGAGAAGCTGAAGGAAAGAGACCACTGGGACGGCCGAGAATGAAGGATAAAACCATGGGAGACACGCAGATACTGGGTCTGGGAGATGAGGCAGGTGACAGGACAGTGTGAAGGCTGGACTGAGTGATGCCAAGGACCAGCTGCGGTTTGTGTGGCCAGTATAAGTTAGTACAATCCAAAATACAGAACGAAGTCCAAAGTCGCATTGCTGGCAACAATAACGCAATAACTTTTTCACTGTTTCGCTGCCGGTAATTTCATGCGCGAACTACACTCTACATTTTGGTATAACAAGAGTCGCTCCAACTAGCAGCCAAAATCAAGACACAAGGGTTTCCATGCCAGGGAGTGTTAGGTCTTATGCAATTGTTGATCGACAGAGTCCAGTTAGACTCTCCTCGAGATTCCGTTTCATAACCTCCGCTCTCAAACCACGTTAGTGACCTACAATCTATTTCCTCCTCCTCCTCTTCCTTCTTCGAATGGTCCTCTTTATATACTCTTGCTCATTTTTTCGCCCGCCTCAAAGCTGTGTCCCCACGGAAACGTCACACCGTAACTACGGCAAAAAAGACGAAGAGCCATCAGTGGGTCAGGGAGTCTGGCACCGACAGGCCCCTGTGATGCCAACATCCGTAGAGTGGTTCGCATAGCGTTCATTCACCTCTTCGTGACGCTATCGTTTACCATCTGTTCTTAGATTTATGTTTTCCCACGCGATCTGGACAGTTAAATCGTTAACGAAGTCCTACACTCTCTGTAACAAGGCACATTCCACCGTCGAGCCAAAACGTGGTCGCCGAAGCATTTGCGGTGATTATAGAGATGGATGGGTACTGGCTACGAGCCCGGAGACATTTGGCACAACCCAACGGGCACGTGTGCCTTAAGGAATGCTAATAGACGTATACACACCCATACAACATTATTCGGCTGAGGCGCGTGCAAGCCCTTGTATAAGGAATAGTTGTGCTGCTGTCATAGTTGGACCGTAGGGAAAGACTGCTGGGAACTATAAGTTCTTTAAAATAACGAGTGGTATCAGCAATATGAATTCAGTTACCTGGGTGCAATTATCCTTAAATACAGTGCATGGATACAAGAATTATTCACCTCTAACATATAAGTATGGCAACGGCCTTGCCGCAGTGGATGCATCGGTTTCCGTGAGATCCCCGAAGTTAGCGCTGTCGGGCGTGGTCGGCACTTGGGTGGGTGACCATCCAGGCCGCCATGCGCTGTTGCCATTTTTCGGGGTGCACTCAGCCTCGTGATGCCAACTCAGGAGCTACTCGACCGAATAGTAGCGGCTTCGGTCAAGAATACCATCTTACGACCGGGAGAGCGGTGTGCTGACCACACGCCCCTACTATTCGCATCCTCTACCGAGGATGACACGGCAGTCGGATGGTCCCAGTAGGCCACTGGTGGCCTGAAGACGGAGTCCTTTTTTTTTAACATATAAGTATACTGAACCTCCCAATTATCCGAGTTGATGTGGACTCGAGACTGCACAGATAACCAAGAAAACGGATATTACACATACTTTCACAGGAATCTGCTATCTGCTGTATTTTCTAAACATGCCACGTGTCACACTTTGAAGTCCACTGCCTCCTTTTTGGTCTCTTCCTTTACCGAACATAGTTTGTTCACCACACCCCCGTCACTTACAAGTTACTGTTTGAAACCTTAGTACAAAGGCGTCGTTATTTGCCCATCCGCGGATGTTTTCGTCATCCAGGTCTTTGCATCACAAATTTCTATTCTGAACGAACATATTTTACTAAACAGCTAAAACGGTCTCCTGTTCCTACAGAAGGTTGCCTATCTTTAAGCTTCCAGAGGTAACAAAACTTTGATTTCCTGCAGTTAAAATTAAAAAATTAAAATCTATCAATACTCATACATTACATTTAACACAATACTTGTATTAAAAGTAATAAATTATGTACACGTCTTGAGACAGCCTAACTCAAAGCGTGCAAATTACTCAGACTATACTCATCCACTATTTGAGAATGACAGCACTTAGCTGCTTCGAACAAACTTTACACAGAACTTCAAACCTTTTCGAAACTGACATCCCCTACAAAATAATGAAAGGAAAAAAACTTTATCGTCTAATACATTTTCGCTGTTCATGCAGAAGAACTTTACATTATGATTTATTACATTTTTACTACTGCTATTCTATTCCAAATACGTTTTGCAGACAGTATCCACATATACCTGAATGTTCTTCCAAACTTACGTCAGGTGAACCTATGGTTCACGAGATATGACGTCGTAAACACTGAGCCGTGTGAAAAATTTAATGTCAAATATTAAACACATTAACTCATTTGTAATCAGATATGTCAAGCTGTTTTCTACTTGTGAGTTCGATACTTTAAAGAATTCTGGTGGAGGTTTACTGTATATAAAGAATACGTCAGTCGTTATATTTTTTTTTATTTTTTCAAAAATCAAAGAACTATGCACAGATAATCCGCACTCGAATGATTGGAAATTTCATGTAATATCGTAATGTTTTGCAATTTTCTACGATATTCTAAGCTCCGCAGATTCGGCACAGTGGAGTAATTTCAGCGGATTTTGCGGATCAAAACGTCGATTGTTTACTCAGTAACATGGCACACATTTTTAGTTCAAATGGTTCAAATGGCTCTGAGCACTATGGGACTTAACATCTATGGTCATCAGTCCCCTAGAACTTAGAACTACTTAAACCTAACTAACCTAAGGACATCACACAACACGCAGCCATCACGAGGCAGAGAAAATCCCTGACCCCGCCGGGAATCGAACCCGGGAACCCGGGCGTGGGAAGCGAGAACGCTACCGCACGACCACGAGCTGCGGGCACATTTTTAGTTGACCAGGCTTGGAAACAGCTCTTAAAGATACAATGGCTGTACCTCTGAGACTGCTTGGACTCCAGAGTTGCATTATTAGTTAGGTCAGCAGATCGAGATCCCGATAATATACTAGGTCACCCATTCCAATAACGTAGTAAATCACAAAAAGGTGAAAGCGAAATTCATTCACCAGTCTGAAACTAGTTCATCCGTGCTAAGCAGCAGATAAAATTGTTAACATATGTAGCAATTTATACTCTAACTTTTAATTGTCTACGACACTTTCTGATACCACGATTCTCTGGCAGACTGTGTGGGCGCAGCTGTATTAAGATTGTAGGTGGACGTGTTTCGCTTGTTAGTTTCATGCCGTTAGAAGCGTATCTAGCGGCTCTTTATGTTTTCATATTTGTACGTGATCTGATGTTGAGTCCAGATACGCCACCTTACGTATTACCACTCAGACGCCTTCTCCTTTTGGCCTCTGTTTTACGCAACGGTTCGACACTAAGATAAAGTTACCCATGTGTGCCGCTAAAGCACTTCTGCATCCCAGGTGCTTCCGTCACGAAGCCACGGACTAATGGACAGTGTAAACTCTGCCTCGTTCTGGTACAAGGTGAAGGTGTTCTGGCCAGTGGAGATAGATACGAGTTCTGCGACGGCCGTCTGAACTCCGAAAAATGGTGGATGCTGACTCGCACAGAATTTTAGGGGTATCGAACGTTTGAGCGCCAAGCGGCGCTGAGTCTCAGTATCAAGAGTTGCGCTCTACCACAACTACAGTTCCGTAGCTTTGACACAGTGCATAAATGACTTTATAAATGGCACGATTACCGGCAGTACTGGTAGCATTGATAGGGAACGAACCATAAATGAGTTTGTGAGAGAGGAACTGGGAACCGATAACTTTTCTTCGTTTGTTTTGCACATAATTAGAACCACACATCGTCCATTGGTAGTCCATTGCGTATTTTATATCCATAAAAAATATAAATTGCGTTTTATAAATAATAATTAGCTGATCGCGTAGCTCCTACATTTTTACGTAACCAAAGCAATCAATCACTTTTGATGGATGTACAGTTTATATGCGCAAGCATTAAACTCTATATAATTATTGTTATTTTGTCCTCAATACAACATTCTTTACCATAATCAAAGCAAGAGTTTCCTGTCATTTTTGGTAAGTGCGAAAGTTGTTTAGCAATAACAGAAACATGTTTTGTATAACTTCGACGTAGTATTGAAACGACGTTTGATGTGTTTCTGTTTTGCTTTTTCTAGACCTGCATGATAAATCTGTATTTTTTTTTTATTTTTGCTACAGCATTCCTCTGGTTCACGTTACAAATCAACAATTTTCGAATAAAATCTGTACTGAGCATTGGCGATTTCAATTTTGCTATAAATACTGTTTCTTTGTAAGTTACACACAGGAGGATAAGTATGCATAACAGAAATGTTCCGTAACTTACGTGGCCCTTTATAAATCCCAGTTAATTTCGAGACAGTTTACTTCACCACTTCTAGATTCTAGGGGAGTCTAGTAAGACACTGGCTGCAGAAGCTAACTGATTGAAATGAGGCAACGCTCGACAGGTATGCAACACACATAACAGAAAGGTAATGCAGTTACGGTCTTAACTGACCAAAGCTACTAGGAAAACTACCGTAGTCTACGCTCACTTACGACAATCTACGATAGCGTACAGTAGTTTTACAACTCTACCCTACGTGTTCTGTTAGGCAGCCAGCTCCCTTATCCCTAGAAACTCTTGGAAGGGGTTACACCACGCCAAACCAGGCTTAGCCATTCCCGTTCAGAAGGTGTCGTCCGTACACCCTCCAGCTATACATTTAGCACTGCTGTGATTCACTCCTGTCGTACAATAAATTATCAATTACACGGAAACTCAATACACTCTGACCTCTAATAGATTGCTAGCGTTTCTTGCGTATCAATCGTTTCGCAAACCCATCGTTCGTTCCCTCAACACTTAAGTGACAAATTAATTTACTAGGTGTTCGCGTCTCTAGTTCTTCGATCATATTTCACAACGGTCTCCTCATTTTAACACATCTGCTGCATCCTACAGGATCAATTAAATGCCTTACATACGGATATCTCGACCTGTCCGTATGCTACTTACCTTTCTTCGACAGAAACATGCTCTACTGGATCTCTTTATTAGGCAGTCCATCTAATCTTCAACAGAAACTTGTGACACCACATTTCAAAAGCTTCTAATTGTTGCATTAATTTTGAATTACTGTCAACATTTCGCACCGAAGGAGGACTGTGTGTCTCAATACTTTTTCTGTTCCCGTGGTTCACTTTTTTGGCCTGTAAAATTCAAGTCCCGTTAACATATTGCTTCATCTTCCTCCTTAAATCGACCTCCAAGATGGCTAAATTCGTTCACCTCTTCAACAGTCTCTTGAGCAGTCGCAACATTGAGCCATCCTACGCGCCCCCTGCTAGGTGCACCATTACCTGATATTTTTACGGGCGTATTGCAATTACAAAACTCACATTACATGTCATTTAACACCGGATTTAATTTCCATTCACTTTCAACGGCCATTTCTATGTCATGTCGATTTTCTATTAAAGACAAATGTAATCTGCTGATAATTGTATTGATAATAGAACACCTCACGCTGATCGTCACAGTTCTTCGACCGTGGCTGCAAGAGCATTCCTCGAACGACGGAAATCTGCTGCACTACGTAATTGTCATTTTGGTAGTGGGAGGGAGTTTGGGGAGGGGGGGGGAGGGTACCAGTTGTAGAGGGAAACCCAGGATTGAATACAGGTAGCTGGTTCAAATTTATGTAGGCTGTTGCAGTTATCGAGAGAAGAAGAGTCTTGCACTGGATACACTAGCACGGAAAACTGCATCAGACCAGTCTTCGGACTGACGACGACAACCACCACCACCACCACCACCACCACCACCACCACCAAATTAGACTTCCCAAATTATGTGCGCAGGTAAGCGCCTCGGTCTATTCCTATCGCCTGCTGTGCACTATTTTAACACACGCTGTACCTGTATAGCCCTGAGATCCGTATGAAGTGACGCCTCGCTGATCCACTGTACTGACTTAGCTCTGTTTCCTCTGCGGTACAGCTGACGTACAAACAACGCTTTCAAAACAGAATTAATCCCTCGCTGATTCCCAGATTACGTCTTATCTATTGCAGGGTGAAACAAATCGATACACATCACGCTCCACAGTGTGAGCCTACGGTTGCCAACAACTAGCACCAGGTGCCACGATGAAGTATCCACTCATTATTAGCACATCGATGATCTACTTACAGGACCCATAATCCGCCCCTCCTCACCTAATCAAATGTTACCTGGACATCCACTCTTCTGGAGTTTTATCACTCCCTCAAGACCGTCGAAAGACTTGCAATCGACCTTTCGCTCCATATGCGACTATCTTCTCTCCACTGTATCCTGTACATCTTCACCATACTCCGCAAGCCACCTAATGGTGTGCGGCGGAGGGTACTTTCGGTACCACTATCTGATCCCTCCAACCCTGTTCCACTTGGGAATGTATCGTGGGAAGAATGATTGTCGGTAAGCCCTCTGTACTGGCTCTAATTTCTCGAAATTTCTCGTGGTCAATACGCGAGATGTATGTGGTGAGGTAAGTGCTGTCCCGAAATTTCAATAGTAAATCTCTCCATGATGCACAACGCCTCTCTTGGTCTCGTAACGTCTGCCAGTGGAGTTTAATATCTCCTAAAGGATCCCGTGACGAAATGCGCCGCTCTTCGTTTGATTTTCTCTGTCTCCTCTATCAGTCCTACTTGACATGTATCCCAGATAGATGAACAATACTCAAGAATCGGGCTGAACAAGCGCCTAGTAAGCCACTTCTTTCGTGAATGATTTACATTTCTTTAAGATTCTTCCGATGAATCTGAGTCTGGTATCTGCTTTTCCCACTATCTGTTTTATGTGGTCATTACACTGAAGGTCGCTCTGGATGGTTACGCCTAGATATTTTACAGCAGGCGCTGTCTCCAGCTGTTGATCATTAATAATATAGCTGTCCAGTAGTGGTATTCTTTTCCTATTCATGCGCAATATGTTACATTTCTTATGTTCAGTGTCAACTGCTAGAGTCTGCACCATTCATCAGTTCTCTGCATCTCGTTCTGCAAATTCTTACTATGTTCTGGCGTCGATACTTTGATATAAACAACTGCACCATCTGCGAATAGCCTTAAAGAGCATCTGACGCTTTCTAGTAGATATTTTTATATATTTTAAACAGCAACGGTCCTATCACACTTCCCTGTGGTACTTCGGATATTACCTTTATATCCGTCGATTTGGTTCAGTTAAGAGCGACGTGCTGAGTTCTTTCCGTAAGAAGGTCTTGAATCTAATCGCAGATCTGCTCCGATACTCCGTAAGCTCGTATTTTTTTCATTAAACAGCAATACGGGACGTTGTCAAATGCCTTACTCAAATCAAGGAACACAACATCAACCTGAGCGCCGTCGTCCACTGCGCTATGGATCTCATGGCGGAACACAGCGAGCTGAGTTTCGCAGGATCTCCGTTTGCGAAATCCATGTTGATTTTTATAGAGGAGATGTTCATTTTTCAAAAACGTCATAATATAGGTCTATAATCGTGTGGATCTGTCTTACGGCCTTTCTTAAAAACAGGAATGACCTCGCTTTTGTCCAGTCGTTAGGTACCTTTTGTTGCTCAAGCGATCTACGATAAATTACTGCTAGAAGGGAAGCAACTTCTTTCACATAATCTTTATAGAATCTCGTAGGAATCTCATCTGGTCCTGAAGCCTTTCCACTACTAAGCGATTGTAGCTGCTCTCCAATTCAGCGATCGGTGATCTCAATGTCTGCCATATCGACGTTCGTGCGACTATTGAAAGGAGGGACAGTGTTACGATCTTCCGCGGTGAAACAGCTTCGGAAGACCGAATTCAGTACTTCGGCCTTCCGTTATTTTCCCCTTCGGTGCCGTTGTGGTCGCTAAGAGAGTGAATACGTGGTTTTGACCCACTTACTGATTTTACATACGACCAAAATCTCTTAGGGTTTTCACTCAGGACGGTTGACAACGTCTTACTTTCAAAATCATTGAACGCTTCTCTCATTGCTCTCCTTACGCTCTTTTTCGGTTCGTTCAGCTTTTGTTTGTCAGCTAGGTTTTTACTTCTCTTGAATGTGAGATGAAGTGTTGTTTATGTAATGCTTTTCTAAAACGGCTATTAAAGCATAGTGGATCTGGATCTTTCCCATCCCTTAAAACCTTACTCGGAAAATACTTGTCTTGGGCCTATTGAACGATGCCATTGGATTTTTCCATTTGTTCTCTACATCTTCGTTCTCATCACCGAATATTTGATGCTGACTGCTGAGTCAGCTATTGTTACTTTACCTCTGCAACCACCTAGACCATTTTCGCAAGTCTTATGTCTTCCGTGAACTAGAGTCCCCATATTTCGTTCTGCCTCTCTTACTTGACAAACGGTAACAAGCTGTTCAGCCTGTATCAATGAATGTCACCTTCCTTTCGTTTCTTAACTAACCAATTCCTGATAACTAGCAATACAACCGGGTGATTATAATTAAAGTGCACCTGCTCTCGAAGATCCAGTGTGGGTTGTAATCATCCTACTGCAGCGAAACTTGCAGATAGTCTAATGCGTTAACGCAGAACTGATTTACACTGGAAAAAAGTTGCAAATCTGCTGCTATGAATGCAAGAAAGACGTATAAAAATGTTTTCAAGTGTAATGGACTAGGAACAGAATGTGGGCAGAAAAGGCGAAACAAGTGATGAAGGCATAATGATCATTTTATTCTTAATCGCCACTTATAAAATTTGCTCAGTTGAACATTAGAAAGGTCGACAAGATGGTACATCCGTAAAACGATGTGATCAACTGCCGCTCCCAGCTGTCTGGTGGAACGTGAGCAGCATGTCTCCACAGTGGTCTTCAGGCAGAGACCGAACGTGTCCCTGGCAAACGTGTTCTTTTCAGGCGATTTTGCAGGCCATGCAAGAAAACCTCTGCAATAGCACGTTCGTGGAAGGCTGCATTAAGCAAATCTTTCACTGGCTGAGCGACCTGAGGTGTTGCCACATCTTGCATGAAAACAGTGGTTTGCACACAGTTGTGCTCTTCCAAAGCAGGAATCACATGTTGTACAAGGTGGTCTCGATAACGAGCAGGTGTCGCGGTACACCTGACAGGCTCTCTGGGTGCATTCCTTCCAATGAAGAACGAACAGAATAAAAGGGTATAAAGGCTCTTCACGCAAACAAATGGTTTAACAGTACCCCAAATTCGACATATCTGTGGATTCACTGCACCTGTAGTGTAAAATGTGCCTCGTCACTCCACAGAATATTTCATCAACTTCCACTCATGCCAGAAACCGAGAGCATATAGACTATTGTTGCGGATCAGGAGCTTTCAGTTGCTGCACCTCCTAGATCTTGTGTGGGTATCAGTGTAAAATAGAACGCAAAACTTTCCGTAGTGATGGCCGTGGGATGGACAATTCTTGCGACACTACACGAACACTAGCAATACGCGAGGAACATGCTACACGTTCAGCAGCAACAGCGATCTCGTCAATAACTTCCACTGGGATAGGACGCCTTACTCTTCCAGGTGCCACACCAAGCTCATCCATGTTTTCGAATTTCATTGTCAACTTCTTTAAACCATTGAAAGACTTCGGGCCTCTCCTAAGACCTTCCCGTCGGCGAACGCATCTCAACGCAGCACTGTAATTGCTGTCGTTCACATAAAACTGTTTTACTAACAGCGCAAGGTCGCCATACTGTTCATTCACGTTATGGTTTACCAGACGACAGCGTAGATGGCACGCAAATCGTCACACACTGTACAGCGCTAGATTTGCACCTGGTGGCTCCAATTTGAACTAATTTCCTAACAGCGTAAATCGGTTCAGCATTAACGCATTAGCATATCTAACAAGTTTCTCTGTCATACGATAATTGCTGCCCACACGGTTCTCCGTGAGTAATTGCACTATAACCGCCCTGTACTAAATGCGACTTAACAACAGCCCATTCAGGTCAACAACGTTACGTCGTTTATATCACTTTTTCAGCAAAGTATGTTTTGCTTCCGTAAACCCATTATTTCTAATTCGAATCTGGCCGTAGTCAAGTTCACCTCCCATAGGTGGCATGTAAATAAGAAACAAATAAAAAAAATGTGGGTGGTCTTGGCCGCAAATTTATCCAAGACCGGTTTTGATATATCAGACAACGATCTCTGGCTTAACAAAATACAGACAAAAGCTTTGCTTCTAAGCTGTTCTGACTGCAAGCAGTATGTACTGCATATATAAGACTGACGGAGAAGATCCCATTAAAATCTCGTTACAGTGAATGACTCGTCAGACGTGGTATTAGCATACACTGTGTCATAAAAACTGCTGTTCATTCTCTGACGCTACTTTTTAAGGCAGAGGCAAACACCTATCCGGTTGAAACCGCATATATGTTTATCATACCAAAGAACATTTAAAACAATATATAAAAAAGAACTTTTACACTTAACTTAAAGGTGACATGTTTTCTAGCTACTGTAAACTTGCAGATGATTGCTTGATCATTGTAAACCGGTCACCATTGTATAAATTTGCAATATAGACTGATATTTTTTATAGAAAATTAAGATCGTGCACCCCCAAAACTGGGCTATATCCAGTTGTAGATAACCTCAACATAACTTAATATTTCATTGCTAAAAGAGAGAAATAAGTGACAGAAAAAATCGGATAAAGAAGAATTTGCGATACTAGTCGTCGGCTCCGACCTTTACAATGCAAACATGCGCCGAACGTTGTAAACAATATGTCGACTGTAACGTCTCATCGGCGACTTTTTTTTCCAAATGTGATGAACACAGAGTATTGAATCCGCTACGCCCGAAAACCATGTTTCGAATCAGAACTATTATGATAAGTGACATACAAATAAGAGAAACTTCTTGGACAGAAAACGAATCGAGTACCATAAAAACAAGCTTTACGGCTATAATGGACATCACGACGCACAGTGCGAACTACACAGCTATGATGGACACCACGACACAAAGTGTGGACTAAAAAGAAATATTTGTCGTAAATCAACGTAAGAAAACACTTCATTTGTAGTGGCGACCACGATACAAAAATTGGGTTAAAAAAGACATAAATCGACAAAATAATATTGCTTACGAAACAGAACAGACCATATTTTGTTCCTTATAAACACCAAAGACGTAAAACATAATTTTACACTTACCCAAAGGGAATGTAACAAATAGCACCATAAAGAACTGAAAAATCAAAATGCGCTCTTAGAAGTGACATCAGAGCAGCGATTATCATTACGTCACAGGTCAAACTCAGGAATTAGCCCTGCAAATTCCTCTTGACCCAAAAATCATTACACCTTCTGGGGATAGAACCCCAGAGTATAGAATTTGTAATCTTTCACTTATGCACAGAACGACAGACACATTACTGCATTATTTAAAGTTAAAATCTGTGGAAACATAAAATTAATCTTTTCATATTGCACAGCGCAGTCTCCAAACATCTAGTCTTCCAACGCCAGTAGTGGCGTCATGTTGCTACACAGGTAGTAGCAAACTCCAGGAACCCCGCTTCTGGAAAAAATTGCTGATACGTTGCTAGGCAATGAGACGTGTCCCAGTGTGCAGTGGTTCAGCTGCTGGGCAACAACTACTCAGATTGTCTTCAACAATGAACAATATGAAATACAAATCTGGTGTGTCGGTGACAAATTGCAAATGGCCCTGAGCACTATGGGACTTAACAGCTGAGGTCATCAGTCCCCTAGAACTTAGAACTAGTTAAACCTAACTAACCTAAGTACATCAAACACATCCATACCCGAGGCAGGATTCGAACCTGCGACCGTAGCAGCAGCGCGGTTCCAGACTGAAGCGCCAAGAACCGCTCGGCCACTTCGGCCGGCTGTGTCTGTGACAGTCGCAGTAAACTGAGAGATGTATATCTGTTACTGGTGTGGTCAAATTGTCAAGCGTCGGGAAGTCCGAGCGATTTTTGTCCCCTTCAAATACCTATTTTCGGCAGTTTTACATCTCGCACACATTGCGAAAAGCGTCCGAATGCACTCCAACATCTTAGGAATAACACACTTTATCAATCAAACGCAGTTAGGATCCAAACAGCGTGTTAGGAACTGAAAGTAACGACGCATGTTTCGCACCCTTATTGCATCTAATCGTTCTTGACACATTCGCTAGATGGTGGCAACTTAACGTTACAATAAGAAGTGCACTGTGGATGCAAATTTAGCTTGCCTTTACTACAGTCGTCAGAAACGACAAAAATATAGGGTTGTTATAATATGGCTTTCACTACTTGTGTGTTTGTTTTGTTTTGGTTTAAGGCTCAGAAACAACTGGGGTCATACGCGCCCAAGGCAAAACTATAGAACACGAAGACAGAGCGGAATTAAAAACGACTATCCGTCAGTCCCAGTTGACATAGTAGAAGGCAGTAATAGAAGGCAGTAATAGAAGGCAGTAATAGAAGGCAGTAATAGAAGGCAGTAATAGAAGGCAGTAATAGAAGGCAGTAATAGTAGACAGTAATAGTAGACAGTAATAGTAGACAGTAATAGTAGACAGTAATAGAAGACAGTAATAGAAGACAGTAATAGAAGACAGTAATAGAAGACAGTAATAGAAGACAGTAATAGAAGACAGTAATAGAAGACAGTAATAGAAGACAGTAATAGAAGACAGTAATAGAAGACAGTAATAGAAGACAGTAATAGAAGACAGTAATAGAAGACAGTAATAGAAGACAGTAATAGAAGACAGTAATAGAAGACAGTAATAGAAGACAGTAATAGAAGACAGCTAAAAATAGGGACGTGGAAATAGGGCTAAAAAAGCACCATACAGAAACGGAGGTCCAAAACTAAAAATTAAATGACCGTCGTCATATTTCTTTGGCGGATATAAAGTAAAAGGCGGTGGACAGGCCGCGCGTCATTTGCTAAAACGGCCGATAACTCAGACGGCAAATCCAAGCGGGAACGTAAACGGTTAAAAGATGGGCATTCCGTCATTAAGTGGCGAACAGTTAAAACTTGAGTGCAATTTGTACGAAGTGATGGGATAGCGCTACTTACCAAATGACGATAGCTAAAAATGCTGTGCCCAACACGCAGCCCAGTTAAAAAGACCTCCGGCCAGCGGGAGAGCAGAGAGGAGGTCGTCAAAGCCGCTGGGGTAGGCTTAATAAGCCGGAGCTTATTCCTGTGAAGGGAGGACCATTGGTGAAACCAAGGGACACCAGCTCCGGACAGATGCCAACACACAGATCGTCGGAAGGAATATAGAAACTAGCGGGCTGAGGTGCGAGGACTACAGCCTTGGCAGCAGCGTCCTCGTTTCCAGGCACACATGACCAGGAACCCACATAAACATCACAGTGGCTCCGCCAAGAGTGAGCAAGTGGCTTTTTCTGGACCCTTTGCAGTAAGAGATGGGTGGTGTACAGCGCACATAAACTTTGAATGGCGCTGAGTAAGTATGAGCAGAGGATTGAATGGAAAAATCTGTGTCTCCATATGTACTCCGTGGCCTGATACAAGGCGAAGAGCTCGGCAGTAAATAGTGAGCAGTGTGCCGGAAGCCGATATCGAAAGACATGGGCACCAATGACGAATGCACACCCGACACCAGGGTCAGCCCGAGAGCCGTCAGTGTACACAAAGGTACTATCGCCAAGTTCCATGCGAAGGTCGTGAAACTGAAGGCGATTGAGCGAGGCTGGAGTAGTGTCCTTAGGAAGCGAATGAAGGCCAAGGTTAACACGGGCCGCTTCACGAAGACAAGGTGGTGAAGGGTTCACACCCACCGGGAAAGTTGCAGGTAGTGTGAATGGCTTCAAATGGCTCTGAGCACTATGGGACTTAACTGCTGAAGTCATCAGTCCCCTAGAACTTAGAACTACTTAAACCTAACTAACCTAAGGACATCAAACACATCCATGCCCGAGGCAGGATTCGAACCTGCGACCGTAGCGGTCACGCGGTTCCAGACTGTTGCGCCTAGAACCGCTCTGCTACTCCCGCCGGCCAGGTAGTGTGAAGTTAAGCCGCCGTAGGAAGTGTCGAAAGCGGACTCGAGGATCCCACTGCGGGTACTTTTCTTTCGTTAGCGTATATTGCAGGAACACCTTCAATAAATAACATACGTACACACGTTTCGCTGTTCTTATTCCAAATCCTTTCACTACTTGAGAGCGCCCCCAGAAAAAAAAGGCAAGTCGTTAGAACAATTAAACTGTGTGGAAACATTTGTAGGGACATGCGGAAAAGAAATGACGAATAAACCATTGAAAGAAACACGTTTCGATTTCCATAAAAGAGTGTAACATTTGTTAATTGGGTACAATGTTCACGTTCCAGGTTACAAACTTTGCTCAGTGTGAAGACCATCTGCATCCACGACAGCCTGGAACCGTACCAGAGATAGAATTTCACAGTTGCTCGCAGCACTTTTCGAACGGTTGACCATGAAATGTTCAGCTGTAGTCACGCAGCTCGTGGAAGATCGCACACTGCAGCCAGCATTCGCAGCGACGGCAAAAGTAAGTTCTTGAACATTTTGCGTACAATTGGCCGTCGGCCTCTTCCAGGAGCAATTCCCAAGCCCCTGAGCGGAAAGAGGACCTCTCCGTATTCCTTTAATGCGTCGATACCCACTAAGAGCAGCAGTACTGTCGCTGTTGTTTTCATAAAACGGCTTTACGAGTAAAGCCCTGCTCAGCTTGTCCAGACCCATGTTGACTATCTGTAACTTAATGCACGCTGCTTGCATTTCGACCCTACATCGCCGTACCAGAACCGGAGCCTCATGCCAAGTCATCGTGAACCCTGCAGCGCGTAGTCTGATCATTCCTATAAAGTTGGGTACGCATATGGTAAATGGTTTTCCGTCTACATTCGCTCAAGTAGCCGAAGTTAAATTATAGCTACATTGTATTTTTAACACTATCAAAGCAGTATTATGTATCGATTAATGAGGTATGAGAGAGAGATGCGGACGAAGAGATTCGAGAGTGAAGGAGCGTTGATTCCCCTTCGTCGTAAGCAGCTGAACGAAAAAAATGACGTGGAGGTTGCGACGACTTTAAGATCAGCTAAACGGATATTCTAGAAACTCGTAACAGCTGTACTCTGTAGTAACCACACTTCCAAATATCTGCTCTATGCACCTAAGCGGCATTTTAGCCGTAAGACTTGCAACTACATGTTTGAGAAACATGACGTTGGAATAATATTCAACTAAATTAATCTGAGTAACCTGTGGGTCTCAGTTTGGGTAGCATCGACGAACAATATACAGTATCTCCGCGGTATCAGTGTTTGCACGACGGTCCTGATGAGTTAATACTCCACGGCCTATGCTTTTTACGCAGGGTCTCGTACAATGTTTACGGTTCGCCGTTCAGGCACTGAACAGCTCTAAGTAGTGTCTGGGTACCCTGGTACTAAACCTTGTAGTGTCACACAGTGCACCTGACACTGGTCCTGAAATAGCTTGTTTTTCTGCAAAAAATAAAAAGACACTTCAAACTAAACAAGTGGATGGTTCGATGAAGGAAACTGTACTCAGGAATGAAATGCAGTATGTGCCGTTTATTTGAATATATATCAATACAATTCATATACAGTGTATTTTTTTAAATTATATGGAAGGCTTAAAGGACAAATTTAGATATCGCGCGCCAGAAACTGTGAAGCTAATAACTGTTAGTTTCTCTCTTCTTTCCTTGAGCCATGCTTTACTCCATCACTTACTTCTCCTCAAAACATAAGCACCGATTTCTGTCTTTTTCTACTTCTGCATTCCGACTTCGTTACCATCTCTAACATGGTAGCTGTATTTCCGACTTTAGAATAGTTGACAAAACCACTACTTACGAAGAGCTGCCACGTACAGATACGCAGAGACACAAGAAGTAATCAAGGAAATTCACACAGAATATTATTGTTCGATCCCCGAACGCTGCAGAGCAACTTCAGCACTGCAGTACATCTCGGGCATTAACCGGCTCTACATTATGCAGCACACTGTTGCAAATCGTGAGAGTTCTGTCTAGTGTGTCGTCGTGTTTTCACAGTGTGTGTGATCAGGGGAAACCAAACAGCAAGTATGCTCCCTGTAAGTATCCAGCGGACATTATCGACCCGCGTTTGGCTCGTCCTCCCATTTCGCTACGTAGCTCTGTTTGTGTTAAGCTATTCAATCAGATCACCATGACGACACAGTTTAATAAAAATAACTATATGCTAAACAAAGGACGATACTGACATCACAGCAAGTCAGTCTTCATACAGATGGCTGAGGGGCTTCGGGTATTCAATATAAAATGTCGAATGAAAAACACCTTTAGCCGTCTATATTTCCAATTTCATTTCCTTATGCGACCCGTTACGGTGCTCTAGTACACCATCCTCAGTTCCCCTAGCTGACGTTTAGGACGAATCCAACCTCATCTGAAATAAAAATAGGGGCAGAATTTAGTAACTGGTATCCGCAGACTTCTTTTAATATCGCGATCCCTTCGCTCATGCAAAAATTAGTGAAAATTACATTTAATTTTACCTCATGTTTAATCGATGTTTTTATTGCAGTTCGCATTACTATGTACAGGACACGCCCAAAGAAATAAGTTATTTTACTTTATCGGTAAAAGTCAAAGAGGGTCTCCCACGCTTTAACAGTCATTACATGTTCGTAATGCCTACTACTAGCAATTACAGCAAGTTATGATGATGAAATCCTGATTCGTTTAAGGTGGCTTAACGATGTTTTTTATTTTAATCGCCGAGGAGTATTACGTATTTAGTTAACAACTTACTAGATGCTACGGCGCAACTGAACTTATGTCTGAGAAAAACACTGTTGACGGGGGCAAAAACGCACAAACTCGCAGTAGATTTTTATTGCATATTCGTATTCCACGCCAAAAATAAGTACAGTTTACTCAAATAATTGTTTCGCGTTCTTGGTAGATGGCACTGCAATAGAAAAATATCAAATTTGCCTATTTTTGCAGTTAATCGACGCATTTGGCTGTACATTTCATTTACGATGCAAATGTAAAACGGTGTGAGAAAATCGTAAGTAATTTTTGGCTTGGAATCCGAATATGCAATAAAAATGGGGAGTCGGGAGGAGAGGGGGGGGGAGGAGTGGTTAAGATATGGGCAGCTGTTCCCTTTCTTAACATTAACTTTTCACCTAGAACATTTTTTTTCGTAGGATGCGTCGTTTTCGAGATATTTAGTGGTCTCAAATTGAAACCAATTGTATACAGGGTCGCCCATTGACAGTGACTTATCTCACGAAATAAGCATCAAATGAAAAAATACAAAGAACGAGACTTGTCTAGCTTGAAGGGGGAAACCAGATGGCGCTATGATTGGCCCGCTAGATGGCGCTACCATAGATCAAACGGATATCAACTGCGTTTTTTAAAATAGGAACTCCCATTTTATTACATATTCGTGTAGTACGTAAATAAATATGAATATTTTAGTTGGACTACTTTTTTCGCTTTGTGATAGATGGCGCTGTAATAGTCACAAACGTATAAGTACGTGGTATCACGTAACATTCCGCCAGTGCGGAAAGGTATTTGCTTCGTGATACATTACCCGTGTTAAAAATGGACCGTTTACCAATTGCGGAAAAGGTCGATATCGTGTTGTATGGCTATTGTGATCAAAATGCCCAGCGGGTGTGTGCTATGTATGCTGCTCGGTATCCTGGACGGTATCATCCAAGTGTCCGGACCGTTCGCCGGATAGTTACGTTATTTAAGGAAACAGCAAGTGTTCAGCCACATGTGGAACGTCAACCACGACTTGCAACAAATGATGATGCCCAAGTACGTGTTTTACCTGCTGTCGCGGCTAATCCGCACATCAGTAGCAGACAGATTGCGCGAGAATCGGTAATCTCAAAAACGTCGATGTTTAGAATGCTACATCAACATCGATTTCACCCGTACCATATTTCTATGCGCCAGGAATTGGATGGAGACGACTTTGAACATCCTGTACAGTTCTTCCACTGGGCACAGGAGAAATTACGGGACGATGACAGATTCCTTGCACGCGTTCTATTTAGCGACGAAGCGTCATTCACGGTAACGGTAACGTAAATCGGCATAATATGCACTATTGGGCAACGGAAAATCCACGATGGCTGCGACATCAGCGACCTTGGCGGGTTAATGTATGGTGCGGCATTATGGGAGGAAGGATAATTGGCCCCCATTTTATCGATGGCAATCTAAATGGTGCAATGTATGCTGATGTCCTACGTAATGTTATACCGATGTTACTACAAGATGTATCACTGCATGACAGAATGGCGATGTACTTCCAGCATGATGGATGTCCGGCACATAGCTCGCGTGCGGTTGAAGGGGTACTGAATAGCATATTTCATGACAGGTTGATTGGTCGTCGAAGCACTATACCATGGCCAGCACGTTCACCGGATCTGACGTCCCCGGATTTCTTTCTGTAGGGAAAGTAAAAGGATCTTTACCATCGTGATCCACCGACAACGCCTGACATCATGCGTCAGCGCATTGTCAATGCATGTGCGAACATTACGGAAGGCGAACTAGTCGCTGTTGAGAGGAATGTCGTTACACGTACTGCCAAATGCATAGAGGTTGACGGACATCATTTTGAGCATTTATTGCATTAATGTCGTATTTACAGGTAATCACGCTGTAACAGCATGCGTTCTGAGGAATGATAAGTTCACAAAGGTACATGTGTCACATTGGAACAACCGAAATAAAATGTTCAAACGTACCTACGTTCTGTATTTGAGTTTAAAAAAACCTACCTGTTACCAACTGTTCGTCTAAAATTGAGAGCCATATGTTTGTGACTATTACAGCGCCATCTATCACAGAGCGAAACAAGTGGTCGAACTAAAACATTAATATTTGTTTACGTACTATACGAACATGTAATAAAAATGGGGGTTCCTATTTAAAAAACGCAGTTGACAGCCGTTTGACCTATGGCAGCGCCATCTAGCACGCCAACCATAGCGCCATCTGGTTTCCCCCTTCAAGCTAGACAAGTTTCGTTCTCTCTAGTTTTTTCGTTTGACGCTTATTTCGTGAGATATTTGGCCCAGTCACGATCAATGGACCGCCCTGTATACATGGTGTCCCAGGAGTAATGATCTGTTCCCAGGCATGTGACAGGAACGATCATTCGTAGTAAACACATCAAGTAAACACGGGCTCTAAAATTCATATCTTAAGAGATATGAGTAGTAGTTGATCTTTGCTAATATGAAACACGACTCTTTCACTGGACAAGACCTCATTGCTCTTAAGGCGAACGTTTCACACCCAATGTTTGCTAGATGTTTTTGCTTGGAATGGTCATTCGTGCCATATCCCTGTACACTGGCCATTCCTCCTGGGCCACCCTGTGTGTACGTCGTGACTCTGCAGGTAAGTTAGCAAAACATAATGAAAAATGAAACTATCACCTTCCAAGGTAACAGGTGTCGGGCTACACTACAGATCAGTTAATCCCCAAAACCTCGGTTCTGCCTTTGATACGAAACCGTTAGTATATTGCACTGTTTCAACACAAGTTGTGCAAAAATGCTGTTTACGTCAACAAACTCAGATAGGCAGAGAAAATGAAGAAACGCTTTATAAAAAAATTAAAAATGGTTCAAATGGCTCTGAGCACTATGCGACTTCTGAGGTCATCAGTCGCCTAGAACTCAGAACTAATTAAACCTAACTAACCCAAGGACATCACACACATCCATTCCCGAGGCAGGATTCCAGCCTGCGACCGTAGCGGTCGCTCGGTTCCAGACTGTAGCGCCTAGAACCGCACGGCCACTCCGACCGGCAAGAAAGGCATTCCTTACAATGCGAGTATATCCTATCATTTTGTCTCACAACCAAGATTAGTACATCTCGTGAAATTATTAATTTTGAACGAAATGCCGCCCACACAATACGATTAGTACGTTAACAGGTGTGCATTCGCCTCCAACTTGAGAAAGTGGCGCATTCCCACCAGCTAAACTATACCTGAACAACCACAGTGTGTGGGCGGCTTTAAGTTTAGTCACTTAACCCACTATGTTACAACATGCTACCAAGAATGTAAGGGAGTCAGTTTCAAAAGAATGGAGAATTACTCACTGATCGACAGGCAAGCTGAAATTAATGGAAATGATTATGTTGTAAGTAACTTTGCGCATAACACAGCTTAGAACATGCTCTCTGAACGTAGCCATGCGTTCAGATTTGACACATTGTCTCTCAGACGCGCTGGAGACGACATATCTACAGGTGAGGGTATTTTATTTCATGTTGGTGGGTCTAGAAAGTATTTTTGATGGTGCTTAACAGGACGGCGACAGTCCTTGCCTTGATAAACAGGAAGGCTGGAGATTAAGTCACTTCCTGGTTCCGCAACCAGCCAGTAGCAGAGACTATGTTGCTACGAAGTGCACGTTAAATTGGTTACAGCCGGTTGTTAACACGTGGCGCTGAGCCGGGCTAGTGAATGGAAGTTATTACGGAACGGGGTTACGAGCCAGCCCACACCTGTGAACGTTAAGTGATCGTAAAGCTAATCCACGGGCAAGGTAATGCTACCGTACCTAACTATAAAGCCAATGAACCTTCAATAGCAGTCTAGTACAGTCATATCGCTTTAGGAGGTTGTGGGCGAACTTCAGCTGTTGATGGAAGAAAGTCATGTAGCCGCACCAGACCACAGACTTCTGACATCTCTCCTAGTACTTGTTTCATGGTTGATGCTCCACAATACAGTCAATTTACTGTTGTAGTCTTTGTTCTTGCAACACATTTTCCTTGTCTACGTCATCGTCCTCGGTCGGTAGCGGCGAAATTACGTTACACATTTCATCCAAGTCTACGACTCAAACAAATGCACTTTAAACGCTTAAAGTTTGGTTAAAAGAACTGAGTTTCCTCTTAGAATCAGATAATAAATCGTTTCAGCTGTAAATATTTTTATTGGTTCAATCATGATCGGTTTTGGGAAGACTTGAAAGTTGGCTTATAATCGCCCTAAGCCGGCCGTGATTGAACCATTTAGAACTGAACTATTTACAACTTAAGTGGTTTGTTACCTGTTTCTACAATAAATATTTAAACTGGAGAGACATTTTTGAACTCTTAAACCAATTCAGTTATCCACCTATGCACTTCGAATCATTGCAGATCTTTGGGGGGGGGGGGGGGGGGGGGTAATAAGTCATAAGAAAACATATTTTGCACATTTTCATTCAATTATGCATGAAATAATATTCTGGGTTGCCAACTCTAAGAAAGAAAGTTTTCATTATCTCTGGAAACGTGTAGTAAGAATAATATGCGCTCATCCACGATCGTCTTTTGGATATCTGTTTATGAAGTTAGGCATTTTGAGGGGTTAACGGAAACGTCCGGTTACACTCATCTGCTTTGACCAATGACGTCACCAATATGGCGGAAACGACCATTCACAACAACTCCCATGTGGCGACTATGACGTCATTGCGTAAACATGACAACAAACACAAAAATAGACCGAAAAACCATCACACACATATTCCTCCAAAAATATAATGAAACTAACGGGATAAGCGGGTGTAAATTGGGGGTTTTTGGGTGGGGACAAAATAAAAATAAACACGCCACTAAACCAAACGACAAAAACGATAACATAAAACGACCACAAGCTTCCCAAAATCAACTAAACAATATCCACTGGAATTGAACACCTCCCTTGACCTGTTATCCTTACATCTCCATATATAGCCGTCGCTGATCCGAGACGCCGGAACTTTAGTAAGCCTCATTTCTTCACGACACTCTGAACACTTTACGAGTTCAGCCAACAGGTCGAATAGCTGCAGAAATTTTATTAGAGACAACGCACTGTCCCCCATCATCGCCGACAACCGAAAACTGTTGACCTCATCAGTCCTATCCATACCTACCAAAGACATAAACAAAGCGTTTATCAAAATTCATGCACGATGAACAGAAAAAAAAAACTACAATACATCGACAGAACAAAACCAGAATCGTTAACTCACTGAAAAATATTTCGCTGAAAGCACAGTCGCCACCGATACCACACACGTGCAATGCTACTACGCAAATGATCCCCATACGCCACATAGTACGCTAACAATAAACACACCACCAGAGAGAACCACCGACCGCAACAGTACGCCACCTATAAACACGCCACACACGCAAACTAAACCAAAAATATCACCTAACACACAACACATAAACACACCACCAGAGAGCATCACCGATCACATCAAAAGGACACCTACAAAAAACATGCCACACTCACAAAGTAAACTCCACGTCGTCGTGACGTCACACACCACAACAGCCTTAGGTCACGGGTCAAAGCCGGACTCTTCGGTTGACTAAGAATAATAAACCTCTGTCTGCACTGCAAAGAAGTATGGCACCACAAGTATGATGTATTCACATTCGGTGGCTTTGCCAAATCACAACCAGACTGTCACCTGTCAATTTAACCTAGACCTCAGGCCACAACTACACTGCAAAAAAATAATATAGAGGAAAAACAAATATTGTCAGTCCTCTGCTACTTACGGGAAACCTGTTCCCTCATGACGTTTGCTGTAAGTAACCGACTACCGTTCGAGAGTAACAACAATATGAACCATAAGCTAGTGAAAAACAAGGTGCTACATGGACCACAAGCTGACAATACACAAGAGAGAGAGACAATTATTACTACTGTTGTGACATCACATTCGTTGAGTTCGCCATTTCAAAACCAAATTGTCATCTTACATCCTAATCTAAACCTTGGGCTGCGTTTCGCATCAATATTACACTACTACTACTACTACTACTACTACTACTACTACTACTACTACTTACATCTCCAAAAAGGACTATAGAAGCAAAACAAATATTGTCTGTGTTGTATTTCTGTTTGCACCCTACGATGTTACACATCATTACGTCTTAAGTTAAAGTCAGTGTGCACGTCCACTCACGCTTTCGATACTGCTTCCTCAGTTCACAATCAGTTACCTACCATCCTAACGTAGACCTCTGACTGCACCGCAAATAAGTATGTCACCAGAACCATAATGTCGTATTCACATTCGGTGGCTTTGCCAAATCACAACCAGACTGTCACCTTTCAATCTAACCTAACCCTCAGGCCACAACTACACTGCAAAAATTAATATAGAGGCAAAACAAATGTTGTCAGTCTTCTGCTATCTTCCTTTTTTGTACATGTCACAACATCATCACGTCACGGGTCAAAGCCGACGTTCTTTATCGGTAGGTTCAACCCACTCCTTTTAGCTAATCGGCCAGATTACACTGCACAAACAACAATAGATGGGCGCCGAGGAGTAATTTATTATTATACGTGGGAGCTATCATCGGTTCACAGACGCCAGCCGCGAAGCAAAATGTGGATATACAGGAATGTTCAATAGGATCAACGGCTTTAACCTGTGACATAGAAAACATGCGACAAATGCCGTAAACAAAATGGCGACTATAAAGTATCTTACTGTCGATTTTTCAAACGGGCTAAGCTACAGACCAGTCAGTAATATGACAATCGTTGGCTTCGCCAGTTTACAACCAAACTGTCACTTTCCAACCTAACCAGTACCTCGAGCTAACCTACAGCTCAATCTCTCACCATAACCAGTTTTTTTTCCTTCTTTGAAATTCGTTTGGGTTCCACAACTAACAAAAATATACGCACCAAAAGGTGACGTGACAGCTGTCATTAACATTACATCACTGGTCAACGCCGACGACTCGTGTAGAACATTCCTCTTGACCCCAAAATATCAGCAGATAGTGGGCGGATGCAGTTTACTTTTATCAACAGCTGAGTATGTAATTGTTTACCTTTGTACGCCTTGGATACCGACGTTGTGGCCCACACGCACAGTGTTGGTTGTAGTTTCAGCTGCCGCTGAAGAGCACAGATTCCGAACAACCAGGCACTTGCTAAACCACTGGCGCGTACTGCGCTGCACACCGCTTGCGGTATGTATCCGACGCTCCCTTCCGTCTCGGTGCAAACAGCGCTAAGTAGTTCACACTGGGAACCGACCCGCACGCCCGCCCTCTCGCCAGGTAAACACAGCCACTCACACACACCCGCCGCCACGAGCACAGACACTTGCGAGTCGGAGTCAGCGACCAGCAGCTGGCGATCGCGCCGCAACACAGCAACTAGCGGACGGCGACCACCTCGCGCGCCTTGACGCAATCCGTTCGGGAAGCCTGCCGGCTGTGCGGTTTATCAGCCAAGGCCGCACACGCGGCAGTTACGACACGCGCAGCGGTCCAATGGGGCCGCGGCGCGCGAGTTCGAGGCAAGGGCGTCGGCACGACCTCGCCAACTGCGATGCTCCGCGCGGTCGGTCCGGCAGGATGCAGCGATAAGCGTGCGATCCGGAACGTCGTGTACGGGGAAGCGGCCCGCTTTCAAGAACCACTCCCTCTTAAGCCCTCTCACCTTAATATGACTATACGTCTATTCACCGAGAGCTAGGGCGAAATAGATTCACGTGACTGATTACGACCTGAGCAAGTGAAAGCAATGGTGTCTAAAATCCTTCGTGCACACTGTGCAGTTGGCCGTCGGCCTGACGTCGCAGAGAAGCGTGCGTCGCTCTTGAGAAAAACCCTGTGTACGAACTTTGGCTACAGTGTAATCTACATCTACATCCATACTCCGCAAGCCACCTGACGGTGTGTGGCGGAGGGTACCTCGAGTACCTCTATCTGTTATCCCTTCCATTCCAGTCTCGTATTGTTCATGGAAAGAAGGATTGTCGGTATGCCTCTGTGTGGGCTCTAATCTCTCTGATTTTATCCTCATGGTCTCGTCGTGAGATATACGTAGGATTGCTTGACTCCTCGGTGAAGGTATGTTCTCGAAACTTCAACAAAAGCCAGTTCCGAGCTACTGAGCTTCTCTCTTGCAGAGTCTTCCACCGGAGTTTATCCATCATCTCCGTAACGCTTTCGCCATTACTAAATGATCCTGTAACGAAGCGCGCTGCTCTCCGTTGGATCTTCTCTATCTCTTCCATCAACCCTATCTGGTACGGATCCCACACTGCTGAGCAGTATTCAAGCAATGGGCGAACAAGTGTACTGTAACCTACTTCCTTTGTTTTCGGATTGCATTTCCTTAGGATTCTTCCAATGAATCTCAGTCTGGCATCTGCTTCACCGACGATCAACTTTTAATGATCATTCCATTTTAAATCACTCCTAATGCCTACTCCCAGATAATTTATGGAATTAACTGCTTCCAGTTGCTGACGTGCTATATTGTAGCTAAATGATAAGGGATCTTTCTTTCTATGTATTCGCAGCACATTACACTTGTCTACATTGAGATTCAATAGCCATTCCCTGCACCATGCGTCAATTCGCTGCAGATCCTCCTGCATTTCAGTACAATTTTCCATTGTTACAACCTCTCGATATACCACAGCATCATCCGCAAAAAGCCTCGGTGAACTTCCGATGTCATCCACAAGGTCATTTATGTATAATGTGAATAGCAACGGTCCTACGACACTCCCCTGCGGCACACCTGAAATTGCTCTTACTTCGGAAGACTTCTCTCCATTGAGAATGACATGCTGCGTTCTATTATCTAGGAACTCTTCAATCCAATCACACAATTGGTCTCATAGTCCATATGCTCTTACTTTGTTCATTAAATGAAAGAAAGCATAAAAAACCGACTGACCAAATAGTAGATTCAAACACAAACAATAATACAACAACACCAGTTACAATAATGTTAAAGGAAGGATACAACTAACTTTATAAAAACTATACTCCGCCCGAACAGGCCATGAATGTCCAACGGGACCGACCGGTCGCCGTGTCATCCTCAGCCCGAAGTCGTCACTGGATGCGGATATGGAGGGTCATGTCGTCAGCACACCGCTCTCCCGGCCTTATATCAGTTTACGAAACCGGATTCTCTCCTTTTTAATGAAGTCTAATTTCCACATCTGAGTTTCAGCTTTTTCCACCAGATGGAGGACACGTGTGTTCGAGTCTTCCACAGTCAATGTTCTTACTGCTTGTTATGGTAGTTCTTTAACCTCCTACATTTTGTATGACCTGTTTTCTGCTGCATCACTTCAACATTGCCTTTGATTGTGGTCCAAACTAACTCGACAGCATGTAATTTGCAGTGAAACGAAGGAATTCGAAGAACAGTGTTCCATGTATTTTTAGCCATTTCATCTACCGCATATTCATTGTCTGCCACCCTGTCTCTTTTAACGATTTCTAGTAGTACGAGGGTTATTCCAAAAGTAAGGTCCGGTTATAAAAAAAAAATCAAAACTAAAATGTTTTTTCAAAACAATTGTTTTATTTACATTCCTTACATCTTTATCTATTTTTCTACATAACTTCCATACTTATTTAAACATTTGTCACATCGTTCAACAAGCTTTTGAATGCCCATGTTATAGAAATCGGCCGCCTGTGACGATAACCAGTCCTTAACAATTTGTGAAACTTCAAATGTTCAGACACAATTCTGTACAAAGTTGTTCTACTCACATTCGGAAAATGCATGTCTACGTCTGTAATAGTGAATCGGCGATCTTCACGAATTTTTTTGTCAACCGCATTGACCAAATCGTCTGAAATCACTGATGGTCGGCCACACCGTGGTTCATCGTGCACATTATCCCGTCCTTCATTAAAAGCTCGCACCCACTTGCGCACTTTACTGTCGCTCATTATGTTAGGACCGTACACTTCAGTAATCTGCCGATGGATTTCCGCCGCTGAATTGTTTCTTGCAGACAAAAACCGTATCACTGCCCTTACTTCACAATCGGCGGGCTGATCAATTGTCTTAAACATTGTAAAGTGACACTGTGAACTACACTCAGCAACAGTAACAAAGCGAATGGCGGCGTTTGACGCGCAAGGCTTGCCGGGAGTCGGCGCGCATGCGTGTTTTGTCATTGGCGCCAAATTTCAATAGTTACGGCGAATCGGACCTTACTTTTGGAATAACCCTCGTACTTCCTTCATCATACTGCCTTGAAAAGCGATAGTTTTATCCATTCCGACATGTCTTGCTTATTGGAATGTGCATCAGGAACTTTTTCTATTCGACGAGAATAGTACGCTGCGTTATCAAGAAAAAACTTCGTTTTCCTAAATCCGAGAAAGAACTTCTTGAAACCACTTCTCGAACGCATCGGTGCACATCTCCTCATAATAATGTCCCCTCTTCTTGGATTCGAAGCTTCTCAACAGTATTCGACGGATCCTGCGTTGTTCCCAGTGCGTGTGATAATCAGGCGTTCTCCTTTACCTGGTGGGCCCTTGTTTCCCGTGGCTAAACAAAGCAAAAACGCTTGTTTAGAGAATTTTCTGGCGTTACTTCTTGTATGTGTACATTCAACCATGTCTCGTCCAAATAGTAAATGGATCTTATTTTATCTCTCAACAATTTAATGGTTCGTACATAAAACAGCGCCCATAAAATGATGTCATCGCTGTCTTTTAGCAAGCTATCGCATCCACTCCGAACATTTTAAATTAATTTCTTTTAACAATGCAGTATGTCGATGCCATAATGAGCAATCAGTTTTATGCAAGTGGTTGCTGGTTATTTCAATATATATACAGCTACAGTTGCTACAGATGGATAAATATTTCTTTTAATAACTTGTAAAGTGTGTGTGTGTGTGTGTGTGTGTGTGTGTGTGTGTGTGTGTGTGTGAGCGCGCCCTCTGGTGACACCTTCTTTATTTCTTCTTTCATTTTTGCTTACTTACACTGCAAATAAATAGAAGTAATGCTCAGTACATTTTATTTATTAATATTTTCATAAATGGCATGAAAAGGAAAGGCAAAGGAAAATTTCGGAATTCAAATAAATTTCCAGAAATGGAGTGTAATTCGTACACGAGAACTTCGTATATAAAATTAGATACTTTTATTATTTTACAGTTGATTATGTGCCTATACACGTGCGGTGTGATATTCATCGTGAAAATAGAGGAATAATTAATTTGCTGGGCATCTGCCACATGTTACAAATGGTGCATTCTTACAATTACATGGTTTTTTTAAATAATCGTCTTTATTTACTTTCATAAACCATAGCACAGTTTGGCAGCATACCGAGCGTAACACACCTAGGCGCCAAATATCAGTGAGGATAGCTGGTGTTGTACAGTGGAATGTATTTTGATGCAGTCTTCCAGGAATGTGATTCCTTTTTCTCTCTCAGCGAGATAAGAGCAGTATTCTTTCCCTTTCGCCAGTCGCGGCCGGGAAGCTACACTAACATTAATTGCTCATGCCTCGTCAGATCCCCTCCAAAAATGCTATTTTTTTTCCAAACCTTCATATCATGAGGGACTAATGTGTTTCCAGCAGGACCAGTCTCCTATACACATGAATGCGATGGTGGAGGAGTGGTCTGCGGAGCAGAATGAAAGTTCTCTTCTCGACTGGCCTCCTTCTGCACCAGACCTAAACCCCATTCGTATGTGCAGGCAAAACGGACCATGCGAGAAAACTGACCCCGCGCCTGTTATGACTTTTAGAACGTCAGCCTAGCTGACAGGGAGGAGGTGATAGATGTCGAGTGGGCATGTCGAGTGCAGTCAGTGGTTGAAACTGAAGGCCTTTGGACGGGATATTAAGTGGTAAAGAAGCAACATGCTGCGTGCGTTTGAGGGCCGAAAATGCGAGTACCTATCTTAATAAGAACAGTGAGCCGTGAACCGTGGAGTAAATTAACGGAGTAATACAAAACGAGAAGTGCTAACAGGGGGACCACCCTTACTTGTCCAAATTGATGGGAGATGCACGGCTCGGCCAGAAATGAAAGTGACGGAAATGGAAGCTCATATTTGGCCATATTGGCATCAAGATAAATAGCTGCAGTTATGGCCTCAACGTGCGGTGATGTATGCTCTATTACGTTCATTGCATCAATCGGAAGGAGTGCGCCAAAGGGCACATTAAGTTTGCCTTGCACATATATTGTGTTGGCTGTAAATCGGCTAATGTAGTCAATATGCGTCAATTGTATTGGCGATGCCTTACTTGGCCTCACTTTGAAGGCGTAAGTTAACGGCCTGTGGCCCTTAAAGATACTGAAATGGCAACCTTCCAAAGAATACTTGGATTATTTTTATTGCAGCGTAGGCTGCATACAGCTCACTTTCGTACGTCGCCTACTTCTGTTATGAGGGTGACAGCTTCTGGCGAAAAAACGAAGCGGTTGCCAATGTTGGTTTATCCTCTGACCCAACACTGCTCCAACTGCGTTAGTAGAAGCATCGATCGTTAATACTAACGGTGCTTTTCCTACAGTGTGTTCTAGCAGAGCTGCGTCCGCTATTGTTACTGCGGTTTTGATAGCACTGAAAGCGGAGTCTGCCGCGCGTGTCCATTGAAGTCTGTCGTTTGGCCTATGAGCACCTTTCACGAGTTCATTCAGAGGTGTTATTATTGACGTATGATGTGACAGAAACCACTGGTAGAAATTTATTATATTAAGATAATGCTGCAATTGCCGAATTGTAGCTGGACAAGGGTACGCAACTTGTCTTGCAGTGGTCAGACGCCACTTGCATCCACTCTGTAGCCAAAAAACTGAACTTCCTTGACGGCGAAAATACATTTTGATGGGTTCGCTATTAGTCTTTGTGCACGCAAACGTTCAAACACTTCGTCAAATGCTGCATATGTTCCGCTTCAGAGGCAGCCACAACGAGCAAATGGTTCAAATGGCTCTGAGCACTATGGGACTTAACATCTATGGTCATCAGTCTCCCAGAACTTAGAACTACTTAAACCTATCTAACCTAAGGACATCACACAACACCCAGTCATCACGAGGCAGAGAAAATCCCTGACCCCGCCGGGAACCGAACCCAGGAACCCGGGCGTGGGAAGCGAGAACGCTACCGCACAACCACGAGCTGCGGACGCACAACGAGCACATCCTCTATACAGGGTGAGGCAGCTAATCCATAACACCCCTTGTACCTCCCTGGCCGTAATAGATACAAAGATGCCGTTTGGACAGTGAATTGCAGGGACAGGGGATACTTGAATACATCACATTTCATGTTTGTGCTAATTTTTATCACAGATATATGACGCCATCTTTGGTTTTCTTAAGTGGAACCCCATGTTAAATTCTAGCGTAACTTGATGAGCTTAAAAAGACGGTTTCAAATATGTGTACATCATAATATTTAGTTGAATAGTTATTGAGACACAGATATGTTCTCGTATCGTGTTCGTCCTTCGAAGCGGCGTTGTCCAGTGCGACCTTCTCTGTTGTGTAGAGTACATGGTAAACGTCTCGAGTCCGTCCTTACACAAACACGCCCATTTACCCGACAATACTAATACATACTGCAATATTTTGCGCAAAAACTAACTGATAATGTCGCGCAAATATTATTTAGTTATTTGACAACTGTGATACCAAAACAGTAGACAACATACAGTATTAAAATACTACAAGATGTTAAAACATTTTAAGTAACAGAAATACAAATGTAAATGAGGAGGCCCTTATTGGTCACGATTATCTCATACGTATTTGTTTCGCATTTTAAAATATTTAATATTGATCACAATACGAAGCAAATACACACAAAGATGCAAAATACATACTGTAAATGATACAAAACTTTACTGAAGCATGTGCTCAAAATGCTCATTGCTCCCCACAGAAAAAAAATCAAGAAGGGTCAGATCAGGAGACCGGGCTGGCCACTTCACTTCGGCACGTCGTCCTGTCCAACAGTCCGGGAACTTTTCATTTAACAGCTCTAGAGCCACACGGGAACAGCCCGCATCTCGTGGTCGTGCGGTAGCGTTTTCGCTTCCCACGCCCGGGTTCCCGGGTTCGATTCCCGGCGGGGTCAGGGATTTTCTCTGCCTCGTGATGGCTGGGTGTTGTGTGATGTCCTTAGGTTAGTTAGGTTTAAGTAGTTCTAAGTTCTAGGGGACTGATGACCATAGATGTTAAGTCCTATAGTGCTCAAAGCCATTTGAACCACTCGGGAAGAGTGAGCAGGACAGCCGTCATGTTGGAACCACATGCACTGACGCGTAGTTAGTGGTACCTCTTCCAGCTAAATGGGCAGAACGTTTCGCAGGAACTGTGCGCAATTATTGCCATTTAGTATACCCGGAATGACGTACGGCTCCACAATGACATTTCCGACGATGCCACACCACACGTTAACACTCCACGGTTGCTGATCCTGTACCTGTCGAAGCCAATAAGGGTTCTCTACTGACCAGTAATGCATATTATGCAAATTCACATTACCGTGGTTCGTGAAAGTTGCTTCATCAGTAAAAAGCACCCATTGAAAAAACGTTGGATCATTTTGTAGGCGCTGGATAGCAAACCGGCAAAATTCCTGGCGCCGTCCGAAATCCACTCCTGAGAGTGCTTGATGTAATGAGAGGTGAAACAGATGAAATCTATGCCGATGCAATATGCGTAGAACACTTCTCTGGCTTATACCACATTCCGAGGCGATACGCCGCGACGAAACAGTAGGGCCGTTATGCACCAACGCTAGAACGCCCTCTTCATGTACCTCGCCAGTTGCAGTTTTCTGCCTTGTCCTCTGTATGGCGTTCCATGATCCCGACTCAAGTAGTTTCTTGCAAATACGTGGAAGAAGCTGGCGCGTAGGTAGCTCACGATCAGGATACAGCTCTCCGTATCGCTTTATTGCTCTAACAGTATTTCTTCTGCTTTCACCATACACTAGAAGCATATCTAACTTTTCTTCGTTGGTGTACATGTCTGCTCCAAGAAACTGTGACGGAAATGTGATATCTCACTACTTCAGTAGCACATTTATACCCTTCTCTCCAGCTACCTCGTGCGTCACCTTGCGACGTTATAGAGAAGCAGGAATACAACGCCTGCCCTGTTAAGTTCCTCAGTGGTCAACAGGAAAGGTCGCATTGGACAACGCCGCTTCGAAGAACGAACACGATACGAAACATGTGTGACTCAAAAACTATTCGCCTAAGTATATGATATACACATATTTCAAACGATCTTTTAAAGCCCATCATGTTACGCTAAAATTTAACATAGGGTTCCATTTAAAAAAACAAAGATGGCCTCATATCTCTGTAATAAAAAATAGCACAAACATGAAATGTATTCAAGTATCCCCTGTTCCTGCAATTCACTGTCCAAACTGCATCTTTACATCTTTTACGGTTGGGGAGATCAAGGGGTGTTATGACTTAACTGCCTAATAAAATGGTTCAAATGGCTCTGAGCACTATGCGACTTAACTTCTGAGGTCATCAGTCACCTAGAACTTAGAACTAATTAAACCTAACTACCCTAAGGACATCACACACATCCATGCCCGAGGCAGGATTCGAACCTGCGACCGTAGCGGTCGACCGGTTCCAGACTGTAGCGCCTAGAACCGCACGGCCACTCCTGCCGGCTGCTGCCTAATATAACTATATAATTCTAGTTCATGCATTACCCCGTTTATGAAAGTCTGCGCTGCATTATAGAGCCCAAATAACATTCGTGTGAACTCGCATAAACCAAACGCCGTAGTGACAGCTGTCTTGGGAACGTCTTCATGGGCAACCGGAATCTAGTAGAATGCTCTGACCAAATCTATTTTTAAAAAAATCGTTTTGCTTTGTATCCCGGCAGAGGTATCCTCTATATGCAGCATGGGACATCTGTCCGGAATCTTTATGGCATGTAATTGCCGGTAACCACCGCAGGGATGCCAACCGTTCTTCATTTTGGGTACCACGTGAAGAAGGGCTGCCCAGTTGCTTCTCGAAGAGCGGAAAATAACTTATGGGGTGCTAAACGACGAGGGCATACATAATTTGGTGGGCTTGGGGTAGAGAGGATGTGATGAACTGTCGGGTGTTTGACAAGTGCTAACGTTTTTGATTGCCTCGTGATCTCCTGGAAATCTTTTAGTAGTCGTTTATATTTCATGTTCCTAGCGTTCACTCTGACTGTCGTAGTAGTAGTAGTAGTTTAGTTCAACTTGCCTTATGCAGCCATGTTCGTTGTCGCGTCGCTTAATCGCTGCAGACCTAGTCCTGGTACGAGATCGTAGAACGCCAGGAAGTCTGCTCCTAGTATGAGGTCTATACATTAACCACAGTAGACATTCACTCAAAGGTACGACGCAGTGGTAAAGTGGCGTATCCGAATGTCGTAAGCTTTGTATCATTTGCAGCACACAGGCAAGCATCGTAGCGGCTGCGACGTGGTAACTTGGTTGCCGGGATGAACGTGATTGTAGCTGCTACTGTATTAGCATCACGATTCGCTTTACACTGTTGTATACACTTCCGTGCGTCTTCGCCCAAATTTTCTGTGGTACCAGCATATGTTCTATGTCGCTGGCAAACGATTTCGAGGCCGGCCGCTGTGGCCCAGCGGTTCTCGGCGTTCCAGTCTGGAACCGCACGAGCGCTACGGTCGCAGGTTCGAATCCTACCTCGGGCATGGATGTGTGTGATGTCCTTCCTTAGGTTACTTAGGTTTAAGTAGTTCTAAGTTCTAGGGGACTGATGACCTCAGAAGTTAAGTCGCATAGTGCTCAGAGCCATTGAGTCCCATAGTGCTCAGAGCGGTTTAAACAATTTGAACGATTTCGACTACTTTTTCGTCGACGTGTGCGTTGCTTTTATTGTGATTTGTATTGTAAGCCCGCATAATTTGAGTCTGTAGTGACGACAAAGTCGCTGAGGCTGTGTTATCTTCCGCATAAGCCATCGTCGCGACACTTGTCGTCTGATATATTTCCGCTATGCGGTCAGCTGTTTGCGCTAATGCGTTCAGATCTACGGGACTTCCATTGATAGTCGGCATTGTCATATATAGCGTAATACATCGTCACTGACAGTATTATTTGTAAGAGTACGCAGGCGACGAACCAGTAGCTACGGAGTTCTGTTGCCTGATTCCCCTGTTATTACAAGCTTCTCCAGACGTTTAGCTTCGGACAGCGACAGTCGCATAATCAAAGCATTCTTTATGGCAGCACATCCTTCGGTTTCCGGAAGCGTAGCGAGAATACCTTGGACGTCTGCGGCAAGATCTTCCATTAACGCAGCTACCACGTAACCATATTTCATCTGGCGTAATATATGCTAAGATGAACTGGTTCTCTAATTGCGCGAACCAAAACACGTGTTACGTCGGCAAAAAGGCGGTGGTTTGATCATAACCCTGCTGATAACTCCATTACTCGATGCTGGCTCGGTAAGCACTGGGAAGGAATTCATCTCTGTGCTGAATGAATAACCGACGCGGCTGGCGCGGTAATAACAGTCGTAGTTATGGCGCGTAATGTCGAACCTGGCGTGGAAGTCGTGTTTTGCGTGATCACGTCGGGCAGCACCAGTTATATGTGGTTAATTAGAGAAAAAATTGATTTGCACGTATAAATTAATTACACAGAAGTATGTTGTTAGCATGATATTCAGTGTCACGAGACAAAACAAGGAATAACTATATAATCAAAACAAAGAATAAACACACTGGCCGGCCGTGGTGGCCGAGCGGTTCTAGGCGCTTCAATCTGGAACCGGTCGCGCGGTTCGAATCCTGCCTCAGGCATGGATGTGTGTGATGTCCTTAGGTTAGTTAGGTTTAAGTAGTTTTAAGTTCTAGGGGACTGATGACCTGAGATGTTCAGTCCCATAGTGCTCAGAGCCATTTGAACCATTTTTTGAAACACAATGCGGTACGGAACCATGGAACTCTCGAACAGTCTACACCACTGTACCGCGGAATGTATATAATGGGAGTCACTATAAACGTTTTATTAAACGAAGACTAATGTTAACTGACAAATAATAGTCTGAAAGACCTTTCAAGTCCAAACAAAGATGTACAATTTACTACAGGTTTTCGTAACTGCGGTAAATTTCAAGCAAAGAGTTTTAGATACGCTACGACTATATAGTTCAAAAAGAGAAATAAATACAATTTTTAAAGAGAATTACTTGAGTGTCAAAGACATATATTGTGATTGTATTATAGATATTACAAATCTAATTGCACTTTGCAAAAAAAAAAAAAAAAGAAATCAGAGTTATTACCATAAAAGAAAAATAAAAGAAATCCAGTGTATGTAGTAAAATATATCGCTGACTTGGCTTGTGGCTTAGTCGCTGTGAGGCTACGATAAATTTTACAGAACAAAAGAACGCAATTTTCGCTGGAGGGAATATCATTGATAAAAAGTTTACGTAAGTAGTTTTTGCTACTGATACTGACTTGATACCATTGAGAGAATGGTTTTACTGTTAATATGCACTCTCATGTTAATTTTTAACAGGCCTAGTCTAAACAGATTTGCTATAATAAACTGGTACAAGTCTGCGATATAAATAATCGTATACTCGTAGCTCGTGCTGAGCGATAACAGTAAGTCTTAAAATCATTTAAGTTACTTACCACGGCTAAAGAAACTCCATTACGCCTGTGGAAGAGTTGTTAAGCTGATAAAATCTGTTAACTGAATTTACGTTAAAAGAGAACTAACTGTGATGACCTTTGAGTACGATTAATACTTTTAAAAAATCCGTTAAGAACTAAGGAATTTTTGTGAGAATCTAGTAAGTTAGATGCGTGATAGCTCGAACTGCTTATACATACACTAAACGTTTTGTGCTGGAAAAGCTGTATTCAGATGCGATGGGAAACAGGGACCAGTTAAACTAGAGGTCAACGTGAACAGGTATGTCAAGTGTCGACCACATAGTGACAATCAAACTTACTGTACTCGTCTAGAAGGTGTTACGAGAATTAAACTGTCAGTCGTACTTGTTTATGAAGTGGCGCAGTGCATCGTCTACATGGCTAATAACCGGTGAGTGAGTAATTGTTGGATTAGAGGCGCTTCAGGTCTGTCGCTGGGTGAAGTCCTCACCTAGGGCTGGTTCAGGCAGCGATGATGCGAAGTTGTTTCGGCTGTGAGAGACGGCGGCTGCAAGCAGACTGTAGACGTCAGACGTCAGACATCAGGGAGCTGGCTGGGAACGTGCGCAGACCTTGGCGGCGAGTTGTCTGAGTTTGCGGCGGACGTGCTGGGTCAGAGCGGAGGAAGTTGGCTGCTCGAGTGAACTGCTCTCTGACGCACGCACAGGGAAGAGAGAATCTCTTTCTTACGTTAAAATCGGCTTTGTTATATGGATTCTCCTCAACAATTGTGATGACATCAATGCAAATGGTTGTAGCTGCATTACACTCATTTAAAAATACAATCTAAGACAAAAAATACAAAAAAATACGACGCACCACGAAGAAATTATCCGAACCGGACCGAACAAAAGATTACAGTATAAGAAAAAACTGGATGATATATTCAAGAGAAAGAACTTCACAATTTGTGCGTGTCAATAACGACTAGGACCTCCTCTGGCCTTTATGAAATCAGTTATTCACCGTGGCACTGATTAATAGAGGTTTTGAATCTCGTCCTGAGGGATACTGTGCCAAATTCTGTCCAACTGGCGCGTTAGCTCGTCAAAATGCTGAGGGATGTGTCTTGTCCATAATACATCTACATCTACATGACTACTCTGCAATTCACATTTAAGTGCTTGGCAGAGGGTTCATCGAACCACAATCACACTATCTCTCTACCATTGCACTCCCGAACAGCGCACGGGAAAAACGAACACCTAAACCTTTCTGTTCGAGCTCTGATTTCTCTTATTTTATTTTGATGATCATTCCTACCTATGTAGGTTGGGCTCAACAAAATATTTTCGCATTCGGAAGAGAAAGTTGGTGACTGAAATTTCGTAAATAGATCTCGCCACGACGAAAAACGTCTTTGCCGTAATGACTTCCATCCCAATTCGCGTATCATATCTGCCACACTCTCTGCCCTACTACGTGATAATACAAAACGAGCTGCCCTTTTTTGCACCCTTTCGATGTCCTCCGTCAATCCCACCTGGTAAGTATCCCACACCGCGCAGCAACATTCTAACAGAGGACGAACGAGTGTAGTGTAAGCTGTCTCTTTAGTGGACTTGTTGCATCTTCTAAGTGTCCTGCCAATGAAACGCAACCTTTGGCTAGCCTTCCCCACAATATTATCTATGTGGTCTTTCCAACTGAAGTTGTTCGTAATTTTAACACCCAGGTACTTAGTTGAATTGACAGCCTTGAGAATTGTACTATTTATCGAGTAATCGAATTCCAACGGACTTCTTTTGGAACTCATGTGGATCACCTCACACTTTTCGTTATTTAGCGTCAACTGCCACCTGCCACACCATACAGCAATCTTTTCTAAATCGCTTTGCAACTGATACTGGTCTTCGGATGACCTTACTAGACGGTAAATTACAGCATCATCTGCGAACGACCTAAGAGAACTGCTCAGATTGTCACCCAGGTCATTTATATAGATCAGGAACAGCAGAGGTCCCAGGACACTTCCTTGGGGAACACCTGATATCACTTCAGTTTTACTCGATGATTTGCCGTCTATTACTACGAACTGCGACCTTCCTGACAGGAAATCACGAATCCAGTCGCACAACTGAGACGATACCCCGTAGGCCCGCAGCTTGATTAGAAGTCGCTTGTGAGGAACGGTGTCAAAAGCTTTCCGGAAATCTAGAAATACGGAATCAACTTGAGATCCCCTGTCGATAGCGGCCATTACTTCGTGCGAATAAAGGGCTAGCTGCGTTGCACAAGAACGATGTTTTCTGAAACCATGCTGATTACGTATCAACAGATCGTTCCCTTCGAGGTGATTCATAATGTTTGAATACAGTATATGCTCCAAAACCCTACTTCAGACGTTGTTAATTGGAGAGAGATCCGGCGACCTTACTGGCCAAGGAATGGGTTTGGCAAGCACGAAGACAAGAACTAGCTCTGGTACGGCGCGCCGCGAAATTTGAATCCCCGCCAGACGTCATGGACGTCGAAGACCCCTAGAGGTCTCTGCACCACCGCGCCGTAAGCTGTAAGCGCCTGCCTCTCGCTCAGCCAGCGAGTCTAACCGTTGCTCGAGTCTTGACATATCGCCTTGGCAACAGACAGCCTGTTTTCCGTTCTTTGTTTTCATTACTAGTGGACGTCTTGAATTCGTTTGGTTGTCTCTGTCACTTCGTTGCTTCTTACGTGTTGTCGTCGTAAGGTCTCTTTCCATCGCCCGTCGTTGTTTCGTGTCCGTCCGTTCCGTTCGTTTGTTTATTCGCGGCCTCTCTCCGTTTGGTCCCGCCGCCCTTTCTCGGCCACCCCGTGACCGTTCCGGTCGCGGTTACAACAGTAGCCGTGTGCGGGTGGGCATTATCTTGTTGGAATGTAAGCCCCGGATGCACTGCCATGAAGAGCAACAAAACGTGGCGTGTAATATCGTCACGTACCGGTGTGCTATAATGGTGCCGTCAATGATAACCAAAGGGGTCCTGGTACGAAAAGAAATGGCACCCTGGTTGTCGGGCTGTAGGTGAGCGATAGTAAGATTGCTATCCCACTGCTGTCCACAATGTCACCAGACATGTCATCGGCCTGGAATCTCATTGACTGAAATAGGATCGTCTTGAGTTGTGAGTTCCGCTTCGAAATGAGCCCTGATGACCAGTGGGGAGCCGGCCGCGGTGGCCGAGCGGTTCTAGGCGCTTCAGTCCAGAACCGCGCTGCTGCTACGGTCGCAGGTTCGAATCCTGCCTCGGGCGTGGATGTGTGTGATGTCCTTAGGTTAGTTAGTTTTAAGTAGTTCTAAGTCTAGGGGACTGATGACCTCGGATGTTAAGTCCCATTGTGCTTAGAGCCATTTGAACCAAGGGGTACGTTTCTGGAGATGTCCCGGACAGCGGTGAGATACTAAAACGGCCCGACAACCAGGAGTGATGGTCTGGGGTGACATTTGTTTTCATTCCATAATTCCTTTGTTTGTCATCCATGGCACTCTGCAGCACAGCGGTATGTCGACGATATTCTACGCCCCGTTTTGTTGCTCTTCATGGCAAGCCATCAGTGTCTAACATTTCAGCAAGATAATGCCCAACCACAGGGTTGTACAGAAGAATGCTGAAGATTAGATGTGTAGATCACATAACTAATGAGGAGGTATTGAATAGAATTGGGGAGAAGAGAAATTTGTGGCACGACTAGAAGAAGGGATCGGTTGGTAGGACATATTCTGAGGCATCAAGGGATCACCAATTTAGTATTGGAGGGCAGCGTGGAGGGTATAAATCGTAGTGGGAGACCAAGAGATGAATACACTAAACAGATTCAGAAGGATATAGGTTGAAGCAGGTACTGCGAGATGAAAAAATGTTCATATGTGTGTGAAATCATATGGGACTTAACTGCTAAAGTCATCAGTGCCTAAGTTTACACACTACGTAACCTAGATTATCCTAAGGACAAACAGATACACCCATGCCCGAGGGAGGACTCTAAGCTCTGCCGGGATCAGCCGCACAGTCCATGACAGCAGCGCCTAAGACCGCTCGGCTAATCCCGCGTGGCCTGCGAGATGAAGAAGCTTGCACAGGATAGAGTAGCATGGAGAGCTGCATGAAACCAGTCTCTGGACTGGAGACTTCAACAACAACAATGCCCAACCGCACATAACGAGCGCTTCTGCTGCTTGTCTTCGTCCTTACCAAACCCAGAAAGGTCACCGGATCTCTCTTTGTCAGAGAACGTTTGGAACGTTATGCGTAGGTCTCTCCAACCATCTCGGGACATCGACGATTTAATGCGTCAGTTGGACAGAATTTGGCACGATATCCAACAAGATGCCGTTCGACAACCCTATCAACCACAGCGAAGCCGAATAACTGCGTAAGGACCAGAGGTGGACCAACACGTTACCGACTTGCTAAATTTGTGAAACTCTTTCTCTTGAATAAATTTACTTGTAATCATTTGTTTGTCTGTAGAAATACATCACATCTATACCAATTCGAAACAGCCACATAGAAAAAGGATATTATCGAGGTAATTACGTGTTTCTACAATGTAATTTCACTCTATGTGTACTAACGCAATAAGATAAAAAATTCTATAGATCGTCCACTAAAAAAAACATTTACGAGGATGAGTCGAATGAAAACCTTAAATTTGTAATAACAAATCGAAATTTCGCGCCGTTATCCTATTCGTAGGTAAGCGTGCTACAAACAGCGTGCAGAATGGACTGTAGATGGCAGCAAGTGCAAATGCACACATACCGTCGCAGTATCAGTATAAAGATGGCCGCCCCACTTGCGACTTGCACCAGGGAAGAACAGCGTTCTGTTATTCGGTTTTTGCGTAGCGAAGGTGTGAAACCTATTGAAATTCATCGACGAATGAAGGTTCAGAATGGTGATGCATGTTTGTCATAGCATCAAGTCTACGAATGGAGTAGGAAGTGCGCAAATGGTGTGACTTCAGTGGGAGATGCTCCTCGTCCAGGTCAGGCACAACGAGTTGTGACTCCACAGAACATTGCAGCAGTTGAAGCCATAGTGAAGGAAAACCGCTGAGTGACACTGAATGGCACTGCAGCATGTTTACAGATTAGTCATGGGTCAGCACACCACGTTGTGCATGATGTGCTCCAGTTTCACAAAGTGTCTGCAAGATGGGTGCCACGGCAGCTGATTCCTGAAATGAGAGAACGACGTGTTGATGCTTGTGAAGAATTTCTTCGACACTTTGAACGAGAAGGTGATTGCTTGCTTGCAAGAATCGTTACTGGGGACGAAACCTGGGTTCTCTTCCACCAACCGGAAAAGAAAAAAGCGAGCAAGTAATGGCGCCAGTCCTCATCACCAAGTGATTTCCATATGTTTCGACCACTCAAAGACGCAATGGGAGGAAAGAAGTTCCGTTCTGATGAAGAGGTACGCCACGCGGTGCATGAGTGGTTGCGTGGACTACCAAAAGAATTTTTTTCTAAAGGAATTTATGCACTTTGTAAGCGCTGGAGGACTTGCATTGAGCGTGGGGGAGATTATGTTGAAAAGTGATACAGCTTTGTACTACTTCTGCACAATAAGTAATATTTAAAAAAATATTGAAGGTTTTCATTTGACTCACCCTCGTACTATATAATAAGTCATGGAACTTCTACAGATGAAAACAGGTAGTGAGTTATTATGCTTCTTTTAACCTAACATTCTTTTCTTTCTGTCACTACCACATCTATATGGTTGACAGGCGAATACAGCGTAACTCATAAGTACCTCTGAGGTTTCGGACGAGGCTCCTTCCTTTTCCGTGGTCATCAGTCCCCTAGAACTTAGAACTACTTAAACCTAACTAACCTAAGGACAACACACAACAACCAGTCATCACGAGGCAGAGAAAATCCCTGACCCCGCCGGGAATCGAACCCGGGAACCCGGGCGCGGAAAGCAGGAACGCTACCGCACGACCACGAGCTGCGGACGCCCACCCTCTGTCCCCCACCACTCCGCACCCCCACACGAAACAGAAATGGTACACCCGATCTGCTTGCCTCTAGTGCTGTCCCACGTGCGAGTGTGTTCGATACGGTTGTGAGCCGTGTAGCCGAGGCGGGATGCGTGTACCCGCCCGATATACGCCTAGTCTGATGTGGTAAACCGTCTAGAAATCACATACAGGCTGAACAGCACACCGAGTCTCGTCGTTAATCCGCAAAGCGGATTCCATTCGGTGCTGGCATGTCTCCCTGAATTACCGAAGCGGCATGCTGATGAGCGAGGCTATGCGGACGGGTTTCGGTTTCAGAAGGAGACTGCGCAGGAACTGCAAAGCACACTGAAAAATGGCACATTGTAAGTGGGCTGTTTAGGTTTTTATGTTGGTAATGCCACGTAGCGCTCTGTATGAAAATCACTGGCTGTGCTGTGTGCAGTCTGTGACTGATTTGCATTGTTGGAATATTTACTATTGTAGCGTTGGGCAGTTGGATGTGAACAGCGCGTAGCATTGCGCAGTTGCAGGTGAGCCGCCAGCAGTGGTGGATGTGGGGAGAGAGATGGCAGAATTTTGACAGCGGACGATCTAGACGTGTGTCCATCAGAAAGAGAAAATTTATAATTGTATAGACACCAGTTCTTCAAATTAAGTTTCACTTCACTGCACACGTTTCTGTTGGTCATAGAATATGCACAATATGTGAAGAAAAGGGACTTCTAGTGGTCGCACATGTGTTGATAATTTATCAAGGGACTAGTTAACGGTATTGCTGGTTATAAGGACATACCAAAAAGTTTGTGAGTGCACAAGTGGTGGTTTATGGACTTGCTATATTGTCTGCAAGACTCTTTAATGGTGATTGTGCACCCGCACAGTCGCAACACATGGCTGCTGGCCATCTCTACAAGGACTACAGTGGGTCTATACCTTTGACGACCCACCAATACCGTTATTTCTACAAGGACTCAGTGGGTCTGCACCTCTGGTAGCCCACCAATACCATAATCTCTACCAGGACTACAGTGGGTCTGCTCTGTGATGACCTACCTACCAATATTCTTCAAAACTTCGACTGACTCTGCTGTGGGTTTGTTCTGTTGTGACCCATTACCTGTCTGCATGTCAAGAGTCACCACAGTCTTTCCGTTGGAAGGACAACACTACTTCTTCAAGACTGCATGGAAATCCACTACTTCCGTGCGCATTTCCTTTTTCTGATCAGACTTTGTGCAATGCAATTACTACTGTGATGAATGATCAGGACTGTCTTTATGGACTGTGAGAAAATTTTAGCTTTTGACCAACATTCTATCAATAAGTGTGAGCATTTGATTTCCTTGTTATTGTAATTATGAAAAATTTTATCAAATCATTATTGGTCACAGCCCAAAACAATTTGAAAATTTTTTTGTGGGGAACATTGGTGTAAGTAGGCTGTTTAGGTTTTTATGTTGGTAATGCCACGTAGCGCTCTGTATGAAAATCACTGGCTGTGCTGTGTGCAGGCTGTGGCTGATTTGCATTGTTGGAATATTTGCTATTGTAGTGTTGGGCAGTTGGATGTGAACAGTGCGTGGAGGTGAGCCGCCAGCAGTGGTGGATGTAGGAAGAGAGATGGCAGAGTTTTGAAAGCGTATGAATCTGGACGTGTGTCCATCAGAAAGAGTAAATTTGTAATACTGGGTGTCATGAACTGATATATATATGATGACTTTTGAATATTATAAAGGTAAATACATTGTTTGTTCTCTATCAAAATCTTTCATTTTCTAACTGTTCCTATCAGTAGTTAGTACCTTCAGTAGTTAGAATCTTTAATTTAGCTGGCAGTATTGGCACTCGCTGTATTGCAGTAGTTCGAGTAACGAAGATTTTTGTGAGGTAAGTAATTCATGAAAGGTATGGGCTATTGTTAGTCAGGGCCATTCTTTTGTAGGGGTTATTGAAAGTCAGATTGCGTTGCGCTAAAAATATTGTGTGTCAGTTTAGTGTTGATCAGAATAAGTAAAAAGAGAAATGTTTGAGTACGTTCAGTTCTGCTCAGCTGTTTGAAAATCAAATAACGTAAGAGGTTTACCAGCACAGTCATTCATAAATTTTTCTAAGGGGAGATTTCAACATATCAGTAGATAGAAAGTGTCTGCAAGTTTAGATTCGTACACCGTGCAGTAGCTGACCTGTGTGGCATGTGTTTCAGAACATGTAGACACATCACCCGACATAGCCTACTGTGTTCATAACATGAATAAACTGATGTAAACATTACATCATATAACCTTCCGCGTTTGCTGCAATCTCATTGGATTTCGTTTCACTTACAGTTAAATACGATAACAAGAATACGTTTTATACTGTGCATTACAAGCACATTGACTGAGCGATAATATGGGACAACAGCTTTACCGGCACATTTAACTTGGACATTAGTGGTTAGTCAGTTGGTCCAACTAACCTGCAGTAATGTATGCAGTTGCAGCTACGACGTAGAAAGAGTCCAGCAGAGAAATAATATAGCTTATAATGTTATTCAGTTTTTAAAGAGAATGAAATAATATTCGGCAAAACTTCAACAATACCTCACGCTTCTTAAGGGAGGAGACGGAAAGCATAACATGCTCTCGTTCTTAGCCATCATAGTATGAGGGCAGTTCGGAAAGAGGCTGTTCGGAAAGTAAGGGCCGATCGCGGTCGCGAAATGAAAACCAGTGAAAATCCAAAAAAAATTTATTCGCAGCAGTTGACCACACCTTCCAGCTACCTTCCTTAAATGGACATTTGTCGTGGCGTTGTACAAACTTTCGAGTACCCTCATCGCAGAAAGCAGGCGCCTGTGCTCTGCGCCAATTCTCTGCGCTGGTCCGCCTTTTGTGGTTTGCGCCAAAATGTTGTCTTCATAGCCAGCACTTCATGTGAGCAGAGACGGACAACGGAGAAAGCCAATTAAGAACTGTATTGTGGGTGATAAAACATTTCCCAACGAAAACGCTGCATGAGTGTCTTCATTGCACCTGCAGAATGTTGCTGAAAATTGTCTTGCAGAAAGAAACGCACGACGTTTATGTTATGTGGGCTGCATAGCTTCAGGCGAATCTCTCACTAGATCCACATACTTGGCGGTAGACACTGTTGTTTTAGGCGTTTCTATGAGATCACTTTGAGCTCTGAACGAAAAGAGCGACTTGAAGCGATCGACAGGCGCGCTAAAGACACTGCCCAACACATCGGAGCAAATTTCCAACAGATTTTCACAGTGGTTTCCATTTCGTGCCTAATCGGACCTTACTTTCCGAATAAGCCTCGTATTTTTATTAAAACCAGCGGTGATGAAAATTCGTAACTTATAAACAGGATAGAATTTCTGCGCGAGATATATGTGACGCAAAAGCTGCAGGAATTTCACCGTACAGTTAAATATTGAAGCGACCGAAGGTATTAACTTACAGATAGTCATCTGGTAATCTCTCAGTTCCTTCCATATCCGAATACGAGAATAACATTTCAGTACTGGAACTGCATCTGCTACGTTGATAACGAGTCGATCAATAACAGAACTCAATCCAACCAAGCGCGACATTTTCTCCTCTTCTTTTATGAATTGTCGTGCTGTATCCCACCAGCGTTCGACTCCGACGCGTGTCAAAGCTTTGTGCGTTAGTTTCAGTACGTCTGGCAGCTTAAATGCCTCGTTATTTGTCGCTACAAATCCCTTAACTTGGCTCAGGATCAGTTTTGTTGGGTTCCTGTTGCAGCGGTACGGCGGCAACCGTAAAAATGTATCGTTTGAATGGTGTGTTCAGTGCTGCGAAAACTATTGTTCTTCGTGTTTTCACGACGCTTATAGCTCTGACTCGCGTGAGACTGCACCTGTGCTACAAAACGCTGGACATGTCCAAATAAAGAGTACTTAAATTTCATTTTTGTCCTAAAATGTAAACTGTAATGATTTCTTAATTTAAACAACCTTTATTAACAATATTTTATGAAGTATCGTTTATTAAGAATTTATATTTGCAATGAAAACTGCAATTTTCTGTGCAGTATGTAATTACAAATAAGAAGACGTCAATTTCTAATTAAAATAATGGTTAGATATTTGTTAATTATCATATATTTGATGGGTTTTACATGTAAAGGATGTAGGTATTCCAAATTTAACGAAAACAAGAACAACCAAGGCGATATTTGAACCCTCGATAAAAGGATTTATCGTGGAGCATCATTCTACTGCACTACCGATTTTTTTTTAGTTTCAGCTATGTATCCTGTATTCAAAAATTCCCTAACTTCAGTAAATACAGTTCCTCAGAAAATTTCAAAGATGATTTTCTCTGAAAACTTGTCAAAAATGCTGAGAATGACTTCTTCCAGGCCACTTTTTGACGGTGTTCCACACGCGGGTTTCCCTACGGTGCAGAAAGCAGCGCCAGACATTTTCACATTGCGTATCAACAACGTAGCAATCAGAGCACAACAGTAAACATACCGTGATTGTACACGATTTTTGAAATAAAACGTAAGTTTCTAAAATATTTATAAAAACGTTGATGGCTGTCACACATTAGAATATCTTAAAGGTTCATTTATCTTAACGCAGTAATAAGATACCTAATACATAAAGTGGTACCTACTTCCAGGAGCGTGACAACACGAATGTACATGTGCCACGGCTGCTAACCAGTCGTTGCGTTTGTGTTTGTTTACATCAAGTTTATTATTATGATGAACAAAATACACATATCGTCACATCAAATAAGTTCGTACCCGGAAATAGACAACCCAGTAAACAAATTTCCAAAGCCTGGGCCTTCCCTTACAGCAATGCAGCGACTTCAGTTAGCTGCACGCACGTGTCGAGTTTTACCACGTCAAAAATGGTATCCGTATGGAGCATATGTAGTGTGAGTTAAAAACTTGACAAGGTAATACAGGGTGATTCAAAAAGAATACCACAACTTTAGGAATTTAAAACTCTGCAACGACAAAAGGCAGAGCTAAGCACTATCTGTCGGCGAATTAAGGGAGCTATAAAGTTTCATTTAGTTGTACATTTGTTCGCCATTTCAGCCAATAAAGTTTTTGGTCCCTTTTTCTTCGAAGGTGCTACTGTAACTGGACTACAGTATCTGGAGATGTTAGAGAATTGGCTGTTCCCTCAGCTCGAACAAGAAGCACAACAATTCATATTTCAGCAGGATGGAGCGCCACCACATTGGCACTTATCTGTCCGTAACTACCTGAACGTCAACTACCCGAGGCGATGGATCGGCCGCCAGGCAGCCCGTGACAGAGCACTTCATCACTGGCCTCCAAGAAGCCCTGATCTTACCCCCTGCGATTTTTTCTTATGGGGGTATGTTAAGGATATGGTGTTTCGGCCACCTCTCCCAGCCACCATTGATGATTTGAAACGAGGAATAACAGCAGCTATCCAAACTGTTACGCCTGATATGCTACAGAGAGTGTGGAACGAGTTGGAGTATCGGGTTGATATTGCTCGTGTGTCTGGAGGGGGCCATACTGAACATCTCTGAACTTGTTTTTGAGTGAAAAAAAACTTTTTAAATACTCTTTGTAATGATGTATAACAGAAGGTTATATTATGTTTCTTTCATTAAATACACATTTTTAAAGTTGTGGTATTCTTTTTGAATCACCCTGTATATCCACTAATGTGTGTCATTTTCCAGTACGTCTTTTAGTCTCACACAGCCGTCTTATGAAACCCCAGAGGTACTTGTGAGTAACTCTGGATAGTTGGTTAATTTACACGAACACACAGGACAAAAAATTGCGCTCCCGTGTAACAGTGTCTCTACCGTTGAGAGTGGCCTCAATTTGGGGAGTAACAGTGTTCACAAGCTTCTTCTGCTATACCTTATCCACCTGAAGGCAGACACGGTGAAGATTTTGTTTGCTATCTTTCATCTGCATTTCCACGTAGTCCCAGATATTTGCTACCCAACTAAGATCGGGTGAATTATTGGACCAATCGACGTGCGACAGCGTGGCTGGGTGTTCATGAAACCAAAACCATTCAACTGTCTTCATGTCGCGTAACAGCAGTGCAGACAGCACGCTTATAATAGGTCCACACGACATGCCTTCAAGTAGATACTTTCCATTTCATGTCTTTTATGGTCCACCGTAGACAAAACCTGTATATGCTCACTAAGAACCTCTATGCCTCGGCAGATACACGCTATTTCTCATCGTAGTCTCCATCAAGCTCCACTCACAGGCACCGCCGACGTGGAATTATAATTACAATCAACTTCACCCAAATCTCACTTAGAACCAATTGTGTACTACCCATTTTAAACACAGGCAAGAACATCTAAACTCTGTCACTCCTGCCAACGAGCGCAGTTGTTACAGGTGTTACAGGGGATCGCAGCTTTACAGACAAGTAGCATTACCGTAAGACATGGCTAAAAGTGGAGGCCAGTAGTAACATCCTTAGGAAGATATTTAGTTGTTTATGGGGCCCTCAACGAACTTCAAAAACAACAAAATGTTCAGTGTCCTAATCGATCTTCCTACGCCAAAGAAGTCGACAGGACAGAATAGGCACATCCAGACTTACTGCCCCTAGTTCGCAGCTTACACTACTTTCCAAGACTGAGGCCCAGGAAGAACAAAAATTGCGATTTCCAGTGGTCACAAGCAACTGCGAATACAGAAAACCGTGGACTACTTGTTTATCTGCCGGCTCTGTTTCATGTTCTTCACCGAGGAAAATCTATTTCAAGCATCTTCAGATGCTCTTAAGATTTTCCGCTTTTCGTGATACATGGTGTGAATCTTCTATTCCTCAGTACCCAGATTATCTGTGCCCTTCTGTTAACTTTCTTTACGTTTTCAGTAAGTTTTTCGTTTCCTTGTGTTGATGATTATAACAAGAATAAGTAAAACACACGCTCATCTCTTACTTATTGTGGACAAACTGTTCTGCACGCCTTCCAAGTTTGTATTCACTCGGTCCATACCTTTCTGGTTGGTTCGTATTTTCCTGGCGTTGCATTTTTTTTCACAAACAATAGTGTAAGAAGATACATTCGCACTGAGACTAAGAGATCATTGCGTCGAATGTCACGTGAGCTCCAATAGTCACTGTGGAACGTCCAGTTAGAAGGTGACTGAAGCCGTTCAAATGTCAACTGCTTAAATTGAACGACGTCCACTTAATCAAATTCTCCGAGTTTCTGCGTCAGTTGCAGTGAGTACCGATTACAGCTAGTGCATAAGAACTTATTTTTCGTAACAAAAGGTGTTCAGGTGAATCTAAAACACCAGGGGAGAACTTGCAAAGCTGACTCAATTTTACACTCACACAGATTTGCCACGACTACCTGGATTGCGACATTCCGGTTTATAGATTTTTGTAGCTCGCTTGTTTACCGCATCATACGAATAGAAAAAGTCACTAAAAGAAAAGACACTCGTCTTAGTATAGGAAAATAACGTACATACTTTTTCTTCAGAACCGTGCTTTGGTTCTTTGTTATAAATTTTGTTCTCGGAATTTATGTACACCCTGTATTCTTGCTCGAGATTAAAGCAGTATATCACGCCGTCCACAGCGATCGTTATGAGTATGTTCATCCACTCGGTCACCGTTCTTTCTTTCTTGACGTTGCTGGCCGTTATTAAAGCTGTTCTTATGCGACGTGTATCTTCCGGGCTCTCCTAGAGCCTTACTGCTGCTGTAAATACCTTATTAAGAAATACCTCTCCACTCTTTATATCCACTTTCAGACCTTTAACAAACCTGTGCATAATATTTCGAAAAATTCGATCAGGATGAGTTTCTGGTATGTCTTTGCCTTCGTACTTTCGTCCATTCTATTATTGCATAGTACACCGCACCGTTTCGCATCTGATGCTATTACAGCACTTCAACGATAATACGAGTACAAAGTTTTGGAACGACGTATTTGGATTAAAATGTTAAATTTCCTGTCCTCAATGCTTTATCTGTGGAGTCAGTGCCGAGCGACCTATGAATTCTTAACTCTTCATTAAAAATTGTTGAATGACAATGTCCCACTAAAAGCACATACACTGAAGCGCGAAAGAAACTGGTATAGGCATGCGTATTCAAATACAGAGATATATGTAAACAGGCAGAACAAAGCGCTGTGGTCGGCAACGCCTATATAAGAAAACAAGTGTCTGGCGCAGTTGTTAGATCGGTTACTGCTGCTACAATGGCAGGTTATGAGGATTTAAGTGAGTTTGAACGTGATGTTATAGTCGGCGCACGAACAATGAGACACAGCATCTCCGAGGTAGCGATGAAGTGGGAATTTTCCCGTACGACCATTTGACGAGCGTACCGTGAATATCAGGAATCCGGTAAAACATCAAATCTCCGACATCGCTGCGGCCGAGAAAAGATCCTGCAAGAAAAGGCCCAACGACAACTGAAGAGAATCGTTCAACCTGACAGATGTGTTCCGCAAATTGCTGCACATTTCACTGCTATGCCATCGACAACTGTCAGCATGCGAACCATGCAACGAAACATCACCGACACTGAACTGTTGGTGACTGGAAACATGTTTCCCGGTCGGACGATTCTCGTTTCAAATTGTATCGAGCGGATGGACGTGAACGGGTATGGAGACAACCTCATGAATCCATGGACCCTGCATGACAGCAGGTGCTGTTCAAGCTGGTGGGGGCGTGTGCAGTTGGACTGATATGGGACCCCAAATACGCCTAAATACGACTCTGACAGGTGACACGTACATAAGTGTGTCCGCAAGTCGTGGTCGTGCGGTAGCGTTCTCGCTTCCCACGCCCGGGTTCCCGGGTTCGATTCCCGGCGGGGTCCGGGATTTTCTCTGCCTCGTGATGACTTGGTGCTGTGTGATGTCCTTAGGCTAGTTAGGTTTAAGTAGTTCTAAGTTCTAGGGGACTGATGACCATAGATGTTAAGTCCCATAGTGCTCAGAGCCATTTGAACCATTTGAATGTAAGCATCCTGTCTGATCACCTGTATCCGTTCATGTCCATTGTGCATTCCAACGGAATTGGGCAATTCCAACAGGACAATGCGACACTCCACACGTCCAGAATTGCTACAGAGTGGCTTCAGTAACACTCATCTCTCGCCCCTCCCTCCCCCCTCGTACTCTTACGGATTTATGGACAGCCATGGAGTGTTATCAGCCATTATAGCTTCCGATCATTGAAATCAATGGTGAATGTTGAAAATTTGTGCCCAACTGGAATTCGAACTAGGCCTTCTCCTTAGGACGTAGATGCTGTGACCACTGAGCCATCCGGGCACAGCGGTCGTTGCAACTGCGCGGACTATCATAGCACGTCTCCCGTGAGACCCAAATTCTCAACTTATCCACATACTACTAATTTATTGCCCCTCGCATTTCACCGGTTCCTGTAAGAGTTTGGGCCTGGTGTGCATCCGTACTGTAGCGATCACAGGCCATCTCGCCTTATACGTATAGAGAGCGCGCGCGTGTGTGTGTGTGTGTGTGTGTGTGTGTGTGTGTGTGTGTGTCGAAGTTGTTCTTTCGGACGTGTTCAAAAGAACAGACACCATTTTTTGATCCAGCAACCATTATGAATTAAGGCACGAAGGAATTACAGTCATTGGCTGCGAGCGGCTATTGATTGAAATCAATAGAGAAGGTTGATACAGTTAAGGCGAGACGGCCAATGCATCTTCAGTGCAGACGTACACCAGGCTCTAACTCATAAGGGAATCGACGAGATGCAGCGAGTAATGAGGATAATGGGCACTGGGTATTACATTAGTAATGTGTGGATAAGTTGAGAATTTGGGTGTGATGGGAGGCGTGCTACGGTAGGGAGCCTGTGAAGTTATAAGGACCACTGTTCCGGATCGCTAAGTGGTGAGAGCATCTGCCTAGATAACAGGAGACCAGAGTTCGAATCCCGGTCCAGCACAACTTTCTTTATTGATTTCAATCAATGCTGTGTGTGTGTGTGTGTGTGTGTGTGTGTGTGTGTGTGTGTGTGTGTGTGTGTGTGGTTTGAGGTTTTCGGGCGCTAAACAGCATGGTCATCAGCGCCCAAACGCATAGAAACAGGAACACATGCGGTGAACGGACGAAGACGGACAGCGAACAAGGAGAACGGCTAAAAGACACGCAGTTCCAAATCCTCACATACAGAGGCAAAACAAGAGGAGAAGAAACGCACTAAAAAAGGAGAGGAAACACAAGGAAAAGAGAACAGAAATCGAAGTGAAACAAGTAGGTTATCGTGACTGGCGGATCTCTTACCTAAAACCTGGGTGAGCCAGTCACCCAGCAGCACATTAAAATCCTCTCCCTAAAATCTGAGGCAACAAATTGGACAGGACACAAAACCGTAAGACCTTAACCACAGTCGTTGCGTCGTCTTGCAAAATAGAGGGCAAATCCGGTGGCAAGGAAACCACCGCCCTCTGATCAGAGAATAAAAGACAGTCAAGTAAAATGTGGCGGACAGTAATCTGGACGCCACAAGTACTGCAGATTGGGGGGTCCTCCCGCCGGAGTAAAAAACCATGCGTTAAGGGACTGTGCCCGATGCGGAGGCGAGTGAGGAGAACCTCATCCCGCCTGAATAACTGGTAGGACGTACGCCATGGCCGCGGGGTGGCCTTGACCAGACGCAGCTTATTTTCACCGACTGCCAGCCACTCCTCTTCCCATTTACGCATAACACGAAAACGCAAAAGGGAGGTAACAGCATGGAGGGAGACGGCACATTCAACAATGCTCTCTCGCGGCCAGTGCTTGTAATTATTTTGTGTCTTCAACTGAAAGCTTTTAGATTAAGAGCATAACTGGTCTGTAGCTCATGACAAACTACGTATATGAGCTAGACCTGCAAGAATTTCGAGTACTGAAGAGTGATAATCAGCACTCAAAACTCACAGAACATCTATAAAATGGGTGCCTAAACAATATAGTACCTTCACACAATAGAAAGGAGAGTGTTCATGTAAGTAAGGAACCATTTGTTGTGGCATATTAGAGCGAAACTGGTTTTCGACCTCGACCTGTGTCCTTTCAGTGTGATAAGTTTCATCAAGATCGATCAAGTCACCAGCAATGGACGAGCAGTTTGCTACGTCCTTCTCACGCCTAGCTCCTAATATTGCTACTCAGAAGCTGAGGCTTCGCCTGGAAGCAGTGACCTCGGTGCCGTATGGATTCACCGGGCAGAATGCGAGTAATTTCACTCATGGAGGCAACGTGCGGTTAGCTCCGTCGTAAATTAACCTCTTGAGCAAGCAGTATATAGTCTCATACCTACTCCGTGCTGCAGTTTCTTCACATCATGCCCCTTGCAGTTGGTGTACTGTGCTGCTATAAACTGATAAATTGCGGCACCTGATAGGATTGCGAAAAGCTACCTCCAACAAATAAAAATGAGGCTGACATCACGGAGTGTTTTTTGATATTATCGTAATATATATCTCATATTAAGATACACATCCAACACTTAAGTTAAGGCCGGCCGGAGTGGCCGAGCGGTTCTAGGCGCTACAGTCTGGAACTGCGCGACCGCTACGGTCGTAGGTTCGAATCCTGCCTCGGGCATGGATGTGTGTGGTGTCCTTAGGTTAGTTAGGTTTAAGTAGTTCTAAGTTCTAGGGGACTGATGACCTCAGTAGTTAAGTCCCATAGTGCTCAGAGCCATTTTTGAATTTAAGTTAGGACCAACACGAAGATCTCGAGTGGATGGCGCCTGACAGCCGCCTTGGTAAGCTACAGTACCGACTACGTAACGTCGTGATATTTCGCAACTCTGTGCTTTTCTCGAGTGCTACGTCCCCATCTTGTCTTTAACAAAAGATTACTCACAAAGGTATTATTTTAACTGGTTGTTGGAGCTGGCATTTGTAAGTGGTATGATAGTTAAACTAAATCAGTTAAACAAAGAACTACAAGGAAAAAACCAAATTGTGATAAATTTTATGTCTTTTACATTTTTTTATACAAAATCTTGACCTTTGATAGCACATTTACAGAAATTAACAATTTCCTCAAATAGAGTCAGAACTGTCGGATCAACAAACCTCATTGGATCAACAAGCTACAAAGAAGCATACAGTCGATCTGACAGCAATGAAGACAGAGTCTTAAATCCGATTTTCAGAATTCAAGGCAAAGGAACTTGTTCTAGCTTTCATAGCCCAATATTTCCAAAAAGTGAATGCGGAAGATATTTCAAATAAAATTAGTACTCTTTGCTCTTTTGTTGGGACTGAACTTGAAGAGGAAATAATTCGATTTCAAAATGACACTTTCTTCGATTCAGTATGCAATGAAGATAACTTTTGGAAATTAGTGAATCTAAAACGCTTCCCTAACACTGTAAAAGCGGCGTCACACGTTTTGCCGATTTATTATCATATCGTTTTATTATCATTTATCTTTGTGAGGCAGCGTTTTGAGTAATCAACGTAATGGAATCTAAGTCTAGAAATGAATTGACTGATCCATATATTTCACATTGTGTTAGGTTGGTTCTGATAATTATTCACCAGATCATAATAAACTTGCTAATGACATCCAAAGCCAAGTATCTCACTAACCGTTTTCAACGTTTTTTAGGTGAACAATTAATTTTTTTCACAACCGTAACATCTCGAAAATTGAGTTGTGAGTCTACAATTTTTCATGGAGAAAAAATTACCTTTTATGCATTTCGTGTGATTAAAATGTTTAAGAAACAATTCTTACTGCGTTGTAATAATGTCACTATTATGACCAGTGACTGAGAGACTTAAAATTTTCTACATCCAAAATAAGTTGTTACTTGTAATTAAAGTTACGAATGTTTGGCACCCATTCTTTGAGTCATCCCCGATCTTTATGTCGGTGTGCAAGATATATTCTGACATAGTGAGCCACTCATTACACCACAGAGCTGCTACGAGATGCACTAAAATTAAAACTGGTGCTGAAAATATTTCATGCACTTTAAGATAGGCAACCTAACTTCCCTCACCCAACCCAGGTGCAAATGATGTAAGTTGCGTTGCATGAAATATTTTCAGAGTCAGTTTTAATTTTTGTCCACACTGTGCAACAGTGGTGTGAACGATTTAGGTTTGAGATCTACTGGATGCAATTTAATCCACTCAGAGATCTACTGGCTTAAAAATTCATAATGGCTTACGTACAAAACAATACCGTAGCAAAAATTAACCATTTTAATCACACGAATACATAAAAGGTAATTTTCTCTCCATGAAAATTTGTGCGCCTACTGCTCGATTTTCTAGCTTTTACTAGTGGAAAAAATTAAAATGTACACCATCATAAAAGTTGAAAAAGGTTTAGTGAGATACTTGGCTCTGGATGTCGTTGGCCAGCTTATTATAATCTGATGAATAATTTGTCAGAGCCAACCTTACGCAGTCTGAAAGATGTGGATCAGTCAGTTTATTTCTAGACTTAAATTTTACCATGTTCATAGCTGAAAACGCTGTCTCACCTAGAGAAACTGATCCAAAGAAATGGTAAAACGTGCGAGGTCGTTTCTATAGTGTTAGGGTTGGGATTTAGACGCACTAATTTTCGGAATTTATCTTCCTTGTATTCTGAATTTAAGGAACTGTCATTAAGGAATCGAATTATTTCCTCTTGAAGTTCAGTTTCACCAAAAGAGAAAAGAGTACTCATTTTATTTGAGATATATTCAACATCCACTGAGATATGAAAGCTAGAACAAGTTTCATTGCCTTGGATTCTGAAAATCAGTTTTCAAACTCTGACTTCGGTGCTATCAGGTCGGCTGTATACTTCTTCGCAGCTTCTTGATATAGTGACGTTTGTTGATCCGACAGTTCTCACGCATTTGAGGAAAGGATTTCACATTTAATTCTGTAACTGGGCTATCCAAAGGTCAAGTTTTCGCATGAAAAAATTGTAGAAGACCTAAGACTTACGACAGTTCGGTTTCTTCCTTAAGTTTTTTGTTTTACTCATTTAGTAATACCACTTACAAATGCCAGCTCCAACAACAAGCTCAAATGATGATTTTGGAGTTATCGTCCTCTCTTTCAGACACAAAAAACTTCATCGCTGTCGGAAGTTCTCTAAATCTCAGCCATCGAATTTCGGCGTGCAGTAGCAGGTCTCCGTACGGGCTATCCAATTCTTCTAAAAGAAGTCTAAACTTTCTTGTCTATAGTAATTGTGAGCTAATTTAATTCACACTTTTTATAACAATACTCATAACATGTACCATTTTCAAAACTTTGTCCACAAAGAACTTGAAAAATGCACGATACAATGATGCAAAAAAGGCGGAAAAGATTCGTCGTTTCCACACACGATAACAAATCCTTTGTATCTGCGTAACATGCAAAGCGCTCCATCAGTAGTTAGAGACGCAAGTTTCGGAACTGGCAAAATCATTTTCAGAAAGGAAGGATCTGAATGCATTGTAAAAATCTGCTCTTCGTGAAGTGTCTTCCAAGGCCAAAATTGTATGTAAGTCTTCTTTTACACTGAAATCCGAAAAAAATCAGTCTTACAGAAATCGTAACTTGACTACTGTGCAATCGTCAAATTGTTTTGCCTGTTTCATCAGCACTTCGGACACACAAAATGATGCTATGTTTGAACAAAGACTTTTTGTACAGGCTTTACAAGACACTACTGCTGTGATTGTAATTTACTCTGAAGATTAGATAGTTTCTTCGTACTCAACCCACTACCAACAGCCGCTTCCGTTTCGGAGTCTTTGTGACCGTTCTAAAACGGCTATCTATGGCAACGGCTTTACAGCAGTTGATACACCGGTTCCCTTCAGATCACCGAAGTTCAGCGCTGTCTGGGGTGGCTGGCACTTGGATGGTGACCATCTAGGCCTCCATGCGCTGTTGCCATTTTTCAGGGTGCACTCAGCCCCGTGATGCCAACTGAGGAGCTACTCGACCGAATAGTAGTGACTCCAGTCAAAGAAATCCATCACAACGACGGGGAGAGTGGTGTGCTGACCATGCGCCCCTCCTATCCACATCCTCAATGAGGATGACATGGCGGTCGGATGGTCCCGATGGGTCACTTATGACCTGAAGATTGAGTGGTTTAAAATGACTATCTATAAATCGCTTTTTAGACATGGCTGACCTTCATTGCTTACATATTCCTCCCTCACAATCATATTCCGCACATCAAGACGCTTCATTCGAACCCAAACTCGATAAGATAAAGTCAATGTTGTATGAAGTCATGTAAATGATATGCAAATAACAAGAAAATCGCAAGTTCGTGCATACCGAGGTTGAAATACTCGAGGCTGGTGTACACACACACACACACACATTCAAGACACGACAGTCACAAAAGCTTTTAGTTTGGGAGAGGCATACCACATGCCAGGAGGCCGGTCCCTTCAGAGGACGAGTCAACCTATCTACATCGGCCGGCGACCGCCCATAGAGCAGACAGCGTTTGCCCGAGTGAAAAGGAGAATGACCCCGTGTGCGGCTTAAGAGCAAATTCTACTACATTGTGTGGGAGTGCCCAGCCTACGCATTCTTTACAAACACAGCACACAGTTTCAGAGGTTTTCACAGGGAGACAGCAAACGCCAAACACCATTGCCCCAGATTTCCTGATTGGTCACCTTAAACGAAACGCCATTCTCCCATTTTAGAAGAGCAATGCTGATTGGCAGACGATATTCCTGATGCCTTGAGCTGAAGGAGTAATGGAAGAGACTGAAAGATATACCCCTTCAAGTCTGGCATGGAGAGGGGCTGTTCCGTTATCGCTCTTGGAGCGACATCATGTAACAAGAGCGTGCGTGCTCGTCCATGTACTCAAAGAGCGAGGAACAAGTCTCTCCTCAGTACTTCACTGGGGGAGCACCTCTGTCGAGAGCGAATTGAGTGCAACTCTATATTGAGTCCTTGCGATTAAGCGTTGTTCACTGTGTTGACCGCCACACTTATTGTGTGGTGTGAACGGACAGAGTTATAGTTAAACACCCGTGAGCGAACTTTTGAGTGGCATCGCGGTGGACTGGTTGTCTGACCGTTGTACCACGCCAGTAGTTAGACTAGGGGCGAATTGGAGTCCTTGACTTCATCAAGGCGTAGGGAGAGTTTGATTGGCGAAGGTCAATCCAGATAGAACGAGAGTTTTCTTATTTGTCAGCAGCGAGCAGCGCAGACAGCAGTCATTGCAGCTTATGGTATTGTGTGCTACAGCTCTTGCGAGCGCCATGTTTCCTCCACAACTGTACACTTCACTGCATTTCACACGCGACAGCCTCGACCATACCTAGCAACATTCTAACGGATAATTATTCAAGTAGAGTAGGTGTGGCTCTCAGCCATTCTGCCAAGTCAATAACAATCTTAAACTCTGTATATAAATTTCATTAGCGAATCCTATCCTTAAGGGGTAACTTCACAGTCCGAAAAAAAACGGAAATAATTTGCTCAGTTCATAACTAAAAGTTCCATTGTGATTTCTCAGAATTTTTGCAAAAATAATAATAATTTTCGTTAGTTTCATGTTTTTCTTAACTAACTAGCACTACTCCAGTACCCAAGTATACCACTAGTTACGTAAGAAATTTTGTGAATTTTTGTGTCATTTCCTTACAGCGGACGACTCCAGAAGATATTTATTGCTAAAAGTTTTTCAGGCATTTCTCTTTAGAACGTTAAGAACGTCTGTCTGACTTCTGTAGTAGTGTGGGGGTGGAAATTGCATCTTGCGGGAGCCACAGGATAAAGGGTACATCTCAGATTAATCCGTTGCGCAGAATGACAGAATAGCACCCACACGCTCACAATATGTACGTATCTTTATGCAGTGCAACAAAAATTGGTCTTATCACTCACCGTGAAAGTGCTACATTTTTCTGCGTTTTCCTGCACTCGTCTTCCACAAACACGTTAAAAGCAGCTCATTTAAAGAGATTTCCGACAGTGGTTTTGTAAGATCGATTCATGAAGCCATGGCAATCGACTGGTCGATCGCGATCGACTTGTTCAGCACCCCTGCTGGAGAAGCAAACCACATGGCACGGCTTATGTGCTGTCCTCAGGCCCTCTCCCTCTGTGGGAACATCAACTACAGGTTGTTATTGTGATGTCTGAACCTCTGTGATACTAAACTCTAACTAAAAAATACATAAAGGGCTGCTTCATGACAATGTACGTCGCATGTTCACTACAGACTTTTTTGTTCATGCAGAAGACGGGAATGACGCAGCTCCTGTGCAGAGTCACGGAAAACAGCGTGGAGAAATATTGTCGTTGCGGTGTATGTAAATGTCTGCAAAATCAAACTTCTCCATTTATTAACTGACCTGCATTAACAGAACATATTTACTAATCACACAAACTTACGGCAGGTGCCTTCTTTCGTTTTTGTAAATCATCCTACACAACTTTAATAGGGACCTCGTCCAGTGCAACTGAGATGGTCGTTTCTTGGGGAAACGTGTCACAGTGAAGACCGAAAAGTAGTAGTGTACAAGTGCGCCGCGTGATAGTTTCTTAGTAATGCGACCGGTCTGAGTTCTCTTCAGCTGGTTAAATGTACTTCAACCCAGCAACTACAAAGGGCTGAGCCAAAATTTTATGATCACCTATGTGTCCGCCTATTGTCGACATATTATTACGGATTCAAGTGACATTCTAGTGTGGACCTTGCTGGATGATGTGAGTACAAATGGGCAACCGAGCACACTGAGGGAGAATTTCCTTGTGTTAACGTCATGAAATAAGTTACAGTGCGCTGGGATACTTGTGGGCAACGCAGTAAGCCACGACAGGGGATTGAGTATCCGGCCACTGGCGGCGCATAACGTGACGCGTCTGCTCACGCAAGATTACTAAAATGTGTAATAGTTTCACTTTAAATAGAAATAGAAATTACTCACTGGAATGAAATTAATCACTGGAAATTAACTGGCGTAGACGGCCATTGTTGATCGAGGATACATTTTTGTTAGTGGCCATATTGACTTCTAGAAAAATGCTGTAAAATTTAGAAAAGATTACATTTTTCAACACTACGATCAATTTTGTGGGGCCGGTATCTGTGATTTTCGGGCGAAACGGAATTATAGCTTGGAGACTGTGGCCAGATCATTTAAGGTTCCGCGCTTGCATTCAAGCTTGCAAAATGCTTCGAGATGATCTTCAGTTAATCTCAGGGACACTGTAGCAAGTCGCAAATGAATAAATGGCAAAATACTAATTGTATTCGGCTCGTATTGGTCGTTGGCTGTAACAATAAAACATTAAACATGTCCTGTATCATATACCCATTAGGAGAACTGTTAAAAGTAATTTACATTAATTCAATTGCAAATGGTTTAAAGTTAATGCATGACACTTACGTCATATTTGTCTACACAAGAGAAAGATAAATTAATGATACGCAAGGAACGGTGGTATAGTGCGTCCTATCAGTGTAAAGGCTAACAGACAAGAGACAGAGATCCGAGCAGGAATGCTCTTCACTTACTTTCCAAAACAAACAAAAACATATTATAATCGATCGCAATCATCCATAGGCTCACTGCCCCTATATCTCTGAAATATTATTTATGAAATTCATTTCACAAGATTAATTTAAATAAGTACCTTACACTTGAAGTTTTTACAGAAAATAAATAGTTAAGTGCTCATTTTTGTGCTTTATGTCTTTTTTGCACATAAAGTTTACATGAAATTACGTGAATCAGTCCATGCAATGCTTCAAACCGACGGTCGTCATAGATGTCATTGACACCGAAAAATGAAGAGACATTTCTGCTACGTCACTATTCATGTAATGAACAGCGCCAAGATTTCCCTAATAGGAATTCTGACTGATGTTAATAATTCTCAGAATACTCAGGTATATGATCGCGTACTTGTACTAGTTCAGTGAAAATATAACTGTGTTACTATGAACTGCCTTTGAACGTGATTTAATAGATTAAGCAATATTGATGTGACTGTATGAACTACGTGATATGTTACATTAGTGTTTTTCAGTGCAATTCTAATTAAATTATCCATGATAATTGAATCAGTGATTCGAATTAATCCGAGAAGGCGAATTTTTCTTTGACTTCTCTGAATTTTTCTCCACTTCTGGTTAAGATAGCAACACATTACTGTCAACTTATTTTCTTCTGTCAGAGTTAGTCAGGGTCTGTTCACAATTAACAAGAAATCGTTTATTTGCAGGAAATTGTAATTCAGCCCCTGGTACTGTGGGTCCCCCCTGAGGCGATAATTACAACTAGAATTCCTCAGGTTTCAAGTAGGTCCGACGGTGGGCGGAACACTTGCTCCCGCAGCAAAAAAATCCGACTGATAAAGGACTCCCCACACCTGCTTAATGGCGTGTTGATCCACCTTTGTAACGCCGCACAGCTGCGGTTCTGCGTGGCATGGATTCGATAAGTCCTTGGCAGATTTCCAGAAGCATTTGGCAGCAGGTTTCTAAGCAAAGGTCAGGCAGTTCCTGTAAATTACGGGCATGTGTTTTGTTGGTGTGGACCCTTTGCCCAATACCGTCCATGATGTGTTCCTTCGGGTTTAGATGAGGACAATTTTTTTGGCCAAGACATCAACATAACGTGAGTCCACTATCATGCTCCTTAAACCACTGGAGCACTGTTCCGGACTGGCGTCGCTGTCAATTATCCTGCTGGAAGATGCCATCTCCTTCAGGGATGACAACAAGCATGAAGCGATGCAGGTGGTCCGCAGTATTGTTCACGACATCTTTAATTTTTGTTGTTCTGTCTTCCTCAGATGAGTGTAATATTGTGTCGACAGTTGTCACCTTAGGTCCGTCACCATGCAACTGAACGGAAACAATTTTTTCATCCCAAACGCGTTTCGCATTTCTTAATTTTCATACTAAGCCACGTGTGAACAAAGAAATCGGATGACAAAACCGCCTTGATCTGGCAACGCTGTGTTGTTTTTTTTTGTGTAGATCGGTGTGTTCATCCCTTCCAGACGCTCAGTTCGAGTTGCAGCTCCGTACAACCATCGTGTGGTTTTTGAGAGTGCCATCACTGAAGTTGTGTTTTTGTTGCATGTGGCCACAATGGAACAGCGGAATATAAAGCTAAGTTAAGCCGTCAAATTTTGTTTTAACTTGAAGAATTCGTCAGTGCAACCTTTCAGAGTTGAAACAGACCTGTGGGGAACATTCCTTACCAAGGTCACTAGTTTTTCGCTGGCGCAAATAGTTTTTTAAAGGCCGAGAACAAGTTGAAGATGAACCTCGATCAGGGAGAATTTCAACTTCAAAAACAGACGACAACGTCGAACGTGTGCGTGTTCTTGTGAGATTACACCGGCGTTTAACAATAAGGATGATGAGTGACACTTTCTCTGTATATCAAATTTTGACCGATGTTTTGCACAAGCGAAAGTTTTGTGCTAAAGTGGTGCCGAAAAACCTCACAACTGAGCAGAAGGACAATCGAAGAAACGTGTACGTTGATCTTCTTCAGAGGAATGCCAATGACCATTCGTGGTCCATTCGTGTGATCACATCCCGGATTTTTGAGTACGATCCTGAGACAAAGCGGCAAAGTGAGCAGTGGCACACTCAGACGTGTCCTCGACAGAAAGTCTCGAGTAAGCAAATCAAATATCAAAACAAGGCTGATTCGCTTTTTTGACGATAGGGGCATTGTGATTAAGGAATTTGTTCCTCCAGGACAAAGTGTTAACCAAGCGCATTACAAAGATGTCCTTGAAAGGCTTAGGAAAAGGGTGAATCAAGTCAGACCGGACACTGCAAACAAGTGGATATTGTGTCATGGCAACCCCCATGTCACACGGCCACTTCCATCATAGAATTTTTACCTCAAAAAGCATTCCTGTTCTTCCACATCCTCCTGTTAACGTGATCTGAGTCCTTGTGATTTTTTTTCTTTCCCATGAATTGAAAATGTCTTAAAATGATGTTACTTTGGGACTCTGGGGAACAGAAGAAACGTCACCGACATGGTAAAGGGCCTACCAGTTGCAGCCTTTCGGCGCTGCTACAAAGACAGAGAACAAGACTCTGCCGATGTATAACTGCTGAAGGGAACTACTTTGAAGGGTATAAGCTTTGGTAGATAAAAAATGAGTTTCAATACTTTTCTCACACATCGCTATGTTGTTTTACATACTAGACGCTCTACTTCGAGGTTACAAACAGTTGTGGCAGTTTATGACTCATTATAACGTAATGACACTACAAATTGTTACTCCTGTTACAGTAAGTCAGCAAGTACCAGAACTGTTTCTAACCTAAAGTGTCTAGTGTGCAAAACAAAATTATATATATATATATATATATATATATATATATATATATATATATAGAGAGAGAGAGAGAGAGAGAGAGAGAGAGAGAGAGAGAGAAAAACTCCAAAAGTATGATAGTAGCTGAAACGTTTGTGGGAAAAACATTGTATGGGACACCGGGGGCCATAATATGACGTTAGTTTTTTGTTGCTAGGTGCGGTCGCGTCAGAGATATGAAGGTCAACTTTGTTGTTTTAAATGGGATGCTATAGTTTGGTACTTATTTTCTGATAGCGGCTATCGACACGAATCCAATGATGTGTAACAGTAAGGTCTTTGAAGGTCCGCAAAGGTCAAAGATGTGGCCTGAACGGCCATTTACAGAACGTGTTCGAAGTGATGACCATTGGTATCAATGCAGAGCTGCGATTTTCTTATCATGGATTGAGTAGTATTCCTTATCATTTCGGCACTTATCGAAACACATGCTCTGACAGTTCTCTCTCGCATATGGTGCAAATGGTAAATATTCGCCCAATACGGCGTATCCATCTAACTTGCCATTGACATGTAAACGCCATTCGATGGTTTCGCAATACAACACTAATAGGAACGGTAAGACCAGTATCGTCGAATCACGCGAATGTGAATTATGTATTCCTTAGAAGAACAAGTCGATATGCTTCCCATTTACGGAGAATGCCAACGAAATTCAGTGAGAGCTAGAGACTTATAGGCTGAAAGGTATCCTCAACGTACTCACCCTGCACGTCGTACATTTAAATATGTGTATGATAAAATGAGGACAACAGGATCTTTAACGCATCGGAAAGTTACTAACGAGGAAACGAAAATTGATACTCTTGCCACTGTGATTCGAGATCCTTGTGTTAGTTCGCGTCAAATCGCAAGGGAATCTGGCATGAGCCAGACTAGTGTTGTTCGTGTTCTGCATCGCCATAAATATCATCCTCACCATATCAGTCTCCATCAAGAATTAACTGGGGATTAACAGGGGATTGTACGCCTCGCACTGAATTCTGTCGATGGGCTCAACTTCAGATTCAGATGGATGACACATTTATTGTTTTGATTTTATTTACTGACGAGGCTACATTCACGAACCATTAAAATGTTAATTTGGATAACATGCATTGTGGGGCAACTGAATATCCATATGGAGTGCGGCAAGTTGCATACAAAAAACCGTGGTCTGTGATTGTATGGTGTGGGATTCTGGAGGACAGAATCATAGGCCCCTATTTCATCGAAGGAAATCTTAATGGTAGGAAGTACACCACATTCCTGCAAGAAACATTAGGTCTGTCATTGGAAGAAATACCTTTATGAACAAGGAACAGAATGTGGTATCAACACGATCGGCGTCCGGCACATTTTTCGCTGATAGCTAGAAATGAGATGCAGAGACAATTCCCATATCGTTGGATTGGACGCGGAGGGGATGTGTCATGATTGGCTCGTTCGCCAGACTTGAAGCCTCTGGATTTTTTCCTGTGGGGATTCGTAAAAGACATTGTTTATAAAGACGTTTCAACTACACCTGAAGATACACGAAAGAGAATTGTCGGATCATGTGCTTCAATAAGCGCCGATGTGACAGAGAATATCACTAAATCCATGATAAGAAGATTGCAGCGCTGCATTGATACCAATGGTCAGCACTTCGAACACCTTCGGTAAATAGACGTTCATGCCACCTTTGTGACCTGCGTTGACCCTCAAAGACCTTACTGTTACACATCATTGGATTCGTCTCGATAGCTGCTGTCAGAAAATAAGTACCAAACTATACTATCCCATTAAAAAAAAAAAAAAAAACAAAGTTGACCTTCATATCTCTGACGCGACCCACCTAGTAACGAAAAACTAACGTCATATTATGGCCCCCGTTGTCCCATGCAACTTTTGTCCCACAAACTTTTCAGCTAGCATCATACTTTCGGAGTTATTCTTGCTTGCAACAGAAAGTGACTCACCCTAAGGATTACATTGACTCTCTTATGAACGATTTTTGTTACAAGTTTCAGATCCTGGTCAAATGGTATCATTATCTGTTCCGCCTCGTTAGAGTGTAAGACATTATGTCTAGCCTGTGAAAAGCGTGTTTGTTGTGACCTGGCATTCGAGAAACAATGTTACATCCAACTTCGAATCAAAAATGACTAACAGGGAGTCTTGGTTATCTTTCACGAAGGTTTATAATAAATTCTTATGCAGCAAGGAGAACCAACATGCCATTTCCGTTGTAACCAGCATGCTAGAGGGGTTCAGGAAGTCAGACTGTTTGGCGAACCTCATGCTTCACTTTGTGAACAGTTATCTTGATTATTTTTGTTGAAAATGTGTGTGATATCAGTAAAGAACAAGGTGAACGCTTCCATCAAAAATCAGAGAGATGAAAAGACAATAACAGGTCATTTGGAACACCAATATGACGGGAGACGTGTAACACAGAATTCGTGGGAGAAAAAGGTGTAGTAGACTCTTCAAGAAAACGAGAGAAACGACACACAATTCTTTTGACGTAAAGAAGTGATTTGGTGTCTATTCTTCAATAAAACCTTTGTTCATACCGAAGAATTAAATATTTTTTCATTCCATTCCATATGTTTCATGTGTTTTCATTTTTGTAGTGAGACCACATTGTGATAAAAGTGTGCAGCAAAGAAAAAAACTGAGGTTGAGTAGGGAGTCAGTGCGAAATACTGTGAGATTAAGCTGATGCCTAACACAATGTATAAAAAAATATTTTTCGGTCGGCCTGTGTTTTCGTTATTCTTTAAAGTCACATCGAAAGCGGTATTAGCAGTGACAAATCACGTAATTAGTACTAAATATTCAGGCGAAGACGTCTGTCGTATGACGTCTATGATGATTTTCTAAAAATCTGAAAAATTTGCGGTATGCATGACGAGAACAACGTAAAATTATTGTGCGAGGTAACGACGACACGTGTGCCAAATAATTTGTATGGAATTAACCGCAAATGACATTTCAAATTCCGCCGCTTGTCGCATTTCTGCTGCGGTTATCGGTGACCGATTTCTACTGTAGAATTGCTCAGTGGCATTTGTCAGCGGTTACCAGTTCTCGCAAAATGTTTTCATTCGCAGTCTGAACAGTGGTCACGCTCGACAATGGAGCGAGAGGAACCGGATTCGCATGTAGCATGTCGAGTTGTGTATCTGTAAGCACTCATTAGGTTTCTGCAATTCAAGCAGTGATTAGTAGTCACTTCACAGTAAAAACGGTCTTTCCGGAGAGCAAAGGGCCGTTGTATTTAAATGTTAGCAGGTCAGAAGAAAATTGCTCGAATGTGCAGAAAGTGTTGATTGTTTACGAACCCACAAAAGTCATTGTTTTGATTGAGTATTCTTTTGACTGTTGGTGAAGGCAAACAACTATGTCTTCGAAAATCTTTACTCCTGCCAGTTGCGAAGTGTGTGCTGTAACTCCATTTTTGTGTGCAAATCGCTCTACAGTTTCAAATACTTAGGTAGTCTTTTCAGTAAAAACAATAGATCGAATACAGAAATAAAGAAACAGATGCCAGTATAGTAGCAGCTTACAAACCACTTGAAAATTCGCTTGCATCAATCAAGTATTGCACCGGCAACATTATACGAATGTGATACATTAGTATTTAGAGAGAGAAATGAAGAAAAGCTTACAATATTCTAAAGAAAAACATTAAGAAAAAACTTTTGAACCTGTAATGGATGAAAATACAATATACAGCAAGTAATAAAAAAATTAAAGAGTAACAAGGCTTGTAGTGAAGACCAGATATACGCTGAGTCTTTAGCAGAAACAGTTTGGAACACAAAAGTCATACCTGCAGACTGGCTAACCGCAGTTATATGTCCCATATTTAAGAAGATGATCCCCTTGTGTGTGATAACTATAGAGAGATTGCTTTACTGGATGTCAATAATTCTATCGATCTGCTTATTACGAAGGCTAATTCCAATAAATGAAGAACTAATTTGGGACTACCAGTGCGGTTTCTGCGGAAATTCATAGGTACACATTAGGTCCAGTCTAAGACAAATAACGAGAAGGAATTCAGTGCCGATGTCCACATACTATTTCAAAAAGACTTATGACAGCTTACACCGGCAGACACACCAAATATAATGAGGGAATCTGAAATACTCTCAAAGGTTATCAGCTTAGTTAATAAAATGTATAGGTGAAATTTTATGGACACTTCTAGGAGAAACTGAAAATATTGAAGTGTACACTGGACAGCGACAAAGGAATGCCGTTTCATCGATTTTATTTAACCTCATGTTAGAGAAGATCCATAGAGAATTCACTAAAACTAAACCACAGGGGATCCAGCTGCAAGAGATGAAAATTACTGAACTTACCTATGCAGATGTTGTAGCGTTAAGAAGTAGTTCCAAAGCCAAATTAACTGGAATGATACAAAGTAATTACAAAATAGCTGAGAAAACAGGATTACGTGTTAGTGAAGAAAAGACAGAATATCTGGTCATACATAAAAAAATCCGAAATGATACACCTGTTGTGGATGGATTCACTTTCAAGATAGTTGACATTTTCAAGTACTCAGGGAGACTTTTTAGTAACAACAATAGCGGGTACAGAAATAGATGCCCGTCTAGCAACAGCCACAGAAGCACTTTACATTTTTATCAACATCGTAAAGAAAAGATAGTTTAGACTAATTTCAAAATCCGCTTGTACCAGCTGGCTACTATACCAGTAACATCATACGGATGTGAAGGATTAATAAATAAATAGAAAGATGAATAAAAACTGTTACTACAGGAAAGAAAAATGCTAAGAATTAGTTTTGGACCTGTATATGATAAAAATAACGTGGAATGGAGTGTACGAAAAAATTAATAATTAAGAGAACTGTAAGGACACCATTACATCGTCGAAGTGTTAAAAAGGAGAAGACTGAGCTGGTCTGGTCATATAGCAAGAATGACGGAAAATAGACCAGCTAGAATAGTATTCAGCATGACAGTAGGTGGAACGAGAGGAAGAGCCAAAGTCGGGTGGAGCAAGAACATCCTTGAGAACACAGATTGGACGAGCGTCAACTCCAAATGGATAATCAGTGTACTCGACAGAAAGAAATGAAAGGGACTCGTAGAGTAGGTCTATGGTCGATAAGGGCTTTACCACATGCAAAGCAAAGCAAAAGTGTCTACTAGCTGTTAAAATTCATCAGTTTATGGGCCTACAGCGATAAGTGAGGGAAAAGGTATACACTGGTGTCCAGACTTTAAATGTGGCCGGAAAAATGTGCACGGTGGACAGTGGGGGTCAAGTATCCAGACCGATAAAAGCGCGCAACAAGTAGACTAAAGAATGCCATCTGATCGACGATTCACGATTAATGCTCAGGCAGATGAATTTCCTCGCCACTATTTACACGATCGTCACGGAAAAGGGCATATATGACAAATTTTGAGGAAAGTTTATGGTACCGAAAATGGTTGCGTTGAGACTTCAATGATAAGATCAGAATTTCTGTTGAGAACTTATCGATCTCTCACTTTACAGACCTCCCATCCAGTGTCGCTATTTTCGCGAAAGTCCCGATTTGTGGGGGTGTAATGGTATTCCAAGATAACGATTTTAGAATCTTACGCGGGGGGGGGGGGGGGAGGGGGGGGGTGAATAACCCGACTGTTGAGCACGGCCAACTATTCCAAACATAATGCGTTTCGCTTCAAAAATGAACAAGTATATGACAGCGAAGAAATGAGTTTCTGAACTCGCCGATGGCGGTAGCCGAGAAAGTTAAAATACCCAGGAGATCGCGATCAGCCTATGAAATAAAGGGGCGCCTCAGCGCATGCTCGAACTGTAAGTTTCGAAAACAGCCGCCAGGCTTCCATTCTTATATTGTTACCGCCACACCGCTGTTTTCTTAAGTGTTTCAACCTCTTGCCTATTTGACCGGCCGTGACTTCTCTTTTCGCGCTGATAAGTAGTGTTATGTTGTGCTGAGACGTGTCAGGAAAAGTTTATTACCAACCTAAAGTTGGCACTACTGTTGGACAGAGTGCAGTCCTAAAGCATCGACTGCCCACCGACCAGCGCAGCGCCGCGAAAATGCATCAAGAAGGCGCTGACACATGCACCAATGGAAAAAGGGCGCAGCGTCACACCTACAAGAAGAAAAAGGTTCTGCGCCCCCGGTCAGTGCTTACTTAACCAATCGCCTATCGCTGGTGGTGCCCAGTTTGGTCGCAGACTTCGGGAACACCACTACTGAATAATACGAAGACGATACTTAACCTGCGTTCTGCTAGTAGTAGTACACTACTGGCCATTAAAATTGCTCCATCACGAAGATGACGTGCTACAGACGGGAAATTTAACCGAAAGGAAGAAGATGCTGTGATATGTAAATGATTAGCTTTTCAGAGCATTCACACAAGGTTAGCGCCGGTGGCGACACATACAACATGCTGACATGAGGAAAGTTTCCAACCGATTTCTCATACATAAACAGCAGTTGACCGGCGTTGCCTGGTGAAACGTAGTTGTGATGCCTCGTGCAAGGAGGAGGAATGCGTACCATCACGTTTCCGACTTTGATAAAGGTCAGATTGTCGCCTATCGAGATTGCGGTTTATCGTATCGCGACATTGCTGCTCGCGTTGGTCAAGGTCCAATGACTGTTAGCAGAATATGGAATCGGAGGGTTCAGGAGGGTAATACGGAACGTCGTGCTGGATCGGCCTCGTATCACTAGCAGTCGAGATGACAGGCATCTTATCCGCATGGCTGTAACGGAATGTGCAGCCACGTCTCGATCACTGAGTCAGCAGACGGGGACGTTTGCAAGACAACAACCATCTGCACAAACAGTTCGACGACGTTTGCAGCAGCGTGTACTATCAGCTCGGAGACCATAGCTGCGGTTACCCTTGACGCTGCATCACAGACAGGAGCGCCTGCGATGGTGTATTCAATGACGAACCTGGGTGCACGATTGGCAAAACGTCATTTTTTCGGATGAATTCAGGTTCTGTTTACAGCATCATGATGGTTGCATCCGTGTCTGGCAACATCGCGGTGAACGCACATTGGAAGTATGTATTCGTCATCGCCATACTAGCGTATCACCCGGCGTGATGGTATGGGGTACCATTGGATACACGTCTCGGTCACCTCTTGTTCGCATTGACGGCACTTTGAACAGTGGACGTTACATTTCAGATGTGTTACGACCCGTGGCTCTGCCCTTCATTCGATCCCTGCGAGACCCTACATTTCAACAGGATAATGCACGACCGCATGTTGTAGGTCCTGTACCGGCCTTTCTGGATACAGAAAATGTTCGACTGCTGCCCTGACCAGCACATTCTCCAGATCTCTCACCAACTGAAAACGTCTGGTCAATGGTGGCCGAGCAACTGGCTCCTCACAATACGCCAGTCACTCACTACTCTTGATGAACTGTGCTATCGTGTTGAATCTGCATGGGCAGCTGTACCTGTACACGCCATCCAAGCTCTGTTTGACTCAATGCCCAGGCGTATCAAGGCCGTTATTACGGCCAGAGGTGGTTGTTCTGGGTACTGATTTCTCAGGATCTATGCACCCAAATTGCGTGAAAATGTAATCACATGTCAGTTCTAGTATAATATATTTGTCCAACGAATACCCGTTTATCATCTGCATTTCTTCTTGGTGTAGCAATTTTAATGGCCAGTAGTGTAGATCGTCAATGTACACTCCTGGAAATGGAAAAAAGAACACATTGACACCGGTGTGTCAGACCCACCATACTTGCTCCGGACACTGCGAGAGGGCTGTACAAGCAATGATCACACGCACGGCACAGCGGACACACCAGGAACCGCGGTGTTGGCCGTCGAATGGCGCTAGCTGCGCAGCATTTGTGCACTGCCGCCGTCAGTGTCAGCCAGTTTGCCGTGGCATACGGAGCTCCATCGCAGTCTTTAACACTGGTAGCATGCCGCGACAGCGTGCACGTGAACCATATGTGCAGTTGACGGACTTTGAGCGAGGGCGTATAGTGGGCATGCGGGAGGCTGCGTGGACGTACCGCCGAATTGCTCAACACGTGGGGCGTGAGGTCTCCACAGTACATCGATGTTGTCGGCAGTGGTCGGCGGAAGGTGCACGTGCCCGTCGACCTGGGACCGGACTGCAGCGACGCACGGATGCACGCCAAGACCGTAGGATCCTACGCAGTGCCGTAGGGGACCGCACCGCCACTTCCCAGCAAATTAGGGACACTGTTGCTCCTGGGGTATCGGCGAGGACCATTCGCAACCGTCTCCATGAAGCTGGGCTTCGGTCCCGCACACCGTTAGGCCGTCTTCCGCTCACGCCCCAACATCGTGCAGCCCGCCTCCAGTGGTGTCGCGACAGGCGTGAATGGAGGGACGAATGGAGACGTGTCGTCTTCAGCGATGAGAGTCGCTTCTGCCCTGGTGCCAATGATGGTCGTATGCGTGTTTGGCGCCGTGCAGGTGAGCGCCACAATCAGGACTGCATACGACCGAGGCACACAGGGCCAACACCCGGCATCATGGTGTGCGGAGCGATCTCCTACACTGGCCGTACACCACTGGTGATCGTCGAGGGGACACTGAATAGTGCACGGTACATCCAAACCGTCATCGAACCCATCGTTCTACCATTCCTAGACCGGCAAGGGAACTTGCTGTTCCAACAGGACAATGCACGTCCGCATGTATCCCGTGCCACCCAACGTGCTCTAGAAGGTGTAAGTCAACTACCCTGGCCAGCAAGATCTCCGGATCTGTCCCCCATTGAGCAAGTTTGGGACTGGATGAAGCGTCGTCTCACGCGGTCTGCACATCCAGCACGAACGCTGGTCCAACTGAGGCGTCAGGTGGAAATGGCATGGCAAGCCGTTCCACAGGACTACATCCAGCATCTCTACGATCGTCTCCATGGGAGAATAGCAGCCTGCATTGCTGCAAAAGGTGGATATACACTGTACTAGTGCCGACATTGTGCATGCTCTGTTGCCTGTGTCTATGTGCCTGTGGTTCTGTCATTGTGATCATGTGATGTATCTGACCCCAGGAATGTGTCAATAAAGTTTCCCCTTCCTGGGACAATGAATTCACGGTGTTCTTATTTCAATTTCCAGGAGTGTATTTGCAAGTAGAAGGCACAAAAAGTTAAGTAATGGTTCTCTTCTTTGTAGAAATAAAATGTTATATTAAGCACTAAGCTCATTGTAGAAACCATTTTGGATTCCTGCTACCGGCCATCGCAACTTCTCTCCTTCCTTCCTTGTTTGTGTCGGTGCTGACTCCCACAGTAGCCGACACAGCAGACAGAACAATACTTTCGACTACAGTTGCACCACTGTACCAAATTTGTTCATTACGTACTGTCACGTCCCACCCACAACGAAGACCAAATTCAATAGCAGGGTCGTTAGGGAAGAGCACGCGTAGCACTGGAATCAAGGTTATTGTGCATGTCAGAGCGCAGAGACAACCGAACTCAATTCCTGGACAGAGAGTGCTGCTGTTTTGTAAGATAGGCATGTCATTTTGATTTTTGTAAATTATTGATGTGCACGTCAGAGAAAGACGAAGAAGCTTGAAGTAATATTGCAGCGCTGCACAGCTAGTTTGTCAGAGTGACTTTTGTCAGCTAGTTAGCTCTGTTTCCTTGTTCAGACCTGACAGAATGATCATCCCGCTTCTCTGAGTCATGCATTAACATATCAATTCATCAACCTCTATGGTTTTTATAGAAATTCTGTGTTAACACTGTACCCTTTTTAAATCATTGTTCAATTTGTTAAGCATAGTTTTGTTAAGACCAGTGTTATGTGTGATGATCATACGAAATTTTACTCAGTCTTTTTGAATATATACTTCATTCTAAGATCGTTGTCTTGGAATATCATTTCCCCATCCCGCCGTTTAAAGAAGGTTTATCATTATGCATTATTACATTGCACCACAGGTATACAACAGTTCGAATATTCCAGAATGAAATTTTCACTCTGCAGCGGATTGTGCGTTGATATGAAACTTCCTGGTAGATTAAAAGTGTATGCCGGACCGTGACTCGAACTCGGGATCTTTGCCTTTCACGGGCAAGTGCTCTACCATCTGAGTTACCCAAGCACGACTCACGAACGTCCTCATACCTTTCATTCCTCCAGTATCTCGTCTCGTACCTTCCAAACTTCACAGAAGCTCTCCTGCAAACCTTAGAGAACTAGCATTTCGGGAATATCTTTTCCTCCAGGAGTACTACGAGGTGCATTCAAGTTCTAAGGCCTCCGATTTTTTTTCTCTGGACTGGAAAGAGATAGAAACATGCGCATTGTTTTAAAATGAGGCCGCATTCATTGTCAATACGTCCCAGAGGTGGCCGCACCATACGGCAGATGGAATTTTACCTGCAGCGGCGAGAATGAGAACTGTTTTAAATACTAAAAATGGCGACGTTTTCCTTACTTGAACAGCGTGCAATCATTCGTTTTCTGAATTTGCGTGGTATGAAACCAATTGAAATTCATCGACAGTTGAAGGAGACATGTGGTGATGGAGTTATGGATGTGTCGAAAGTGCGTTCGTGGGTGCGACAGTTTAATGAAGGCAGAACATTGTGTGACAACAAACCGAAACAACCTCGGGCTCGCACAAGCCGGTCTGACGACATGATCGAGATAGTGGAGATAATTGTTTTGGGGGATCGCCGAATGACTGTTGAACAGATCGCCTCCAGAGCTGGCATTTCTGTGGGTTCTGTGCACACAATCCTGCATGACGACCTGAAAATGCGAGAAGTGTCATCCAGATGGGTGCCACGAATGCTGACGGACGACCACATGGCTGCCCATTTGGCATGTTGCCAAGCAATGTTGACGCGCAACGACAGCATGAATGGGACTTTCTTTTCGTCGGTTGTGACAATGGATGAGACATGCATGCCATTTTTCAATCCAGAAACAAAGCGCCAGTCAGCTCAATGGAAGCACACAGATTCACCGCCACCAAAAAAATTTCGGGTAACTGCCAGTGCTGAAAAAATGATGGTGTCCATGTTCTGGGACAGCGAGGGCGTAATCCTTACCCATTGCGTTCCAAAGGGCACTACGGTAACAGGTGCGTCCTACGAAAATGTTTTGAAGAACAAATTCCTTCCTGCACTGCAACAAAAACGTCCGGGAAGGGCTGCGTGTGTGCTGTTTCACCAAGACAACGCACCCGCACATCGAGCTAACGTTACGCAACAGTTTTTTCGTGATAACAACTTTGAACTGATTCCTCATGCTCCCTACTCAGCTGACCTGGCTCCGAGTAACTTTTGGCTTTTTCCAACAATGAAAGACACTCTCCGTGGCCGCACATTCACCAGCCGTGCTGCTATTGCCTCCGATTTTCCAGTGGTCAAAACAGACTCCTAAAGAAGCCTTCGCCGCTGCCATGGAATCATGGCGTCAGCGTTGTGAAAAATGTGTGCGTCTGCAGGGCGATTACGTCGAGAAGTAACGCCAGTTTCATCGATTTCGGGTGAGTAATTAATTAGAAAAAAAAATCGGTGGCCTTAGAACTTGAATGCACCTCGTAGTTCTGCAAGGTTTGAAGGAGCGTTTCTGTGAAGGTTGGAAGGTAGGGGTCGAGGTACTGGCGGAAATAAAGCTGGGAGGACAGATCGTGGGTCGTGCTTGGGTAGCTCAGATGACAGACTACTTGCTTGCGAAAGGCAAAGTTCCCGAGTTCGAGTCTCGGTCCGGCACACATTTGTAATCTGCCAGGTAGTTTCATTTTAAATACTGTTTGGAAATTTCATTTTAAAAATAGAGACCTAGCTTAGCGGCTGTCTGCTTGCTGTCTCGTGTTGTTCTTTCGAAAAATCTGCAACAATGTTGCCAAGACGCGAGCCAAGGGAATTTTGATTACGGCCAGACAATTGTTTTACATCAGTGATGCATTTAATATAAAGACAGGTTGTATTCAGGCCCGTTATATTTAGATTCAAATTAGGTTCTGTTCAGTGAAATGTTAGCATACGAGTTTAAGTGCGAAAACAGTTTATGGGTACATGTTGTTGTTGTTGTGGTTCAAATGGCTCTGAGCACTATGCGACTTAACTTCTGAGGTCATCAGTCGCCTAGAACTTAGAACTAATTAAACCTAACTAACCTAAGGACACCACACACATCCATGCCCGCGGTAGGATTCGAACCTGCGACCGTAGCGGTCGCTCGGCACCAGACTGTAGCGCCTAGAACCGCACGGCCACTCCGGCCGGCTGTTGTTTTGGTCTTCAGTCCTCAGACTGGTTTGATGCAGCTCTCCATGCTACTCTATCCTGTGCAAGCATCTTCATCTCCCAGTACTTATTGCAACCTACATGCTTCTGAATCTGCTTAGTGTATTCGTCTCTTGGTCTCCCTCTACGTTTTTTACCCTCCACCCTGCCCTCCAATGCTAAATTTGTGATCCCTTGATGCCTCAGAACATGTCCTACCAACTGGTCGCTTCTTCTTGTCAAGTTGTGCCACAAACTCCTCTTCTCCCCAATTCTATTCAGTACCTCCTCATTATTTATGTGATCTACCCATCTAAACCTCAGCATTCTTCTGTAGCACCACATTTCGAAACCTTCTATTCTCTTCTTGGTCAAACTATTTGTCGTCCATGTTTCACTTCCATACACGGCTACACTCCATACAAATACTTTCAGGAACGACTTCCTGACACTTAAATCTATACTCGATGTTAACAAATCTCTCTTCTTCAGAAACGCTTTCCTTGCCATTGCCAGTACATAGTTTTGGTAATACGAATACTTTTTGTAGTGTGGGAGATAAATTTATGCTAAATTTCATACAAAAACACGTAGTGGGGAACTTACGATTTATAGGAATGTGGAATATCTGAGAATATACAAACATCACAAATATAATAAATTTCGAGAATCTTCTAGAAATCATAAATGCTAAGTAATAAATGTTTGGAGATTGGATTTGAACAGGCGAACCACACCACACCAGGCAGCAACGTTAACCACTGATCCACACTGCACGAGGCGCAGCTCGCGGGATTGCTCTCTCTCATGGAAAATCAGCAACCCGTTGTTTCAGGAGTGCTCTGTGGAACCGACTACAGCACACGAGATTTACCATAGATCCTGACTGCAGTCTTCTGTATGGCAGCGCTAGAGGATCCTCGCTTTCTGATCGTTTTGTCACATCTTTTTCATCCTGGTGAAGGTAGCCTCATTGAGTGGTTCGAGTGGATCTTGAGTTTCCTTGAATGACAAGTCCCCTCGTCGACCTGAGCGTCTGGGATGTAGGGATTCATACGGGGCACATAGACGACGTCTCTTTGGTTTCTTAATGATGCGTCGTAATCGTTGATTTCATATGTCCCGTTCGGCAAACGACGAAGGATACGACACGACTCAAAGCAGCGCTTTAGTAACTTCTCCGATAGCCCCACTTTCTGCTCTGGTGTAAAAATCCATAGCAAGCCTCCTGGACTGTATCTGACTGGCCATTTCTGGGCGTTATAGCGCTCCCGCTCCTTCTCGGTGTTCAGGAACCGTATGCGAGCCAGTTGCCTTGCTTCTTCTGTCCTGGGGATAAGGCATTTCACTTTGTCATCCTGAATATAGTCCAGTTAAAATAGGAAAAGTGTATCCATTGTCGTTTCAGCCTCGCGACTGAATGGAGCAAAAAGGACGGCGTAAAGTCTGCAGTGTCTTGCTTCGATTCGAGTGTCGCGATGGGCAGTGTTAAGTCGCAGTCTGTATGTTGGGTAACAACATACATCGTGAGCATTCTGATAGCATTTTATCAGCGCATTTGTGAGGCCATTCGTCTGTGAGTGGAAGTCCTGTGTTGATGTCGCAACGTGAAGTTACCACTGACACTAGTCTCGACTGGAAAACTTTTCGACTATCAGACATCGTCACATGTGATATCCTGTACTTCGGTATTGCGTCTCCTAGAAAGAATGTTGTAATCTCCGGAGATTCGGCACAGCTTTGATGACAGCGTAGCTATGAGGTAGTCAGTGGAGACTATTATTTTTCAAATCCTGTTTGTCGACTTCGGGAGCCTGCACAAAAGGTCGATACCAGTCCGATGTAATGGTGCTGATGCAGGTGGGATTGGTAGCAGACACCCCAGAGGTAACTGCGGGACGTGCTTCCGTTGCTGGATCCTTCAGTTTCCTCGAACGACCAGCCAACCATCGCGATCTGCGCATCAGGAATGTAGCAGAGCCTCATACGGCGTTGCTAAATGGTCGATGGAGATCTGGCCACTGACACACGCGTCTGATTCTGTTTAGAGCGTTCATGAATCCCAAGTGACCTTACGTTGGAGCATCGTGGAAACACTTCAGGGCGACTGACCCTAGACGCCGGCCGCTGTGGGCGAGCGGTTCTCGGCGCTTCAGTCCGGAACCTCTCTGCTGCTACGGTCGTACGTTCGAATCCTGCTTCGGGCGAGGATGTGTGTGATGTCCTTAGGTTAGTTAGGTTTAAGTAGTTCTAAGTTCTAGGGGACTGATGACCTCAGATGTTGACTCCCATAGTGCTCAGAGCCATTTGAACCATATTTGACCCTAGACGACTTGGGATAGCGAACAAACATTTCCTTCTCATTGCAGCATAGTTCCTCTTAAACAACGTTCAGTTTATTAATTGGGATTCTCCTTTGGTCGTTTACTCCTTCTTCAAGGAGTCTATGGATTTCAGCGCTGGTGGATCTTCCCTCTCTTCGGCATCAATCATTTAATGCAGCGACGGCTGAGATTTCGTCCACGCTGCTGTGTTCCGCCAAAGGACTGCTTCAAAGGCAGTCGGCGTCCTTGGGTTTGTGTCCTCTTTTTTATAACCATGTGACGTCACATTCCTGTAGGCTCAGCGCCCATCTCGCCATTCCACGCGATGAATGCTTCAGGCTAGACAGTTGCTACTCAGCATTATATGCAGCACAGCTCACGTTTGTATTATAAGGAAATACTTACCCAATTGCTGAAAATTTACGTCGTTTTTCGTTTTGTTTCCATATGTCCCCATCTTCAGATACTTGTCCCACTGATCATTTAAACCACTACTCCGTAAGGCTCAATTTTTTTCAAACTGTGTAACCTCCCTCTTACTAATCGGCCTATCCTGCTTGCGGCATAAAATATGACCGAGGATCGCGTGTATGCCTAATGGATTTTTTTCTAATTGGATAAGGCTATCTTTCCCGAAGAAGTGATACTGATAAGTAGGAAGAAAGTGTACAACCGACCCTTCTGATGGAAAGTCTACTAAAAATAAAAAGTAATTAAACCGAATAGGGCTGTAATTTGGAAAATGAAAGTTATTTTGTGCATTCACTCACGAGCAACACTGGACAGAAAAGGGGTACCACTGATCATGAATCCAAAAGTTACACTAAAGAACGAAAAGGAAATAATTAACGGCCGCCAGCCCACTAGAGCAATTTACATCCAAAATCCTGTACAAGATGAAGGGAAAGAAAAACATGTATTATTAAACATTGACGTGGCAACTGAAGGTTGTCACATTTTTTGACATTTTGAGTGAGTATGTACTGATAAAGAAAACTGAGAAGTCACTCTTATGTTTTGTTTGCCATTAAATTTTGAAAAAGGCAATCGAGTAATGATTTGAAAATTGTAATTAAACTGTATTTTAGTATTGAACTTCGTTACGTGAAGAATGACTTTCAGTGACAACATAACGTCATCAAAGAAATTTAGAAAAAAAGCAAGCACTGTTTACTTTGCCATTATTTATTTTGCAAATTGGATTTCATATTATTGTCTGAACACCTGATCCTTTTTTTCTGACTTGAACAGAATTAAACACTAGAATACATACCAAACCGAACAGCCATTTGCACCAAGCTATATGTAAAATAAATAAAACTTCCGCACTCTTAATTTGTGCATTTCTTTAGATTTGGATTTTTTTCCATGTGATTGATTCTCAAACTTGAAAAATGAAATTGCTTTACTTTAGTCATACACTGAAACCTCTGTTGTTCAACAGTTAATTGAAAGTAGACTGAGGCTAAAATTCTTAAAAGTGAAATTATTCATTAATAAACTGGCTTTAACTATTCAATTTGTTTCTTATGACACTCAGTTAGCATATAAGGTAAAAAAGGAACAAGGATCCTGCTTGGTAACAATGTCTGGGAGCAATGAGGACACAATCGCCCTGAGTTTAACTGATTATTATTTACCTAAATTATATCAATCAAATCACATTCAGTTGTGCTGCTGGGATAGCCGTTAATACTTTCTACCAATGAACAGTATTACTTCAGTGCTCTGCATACGACGAAACTCGGAGCCGACGACGAAACTGTGTTACCGGAACTGCTTCTGTTGTTGAAGACGGTAGCATCTTGTGGAGCCACGACTAATTACAGGAACTGGCAATCGTAATTAATACAGCCTCTTCCGGCCCGTCCACTGTCCGTACTCCTGCTCTAGACATCTGGCCGGCTCGCGTACATGATGCCGCCGAAAATGGTATTCTCTACTGCGAGAGCGTTAACACCACACTTCGCACGCTACAAGTGCTGGAACCCATCTCTCCCTCTCTCAGCGCGCTCCGCGCAACAACTCCCTACCCAAAGATTTTACAATGCACAAGCACTGCTTTTATCGTTGCTAGCCGATGCAAATAACAATCCCTTTGGCTTTTTCCCATAGCTTATAAGTTTCGTAGTGAGACACAGGTAAATACAATGAAATCTCAACAGACTTCTACCTAAATTTACACATACAGTGAAGCAATGTCCTTACTTATTAAAAGAAAGCATTTAAATTACAAATATTTGCATACAATTCAGAAAAAAATTATACATCGGTAGCAGGTGCCATGCATCCTGCATTTTCGGTGTTACAACTGGATCATGCAACGTTTTTCCCACGCTACCTTGCTCTCAGCGACTATTGCCTTTGCTTGCTCTTGAAACAATACATCTGTGGAAAACTGTTTGAACATGAAGAAGATAATGTTGGTGAGGGCGCATGACAGCGAGTTCTGTAGCGCTCCCCATACTAAAATTTTATGAGACGAGCATGGGTAAAGAGCGCAAAATGTTTAAAACTGAAACTACAAAGAATATGAGAAATAACACCCTCAGTATGTGTGTACACACACACACACACACACACACACACACACACACACACACACACACACACAAACGCGCGCGCGCGCATAACGCCAAAAATCACGAATTGAAAACGTACAGTAAAACGTACCATAAAACAGAATTAAAATAACACAGCAGAGAGGGGTGGTTGGCTGATCGCTGGAAAAAATGGAACGACCCAGCCACACTGAGACACACCAAAATCTTGCCCCTAAAAGCGTAGGCTGGATTTTCGACTTGTCTCAAAACTTTAAAAGCGTTACCACAATCGTCTCGTCATCGGTTAAACTAGAGGGCAGATCCCCACCCAGATTTGCATTTGCTCTCTCATCACGATATAAAATACACTCAGTAAAAACATGCGTACAGTGACTGGCACACCACAGCCATCACAGACTGGAGGATCCTCTCGCTGCGGCTGTGTTAGGGGAGAGTGCCCAATTACTAGTCGGATCATGGTCACTTAATTCCAAATGGCTCTAAGTACTATCGGACTTAACATCTGAGGTCATCAGTCCCCTAGACTTAGAACTACTTAAACCTAACTAACCTAAGGACATCACACACATCCATGTCCGAGGCAGGATTCGAACCTGCGACCGCAGCAGCAGCGCGGTTCCGGACTTAGGCACCTAGAACAGCTCCGCCACAGCGGCCGGCCCACTTAATTTCTACAATACGTGAGGTACGGTAAGGTCGGATAGCTGGTTTCACCAATCGCAGCTTATTGTGGCTCACTGCCAGCCACGCCTTCCCCCAGAAGCGGATGGATCTCTGACGCGATAGTGAAATGAAAGCCTGCAAGGGAATTGCACATTCTGTCACTTGAAGTTTCTCCAATTCCCACCTGGTCCGGTATATACCAGAATGATAACTGCTTTCCCCGCCATTGAAGGAAGTACAGTTCGTCATGTATTAACTGGACCAGTTTCTCTGCTGGGTACATGTTGGTTGGTTGGTTGATTTGGGGTAGGGGACCAAACAGCGAAGTCATCGGTCCCATCGGATTAGGGAAGGATGGGGAAGGAAGTCGGACGTTCCCTTTCAGAGAAATCATCCCAGCATTTGCCTGAAGCGATTTTGGGAAATCACGGGAACTCTAAATCAGCATGGCCGGACGCGGGTTTGAACCGTCGTCCTCCCGATTTCGAGTCCAGTGTGTTAACCACTGCGCCACTTCTCACGGTCAGCTGGGTACATATGCTGCAATGGTTTTAGAGCACTAAGAGAATCGTTGCAGATTAGAATCCGTCCCGAAGACGGCTAATAACCAGGAACTCAAGACCTTTTTCTTTTTGAAAAATATGTAAAAATCAGCCAACCCGTTGCATAGGTTTTCTATATACCTTGACCAGGTTTCGTCACCTGTAAGGGTGACTTCATCAGAAGGTAAGGTAATGACTGTACATCTTTGACGATACGTTCTTCATGTAATTACCTTACCGTCTGATGAAGTCACCCTTAGAGGTGACGAAACCTGGTCAAGGTATATAGAAAACCTATGCAACGGGTTGGCTGATTTTTACATATTTTTCAAATTTGTGTATACAGTTGGTGCAAACGTCAGCCATGTTCAAAGCTGAACTCAAGACCGCTATTGTCAACTAGCTCAACTGTTTGAATAAAAAATCTCCCCCTCGAATATTACCGAAATCATGTAAAAGCGAAAACTCTGAGAAAGAAGCGGTCAGGGAATGGTTCCCCCGCTGCACGCACTGTGCCCGAACCGCGCCGCACGACAGCAAAATAAATAAGGACGGGAGCTGTGGGGCGGTGGTCGCGCTGAGTACACTAATATGGGCGTGCATTATGAATCGCAGGCCGGCAGCGGCCGACTGGGTGCCCCTAACCAAAACCGCCGCTCCGCACCGCGGCGATGCATTTGGCATGAGCGCCAGGCAGCCGCGTCCCGACCTCCCATAAATCCATAACACGGCGCGCGTTCACGGCGCTGCTGCCTCTAATAGCAAAATAACACACCCGCCACTGCCGTGGCCTGTTATCTGCCCGCTTACACGCCCAGTTTTCGAGATTTGTCCTGCGTGCATAACGGTGATCCCTCTGCTACGTAAGTGTCTCTTTTTCTCGGCAGCTTTTCTTTATTGATGCCGTGAAAATTGCGCCCAGTTACGCAGGTGAAAGTTCAGAATAACGTTCGACTTACGAGGAGTAGTCATAAGGTTTTAGTTATTTACTAGAAAAAAAACAGCGCCAATGAAATTTGCTGATGGTGTTACTCATTATTTACACTACTGGCCACTAAAATTGCTACACCTCGAAGATGACGTGCTGCAGACGCGAAATTTAACCGACAGAAAGAAGATGCTGTGATAAGAAAATGATTAGCTTTTCAGAGCATTCACACAAGGATAGCGACGGTGGCGACACCTACAACGTGCTGACATGAGGAAAGTTTCCAACCGATTTCTCATACACAAACAGCAGTTGACCGGCGTTGCCTGGTGAAACGTTGTTGTGATGCCTCCTGTAAGGAGGAGAAATGCGTACCATCACGTTTCCTACTTTGATAAAGGTCAGATTGTAGCATAAAGGTCAGATTGTAGCCTATCGCGATTGAATTTTATCGTATCGCGACATTGCTGCTCACTTTGGTCGAGATCCAATTACTGTTAGCAGAATATGGAATCAGTGGGTTCAGGAGGGTAATACGGAACTCCGTGCTGGATTACAACGGCCTCATATCACTAGCAGTCGACATGACAGGCATCTTATCCGCATGCCTGTGACGGATCGTGCAGCCACGTCTCGATCCATGAGTCAACAGATGGGGACGTTTGCAAGACAACGACCATCTACAGGAAGAGTTCTACGACGTTTGCAGCAGCATGGAATATCAGCTCGGAGACCGTGGCTGCGGTTACCCTTGACGCTGCATCACAGACAGGAGCGCCTGCGATGGTGTACTCAACGACGAACCTGGGTGCACGAATGGCAAAACGTCATTTTTTCGGATGAATCCATGTTCTGTATACAGCATTACGATGGTCTCATCCGTGTTTGGCGACTTCGCAGTGAACGTATATTGGAAGCGTGTATTCGTCATCGCCATACTGGCGTATCACCCGGCGTGATGATATGGGGTGCCATTAGTTACACGTCTTGGTCACCTCTTGTTCGCATTGATGGCACTTTGAACAGTGGACGTTATATTTCAGATGTGTTACGACCCGTGGCTCTACCCTTCATTCGATCCCTGCGAAACCCTACATTTCAGCAAGATAATGCACGACCGCATGTTGTAGGTCCTGTACGCGCCTTTCTAGATACAGAAAATGTTCGACTGCTGCCCTGGCCAGCACATTCCCCAGATCTCTCACCAATTGAAAACGTCTGGTCAATGGTGGCCGAGCAACTGGCTCGTCACAATACGCCAGTCACTACTCTTGACGAACTGCGGTATCGTGTTTAAGCTGCATGGGCAGCTGTGCGTATACACGCCATGCAAGCTCTGTTTGACTCAATGCCCAGGCGTATCTAGGCCGTCATTACGGCTAGAGGTGGTTATTCTGGGTACTGATTTCTCAGGATCTATGCACCCAAACTGCGTGAAAATGTAATCACATGTCAGTTCTAGTATAATATATTTGTCCAATGAATACCCGTTTATCATCTGCATTTCTTCTTGGTGTAGCGATTTTAATGTCCAGTAGTGTACAGAATCACCCTTTAGTGCGACAAGTTTATCACCAACGATGAATCACTTGACGGAGACCTTCACTGCGGAAGTCAGCATTTTGCCTGTTCATGTATCATTCTATTTCGGAGATCGCCTCGTCATCGTTCTGGATGTGCCGCCACGCAATTGGCTCAAATGGCTCTGAGCACTATGGGACTTAACATCTGTGGTCATCAGTCCCCTAGAACTTAGAACTACTTAAACCTAACTAACCTAAGGACATCACACACATCCATGTCCGAGGCAGGATTCGAACCTGCGACCGTAGCAGTCACGCGGTTCCGGACTGAGCGCCTAGAACCGCTAGACCACGCCACGCAATTGTTACTTTATCCGAGGAAAGAGGAAGAAAGCTCTGGGGGATGTGTCAGGATAATATGGTGGGGGTGAGGGGGTGCGGAATTTGATAACCCAAAGAAGAAGCCCGAATGACGTGTGTAGAATGAGTTGAGTCGTTGTCATGAAGCAAAAACAATCCCCTGGGACAATTCCCCGTGACGTTTTATCTTTAACGGGTGATAACGGTCGCGGAACCTGTAAGGGAAGGGGGACGTCATATTCATTCAGAGGTCGTGCCGGATGTTAGAAACTGATCCATGACTCATAAATACTTTTAGGGTTCCGCGCCTCGGTACAAACGGAACTCTTATAGGATCACTTTATTGTCTGTCAGTCTGTCCGATTGTTAAGACCCCTTCTTCTCAGGTATCAAGTTGAAATTTATGTGACATACTACGATCCCTTAAAGGTGTAAAAAAGGTAAGTTCTAAGTCAGTGCAAGTCAAAAGATATGGCCTTTTTTGATACTCGTAAACTCATTGATCGAATATACGTTTTGTAAAATAAAACCGTCTTTTCCTTGCTGCAGTGTATTTTATTTGTTCCAGACGGGTTTCGCCTTTTTGCTTTAAGGCATCTTCAGTGGAATTTTGTATGATACAGTTTTGTTTTGATATGCGAAATTTTAGCTCATAAATCAGTTCACATCAATTTTTTACGCGAATAAGTGATTACTTACAGTTATTCGAGTTTTTAGGTCGCATCTGCGTTTGCTTTCATATTATAACATGCTGGAGTTCGCACTATAACTTCACTTACGAAATAAAAAAAATATTTTCACGTTACGAACTTATTTTTTCAGAATTTTCATGACCTTTACGGTACTTGCGGTAGAGCACTATTATTCTTCTGTCACCTGTTGTAGATATTTTACCGAAAACAGTGATCTAAAGTCGTAACTACTATGTGTTCATTTTATGTCTCTTCCTATACGGTTTGTTTATGTACTTGTTGCCAAAGTAACGAAGTATGTACCGAAGAGTAATTACTGTGGTGCACTATTGTTCTTCTCCTACTAGCTGTAGTTCTCTCGAAATTTCAATAGTAAGCCTCTTCGTTATTCATAACGCCTCTCTTGTAACGTCTACCAATGGGGTTTGATGAGCATGCCGGTAACTCTCTCGCGACGACTAAACGATAACGTGACTAAACGCTCATCTCTTCGTTGGATCTTCTCTGTCTCTTCTATAAGATCTACCTGATCAGGACTGCATATTGATGAACAATACCCAAGAATCGGTCAAACAAGCACCTTCTAAACTACTTCCTTCGTGAGTGATTTATATTACCTTAAAATTCTTCCTATGAGTCTCAGCCTGCTTCTCCTCCTACTTGTTGTATGTGGTCTTTTCACTTAAGGTGACTCTCGCAGTTACTCCTACATATTTTACGGTAAATATTATTTCCAGGAATTTGTGATCAATAGTGTAGTTGTAAAGTCTAAAATTTCTTTTCATGTAAACGCGCAATATTTTACATTTATTTACATTAAGCACCATCTAGCAGAACCTGCACCATTCGTCAATCTCCTGCAGGTCATTTTCAGATCGATACTGTCTTCTGGCGTTGCTACTTTCTTACAGACAACCGCATCATCGGCGAACAGTCTTAAAGAGCTTCCGACGCTTTCTACTAGTCCATTTATTTACGTTGTAAAGACTGACGGCCTTACCATACTTCCTTGCTTCCTTGGGGTACTCCGGAAATGATCTTTATGTTTGTCAATTTTGACGAGCTGAGTTTTATCTCAATGGAAGTTTCGTATCCAGTGCAAATCTGATCCTATGCGCGGTAAGCTCGTTTTTTTTCTTTTTTCTTTTTTTTTTCGCTAAATCGCAGTGCAGGACGGTGTCAAATGCCTTCCGGAAATCAAGGAACGAGGCATAAACCTCAGCGCTGTTCTCAACAGCGCTATGGATGGATCTCATTGAGGAACAGAGCGAGCTGAGTTTTGCAAGATCGTTGTTTGTGGAATCCATATTGATTTTTATAGAGGAGATCTTCGTTCTCCAAAAACGTGAGCACAAAACATTTTCCGTAATTCTACAATAGATTGACGTCAACTGTATAGGTCTATAATTGTGTGCATGTGTCCAACGGCCCTTCTTGAAAACGGGAATGAGTTGCGCTTTTTTCCAGTCGCTAGGTACTATGACGAAAAAATAAATAATATCCATTTTGGGTTTGGGTTGTGTTAGTAGGTTCAGTTTAGTTTGGTATTACCCGGTATTATGTCACTTGTATCTTGTACCGTGCGTCACAATGTTCTGTTAAAGGTGTGGTGTCACCGCCAGACACCACACTTGCTAGGTGGTAGCTTTAAATCGGCCGCGGTCCATTAGTACATGTCGGACCCGCGTGTCGCCACTTTCAGTGATAGCAGACCGAGCGCCACCACACGGCAGGTCTAGAGAGACGTACTAGCACTCGCCCCAGTTGTACGGACGACTTAGCTAGCGATGCAACACTGACGAAGCCTCGTTTATTTGCAGAGAAGATAGAATAGCCTTCAGCTAAGTCAATGGCTACGACCTAGCAAGGCGCCATAGCAATTGATAGTTATCGTATGAAGCATGTCTCATCAAGAACGATGTATACAAATGATGGATTAAAGTTAAGTATTCCAGAAGCTACGTACTTTTCTTTATAGCATTCATTACGTATCCTGTTTCAGACCTCACGCCATCCTACGTGAGCTTATAGCGTGCATTTCGACCTCCTCTAGCAATATAACAAAAGGATTACCTCTTTTTTGATGAATCTGGTTTTTATGCAGTTCTGTAGAATTTTGTGGACAAGCTATGCTGTGCCACGCCCGTGCAGACTTCTCTGAAGCGTCTTCTCTGCTGTAGGAAATTGCTAAAACTTTCCGACTAACGACTTATACCAAATTATCAAATGCCGAATGAGCACGTCTTTTCACTTTCAGCCATCCGTTTCCAGATGTTTATTGCATAACTGCATTTACAATTCAGTCCACTAACGTGGCGCTTATACATTCTTTCTCTATGAGAACTCAAACAAGGGCGCCGCCGAATTAATAGTAATACTAAATGATTTTACTTTTGCATGGAGCCACAGTCATATAAAATTTTTTGAAAGATGTAACCGCCATTTGACTGCAGAGCAGGTTTTATTTTACAGTCTAGATTTCGGCCTTAGGCCACTATCACCTGTTACAACTGAAACATTTTAAAGCACAATAAAAGTACAAGTGTCAGACAAAGTATTTGAAAAATAGCAGGGCAAACAGTTAAATCAAAGTATGGACTGCATGATTACTTATTATATATCATCAGACGTGAGTAGAACCCAAGTCATCGTAAAACGCATCGTCAGTTACATAAACGACTTTTATAAAAAATAAATGCTACAAAATTTGTGTAATTGCCAGTAAATTAGCATATTACACAAATGATCTCGCATTTGTTCTTTAGAAAATTCGTCAATGTAACCGAAGATACATTTGACGATGACTTGCGTTCTACTCAAGTCTAATGATTTATAATATGTAAGTAACAAATCATGCAAGCCATACATTGATTTAATTGTTTGCCTTGCTATTTTTCTGATACTTCATCTGACACTTGTACATTTATTGAGCGATTATCTGTTGCAATTGCAATATTTGATTATGGCCTAAGACCCGAATATAGATTTTGAAATAAAAACTGTTCTGAAGTAATAAAAAAGCTTTCTTACATTACAATCGAAAAACGTCATTTGTTTTTCTCCTAAAAGATTCCATGATCCCGTCTATTCTTTGTGCGTCTTCTGGGTCCATGGACTGCATATCAGACGTCCTGCAAGTATTCAGTATTCTCCTAGCTTCCGCGCAATGCGGTTATGTCTTTCTTCGTACGCCCTCTCTGTGGGAACGAATAAGAAGCGCACAGTAGGTGTGTCGGTGTTTGACCCCATTACTTTATTTAAACGTCGCAGACATTTTTAGCTGACGCGACAATTCTTCATATAGCGTAACAGGACTTGAACCACAGCGTCCTGTTAGACTACAGTACCCGGCGTTGCTCCAGCTATTTTCGATGAACTGCTGCTAGAAGGGAATCAAGTTCTTTCGCATAATCTTTTTAGAATCTTATAGGTATCTCATCTAGTCCTGATGCCTTTTCGCTACTAAGCGATTGTAGTTACTTATTCTGCGAACGGTGATCTTAATAGCTGTCATTTAGAAGTTCGTACAGTGATTGAAGGAACAGCTCGTTTTACGATCTTACGCAGTGAAACAATTTCGGAAGACCGAATTCAAGCCTCGCGGAGTGGCCGCGCGGTTTAAGGCGCCATGTCCCGGATTGCGCGGTCCCTCCCGCCCGAGGTTCGAGTCCTCCCTCGGGCATGGGCGTGTGTGTTGTTATCAAAAATGGTTCAAATGGCTCTGAGCACTATGGGACTCAACTGCTGTGGTCATAAGTCCCCTAGAACTTAGAACTACTTAAACCTAACTAACCTAAGGACAGCACACAACACCCAGCCATCACGAGGCAGAGAAAATCCCTGACCCCGCCGGGAATCGAACCCGGGAACCCGAGCGTGGGAAGGGAGAACGCTACCGCACGACCACGAGATGCGGGCTGTGTTGTTATCAGCATAAGTTAGTTTAAGTTGCTTTAAGTAGTGTGTAAGTCTTGGGACCGGTGACCTCAGCAGTTTAGTACCTTAGAAATTGACACAGATTTGAACACTGGAGCCGGCCGGAGTGGCCGAGTGGTTCTAGGCGCTACAGTCTGGAACCGCGCGACCGCTACGGTCGCAGGTTCGAATCCTGCCTCGGGCGTGGATGTTTGTGATGTCTTTAGGTTAGTTAGGTTTAAGTAGTTCTAAGTTCTAGGGGACTGATGACCTCAGAAGTTAAGTCCCATGGTGTTCAGAACCATTTTTTTGAACATTTGAACCGAATTCAGTTTTTCGGTCTTCTCTTTGCTATCATCCGTTCGACGCCAGTATAGTGAATGAGAAGATGATTTCTAATCGCTTACTGATTTCATATAAGATCTATATCTCTTAGGATCTTTCCTCAGAGCGGTTGAAAAAAATTAATCTTCAGATTCACTGATCGCTTCACTCATTGTTCTCCTTTCACTCATTTTCGCTTCGTTCGGCTTTTGTTTGTCAGCTAGGTTTAGACCTCTCTTGAATCTGAGATGAAGCTTTCTTCATTTAAGGAGCAGTTTTCTAACATGACTATTAAACCACTGTGGGTTTTTTCCCATCTCTTAAGACCTTGCTTGGAACATCTTTGTCTAAATCATAGTGAACGGTGCTTCCGAATTTTCTTCCATTTGTGCTCCACATCTAGGAAATGTATACAAAAGCCTTGCGAGGGCCCACGGACGAGTATATTTAGATTACGATCAATAGGGATCTAACAGTTTTGTATATACCCGACATCCATGATACTCTTACAGCTGAATGCGAACAACCAGATACTATTTACTACGGATGAAAATGGTTCAAATGGCTTTGAGCACTATGGGACTTAACATCTGAGATCATCAGTCCCCTAGAACTTAGAACTACTTAAACCTAACCAACCTAAGGACATCACACACATCCATGCCCGAGGCAGGATTCGAACCTGCGACCGTAGCGGTCGCGCGGTTCCAGACTGAAGCGCCTAGAACCGCTTGGCCACAACGGCCGGCTGTACGGATGAAGTGCACGCGGACATGGTCTGCTTGCAGAAGCCCTACACCAGGAACGGCATACTAGAAGGTTTTAACCATAGACAAATCATCGTAACAGGTTCATCCAATGCGAAATCTGCGACCGTTGTCACAAATCGAAACCTTACAGTTACACAGATAGCTCATCTAATGTACCGAACACCTCGTAACAGTTGAAATAATGCTGGAAGGAAACAAGTGGGTTATTGCGTCGTTATGTTCCATACCTGACGGACATGCTCAACGAAGCGCTACGACTGGGATGTGTACCTGCGACCTGAAAACAGAAAATACCGTCATAATTAAAAACTCAGAGGACAAGGATCCCTCAGATTCCAAAAGGTATAGGCCTATATGCTTAATTAACACCTTCGCCAAGGTCCAGGAACGATTTCTGTGCGATCGTTTGCTATAGCACAGGAAGCTCCTTGGCCTTAGTCCACACCAGTTCGATTTCAGGGTGGGAAAATCTGTAGATGACGCACTGAGTGAAGTACTAACCACTGTTAATAACACAGAAATCAAATGTGCAGTAGCTGTTCTTATAGACGTTCCGGGGGCCTTTGATAATCTCTGGTGGCCCGCAGTCTTTGCAAGACTCAGAGATATGCAGGTACCTAAGGCACTCTACGATAGCCTATTGCAATACTGTCGAAGTGGTTGAATGGCGCGCGGGAAGTCATAAGTGATCAAAAGAATCAACTTTTGAATACCGTCCTTTGGGATATTGCCTTTGAACCCCTCCTACATAACCTGGATGGGGAAAACCGTGTGAACGGGGCGACAGCATACGCAGATGACCTCCGGGTGATGGTCTCCGCGGACTCAGGAGCGCAACTCGAACACCTGTCAACACAGCTACTCACAAGTGTCAGCCAGTAGTGCAAACATAATAAACTTTGGGTGAGTATACGCAAAACAGTTCATATATTACTCAAAGGAACACTACGAAGTTATCCAACCATAAAACTACAAGACAGCAGCATACACAGTTAACGGAAAACACGATATCTTGGTGTGCAACTCGACGAACGACTATGGTTTGGCGAACACCTCAGAACAACGACTCACAGAGCTGCCAGGATCATGCACAAGGGGTCATACTCAAGATAACACAGTTCAGGGCACCATTACACACATTGAGAACTTACCTTTCTGCTCTCTCTGAGTTTCTGGTCTGTTTCACAGCCAGTGCATGGGCACACCGAGTACGTCTGGTGGCGAAAATGAATATCGTGAGGCGAGGGCAGAGAAGTGCCCTGGTAAGGCTATCAGAAGCTTTCAACACCACATCAGGGAATTACCCTGCGTGGTGCTTGGAACCTTCCCTACCGACATAATCATTCTGTTTCGAGCTGCAATGTACTGGCTGAGGAGGGGTAGATAGGATAAGGTCTATATCTATATCTACATGGATACTCTGCAAATCACATTTAAGTGCCTGGTAGAGGGTTCATCGAACCACCTTCACAATTCTCTTTTATTCCAATCTCGTAACGCGGAAAGAATGAACACCTTTATCTTTCCGTACGAGCTCTGATTTCCCTTATTTTATCGTGGTGATCGTTCCTCTCTATGTAGTTCGGTGTCGACAAAACATTTTCGCATTCAGAGGAGAAAGCTGGTGATTGGAATTTCGTGAGACGATTCCGTCGCAACGAAAAACGCCTTTCTTTTAATGATTTCCAGCCCAAATTCTGTATCATTTCTGTGACACCCTCTCCCATATTTCGCGATAATACAAAACGTGCAGCCATTCTTTGAACTTTTTCGATGTACTCCGTCAGTCCTATCTGGTAAGGATCCTACACCGCGCAGCAGTATTCTAAAAGACGACGGACAAGCGTAGCGTAGCCAGTCTCCTTAATAGGTCTGTTACATTTTCTAAGTGTCCTGCCAATAAAACGCAGCCTTTGGTTAGCCTTCCCCAAAACATTTTCTATGTGTTCTTTCCAATTTAAGTTGTTAGTAATTGTAAAACTAGGTATTTAGTTGAATTTATGGCTTTTAGATGAGGCTGATTCATCGTGTAATCAAAGTTTAACGAGTTCCTTTTAGCACTCATGTAGATGACCTCACACTTTTCATTATTTAGGGTCAATTGCCACTTTTCGCACCATTCAGATATTTCTTCTAAATCGTTTTGCAGTTTGTTTTGATCTTCTGATGACTTTATTAGTCGATAAAAGACAGCGTCGTCTGCAAACAACTGAAGACGGCTGCTCAGATTGTCTCCAAAATCGTTTATATAGATAAGGAACAGCAAAGGGCCTAGAACACTACCTTGGGGGAACGCCTGGAATTACTTCTGTTTTACTCGATGACTTTCTGTCAGTTATTGCGAACTGTGACCTCTGTGACAGGAAATCGCAAATCCAGTCACATAACTGAGACGATATTCCATAAGCAAACAATTTTACTGCGGGCAGCTTGTGTGGTACAGTGTCAAAAGCCTTCCGGAAATCCAGGAATACGAAATCGAGATTGCCGGACAGGACATCACCTAGAAGCTCCAACTCGTTAAACGGCTGGTAGATACCTGGCAAAGAGAATGGAAGTCCAGCTGTAAGGGTCGTAGGGTATATCCTTTCTTCCTGGACATCAGGGGAAGTGTGAGACTGAGCCGTATCACTCCCAACCGTGACATGGTTCAGTTTCTGACAGCTCATGGACCTTACCTTGCCCATTTCCACCACGTAGGCCTCAGCCATAGTGCTACTTCTACATGTGGGGGAACATGTACTTTCTCACTGTCACCGATGCAAGGTAGCAATGGTTCAAATGGCTCTGAGCACTATGGGACTCAACTGCTGTGGTCATTAGTCCCCTAGAACTTAGAGCTACTTAAACCTAACTAACCTAAGGACATCATACACATCCATGCCCGAGGAAGGATTCGAACCTGCGACCGTAGCAGTCGCACGGCTCCTGACTGCGCGCCTAGAACCGCGAGACCACCGCGGCCGGCACAAGGCAGCACACCAGACACCAACGCAGTATAACAATGACATGATAGGGGCAAAAAGAGACAAAGACGAGTGAGAGATAATAAATAAAATCGCTGGTGATGTCTCAAGGACGTTACATGACGAAACAGACAGACATGGCGGTATAACAGAGCACTGCAACACACGAGGCACGTAAGACAGCAGTCCCAATTCGTACACCAATACAGAGGGCCGGCCTGAGTGGTCGAGCGGTTCTAGGCACTACAGTCTGGAACCGCGTGACCGCTGCGGTCGCAGGTTCGAGTCCTGCCTCGGGCATGGATGTGTGTGATGAGACAAAGACGAGTGAGAGATAATAAATAAAATCGCTGGTGATGTCTCAAGGACGTTACATGACGAAACAGACATGGCGGTATAACAGAGCACTGCAACACACGAGGCACGTAAGACAGCAGTCCCAATTCGTACACCAGTACAGAGGGCCGGCCTGAGTGGCCGAGCGGTTCTAGGCACTACAGACTGGGCAATACCGAAACACACACTTACTCAAACACCAACAAGTATCGCAGACAGCCTTACATAAAATCTAGAATAATTAAACTTTATTAGAATAAACAGCGTAATGTAATCAACCTGTAAACCTGTTCTAGGTCAAATATAAATAGCAGGAATATCCATCGCGCCGTCATTGTACCGCTGTTGGAATGTAACACTTCTAACTGAACACTTAGTATATAAGCAGGTACAATTCAAAACACATAATACAGCAACTGAAGGTTAATTAATAACCCTAAGAAATAACGTACTTTACACTCATACACCACTGCCCTTTCCACAATCTACACAATAGTACTAATGTTTTTGTAAATAGTGTTTAGAAATATTAATCCCTGAATTAAACTGTAGCGAACTGGGATTTCAAGGCTCGTAGAAGTTTCAAGGCTTTCAGAACAGGCTGGCTCTGATACGGTAACATTTCTCTCTCTGAAACTTCCTGGCAGATTAAAACTGTGTGCCGGACCGAGACTGGAACTCGGGACCTTTGCCTTTCTCGCATATCAGCGCACACTCCGCTGCAGAGTGAGAATCTCATTCTGGAAACATCCCCCAGGCTGTGGCTAAGCCATGTCTCCGCAATGTCCTTTCTTTCAGGAGTGCTAGTCCTGCAAGGTTCGCAGGAGACCTTCTGTAAAATTTGGAATGTAGAAGTAAAACTGTGAGGACGGGGCGTGAGTCGTGCTTGGGTAGCTCTGGTGGTAGAGCACTTGCCCGCGAAAGGCAAAGGTCCCGAGTTTGAGTCTCGGTCCGGCACACAGTTTTAATCTGCCAGGAAGTTTCACATCAGAGCACACTCCGCTGCAGAGTGAAAATCTCATTCTGGATTTCTTTCTCTATCCGAGTCTTTCCTATCATGTGTCAAATGGTTCAAATGGCTCTGAGCACTATGGGACTTAACATCTTAGGTCATCAGTCCCCTAGAACTTAGAACTACTTAAACCTAACTAACCAAAGGACATCACACACATCCATGCCCGAGGCAGGATTCGAACCTGCGACCGTAGCAGTCCCGCGGTTCCGGACTGCAGCGCCAGAACCGCACGGCCACCGCGGCCGGCCCTGTCATCTGTCATCACATCTACTTAAAATATGAATATTTTTGTGTTTCTCTTTCAATTTGTAATGTACTTTTAATTTATTATTATTTCCATTGTAATTACTGAAAACAATAACTGCTCCTTCTAATATGGTATATGTTTTGCAATCTAAATGAAAAACTGTAAAATGAACGACCAGTTATAAAATGTTAAGGCAACAGGTCTCTAAATGAGCAATAAATCACATGAAATCCGCATATTCATCATCATCAGGGAATATTTTATGCTGAAAATTCAGGTACAACATTCGTTGTAAAAGCTATAGTCATAGTTGCTATCGCAGCCTGGTGCAAGTCTTTCGCGTTGACGCCACTTCGGCGACTTGCGTGTCGATGGGGATGAGGTGATGATGATAAGGACAACACAACACCCAGTCCCTGAGCGGAGAAAATCTCCGACCCAGCCGGGAATCGAACCGGGGCCGTTAGGTATGACATTCCGTCGCGCTGACCAGTCAGCTACCAGGGGTGGACGTTTCAAAGGTTTAAACCTCCATCATCTAGTGGATTTATATGTGTCAATACGACACGTGCTTGTTGTGTTACGACTTTAGGGTAACCTTTGGCACTGTCTAGTTGTCGTGTGCTAATACAGGATAGAAGGAAGACAGAGGGTTTCAGGTTAGTCTCCAATTTCCGAACGGTGAGAATCAAATGCAGAAAGAAAATTCCCAGTGAAGGCAGGCTGGTGACTTGGATCAGCGCCAAACACTGTCACAGGGCACCTACTACAGATGCGGATTCTGGGACTCGGCAGGATGCAAGGAGCACGACATCCATGGGATTCGCGGTATCTGGTTAGTACGGTTTATTTGCAATCAGACTAACCACTACACTGGAGGCTAATTCTAAACACTAGAAAAAGCAAAGGAGGCAACTGGTTGCACAACAGAAATCAGTGGCAGAATCCACGAGGTGGGCGCTGACAGAAGTAGCGGTCACTAGCAGTATGTTAAGTAAGCACATGAGAGCAGCACTCCAAGTGAGAAAAACAGACATTACGGAGCTTGAGGCGTAGCGCCGTATAACGATCCTGCCTTGGAGGCGGTTAAGTGGGAGATGTGTCTTAGAGCTGGATAGTGACAGATGGTGATGCGAGACTGGACGCACACGTAGTTTATGTGTCAGCCGGTAGAGGACAATATTGGATAGGGGGACTGTGATTTTAGTTTCGATTGTGACCACTAGAGTGTACTAAAGTAATAGAATGTTTTTCATAAACTGTTCTAGTATTTTCATAAAGTGTTATTATGTCTTTTTGTGTATGTAAAATGTTATAAATGTGTTTTAGCAGTATGAATGATGCGTGAGTGTGGTTTAAGGTTAATATGAAGATAATTGTTTAACGAGTTATGTAATACGATTTAGTGTGTGAACATTTCGAAGAAGTATGGATATGGACAAAGGGGATTTTGTAGAACAGATTTGTAAAGTAAGTTTATGGTAAAGGAAAAGTTAATTCAGGTATAAATAACAATAGTAAATAACTTTATGCATAAACAAAACTTCAGCATATTAGATAATTGTGTTGGTGAAAAGTGCAGCCATTAGATTTACTATTCTGCGATTGGTTATTGATGAAAAGCGCGGATTGACGCTGGAGAATGTTGTTGTGCTATTGGCTGTTGAGTAAACTGACCAATGGTAAAGCAGCATTCTTCGCGCGCCTTTCTCTGCTGGTAGAGAAGAATTAGAGTATTCTAGAGAGGAGTGGGGGCCTAGCCATGAAACAGTTCGGACATGTGTAGTAGTAGTTCCGATGGAAACGATAAGTTGCCAGATCTAGCAGTGTCTCATACATCAAAAGTGTGGTAAAGTGACGGCATGATTATTCCGATGGGCGTGTAGAAATTTCGGAATTTTTAAGTGAATTTTGTGACGAAAAAATACATTATTCCGCGTGGCGTATTGAGCAGGTCGGAGGCTAAAAACTGTGACTGCATTTGGTACCGACAGACTTAATATTTGGCGAGCATTCTCAATCAAAAACAATCAGTATTTTTGTATCTATTACGTTTTCGGGAAAATGCAACACCATAAACTTGCTAACGTGAGTGAAACGGATTGTGAGTGACTGTGTTAAGACTTTCAGAATCTCGTAATTGAAGACAAAATTTCCGAACTTTCATTTGTGTGAAAATTTTCTCCCGAAACGTAGATTAGTGACTTAAATTGCAGCCTGGTTCACGTCGAAGTACAGTAGGTTTCACTCGGCTATCCTACTGATGATCTGCTGAGACAATGTTCACAGGTAGGTGCAGGTTCGTCGTAAAGGGACGGAAGGAACCGCGCCGCCGCAAGCTGACCACGGTATCGGGGCCCCACCGATCTCACTGAGAACTCCCTTTTTAAAGAATCGTGGTCGCGCACTCTTTCTCCCTTCCTGTAGTCGACCACCAATATACCGGTAAATAACATGCTTTGGTCAATATTCAGAGTCGCTCAGCACCTCCAGGGCGCCTCTGGCCGTTCACATTTAAATTCCTCCCCCCCCCCCCCCCCCTCTCCACTTAGGGATGTTTCTGGACTTTACATTAACAAACTCCAAGATTGGTAACAACAGTGTTCAGCTGAAAGCTAAACGTCTCTGCCACTCCGCTAACAGCCAACAACAACAGTGTTTTACGTCACTTGGCTCCGCCCTCCGTCCTTCTGTGAGTGGGGACCTCAACAGTAGCACTCTAACCTGTGTAAACCCACTGACGTTGCAGATCTCAGGAGCAAGTATCAAGCTTGTTGCCTCTGTAAGACGTGCCTTTTCGTGGCCACTTTATACCGTGACGCCTTACAACAGCATCTAAGCGGTGGATGGAGTTACCAGTTAATTCTCTGAAGTGAAACTTTACCCTGGAGAAGCTACGCAGAGCGTCTGCAATTTGCAGGGTTATAATGTTACTCTTTAGCTCCGGTAACATAAACGCTACCACTTTTGCCTGTTCTCTGCATTCTGTCTCTGATTTCCTGTCTTGGAGTGCACTAGAAAGCTCCAAATAGCCTTATGCGTAGCAACGTACAGGTAATTAAGTCATCAACATATGATGTAGTGGAGAATCAAAACACTATTGCAGAAAATTGTTTTGGAGGTATTTTTTACAAAAAACTAAACGTAAATGCAAATGCGGAAATGGAACAACTAAAACAGAACACCTCTAGTGGTCACAAGCTCTTTTCTCTGTCGTGATACATCACATGTAAACTGCCACACTTTTTAAACGTAGATGGAGTCTGGAAACTAATAGGTGGAAAGAATAGGTAGCAAAAACGGAAACATCTCTAAATAAGAACAACAAATAGCAAAACAGCACTATTATTTCAGAGTACGTTTTAAAGCATTGTGGTGATCATTGGTTGAGATAATCAATACAAACGTTAGGCTAAATATTTCAAGTGGTATACAAATCCTTCTCCGTCAAGATTGCCGCGCGGGATAGTTGCATGGTCTATGGCGCCCTGTCACGGTTCGCGCAGTTCCCCGGTCGGAGGTTCGAGTCCTCCCTCAGGCATGAGTGTGTTTGTTGTCCCTAGCGTAAGTTAGTTTCAGTCAGATTAAGTAGTGTGTAAGCTTAGGGACCGACGACCTCTGCAGTCTGGTCCCATAGGATCTTACCATCAATTTCCAATTTTTTTTCTGTCAAGACTATATAGCTTAAATTTTGTACTCGTTTATGTAACCAAGTGACGTATTACGGACCTTAAGTGCAATAATTATGTTGCCAACAGTGGTAACATTGTAAGTAAATAACAATTTTGGCTGGAATTTAGAAATGAAAGGATTGGGAGGAAGCGGGCTAAGGTTTGGGTACACTAGCATTGTGGGGTTGTTAACCCTACATCTGCTACGTGCTCTTTCTCACTTGGAACTCTGCCTACCCAAAAGCTACTGCATGAAATAAATATGCAAACTCCAGTCCACTGATCTAAGCTGTATGCTGTCTACTAACACGAGATTTAAACGAAGAGACATGACGTGGTGCTTCGGACGACGGAAAATTGCACGAAGAATCCGCCTCATATAGCGATATGCACTAAAATTTACGGAAAAACGAAAACTGAGAGTACTTTGCTACACCCTAACCTACACAGTAAAATACACAGATATAGCTTACTTCTTCGCAGGAATATGTGAAAAAGCAAAAACTAAACTATATTACTCTACACTGCTACTGCTGCTACCGCTGTAGGCGCGTCCTCTCACCTCTGATGAGTCAAACGTTTAGCCTCTATTATCTTGTAAGACAGGAGTGTCCACAACACACCCATTACGAAGATGTACAAAAAAGATAGAAAAGAGAAACGTCTGCTCACCGAAACTTCTGAAAATAAACATCCTTCTTTAATGAGAATGAGATTTTCACTCTGCAGCGGAGTGTGCGCTGATATGAAACTTCCTGGTAGATTAAAACTGTGTGCCCGACCGAGACTCGAACTCGGGACCTTTGCCTTTCGCGGGCAAGTGCTCTACCATCTGAGCTACCCAAGCACGACTCACGCCCGGTACTCACAGCTTTACTTCTGCCAGTATCTCGTCTCCTACCTTCCAAACTTTACAGAAGCTCTCTTGCGAAACTTGCAGAACTAGTACTCCAGAAAGAAAGGATATAGCGGAGACATGGCTTAGCCACATCCTGGGGGATGTTTCCAGAATGAGATTTTCACTCTGCAGCGGAGTGTGCGCTGATATGACTGGCAGATTAAAACTGTGTGCCCGACCGAGAAAGGCAAAGGTCCCGAGTTCGAGTCTCGGTCGGGCACACAGTTTTAATCTGCCAGGAAGTTTCATATCAGCGCACACTCCGCTGCAGAGTGAAAGTCTCATTCTGGAAACATCCCCCAGGCTGTGGCTAAGCCATGTCTCCGCTATATCCTTTCTTTCGGGAGTACTAGTTCTGCAAGTTTCGCAACAGAGCTTCTGTAAAGTTTGGAAGATAGGAGACGAGATACTGGCAGAAGTAAAGCTGTGAGTACCGGGCGTGAGTCGTGCTTGGGTAGCTCAGATGGTAGAGCACTTGCCCGCGAAAGGCAAAGGTCCTGAGTTCGAGTCTCGGTCGGGCACACAGTTTTAATCTGCCAGGAAGTTTCATATCAGCGCACACTCCGCTGCAGAGTGAAAATCTCATTCTGGAAACATCCCCCAGGCTGTGGCTAAGCCATGTCTCCGCTATATCCTTTCTTTCAGGAGTACTAGTTCTGCAAGTTTCGCAAGAGAGCTTCTGTAAAGTTTGGAAGGTAGGAGACGAGATACTGGCAGAAGTAAAGCTGTGAGTACCGGGCGTGAGTCGTGCTTCGGTAGCTCAGATGGTAGAGCACTTGCCCGCGAAAGGCAAAGGTCCCGAGTTCGAGTCTCGGTCGGGCACACAGTTTTAATCTGCCAGGAAGTTTCATCCTTCTTTAATGTTCAAAGTAGTCTGAATGATTGGGCCCAAGTCGTAGTAAGAGAAACACACGCGAAATATCACAGGACCACGTCCGGCCTCGGCTGGATCTTCCACATACTGTGGGGTAAACGCCTGATTGCGCAGTGAGCGCAATCAGTGCCTGAGAAGAAAGAAAATCGCGATCTGTCAGATCACATTATGCGCCTCCAATCAATTATTGACAGTTTCCATATTTTTTGTTCAATTGAAAACTTTCAATTGTTTAGGTCGCTCTGAACAATAGTCCTTTGGGGGACATTCAATTAAAAATGTTAACTGCATGCAGCACCCTTCGCGATGTTCACTTGGAAATTGATTCAGATGGACCAACCACCAACAATAGCACTTGCTGTCGCGTTTGTAACTGTCATTGATATGGCCTCGTCTCGGTCCCTGTTGATTAGAATTTTTTACGACCATAGTTTGCGGCGATTCAACTGTTTTACTGGTGGCTTTATGCAGGAGTCTCCATTATCAGTTCTTGAACGTATTGCATTAGATTAAATATTTTTTTCAGGTGAAGTTCCGTATTATGGGGCTAATATAAAGATCACCTGATGTAATAAGTGTTCCAGTACAAAAGTCTTACTGGGGCCTTAAATTATGCGATCTAATTGCGCCCAAATGATACAACTTCATACAACAATAAAGTTCCGCCAGTCTGCGAGTGTGTGGTAAACTTCAGCTAAGTGCATAAGCTCAGAGAAAGAAAAAGAGAACCACACTGCTGTAACCAAACCACCACACTAATTTTGGGACATCTCTTGAGCTAACCGACTACTCTCTTAGGTTACTCCCTGTGCCTGTGACATTCACGATTCTCAATTTTCCTCCTGATTTCATTTACGCTGATGTATCTTGCAGTGGTATCCTCCATACTGCTTTCATTGCCTTTTTTCAGTACAGTATCATTTTTGTTCCTCCACATTTGCTTCCTGACATTTATAAGTTCTTTTCTGTTTCATGACATTATTCCTTTCCTGTCCCATCATTTTTGTTAGTGATATGGTTCCTGAAACATGACATTTACCATAACATCTCTCCCCGTAATCTGTAAAATTTCTTTTAGCATTTGTTTTACCTCCTCCATTTCACTGCGCCACTGAGGAAAGAAGGTAAATACACAATAATAGGAAATAAATGATAACTTTAAATATCTCTAACGTAAGCGAAAACTTAAAACATCTCTTATCTAAGCAATCCATAGTTTATTTATCACAACATATATCAATACTTTACGAAAGTTCAGCAAAAGGGTAAAGCAATCTTTCTCTTTCCACTTCGCTCTTTACCCATCACTCTGTCAATATTTTCACCCTGGAGACATGGTGTAGCCCATAGCATCTCCAAATCTGTGTCATTTGCACGTGTTTATGCAGGTGTTGGAAGTCTCCAAATCCTATACGGCCTATTGAAGACACTGAAAAATTTCTTGCACAAAGCTGTGCGCTTATTAGACACCCTACGCTAAAGTACTAAAACTTTTTGCCCCACATGAAAAAACGTCCCTCACATGCTTCTTAAATTACTTCTTCCTGAGGTCTGCAGCTTATTTTATATTCTGTAATGCAGTGTCAATGGGGATTTCTTCGCCCAAGAGACTATCTTCTTAATCCTGTTGGAAGGTTCCTTTTTCTTTAAAAATAAGCCTGGTGGTAATTTAGTTAACTTGTTTGGTAACTCATTCAGGATATTTTGGAAGGACCTGAGATGCAGGTCCCACATACGATGTTTCTGATGAGAATGGAGCTTACACGACTTGCCAGTTCCTTCTCACCCCGTCCGCAGGATTCGGAGAGGCCTGGTACAAGAAAATCAAAATGGGTTTAATTTTGTGCCTTCTCATTACTTGCAACCAATGTTGTGACCTGAATTACGCCCCATTGTGCACAATTGTGCATCTTACTGGCATCACACCACGTAATAAGCATCTTTCAAAAGCTATAGCAACATATTTCCTTTAGTTCTCCTCAAAGGCAAATAGGAAACAAACTTTGGGGTTAACTCAATAGTCACCAAAACAAATGAAAAGCCTTAACATGTGTGTGGGACTGGCCCAAATGAGTCTGTTGCCACTATATCAACCTCATCGGAATGACTGGATATTTCGTCGCTGCATATGACACTGTTGGTGGCTTAGTCTTTTGACAAGTTTTACAGATCATTAAAACACATCTTATCATTTTTAAAATGTTATTAAAGTAGCATATCTCGGGCAATTTGTTGAAGCGTTTGACTACTTCAAAGCACGCGTAGCTCAGATGGATGTACCAGACTAGTTTATTTACTGGACCATCCAGTATGTCCAGTGACCACTGGCAGTCATCCGGAACTTTACATTTCAACAAGAGATAATATTTTGTCAAGTAAATTTGGTGCAATGCCACAATGTGTTTGTCGACCACTCGTTCTTAGCGTCCCTCAATATAGGATCTTTGTCCTGTTCATAGGTGATGTCTTCAAGTGACGTTGTGACATAAATTTCAGATGTGGCAGTCTTCAAATATAGCAAATTAAAATTGATCTCTCGTAGGTTTCCTTCCACACTATGTCCTAAGCCACTGGGTGCAACATGACAGGGCATCAGCTATTATAATGTGCTTATCAGTTACGTACTCTATGGTCGAATGGTACTCTTGTAGAAGGAGGGTCCATCGGGGTAACCTCCAGTATATTATTTTTATGGACATTAGAAACTTCAGTGCTCAGTGATCCATGTATATTTCAGTTGTCTTGTTGAATAAAAAAGACCAGAACTTTGTGAAAAACCCAGACAACAGCGAGTGCCTTGAGGTGGGAGACTGAGTAATTCCGTTCATTTAGAGAAAGGTTCAAATGGTTCAAATGGCTCTGAGCACTATGGGACTTAACATCTATGGTCATCAGTCCCCTATAACTTAGAACTACTTAAACCTAACTAACCTAAGGACATCACACACATACATGCCCGAGGCAGGATTCGAACCTGCGACCGTAGCAGTCGCGCAGTTCCGGACTGAGCGCCTAGAACCGCTAGACCACCGCGGCCGGCTTTAGAGAAAGAATATGACTTGCAAAAGATATGGTCTTCTCGGCTAAGGGATCATTCTCTTCCATCTCTTAAAATAATATCGCTCCAAGACCTGTCAACGAGTTTTCTGTCATGACGCAAAATTCTTTGCTCAGATCTGGAAAGCCAACATGTATGGATTTACTAAGGTAATCTTTATGGTTTGAAACTCTTGCTGTGATTTCTGACACCCATCTTACGCCACGCTCTTTCCTGTAAAGTCACATAGTCACGGAATAGATAAAACATCAGTATTGATAAAACGCTTATAAAAATGACATAATTCTAAGAGACCCCTGAGTTGTTTCTTCGTTTTTGGTATGGCAAATTCCATAATCGCCTGAATTTTGTCTGGATTGGGCTGAATCCCATCCACACAGAGGATGTAGCCAACAAACTTAATGTTTCATTTGCCAAACCGTGACTTTTGGAAGTCGGCCGGTGTGGCCGAGCGGTTCTAGGCGCTTCAGTCTCGAACCGCGCGACCGCTACGGTCACAGGTTCGAATCCTGGCTCGGGCATGGATGTGTGTGATGTCCTTAGGTTAGTTAGGTTTAAGTAGTTCTAAGTTCTATGGGACTGATGACCTCAGATGTTAAGTCCCATAGTGCTCAGAGCCATTTGAACCATTTTTTGACTTTTGGAAATTTATCCTCATATCAGCCTGACAAAAACATATAGTAGTCGATTCAGCACTTCATTATGTTATGCCCAGTATCCCACCATGATCAAAATATCGTCAACATAGGGTATCAGTCACGCTATTAAGTCGTCAGGTAACATAGTGTACCCTCTTATAAACGCCGCTGAAGGTACATTCAACCTGGTAGGAAGCCGCCTATACTGGTAGCAAGTCCTGAAGAGCAAGAACGCCGTATACTGGCGGCTTGCAGGGTGCAGTACTATTTTCCAACATCTGGCACACAAATCAGTTGAGCATTGGACTTTCACGCATGGAACATCTGCAGTAGTTCATCTAGACTCTCAGGTCTATCTGTTTCTGAAAGAATGACACTGTTTACCTGCCTGGAGTCCAGAGCCAACCTGTCAGAATCATTTCATTTTGGCACCGCCAAGGAAGGACAGTTACAAGAGCTTGCAGCTGTCTCAGTTACACCTTACTTCAGAATCTCCTGAATTTCTTTTCCAGCTCTCGTCTTATACGTCAAGGGTATTTTGTTTGGTCTCACGAAAATTTTCTGGTGTTCCCTTACTCTAAAACCATACACAAAACCCTTGAGGGAGCCAGGAGACTCAGAAAACACCGCACCTTTTCCTGCTAGATATTATACAAATACATTTGGTCAGCCACTGACGAACCCTCAACACAGCCAACACTCTCCCTCACAATACTAGCAATAGCTTCATTCTGTCCTTGCTCAGATAATGGAAGACAAGGTCCTGTCACACAGTTGATGACTACTTCTGGTTCCAGTTGCAATTCAGAGCGAGCATGTATCATAGGCAAAGCACCTCTGACTCTTCCCTCAAAACATAATCCTCAAATCGCAATTTCAAAGGGACCCCATCGACATCCACAGTCTTCCAGCAAAATCTATCACTGCTCCATGGGCATTCATGAAATCAGTCCCCAGTATCGCTTCTACATTCAGCAAAAATGCATTGAATAAATTCACTTCAAACTGTTTCCCATGACACTTAAATACAACCTGATTTTGCCTTTTAACTTCCGCACTTTTTCCAAATATCGCACCCTTCGCCTCCTTTCCTTGTAGTGTCAAGGCTGACCGAGTCCCCGCCTCCTTGCATTCCTGAAACACTGCTTTGTCAATTATGTGGATTATATTTACTGTGATTAACTTGTTCGCTAACCATTTCTGCTCCCATCCAACATCCCTATGACGAAGCTGCCGCACCACTGTGTAGCCCACCTCTCCTTACCGTTGTGTATGAAGTTATACATAGTAAGTTAGAATGAGACTGCATTTCTCGCCATTGGAGCGTGATGGCCAACAGATTCATTGACTTACGCTTTCGTTAGCGCATTTACATGTCTACTGCAATGGCAACCATGGTTGGAAAACCATGCATATTAACTGAAATTTCGCCTGTTGTAAGTAGAGTGGTCCGAGAACGGCCTAAGTTTTATATGTCATAAGCGCCATTGAAATGTCTCCACATTCCTAAGCACGGTTTCCCGCTGATCATTCGAATGAGCTGTTTCCTGTTCCGTATTTACGTTCGAAAATGTGATTTTGCAGCTCTCCATAGTCTCAGATTCGGTATCAGAATTGTTCTCTCGCGTTTCCATTGCTGCTGGCTCATATCCTTCATCCAATTTAGCCCTTATTGAGTTTGGGTTGGAGAAAACTCACAGCCTGATATTCCACAATTGCTTCTGACAATTATCACTGCCTTGCGAACTCCCTTCCTATTAGGGAGATTTAAATAGGAAGCATAAATAGTGGTGGCTCTTAATGTAACGTCCTAGCTAGCAATTAGAAGGCCTCTTAAAAATTGTGAACTTAAAGTTTTATACAGAAATTGTACAAGAACATGACTCGTAGGAGTTGCCAAGATACACCCAGAAAGACATGGAATGTTTCAACAGTAGCGTAATCCAGGAAACGAGAGGCAATATAGAATTTAGTGTATACTCTTGGCTATAATAATTGCAAGAAGGAAGAGAGTTAATTGTTAAAGCCATAAAAGAGGTAATTTGCAGGGTAAAAATTAGACATGTATTAGAATTCGAGAATATACGTACTTTGTATTTGTCAAGTTATTGGCTGAAGAAGGAGTTAGATGATTTGGATGTAGATTTAAATTATAAGTTAATAATTATTCTGGATGATAATAAAATTGCGCCAAGCAAATAGAGTTGTTTTCTGTGTGTAAATATATATACAAAAATTAATAAATGTCTTGCACCCACATATTTGGATACTTATTCGCTACAATGCCAAAACAAAAAAACTAAAAAGTCTCCTATTTACGGTGATCGTGCGTCTTTAGGATGGTGACGTTAAAGAGTAGTTGATCATCATTTCTTAGAGTCAAGCGCAGTTCTTTGATTTCTCTGCGCGAAACACGATAGAATGGTAAAAACAGCATTTCCCCTACATGACAAGGATAACTTGTGACTGTGTGAGAAAACACAAAGCGATGTATAATTAAAGGTTCAGTAGCGACTTTTATTTGATCATTACTCCGGAGAACTGTTAATCTGCCTCCTCCCATACTCTACTGTCTTCAAGATAAACAGACCTTCTAGTATTGTAATGGTTTATCACATTTTGTTGATTGTTCAAGAGTGCACTCATCCTGTATAAATGGGGGCAGGTGTATTCGAGTATTGTGTATTAAACCTGGGACCTAGAAACGACGGAGAGGCTTCGATCCTGCCCAGCAGTCCACTCACCCCACCGACGCCCCACACCAAACCCAGGGTTGTTGTGCGGTTCAGCCCCAAGTAGACCCCCCCCCCCTCCCCACACCGGGAACATCTCATACCAGACAAATGTAACCCCAAATATTTGCGTGGTAGAGTAATTATGGTGTACGCATACGTGGAGACAGTATTTGTGCAGCAATCGCCGACATAGTGTAACTGAGACGGAATAAGGAGAAGCAGCCCGCATTCGCCGAGGCAGATGGAAAACCGCCTTAAAAGCCATCCACAGGCTTTCGGCACACCGGACGTCGACACTAATCTTCCGGGCGGATTCGTGCCGGGGACAGGCACGCCTTCCCACTCGGGAAGCTGATTAGCACTTTGCTATGTTGGAGTAACTAGCTATTCTTTTCGTTTCTAATGTTCCTGTTAATACATACCGATTAAATGAATATCGAATTACCACATAAAACACAGCTTGCATTCTCTGCCCGCAAACTGTTAGTTGCAGCATATCGGTCTTATGAAGGTCTCTGTTGATAGCAAGCCTCCCATATCTCAGTACTAGTGGCCTGTCAGTCTTGCTTCAAGCCTGTGGGACGCTGATGGCTGTTGTCCACATGGCAGACAACGGCCAAGAGTCCATTCTCCATCGCACTTGCTCTCTCCAATCGCGTTGTCAGGTCTGTGAACAGTTCTGGCCATTGCTCGAGCGATAGAGTGGCCAAGAGATGCCTCTCTCTCCCCCCCCCCCCCCCCCCCCCTCTTCCTCTCCAATAATGTTATCTCTATCAGTTGTGTGGGACTCTTCTGCTTGTGTGACAGAGGGTGGCGGTGTGCACTCCAGTAACATAACTGCTATTGGAAGGATCGTGACACCGTTGGTGCAGTATGGCGCAGACGGACAATCCAGAGGCCTTGCGCACTTATGGAGAGGAACAGAAAATGTTTTTTCGTTCATTTCATTTCCATCCAGTACCATTGGTGACAGTAACAACATAACAGGTGGGGAAATTCGTTTATATTACAATTTAGCCTTCTTTTGTAATATAACATACTCATTTGTACAAACGCTCCTACACGGAATTCCCGCCGTTATTTACAAGTCTACTAAAATCTTATAGTGTCCGACTCCTCAACGGCATCCTGTTAGTGACGCCATTCTTATAACCCTTGTGCGGCTATGTGCATACATGTACACCTGGCAAGTGGAACGTCCAGAAAGCTACTGACGTTCATTTATACAGGCAGGGAGGACCGACTGACAGCTAAGTGTATTCATCTGTGCCTAGGTGCTGTAATGACACATTCCGATGCAGAGACATGCAATACCTTAAAGGCTGCGCCAAAGATTAAATTGAGAGGGATGCAGAATATAATCTCTGTAATGTGCATATTGGATTCTCTTTTGTTTCATACTCCAAGGAGTTAAGAGGCACTGTCGATTGTTGCCTTGTAGTGGATGGACGTAACTTTTGGTGTGTGCGGAAAGGCAGCCATATTGTTAGTATTTACGGTTTGTGCGACGAGCAGAGCAAGTCTTATTGTGTTGTGAATAAAAAATAGTGAGAAGTATCTAAGTTTTACGAGAAATATTCAAAGCGACGTAGAGTTGTATTCCTTGGTTTCCACCGTCTTCGTGAAGTGAACCGATGCCGACTCAGGAAGGTACACACGGTCAACAAAGAGAAGAACATCGATGGCGACTAATGAATTAATATTGTGGCAGAAGGACGAATTCTACGTCTAAGGTGAGAACTCTGAATAAATCAACAATGTCGTAGAATTCAAAATTGTAATTAATCGGAATGGTAAATTATATTACAGGCAAATTTCACGCAGCACTGAATTTGTCCGCATTCAAGTCGGTCAATACAGTCCGTAAAAAAGCCCTTCAAAAATTCTAAATTTACAGTTCCATATCAATAATTTTTTTCTCTTTTCAAAAAAATCAATAAATTTAATTTTTTTAAATTTATTTCGCCACAGTGCGCAATAGAATGGCGACTCGCTGTTGTCCGTGTTCCAACATTCCTGCCATTGCTGACGTTATCTGCTCTTCTTTGTAATATCGGAAAGTGCTATGCTTTCACCTGCTCCTGAGCCCTTTCGCTAAAGAGCTGAGCATCTGAGCAGTCCTGTATCCATGTTTGGTGAGACAACAGAATTTTCGTGTACTGTTATTGCAAAGTCAGGACATAATGTATCATACAAGAAAATCGTGGAAATCTTGAAACGTCCCCTTAGAAAATTTATACAGGACTGTGTTTAAACTGATACACAATATTTTTAGCGCAACGCAATCTGACTTTCAGAAATCCCTACAAAAGAATGGCCCTGACTAACATTAACCTATGCATTTCACAAATCGCTTACCTCACAAAAATCTTGGTTACTCGAACTACTGCAATACAGCAAGCGCCACTACTGCCAGCTAAATAAAAGATTCAAACTACGGAAGGCACTAGCTACTGATAGGCATAGTTAGCAAATGAAAGATTTTAATAGAGAACAAACACTGTATTTACCTTAATAGTCATAATATATATAGCAGTTCATGACAAATTACAAAACTCCGCCATCTCTCTCCCCACATCCATCACTTCTGGCGGCACACCTCCAACTGCGCAACGCTACGCGATGTTCACATCCAGCTTCCGCTGCCCAACACTACAATGGCAGACAACAATGCAAACTAGACACAGACTGCACACAGCACAGCCAGTGATTTTCATACAGAGGTGGCGTTACCAATAAAAAAACCTAAACAGCCTACTTACATAGCCCCATGCTCCCCACAAAAAATTTTGCAAATTGTTTGGGGCAGTGGCCAGTAATGATTTGATAAAATTTTTCATAATTACAATAACAAAGATATCAAATGCACACACTTATTGAGACAATGTTGGCCAAAAGCTAAAATTTTCTCACAGTCTATAAAGACAGTCCTGATTCATCACAGTAAAATTATAATGTTTTTCTTTTTTTTCAACTTCTGAACAGTAAAAGAGAATGCACACAGAAGTAGTGGATTTCCATGCAGTCTTGAAGAAGTAGTGTTTTCCTTCCAACGGAAAGACAGTGCTGACTCTCGACATGCAAACAAGTAATGGGTCACAACAGAGCAAACCCACAGCAGAGTCATTCGACGTTTTGAAGAATATTGGTAGGTAGGTCATCACAGAGTAGACCCACTGTAGTCCTGGTAGAGAGTATGGTATTGGTGGGTCACCAGAGGTGCAGACCCACTGCAGTCCTTGTAGAAATAATGGTATTGGTGGGTCATCAAAGACGCAGACCCACTGTAGTCCTTGTAGAGATAATGGTATTGGTGGGTCATCAAAGATGCAGACCCACTGTAGTCCTTGTAGAGATGGCCAGCAGCCATCTGTTGCGATCTGTTGTGACTGCGCAGGTGCACAATCACCATCGAAGAGTCTTGCGGATAATATAGCAAGTCCATAACCACCACTTGTGCACTCACAAAGTTTCTGGAATTGTCCTTAGAACCAGCAATGCTGTTATCCAGTCCTTTGCTGAATCATTAACACATGTGCAAACACTATCGGTCCCTACTTCTCACATATTGTCCATATTCTATGACCAACAAAAACGTGTGCAGTGAAATGTAACTTAATTTGATGAACTGGTGTCAAGTACAATTTTATAACATAAGAACACAATAACAAAGGTACAAAACACATCATTAAAAACATAATAATACAGATAACATTTGTAGTACAGGCTTTACAAAAGAATCGAAATAACATATACGTCAGTGTTACAGGAATTATGACATGAGTACATACATAAAAGATCAGAATAACTTTCGAAACATCAACTTCACACGTGAGCATCAAAACAAAACAGAATAAATAATGTCTAAACATTTTTACAAAGAAAATAACATATTATTAATGCAAATTATATTTGAGGATAACAGTATTCCTCATCATAGTTCATGTAGCTGAATATTAGAAAAATTCTACAACATAATTCTTATGAGGTAAACATATAAAGACAGGAAGAACATAAATATACAAGAGCACACAAACACAGCGGAATAACGGAAAGGGAAAGGACAGAGTTTGTTTTACTGCAGTATCTTGCAAACAAAACTTTCTTTACTTCTTAGAGACCTCCCTTCGTTCTTCATTATTTCAAAAAGTGATATCTATACCTGCTTTCTGTATTCTATTCATATTTCTTTCAAAATAATTATTTCTCAGTGTACAATACTCATTTTGGCCCAAATCTTTTTCATATAAGTGCTATCTATACCTGCTTTCTGTATTCTATTCATATTTCTTTCAAAATAATTATTTCTCAGTGTACAATACTCATTTTGGCCCAAATCTTTTTCATATAACTTCTCAATGCATTTTTTCCCTATTGTCCATAATCAGTTTCTTATATAGTCTACCCCCTCATAAGCTAACTTAAATCTACTGAGGTCAGATGCTAAACTAAGGGACGAGGCAATGCAGCAGCACAAAACAAGTAACACAAACATCAATGACAAAAAATTCAAACTGGCAAAGCAATTGCAATATTACAACTAATATAAGGCACTGTGCAGCAAACAAGAAAAATAAATGCGTAGTAAACTGGCTTAACAGCGTAATACAAAGTCAAATTCAGTAACATTATGCCTGGCAAACAGCAGCTGATATCTAAACATGACAAAGCTCAAGCAGAAAAAAATATTACACTGAAAATGACCATGTCTAATACCTATGTCACATCTTAACACTAGAGTGATGCATCACGAGAACTTACAGTAGCAGATAAGTTACCAAATCGTAAAGAAATTATTTATACAATTCCTGTGAAGGGAAATGTCTATTTATGTGCCCTCGTTTTCTTGGAAGTAGATCATAAATTTCTTATTGACTGGATCTGTAGGCATAAAATAACTATATTAGTACATATATTAAATTTTATTTTAACCAATGCTGCAGTGCAGCTAGAAACTAGATATTAAAGAAAATGAGCAAATATGTACAAAGGACGGCATGAAACATCATTCATTAGCCATATGGCATTTCATAAGGCAGTAAAAATTCTCTCAATTCTCGAGAAAGACGCTTGTCATAATCAGGTGTGCAGATGTAAGTATCTTTCCAAGTAATGAGCGTGTCGTATTTGCGGTGCTTTCTACAAAGGAATGTCAATAGCGAGGATAATGGCCTCCCTTTTTTTTGTCTTTTCTACCTGTGCCTCTGAAAGGCACACGCTAATGGCTTTTTTTTTTGTCAGGCGACTGTCGCCCAGCTGGGTGCCCACGACGCATTACGTGCAGGTGGTCACTTAACTTTCTTACCGAAATATTTACGACACCAGTTTCCGCTACAGTGACAGTCTCATATAAAAAAATTCACAGGTTAAGAATTTGCGTTACAAATCTGTAGAAACAAAATCCTGTAAATATAACAGAGTCCAAAAATTTTTCAGTGGCATTGTAATACATTCACGCATGTATACACATTTCATAATTCTTAAAGTACGATTCTTGGTTTCCAACATCCTTTTCCACAAATCAGAGTCCCTAACCACTACTCATTATTCATATACGTATTCGTCGACACTTCTTCAATATTTCATCATAATAAATATGTAGCATATTCAAATAACTCATTGATCATAAACATATGGCAACAGCATAATACACATCATCATCGTAATAATAACATCATAACACCTCAGTCAACTCTCAAAATCGTCGTAGCTTCCTCCAATAATTTCAAGACCTAAAAAAATTCTCTACTCATGTCAAAAGTGTCATCTGCCTCAAATGCACTTTAAAAATCATAATCCCATACCAAATACATCATTCAAAGCTCTCATAGTATGACAATGGTTCCGAAAAAAATATGAACAGTTTACAAAGTACAGACAAAATACAATTTCATAAGTGTGAAGGTATCCAACTGTGTAATTGCGTAAACATGTGTCACTGATGTAGTAAAAAAAAAATGTTTATCTCTAAGTTAAATGATCAGATAGCTGTGTAATTTGTGTGTTAGAGAAATATGGTACCGATGTGTAAAGTTGTATAAGCAAATACTATATTAGCTAGGGCTCCTTGTGCTTGCCAAACACATGGTACACAAAGTAGACGTGTACCCCTCTGAGGATTAATGTAATTATACCCTCAGGTGTTACAGATTACAACAATGGAATGAAATGTATTATGGAAAACCTTTGTATTATTGTACTTCAAATATCTTTAAATATAAATGATTTAAGTACAAAATTAATCACTCAAATACATGTCCTGTAGCGCTAAATGTGCGTCTTGCTGTAAGATAATCTCTGTGGAAGTGTCGTAGTTATTGTCCTCCGAAAGCTAAGTTCTGCAGAAGCCAATGTACTTACCTCATGATAAACAAAAGTGAAATGCTTTGCGTGTAGATATCGTAGTTATTACGCTTATTGGCGTGATGAAGAGAGTACTGTACAGTAACGTATTGTTGTGCCATGAAAAAGGCTGTCTCATTGTTGCTATTCCACAAAAGTTACTACTAAAACATGTTTTACTTTCCAGAATAATGCAGAAAAACGTGCAGATATAAAACAGAAACACCCCAAAAGCAACATTGTAAATTGTCACTCATTAGAAGCGTCGTGATAAAACCGTGTAGTTGTCACATAAACTAACCACTGTGTCGTCTGGTATCTCACAGAAAGTACTTTAAACCCAGAATTTATTTTCAAGTAAACCAAAATGTTGCATTAAAAACTCATTAGCTGTACTAGTATGTGTCCTAAGTATGTAAGCCTGGTAGTCGTTATGTAATCATGCAACTAACAAGCAAGAATGTACAAATACAATAACACTGTGACGTCTGTTTACTATAACAATGCATTCGTCATTTCTGTTTAAATAAGTTCTCTTGGTTCTTGATTGGATATTTAACTTCAAACATTGTTGCATGGTAACAGTTTCTAAAGCATACTAGTAACGTGAAGTGAAACGTTTTATGGCAAAGACAAAGTTAAAAGGCAGATTATCTGTCAATAAATGGTTTTACATGAGAAATGTGGTGTAAACCTTTACTCTTCCTAGTACGCAGAGTTTCAACTTCAACGCAATTATCATGTGGTATACGTCGGATTCTGTAAGGTCCATTGTAAACTAGAAAGAATTTGTGACTCAAGTGTTTCTTCTTATGTGACAATGAATGAGCTTTAATGAGAACTTTCTGACCAATATACAACTTCTTTGCATTTGCTTTACCGTGTAGTTTTCTCCTTTTGTCTGCTGCAGATTTTATATTTTTAAGAGCCAAATCAATTATGTCTTTGTGTCGAAGTTTACGTGTATTCGGGAAAGGTACAAGCTCTCTGATTCTGTTCGATGGTTCTTCATTCTTCAGTACAAGAGTAGGTGGTAAAGCAGTGGAGTCGTGAGGCATTTCATTCAGCACGTTTTGAAATAAGTGTAAATATCTGTCCCAATGCTGATGCTTTCTGTGACAATAAAGTCTGCAAAGCTTATTGATTTCTTTCATAATCCGTTCGGAGGGGTTACAATGTGGTGAGTACAATGAAATAAAAACGGGTTTGATTTTATGGTTGCGAAGCATGCGTGACCAAACAGCAGATCTGAATTGCGGTCCGTTATCTGAAATGACTTTACTAACGTGTCCAACTTCACGTAAGAAATTTTTAACAAAGGCGTTGGATACAGACCGTCCAGTGGCTTTACGTAACGGTGTGAAAGAAACAAATTTTGAAGTAAGTTCAACAGCGACTAGAACGTACGAAAATCCATTAGATGTTATGACAAGCGGTCCCAAGAGATCAACAGCAGCAAATTCTTTTAATTTAGAAGGAATGATAGGAAACAGCGGAGCACGATGTGAGATAGTAGATGGATCGCCTTTTGACAAAGTTTACAAATAGACAAGACTCTTCGAATTCGCTTTTCCATATTGTTAAAATAAAAAGTCGTTCGAAGAATATGATAACATTTTCGTGGGCCAAAATGTGCGTAGCTGAAATGAATGTACCAAATGGGCTTATTAACAAAATCGTCTGGAATGCAAAGTACCCATAGCTTGTCATCAACAGTGCAGCGTTTGAAGAGTATGTTGTTTCTAACCAGGTAATAATGCCGAATCTGTGTGTGTGTCTTTTCATGCCATTTGCTCTTGATGTCTTTCCAAATCGGATCTTTATCTTGTTCATGAGCAATGTCCTTTAAAGATGTGGTGATGAAGTTTTCAAAGGCAACTTTCTGAATGTAAAGAATACTGAAATTTTTCTCGAGGTTGCCTTCTGTGTTACTTTTCTCAAGCCCAGCCGGTGCGCGTGACAGTGCGTCCGCAACAATGTTCTCCTTGCCGGGAATGTAGACTATTGTGAAGCGGAATTCTTGCAGAAACAATGCGCAACGTTTTAGCCTGTCATGATTTAATTTTGAAGACATAAGAAATTGTAGTGCACGATGATCACTGTATACTTTTACGTGCTTACCAGAAAGAAAGAAACGGAATTTGTTAAATGCCCAAACGATAGCTAAAGCTTCTAATTCAGTAAGGGAATAATTTTTTTCAGATTTTGTTAGCACTCGGCTAGCAAAAGCAATGGTTTTCTGAACAGTAGTGTCATTTTCTATGGCTTCTTGAAATAAATGGGCACCAAGACCGACTTTAGAAGAATCCGTGCTAAGGCAGAATTCTTATGACAGATCTGGATGAGCTAGTATTGGCGCGTTAAGTACCGATTCTTTCAAAGAATTGAATTCCAACTGTGCTTGTTCGTCCCAGTTCCAAATAGTACTTTTTCCAGTGAGAGAACAAAGTTTTGGTGTAACAAGAATTTGCATGTTCAGAAAGCGACGGTAAAAATTTACGAGACCTAGAAAACTGCGGACTTGTCTTTTTGTGGATGGAACTGGAATGGCTCTGATTGCTTCTAAGTTTTCAGGGTCCGGCTGAATACCTTCAGAAGAAATAATATGTCCCAAAAACCTCACCTTTGACCTACCGAATTCAGACTTTTCCAAGTTAACTGTAATTCCAGATTCTGCAAAAATACGTAACAAACTGTTGTGGATGCGATTATGTTGTTCCCATGAAGCTTCTGCTATTAGAATGTCGTCCACATATAAGGTTATGTGACGTTTTAAGAACTCAGGTAATATGGAATTTAGCCCGCGAATGAATGCTGCCGAAGAAATGTTCAAACCAAAAGGAAGTTTCCGAAACTGATAACAAACGCCGAAACAAAGGAAAGCTGTGTATTTTCTACATTCTGGATGCAGTTCGATCTGATAAAAGCTGGATCTGAGATCAATAGAAGACAACACTTTTACGCCATTAAAATTTTGAAGAAGTTCTTCCATCGTTTGCGGCCTGTCTGTTTCAGTCTCGAATCTAAGACAAGCCTGATCGATCCATTCTTCTTCTCAACAACATGTAATGGATTGTTGTATGAGCTTACTGCAGGCTCAATAATGCCCTCGTCAAGCATAGATTGTATTTCTGTTCTAACACGGTCCCTATAATGTGCTGGAATTACGTATGGTCTAACACAAAATTTAGTATGCTCACGAACACGAAATTGGTATTGAAATCCCTTGATTGTTCCTGTTTTGTGAGTAAAAACTGTGGAATGTACTTGTAAAATCTCAAAAAGGTCCTGCCTATCAGTGTCATTACAATTCTCAATTGTTTGAATTTTATTCTGAATTAACTCATTAATTTCAAATATGCCGTCGATATCATCCCTGTCAGTGCTTGCAGAGTGATTGTTAGTGTCTAGTTCCGTAGAAAATTCCGAACTGTTGTCCAACAGAAGGTAAAGCCGATTAATTTCTTCGTCATGGTTTGAGAGCCAATCTTCAAATTTCAAAGCTATTGACTTACCTTCCTTCTCTAAACTTATTTCAGCGTCGTGAAAGTTTAAGATTGCTTTGTATTCATTCAAAAAGTCTACTCCCAATATAATTTCCGTTGACAATAATGGAACAATAAGCAAGTTCATAGAGAAGCTGTGGCTTTGGCAAAAGAATTCTAAATTGGTTTGTTGGCGTACATCTACACTTTTTCCAAATATTGCACCTTGTAATTTAATCTTACGTAACGGAAGTGTGGGGCAATCGTTCGATTTGTTGCACTTGCTAAAAGCTGTTTCACTAATTACTGAAATGGGACTGCCAGAATCAAGTACTGCCGTAAATTTTACATCATTTACTGTAATGTGAATCACAGGATATGCAATGTTGTTATGTTTTATGTCGTGTTCCTGGAGTAAGATGTCCCTAATGTCTTCCATTTTTACGTAATTACTAGCTACGGCAGCTGCGTCGTCAGTTTCATACGTACGTTTCGTGGCTGCCAGCGGTATGAGTCATTGCCTATTGTCTCTTTGTTGGCGCGCGTCGTTATTGGGATTTGGAGACCTAACTTCTACAAATTCACCTCCTCGAGAGGGCCCAGCTCTGTTTGAATCCCGCCAGTTCTGATGCAATTCAGGTCTGTCGTTACGATCATGTTGTCTGTCGTCATGTCGGTAGATGCCATAGTTTCTTTCTTGTCGGTCACGTGGTGGAGAATTTCTCCCTGAATCGTAACTGCACGCTGGACCGTTGCATCTAAAGTTATTCTGTCTCCCTTGATAATAATTATTTTGGTTCCCAAATTGTCTGTTTCTCTGATTGTCTCTGTGATAGTCACTACCGCGGAGAGGTGATCTTTCCCTGTAATTATTACTACTCTGCCAACGGTTGTCATACGGGTGGTGTCTGTTTTGGTCACGATATGTGTTGTGAGAATAGCCTTGTCGTGTCCAGTTATTATTTCTGTCATCGCGGAATTTTGACGGATGTGACCTGCAATTGTTGTGCTCCTGTTTTCGCATTCCGCGAATGTCAGTGTCAATTTCCAGTTCTTGTAAGAGCCCCTGAGAAGCTTCAATGTCGTCTTTGCAACGTCCTGCCAAAATAATATGTCGTAAATGTTCAGGTAATTTGATTAAGCAAATGCGGATGAGTTCTGAGGGGCTGTATGGGTTTGACAGGTACTGTTTCTTATGCAACATGTCTTCAAAATATTTCACAAGACTGGAAAATTCAGATTGTTCGAAACGTTTCATCATTATGATGCTATGTTTTACTCTGTCTTGTGTAGCTTGAGACCAATATGCTGAGAGGAAGGCATGATAAAATTCTCCTTCGCTGTGGCAATTGTGAATGACCGATCGCATTCTTACAGCTTGTTCATTCTCTAAATAGCCACACATAAATTCTAATCTGTGCTGCAATGACCAGTTGGGAGGAAAACAATGAGAGAATTGATGGAGCCACGCTTGTGGATGAATGTCGTTGCCAGAATTCTTAAATGTTTTGAATTTACGTGTAGTAATAAACAGCTTATAGTCAAAATCATCATGTCGGCTAGTCGCATGTCGGTCATTGTTACGTAGTTTCGGCGGTTCCATCTCAAAATTCGGTGTACCTTGCCAATTTCTTTCATAATTTCCGAAGTGCCCTGAGTTATTATTTTGTGGCTGTTCCGTACTTCTATGTCCCTCTTCTCGTATTGGAGCGCGAGTGGCCTCTGAAACACGTAATTCTTGTATTACCTGTGTCAGCTGATCTTGTACTTCCCGGATTTTTCTTTGGTGTTGCGTATTAATTTGATTCTGATTTTGTTTGAATTTCCTAATTTGTTCGCACTCTTCTGTGTCTTTAAAGACTACCGGTTTTGTGTCATTCAGATTATCATCTACCTTCGTAGATAAGTTAGTGAACTGATCCGAAAGTTCGGCTACTTTCTCCAATAGTGAACACATTTCCTCAGTGTGTTTTTCTGAACCAAGTTTCAGTGTGTCCATTTGTGTTGAAATCAAATCTACTGTGTCCTTTAAGTTTTCCTGAGTTTTTGCAAGTTGCGTAACCGAATCGGTAGATGTAACTGAGTCAATTTTAGCTTGCAAGGTGTCGTGATTTTCATGAACAATAGTTCGCAGTTCTTTTATGGCTGCTTCGTGATTCTGTAATGCATTTTCATGACGCGAAAAAATAGGTTGGAAATGCTCACAAATTAGTGTTTTTACGTCATTACAGACTTTTTGACATTTCAGTTCGATTTTATGTAACTCAGTAGTTAAATCTTCACGTGTTTGTTCAAGAGTTTGTTCCAAGGAGTCTAACTTTTGAAGCTGTTGCTGTGTTTGTCTCTGATTTTGTTCCATCGTGTCTAACTGTTGCTGTGTTTGTCTCTGATTTTGTTCCATTGTGTCTAACTTTTGAAGATTTTGCTCCATTGTGTCTAACTTTTGAAGCTTTTGTCTCATTTGTTGCATTAATTGTAATAACAATGCACTGGTGTCTGAAACATGTTCCTCAGTGCTATTCGGCAATGCATTTGAACCGGCAATATTCGCAGTTTGAAAAGCAGAAAATGTGTCTTGACTTATTTGAGAAAAGGGTGAGGACGCAAAACCTGAATCTACAGTATTTGCAAGATTGTGTCCTGTCATTTCGGATTCCTGAGGCAAGCTGTTGCCGACCGATCGATCGATAATGCTTCCCTGTTCACTAATTATTTCACTGTCTACACCATTGTTTGCATCCCGCTCCATTTACCTATGTACAATTACCAAATTACTACTTTGAACATTAGTTAATTCATTACTCGGTGGCGCTAACACACTGCTTTCGTCTTCACTGTCATTTCTCAGTTAACTTTGGAGCCTAGTATTACGTTTTTCACACGCCATTATTGTCACAATATTTCACACGATAACACAGAAAAACACAATTTGAAGAGCAACAATAAGAGAACACATTAACATAGCACTGAAAATAATATCTAGTTAATTGCAGCTGCGAAATACTTGGTGCAAATCTACATGCATGCCACAACTGTTTTACTGTACAACAATGAAAGACTGCAACTACAAAGGAGATTCTCTCTACAATTACACACTAGCAATAAACAATAGCTACACTAATTACACAAACTACAAGAAAAAGTCAGAAGATTCCAGTGAGGTATCCTCGGTTAAGGGTCGACATATGAAACGTCCCCTTAGAAAATTTATACAGGACTGTGCTTAAACTGATACACAATATTTTTAGCGCAACGCAATCTGACTTTCAGAAATCCCTACAAAAGAATGGCCCTGACTAACATTAAACTATACCTTTCACAAATCACTTACCTCACAAAAATCTTCGCTGCTCAAGCTACTGCAATACAGCTAGCGCCACTACTGCCAGCTAAATAAAAGATTCAAACTACGGAAGGCACTAACTACTGATAGGCATAGTTAGCAAATGAAAGATTTTAATAGAGAACAAACACTGTATTTACCTTAATAGTCATAATATATATAGCAGTTCATGACAAATTACAAAACTCCGCCATCTCTCTCCCCACATCCACCACTTCTGGCGGCTCACCTCCAACTGCGCAACGCTACGCGCTGTTCACATCCAGCTGCCGCTGCCCAACACTACAATGGCAGACAACAATGCAAACTAGACACAGACTGCACACAGCACAGCCAGTGATTTTCATACAGAGGTGGCGTTACCAATAAAAAAACCTAAACAGCCTACTTACAATCTTCATGAATAGAAGAGAGGAAGATGATAGCTCCACTTCGGACCTTTCTTCGGATAAAGATCTGAGTATGTCTGGACCTACTGCTGAATCTTCAACACAACAGGGAAGTTTGCCAGTAGTTTCTTCTCATAAAGATGGAAAAGATGAAGCGGTAAGCAAAACTTCATCACGAAAAACAATGTGTGTAGGGGTCGGAGAATCACCACAATGTTATTAACACATTTAGCGGTGTACAAATAGACTTCCTCCTTTGAATTTGCTTGTGCCATTTGTACAAAGACGAAAAGTTATTACAAATTCATTACTGAAAAAATGACGAGAGTGCCCAGCAGATTAGCACAATGGAAGCTCACAGAGCCTACAGAATTTTATTACTTCTTCCTTATGCCAAGACCTAATAAGTTAGAAGGGAATGAATATTGTTCGACAGATTCTTTGCGTCAAGCACCAATATTTTCTCTCATAATGGCCAGGAACCGGCACAAACTGATTCCGCGTTTATTGCACTTTAGTGACAATTCGGTCCTGTCTCAAGATGTTCTTGAGAAAATACGTCTCATTGTAGAGCACATTGGAAAATTCCATTTAAAAACTTAATGAAAGGTGAAAGTTTTCTGCTTTTCAAAGATAAGGTCTGACTTAAGCAATGTGTACCGAAAAAACGTAACCATTTTGGCAATCAAGTTTCCGCCCTTTGTGATGTACAAAGCAAGTATATACTAGAGTACATTGTTTGCACTGGTACCGCCACGGAAGTAAAATTGCAGACTGGGGAAAATCAGGTGATGTTGTTGTGAGTTCTTAGTTGCCGTACCTCAAATAAAGGTGTAAGTAGGCTGTTTATGTTTTCTCTATGTAAGTAGGCTGTTTATGTTTTCTTATTGGCAACGTTACGTAGCGCTCAATATGAAAATCACTGGCTGTGCTGTGTGCAATCTGTGGCTAGTTTGCATTGTTGTCTGCCATTGTAGTGTTGGGCAGCGGCAGCTGGCTGTGAACAGCACGTAGCATTGCGCAGTTGGAGGTGAGCCGCCAGCAGTGGTGGATGTGGGGAGAGAGATGGCGGAAGTTTGTAATTTGTCATGAACTGCTATATTTATACATGATGCTATCAAGGTAAATACATTGTTCGTTCTCTATTAATATCTTTCATTTGCTAACTATCCCTATCAGTAGTTAGTGCCTTCCATAGTTTGAATCTTTTATTTAGCTGGTAGTAGTGGCGCCCGCTGTATTGCAGTAGCTTGAGCAGCGAAGATTTTTGTGAGGTAAGTGATTTGTGAAAGGTATAGTTTAATGTTAGTCAGGGCCATTCTTTTGTAGGGAATTTTGAAAGTCAGATTGCATTGCGCTAACAAAATATTGTGTGTCAGTTTAACCACAGTCATGTAGAATTGTTCAAAGGGGACGTTTCATATGGCGACCCTGCCAGGATACCTCACTGGAATCTTCTGATTTTTCTTGTAGTTTGTGTATTTGGTGTAGCTATTGTTTATTGGTAGCGCGTAATCATAGAGAGAATTTCCTTTGTAGTTGCAGTCTTTCATTGTTGTACAGTAAAACAGTTGTGGCATGCATGTAGATTTGCAGTAAGTTTTTCGCAGCTGCGCTTGCAATTAACTAAATATTATTTTCAGTGCTATGTTAATGTGTTCTCTTATTTTTGCACTTCAAATTGTGCTTTTCTGTGTTGTCGTGTGAAATACTGTGACAATAATGGCGTGTGAAAAACGTAATACTAGGCTCCAAAGTAAACTGAGAAATGACAGTGAAAATGAAAGCAGTGTGTTAGCGCCACCGAGTAATGAATTAACTAATGTTCAAAGTAGTAATTTGGTAATCGTGCATAGGGAAATGGAGCGGGCGGCAAACAATGGCGTGGACAGTGAAACAATTAGTGAAGAGGGACGCATTATCGATCGATCGGTCGGCAACAGCTTGCCTCAGGAATCGGAAATGACAGAACACAATATTGCAAATACTGCAGACTCAGGTTTTGGGTTCTCACCGTTTTCTCAAATGAGTCAAGACACATTTTCCGCTTTTCAAAATGTGAATGTTGCCGGTGCAACTTCACTGCCGAAAAGCACTGAGGAACATGTTTCAGACACCAGTGCATTGTTATTACAATTAATGCAACAAATGGGACAAATGCTTGAAAAGTTAGACACAATGGAACAACACCAGAGGCAAACACAGCAACAGTTAGACACAGTGGAACAAAATCTCAAAAAGTTAGACACAATGGAACAAAATCAGAGACAAACACAGCAAAAGCTTCAAAAGTTAGACACAATGGAACAAAATCTTAAAAAGTTAGACTCATTGGAGCAAACTCTTGAACGAACACGTGAGGATTTAACTGCTGAGTTACATCACATTGAATTGAAATGTCAAAAAGTCTGTAATGACGTAAAAACACAAATTTGTGAGCATTTCCAACCTATTTTTTCGCGTCATGAAAATACACTACAGAATCACGAAGCAGCCATAAAAGAACTGCAAACTATTGTTCATGAAAATCATGAGACCTTGCAAGCAAAATTTGACTCAGTTGCATCTACCGATACGGTTATGCAACTTGCAAAAACTCAGGAAAACTTAAAGGTCACAGAAGACACGATTGCAACACAAATGGACACTCTGAAACTTGGTTCAGAAAAACATAGAGAGGAAATGATTTCACTATCGGATAAAGTAGCCGAACTTTCAGATCAGTTCACTAACTTATCTACAAAGGTAGATGATGATCTGAATGACACAACACCTGTAGCTTTCATGGACACTGAAGAGTATGAACAAATTAGAAAATTCAAACAAAATCAAAATCAAATCAATACACAGTACAAAAGAGAAATCCGGGAAGTGCAAGATCAGTTGGCACAAGTAGTACAAGAATTACGTATTTCAGAGGACACTCGCGCCCCAATACGGGAAGAGGGACATACAAATACGGAACAGACACAAAATAACAACACAGGGCACTTCGGAAATTGTGAAAGAAGTTGGCAAGGTACGCCGAATTTTGAGATGGAACCGCCGAAACGACGTAACAATGACCGACATGCGACTTGCCGACATGATGATTTTGACTATAAGCTGTTCATTACTACACGTAAATTCAAAACATTTAAGAATTCTGCCAACGACATTCATCCACAAGCGTGGCTCCATCAATTCTCTCATTGTTTTCCTCCCAACTGGTCGTTAGAACACAGATTAGAATTTATGTGTGGCTACTTGGAGAAGGAACCAGCTGTAAGAATGCGATCGGTAATTCACGATTGCCACAGTGAAGGAGAGTTTTACCATGCCTTCCTCTCAGCATATTGGTCTCCAGCCACACAAGACCGAGTAAAACATAGCATCATAATGATGAAATGTTTCGAACAATCTGAATTTTCCAGTCTTATGAAATATTTTGAAGACATGTTGCATAAGAATCAGTATCTTTCAAACCCATACAGCCCCTCAGAACTCATCCGCATTTGCTTACTCAAATTGCCTGAACATTTACGACATATTATTTTAGCAGGACGTTGCAAAGACGACATTGAAGCATTTCAGGGACTGTTACAAGAACTGGAAATTGACACAGACAGTCGCGGGATGCGAAAACAGGAAAACAATCACTACAGGTCACTTCCGTCACAATTCCGTGACGACAGAAACAATAACTGGACACGACAGGTCTATTCTTACAACGCAAATCGTGACCAAAATAGACACCACCCGTACGACAACCGTTGGCAGAGTAGTAATAATTACAGGGAAAGATCACCTCTCCGCGGTAGTGACTATCACAGAGACAATCAGAGAAACAGACAATATGGGAACCAAAATAATTATTATCAAGGGAGACAGAATAACTTTAGACGCAACGGACCAGCGCGCAGTGACGATTCAGGGAGAAATTCTCCATCATGTGACCGACAAGAAAGAAACTATGGAATCTATCGACATGACGACAGACGATGTGATCGTAACGACAGACGTCAATTTCATCAGAACTGGCGGGATTCTAACACGGCTGGGCCCTCTCGGCAAGGCGAATTTGTAGAAGTTAGGTCTCCTAATCCCAATAACGACGCGCGCCAACAAAGAGACAGACAATGACTCGCACCGCAGGCAGCCGCGTGCGCCGGCAGGCTCAGAGAAAAATAACATAAGACGCTAGCCTTGAGAAAAATTTTAGCATTCTTTACCGATGTATACAACATGACAATTGCTTTGAAGTTGAAACTCTGCGTACTAGGAAGAGTAAAGGTTTACACCACATTTCACATGTAAAACCGTTTATTGAAAGATAATCTGCTTTTTAACTTAGTCTTTGTCATAAAATTTTTCGCTTCACATTTCTAGTATGCTTTGTCAGACTTAAGAAACTGTTAACATACAACAATGTTTGAAGTTAAATATCCAATCAAGAACCAAGAGAACTTATTTAAACAGAAATGACGAATGCATTGTTATAGTGAACAGACGACCCAGTGTTGTATTTGTACATTCCTGCTTGTTAGTTGCACGATTACGTAACGACTATCAGGCTTACATACTTAGAACCTATACTGGTACTGCTAATGAGATTTTAATGCAACATTTTGGTTTACTAGAAAATACATTCTGGATTTAAAGTACTTTCAGTGAGATACCAGATGGCACAGTGGTTAGTTTATGTGACAGCTACATGATTTTATCACGACGCTACTAATGAGTGACAATTTACAATGTTGCTTTTGCGGTGTATCTGTTTTATATCTGCACAGTTTTCTGAATTCTTCTGGAAAGAAAAACATGTTTTAGTAGTAACTTTTGTGGTATAGCAACAATGAGACAGCCTTTTTTGTGGCACAACAATACGTTACTGTACAGTACTTTCTTCATCACGCCAATAAGCATAATAACTATGATATCTATACGCAAAGCATTTCACTTTTGTTTATCATGAGGTAAGTACATTGGCTTCTGCAGAACTTAGCTTTCGGAGGACGATAACTACGTCACTTCCACAGAGATTATGTTGCGACAAGATGCACAGTTTAGCGCTACAGTACACGCATTTGAGTGATTAATCTTATACTCAAAACACTTATTTTTAAAGATTTTTTTAATTACAAAGAAAGTTTTCCGTGATACATTTCATTCCATTGCGGTAATTTGTAACACCTGGGAGTATAATTACATTTATCCTCAGGGGGGTACACGCTTACTTTGTGTACCATGTGTGTGGCAACCACAAGGAACCCTAGCTAATATGGTATTTTGCTTATACAACTTTACACATCGGTACCATATTTCTCTAACACACAAATTACACAGCTATCTGATCATGTAACTGAGAGAGACAAACATTTATTTTACTATATCAGTGACAGATGTTTACGTAATTACACAGTTGGATAACTTCACACTTACGAAATTGTATTTTGTCTGTACTTTGAGAAATGCTCACATTTTTCGGAACCATTGTGATACTATGAGAGCTTTGAATGATATATTTCGTAAGGGAGCATGATTTTAAAGTACGTTTGAGGTAGATGACACTATTGAAATGAGCAGAGAATCTTTTTTACGTTTTGAAATTATTGGAGGAAGTTACGATGATTTTGAGATTTGACTGAAGTGTTATGATATTATTACGACGACGATGTGTACTATGCTGTTGAGGTATGTTTATGATAAATAAGCTGATGCTATATGAGGAATCTGATTATGCTATGTAGCTATTATGATGAAATATTGAAGACGTGTTGATGAATATGAATATGTATATGTGTAATAAGGTAAGGAATAAGGAGTAGGGGTTAGGGACTCTGATTTATGAAAAGGTTGTTGGAAACCAAGAATCGTACTTTAAGAGTTATGAAATGTGTGTGTATATGCATGAATGTATTACAATGCAGACGAAAATTTTTTGGACACTGTTATATCAATAGCATTTTGTTTCTACAGATTTGCAACGCTCATTCTTGACCTGTGAAATATTTCTATGTGAGACTGTCACTGTAGCAGAAACTGCTGTCGTAAATATTTCCGTACGAAAGTTAAGTGACCACCTGCACGTAATGCGTCGCGGGCACCCAGCTGTGTCAGACGTCTGGAGAAAAAGTCATTAGCGCGTGCCTTTCAGAGCACAGGAAGAAAAAAAAAAAAAAGAGGCCATTAACCTCGCTTCTGACATTCCTTTGTAGAAAACATCGCAAATACGACACGCTAATAATAACTTGGAAACATTCTTACATCTGCAAACCTGATATTGACAAGTGTCTTTCTACGAGAATTGAGAGCTACTGACTTACGAAATGCCACATAGCTATTGAACGATATTTTTATGCTTTGTACATAATTGCTTATTTCATTTGATACCTGTTTTCCAGCTGTGTTGCAGCATTGCTTTTATAAAATGAAATGCATTTGCTAATGTGAACACTTTCTGTCAACAGATCTATTAAATAATTATTTTATGATCCACATTCTTTAAAAAGGAGCACTTGGAAAGGAAAGAACAATAAGAAGGAACTAGTAACAGTAACACATAATTTTCTTTTCAAGTACTTGGTAATTTCTTTTGTAGAATAAATTGTGATGCATCACTCTAGTGTTAAGATGTGACATAGGTATTAGACATGGCCATTTTTAGTGTAATATTTTTTTCTGCTTGAGCTATGTCATGTTTTGATATAAGTTATTACATTTGCTGCTGCTAGCTTTGCCAATCTGTATTTTTTGTCATTGCTGCTTGTGTTACATGTTTTGTGCTGCTGCATTGCCTCGTCCCTTAGTTTAGCATCTGAGCTCAGTAGATTTAAGTTAGCTTAAGAGGGGGTAGCCTCTAAGAGAATGAGTTGCGATGAATTGGAAGAAATGCATTGAGAAAACAGGTTTAGGTAGGATTTTCTTGGAAATAAATGTTGAGGTAAGAAATGTGTGAACATATAAATACAGAAAGCATGCTTAGATAGAATTTTTTTGGTGGAAACAAAGGATGAAATAAGAGGAAAGATATATGAAGTTTTGGGTTGGACTGCAGTACCAAAGGTTACACTGAAAACGAACCCTGTCCTTTCCTATTGGTGTTATCCCACTATGTGTGTGTGTACCCTTGTGTATTTGTTTTCTTCCTGTCTCTGTGTAGTTTCATAGAATTTTTTCTTCTTTTAATATTAAGCTACATTCACTATGATGAGGAATACTGTTATCCTCGAATATAATTGGCATTAATAATATGTTATTTACTTTGTAAAGATGTTAGATATTATTAATTCTGTTTTGTTTTAATGCTCATGTGTGAAGTTGATGTTTCAAAAGTTATTGTGATCTTTTATGTATGTACTCATGTCATAATTCCACTGATGTATATGTTAGTTCGATTCTTTTGTAAAGCCTGTACTACAGATGTTATCTGTATTGTTATGTTTTTAATAATGTATTCTGTACCTTTGTTATTGTATTATTATGTTATAAAATTGTAATTGTCACCAGTTCATGATATTATTAACTTGTAAGTTACATTTCACTGCACACGTTTCTGTTGGTCATAGTATATGGACAATATGTCAGAAGTTGGGACTGTTAGTGTTTGCACGTGTGTTAATAATTCAGCAAGGGACTGGATAACAGCATTGCTTGTTCTAAGGACAATTCCAAAAACTTTGTGAGTGCACAAGTGGTGGTTTATGGACTTGCTATATTCTCCGCAAGACTCTTCGATGGTGAATGTGCACCTGCACAATCGCAACAGATGGCTGCTGGTCATCTCTACAAGGACTACAGTGGGTCTGCACCTCTGGTGGCCCACCAATACCATTATCTCTACAAGGACTACAGTGGGTCTACATCTTTGATGATCCATCAGTACCATTATTTCTACAAGGACTGCAGTGGGTCTGCGCCTCTGGTGGCCCACCAATATCGTAATCTCTACCAGGACTACAGTGGGTCTGCTCTGTGATGACCTACCAATATTCATCAAAACTTCGACTGACTCTGCAGTGGGTTTGCTCTGTTGTGACCCAATATCTGTCAGCATGTCAAGAGTCAGCACTGTCTTTCCGTTGGAAGGACAACGCTACTTCTTCAAGACTGCATGGAAATCCACTACTTCTGTGTGCAATTTCTTTTACTAATGAGACTTTGTGAAAAAAAAACTGTAGTTACTATTATGACGAATGATGAGGACTGTCTTTATGGACTGTGAGAAAATTTTAGCTTTTGACCAAAATTGTATCAATAAGTGTGTGCATTTGATTTCTTTGTTATTGTAATTATGAAAAAATTTATCAAATCATTATTGGCCACTGCCCAAAAAAAAATTTGTAAAAATTTTTGTGGGGAACATGGGGGCTATGTAAGTAGGCTGTTTATGTTTTCTCTATGTAAGTAGGCTGTTTATGTTTTCTTATTGGCAACGTTACGTAGCGCTCAATATGAAAATCACTGGCTGTGCTGTGTGCAGTCTGTGGCTAGTTTGCATTGTTGTCTGCCATTGTAGTGTTGGGCAGCGGCAGCTGGCTGTGAACAGCACGTAGCATTGCGCAGTTGGAGGTGAGCCGCCAGCAGTGGTGGATGTGGGGAGAGAGATGGCGGAAGTTTGTAATTTGTCATGAACTGCTATATTTATACATGATGCTATCAAGGTAAATACATTGTTCGTTCTCTATTAATATCTTTCATTTGCTAACTATCCCTATCAGTAGTTAGTGCCTTCCATAGTTTGAATCTTTTATTTAGCTGGCAGTAGTGGCGCTCGCTGTATTGCAGTAGCTTGAGCAGCGAAGATTTTTGTGAGGTAAGTGATTTGTGAAAGGTATAGTTTAATGTTAGTCAGGGCCATTCTTTTGTAGGGAATTTTGAAAGTCAGATTGCGTTGCGCTAACAAAATATTGTGTGTCAGTTTAAGCACAGTCATGTAGAATTGTTCAAAGGGGACGTTTCAAAGGTAATGCCGTTTATTCGGACAGTTGCTATTCGAGCTCTGAATTATTCCTCTGGCTCCACGAGAAACACACCAATGCCATCGGAACAGTACGAAAAAGCACGAAACATTTACCACCATTGCCTCGCAAACTGAATAAAGAGGAAATACAATTCAAGCTCCGTAGAACACTGTTGGCATTAACATGGATGGATAAGAAAGAAATCAGAGTGTTATCCACGGTAACTGGGCGATATTTTGATGAGGCTGAAAAAAAGGAGCATAAAACGGGTCAAATTGATTGAAACCCACTTTTATAGTTAGCTATAACAAGTCAGGCGCTGCTGTTGGCAAGGAAGTTCAAATGTTCAAATGTGTGTGAACTCTTACGGGACTTAACTGCTAAGGTCATCAGTCCCTAAGCTTACACACTACTTAACCTAAATTATCCTAAGGACAAACACACACACCCATGCCCGAGGGAGGACTCGAACCTCCGCCGGGACCAGCCACACAGTCCATGACTGCAGCGTCTTAGACCGCTCGGCTAATCCCGCGCGGCGGCAAGAAAGTCACGATGTTGAGTTCTGTACAGTGCACCCCAAAGATAGTGAAATGGTACGAGAAAGCATTCTTTCATTTGACTGACATTTACATGCTGAATGCACGAATAATTTTTGAACACGAAAGCATCAGAAGATGCCGCTGGCGAAGTTCCAATTGGAACTAATCCTCCAGTCTCTGGATACATCATGGACTATCACGTAAACCAGAGATCCCAAGGACACAAGAAGAAGAAATTTCATAAAGGACATCATCTAGCGTTCCTCGGAACCACGGAGAAAAAGGACATCCCTCAGAGACACTTTGTAGTATCTACTGCTAATTCACGACGAGAAATGACATGCATGAGGTGCAAAAGTGTATTGTTGCTCTTTGTATGGAGCCATGTTTTCAAAAATATCACCAACAAAGGAAATCGTGACTGTGTATGTTACAAGAAAAGGAAAGTCAAAAGAATAAAAATAAAGGAAAAGGAAAAAAATTAAAAATAAAAGGCTTCTAATTCAGCCAGTGGCAGTCCAAATACTATGTTAAAAATGACGATCGTAAGCCACTATGCCAGTTCGTTCCGAAGGAGACGAGCTGCAAAGGAAAACGGCAAGCAAGAAGCAGGTTGGTCACTTACTGCTGGATTTTTTTATTATAGAGAATCGAGTTCAGGCTTTTAACACAAACTAACCAACAGACCTATCGCAAAATAAATTGAATCATTTGTTTACCTTATTACAGTCTATATGAGACAATTTGGTTTTAAAGTTCAATAATTACTTTTGGCCGGCCGGTGTGGCCGTGCGGTTAAAGGCGCTTTAGTCTGGAACCGCGTGACCGCTACGGTCGCAGGTTCGAATCCTGCCTCGGGCATGGATGTGTGTGATGTCCTTAGGTTAGTTAGGTTTAATTAGTTCTAAGTTCTAGGCGACTGATGACCTCAGAAGTTAAGTCGCATAGTGCTCAGAGCCATTTGAACCAATTACTTTTGTTTATGATTGTAGTAAGAGTTGTCCGAGTTTTGAGTATCTTCGCTAGTAACTTTTCACTTTAGAACTGTATATCTTAAAATGCATTTGTTCGATGTTTCTGAAAAGTTAGTAGGTTACAGGCACTGGTAATTTACATCTCAAGTTACAGAATTTATCAGTAACATAAAAGTTCTTATTTTTCTGATGTAACCTTTTCTCAAACCGGGCTAAATTTATAACAGAGAGCATGGTTAGTTAAGAAGCTCCCCTTCATGCTTATCGGAAAGTGTTAGCAGTGTCCATACAGTGTGATTTTTAAAAAAGTGTTATTGGAGAGTGGCTGTATGAGCGCTGCAATATGCGATCAGCCAACAGTGGTAGCCTGTAGCGGTCGCTGGGCTTATTGTTAGTCAGCCATCCACCCTCAGCTGGCCAGGCAGTCAAGATGCTTGACCCTCGCCGCCGCGAAAGGGTTAACTCACTAGGAAGCCATTTTTATGTCGTTGGTGGTGGTTAGCACCCCTGGTGGGCTTGAGTAATTGTTTATAGTGTAAATTTAGCAATGTCATATGAGTGTGCGTATGGTGTGCATGTGTGTGTGTGTGTGTGTGTGTGTGTGTGTGTGTGTGTGTGTGTGTGTGTGCACATACCTGGATTTTCACCATTGTTTACAAACTTCTGTAATCGTATAGCGTCGGATTCCTGTAAGGCAGCCTTATAATGATGTCATTGGTTCAAATGGCTCTGAGCACTATGGGACTCAACTGCTGAGGTCATTAGTCCCCTAGAACTTAGAACTAGTTAAACCTAACTAACCTAAAGACATCACAAACATCCATGCCCGATGCAGGATTCGAACCTGCGACCGTAGCGGTCTTGCGGTCCCAGGCTGCAGCGCCTTTAACCACACGGCCACTTCGGCCGGCAATATAAATGATGTCATTGTTTGTAACACTCTAAAAATGCGGGGACAAGTTCCTTACAGTGAAATGTGGGCTTGGTATGTAGCAAGAGCGTATTTGTTGCTGTGTGCTAATTCTTTAATGCGGATATCAATGTATTTGTTAAAATAACACACTGTGCTTACTGTTCAACATTTCAAACCTCATATTTACGCGTGTATTAGGATGACGATCTTGAAAAGTGGAAGAGAGTCGGCCAAAAACTGTAATAAATTACTTCAAAACCATAAATAGCAATGGGATGTGGTTGTACATTTGAGTGATTACGGAAAATGCCTTTGTTTTCAACTATGACATCACATACCGACTACGCAGGGAAACTTCATCATAGACTTGGTATGTGGCGACAGTTTATTTGTTAAATAATGCACTGTGCTAATTTTGAACGTTAAAAGTCTCGTCTTTACGTTTGTCTTTGGATCAAAATCTCGAAAATTGGGAGGAAATAGATCAAAAGGGTAACAAATTACCCTAAAATTGTAAATAGCAATGAGACTCGATCACACGTTGCTGTGTTTATAGAAAATGTCACGACATCATCAAATTGTACGGGGTTGAAAAATATTTAAACCGACAAACTCTGGGTGGTTGTAGGGGACATCAAAACAAATATTTTTCCCTAATGTCATTTTTTCCTATGAGGAGTATTTAAACCTGTAGAGGAAGATTTCTCTGGCGGCAAATTAATTAAACCGCCAAACATTTTTCCATTTTTTATGACCAAGAGACAACACCTTAACACAACCCAATTTCAATTACAGTAGATTTTCAAAAATGCCTCCATTGACACGTAACAAGGGTTACAAAAAAAATGGCTCTGAGCATTATGGGACTTAACTTCTGAGGTCATCAGTCCCATAGAACTTAGAACTACTTAAACCTAACTAACCTAAGGACCTCACACACATCCATGCCCGAGGCAGGATTCGAACCTGCGACCGTAGCGGTCGCGCGGTTCCAGACTGTAGCGCCTAGAACCGCTCGGCCACTCCGGCCGGCAAACAAAGGTTACACCGTCGGATAATGTTCTGTCTGACACGGGCAAAAACCCCAGGAGTATCCTGAATTGTTCCTGCTGCTGCTACTATTCGGGCAATCAGGTCCTCTTCTGATGCAACAGTAGTTCCGTAAACAAGGTTGCGCATGTCTCTCCACACAAGAACGTCCAGAGGGGTCATACCTGGGGATCGAGCAGGCCATGGTACAGCAACCACCTCTGCCAATCCACGTTTCTGGGAACCGTCGTTGCAGGAATCGACGCACACGACGATTGAAATGTGGCGGCGCCCCGTCATGTTGGAACCAAGTGCGTTGTCTTGTAGGGAGCGGGACGTCTTCCAGCAATTCTGGCAATGCTCTGGCGAGAAAATAGTAATAGTGCCTGCCATTTAATGGGCTAGTTAGTAGATAACGCCCAGTTAAACAGTACTCAACAACACCGACCCACACATTAACGAAAAACCGCACTTGATGAGCGCTAGTAACTGTGGCATGTGGGTTGTCCTCACTCCAAACATGCGAATTGTGCATGTTGAAGACTCCATCACGCCCGAACGTTGCTTCATCGGTAAACGACACAGAGGATGGAATTGTAGGATGCATTTCACATTGTTCCAGGTACCACTGCGAAAACTGTGCACTGGGTGGATAATCAACGGGTTCCAGGTTGTGGACACGCTGTAAGTGAAATGGACGTAACAATTTCTCTCGAAGGACTGTTCTTACATTCATCTGATTCGTCCCCATGTTATGTGCAATTGCATGAGTGCTGATTGAAGGACCCTGCTCCACATGCTGCAAGACAGCTTCCTCAAATTGCAGCGTTCTTACCGTGCGACAGCGTCCCTGTCCAGGTAATCTGCTAAATGACCCGGTCTCACGCAGACGTTGGTACACAGCAGCAAAGATCGTATGATGCGGGATACGGTGATTAGGACATTGTTGTTGATAAACCCGCTGTGCACCTCGTCCGTTGTGGTGCGCTACGCAGTACGCACCAACCATATCAGTGTACTCACTCCAGGTATATCGCTCCATTAGTAAACAGAGACAATGCACTACTACACTGGTGGACAGCAGTTACCTAAAACTGAAGAGCGTAATACGCCCTTTAACAACTGAAGATAGTAATACGGCCTCCACCGGTTTAAATAATCCGCATAGGAAAAAATGACATTAGGGAAAAATATTTGTTTTGATGTCCCCTACAACGTCCCAGAGCTTGTCGGTTTAAATACTTTTCACCCTGTAGTAATACAGCCAATAGGAAAATGCATCCCTTCGAATTTCCTGCAAGTTTTTAGTCACACATTATAATGTCAGATTGTCTTAAGTAATTTTGGGTGAGGTATTGAGTTACACCCTGTCAGCACTATATTCGGTCCACCCACACGCTATTGTGGATGAACATTTTAGGGAGACAAAGTTACAAAGAAGTGACCACGAAATTTTAATATTTTTGTTTATTTTCTTTATTTCTCGCGTTTATAGATTTTTGTGCAATAAATTGTAATGACGATGGTTTGCTCCTTGGAAACACGTCAGTTTTAGTGTTTATGCACTGTGAAAGATGGTTGAGTCAACATTTTAACATTGATTTCAACAACCATGACGTCATTTCCTTATGACTAAGAGAACGTTATTATTATCAGTTTTAGGAATTAAAAAATCCGCTCAATTGCCTTATTCGCCAGATGACCGCGAAATGTCCGTATTCGGGGTATATAAAAATACTCCGATTAGAATTGACAGGAATCCGATCTTGTACGTTACTTGTGTGAACTTCACAATTAGTTCCAGCCTAGTTACCTTGCAAATCGTGCGGTGTGTCGCTGCAGGATAGGATGTGATAATGTGCTGAGGTACTGCTGCCTGAGGGAAAGCGGCGTGCACGAGCAGGCAGGCGCCATCACGCATAGCACGCATACCAAACAGCTGGCCGCCGCGAGAACCTAATTACTGTGAACAGCGCAGCGGGGAGGTGCTCCAAGTTGCCGCCGCTCCAAGTTACCCCAAACTGCCGCTCTGGAGTGGGGGCGGGTAAGGAACACGCTGATACTAATTAACCCACCGGCCTCTGATCAGCATCTCGCCCCATTGCACTGGTCGGATGTTCCCACAGGACAAAACTACTTCTCTGATCTTTGACCACTCCCATTACTCTGTTTTACCCCTATGGTGCATCGAAACGACAGGGCTGTTTCGATTATAGTGATTCGCACATGCACAGTGCAATTTATTGACGATCAGTTTGGGATGGCAAGACTCTGTTACCAAGTTTCAAAAAATGGTTGAAATGGCTCTAAGCATTATGGGAATTAACATCTAATATATACTAAGATGGTATCTGTTCTTTCGGACAAGGTGACCATGCAGCTCGTTAGAATGAAATTACAATGAAATGAACGCCGTTAGCTGCTTACAGGCGTTGACATACGTCAACGGGGACAGATGAAAATGTGTGCCGCGACCGGAACTCGAATCCGGGATCTCCTGCTTACATGGCAGACACTCTAGCCATCTTTTTAAAAAAAAAAAAAAAATCTCATTTTGTTCGCTATCGTTTGTTGCAACTGCTCGAGGCACACGTCGTAAGACATCCGTTTAAGTTCGTTGTAGATCGATTAACTCAGTTTTTTATTACAGTGGGCTGCTAACCCTCTGACCGAGCACGCTGAGCTACCGTGCCGGCTAATCCATTTGAGCCACCGAGGACACAGTGGATAGTGCGACTGCAGGGATTTATCTCTGGCACGCCTCCCGCACACACACACACACACACACACACATATATATATATATATATATATATATATGGCTCACCGGCCACTTGACCATCGTCTTCTTCTGTGCAAATGCACAAGCAGTGCCCGAACTCTTAGGGGAATCGGCAACGCGCCGTGAGTAACAAGTATAATGGGCAGGGGCACTATGAATGTAGTGCGGGACAATACGTTGAGAATGTGGATTTCGCGGGAGGCGTGCCAGAGATAAGTCCCTGTGTCCTCGGTGGCTCAGATGGATAGAGCGTCTGCCATGTAAGCAGGAGATCCCGGGTTCGAGTCCCGGTCGGGGTACACATTTTCATCTGTCCCCGTTGACGTATGTCAACGCCTTAAGCAGCTAAGGGTGTTCATTTCATTGTAATTTCATTGTAATTAACATCTGAGGTCATCAGTACCCTAGACGTAGAACTACTTAAACCTAACTAACCTAAGGACATCACACACATCCATGGCCGAGGCAGGATTCGAACCTGCGACCGCAGCAGCAGCGCGGTTCCGGCCATAACACCTAGAACCGCTCGGCCACAGCAGCCAGCTATCAAGTTTCTTACAAAATGTCAGATATCTAAAGTTCCTGCCAATGTTCGAACTCTATATGCTATTTCAAAAAGATTTATTTCACAAAACTTAACTTCCATCATTTGCAGCGGCAACAGTGAAGTGCGGTGGAGATGGTGCTACAGTACGCGTTTGTCTTTCGAAGCCAGAGATGTAACGTAGTAAATTATTACGAGTTGTCATCTTGCATTGAAAGCGTAGCTTGCCGTAGGGCTAGGAGGAGAGCAGATTTTGGTTCTCACGCTTGTACAGCTGACGCTGGCTACTGGGCCGAGCTACCTGTATACTTGCCTAACGCTGAGTGCAATACGTTACCAGTACTCTCTATAAATCTGAAGAAGTACTAATAAATATTAATCGATGTTTTTCATACTAATTATACCAAATTTTATGTATAACACAAACTGTTAAAATTTCAAGTCAACAACTTCAATACTTTCCAAGATTCAAATTTTTACCTAAAATGTATAATAACCGTATAGGCATTGTGAAACTGGGTTAAGCACTATAGTATCAACTGAAACTACAACCAAGAGGAAAGATTGACGTAACATAATTTTCTGGCATTTTCTTTAGTTTCATTATCACAGATTTCTGACGTAATTAAAACTACTTTGAAAAATTAATATTTCATCGTGTTTTGATTGTATGAGTGTGTTTGGGAGACTGAAAGAGTGAATGTAGGACATAGTAAAGTGAGAATGTGATCTTTATTAAAACTATGAAAATGAATGCGTGATAAAACTGTTGTGCAAGAGGGGAATTTGTGTTGTATGTCCGAGTGAGCTCGATTTATAAAAGGCAGCCACAAGGGACGTTGAGTTTTAAATTCATTAGTAATTTATTTTCTGGAAAGGAATTGTATTTGATTTCATTAAATTTTATTTAGTTTTGGAATTACAAGATTTCTAGTCCAAATTACTTGTAGTAACCTGATTGGCTGACATTAGAAATACCGCGAGTATAGAAGTGCTCGAGTGATCTGATTGGCTGCTTAACATACTAGCCAATGAGAATTCAGCATTTCCCGCGAGTAGGGCTTGGAACCTCAGCTGAATGAGTAGATATAGTCGCTCGGGAGCTGTCTTCCGGCAAACATCTATGTTGAATCGCGCTGATCAGATTGGTAGCAAAATGAAACAAATCGCGCGTTTTATCGGTTCTCGTGTTGTTGAGGAAAAGCGACTACGTTATTGATTATTTCGTGAAAGTTTGAAGCTTGTGAGTCGTTTATTTTTTGAGATATTCGCTTTGAACATTTGATGTCGTACAGAAAGTCCGCGTGGTATGTTTCGCACAGATTACGAGACATTATGGCACGCACTTCTTAACAAGAAGCTTACTGAACGACTGAGTGTGTTAACTCGCATTTAGTCGTGGGTCAGTGACTGTGTAGGACGTTCAAAATATCGGGTCGGATTGAATATCTTCTGTCTGCTTTCGGGTGTGAATTTATAACAGAGACAGTCAGTAACATTGCATAATTGATGTCGGGATATTAAATACGGACTTGTGGCCATTTTACGTATTTTAAAGACAATAAACCAACTTAAAGGAAATTTTGGACATTTTTCAAACTAGTATCTACCATCGCAGAGGAAGGGGCAGACAACCTGAAACCTATCCAGGTAGGTGGACTGATTGTTTAAAGGATAGTGAGCGACTAACCCTCACCGCCGCAGGGTGTGGTCCCCTTAGTGTGTTGTAAAAAAACGATAAGTGCGGAAGGACACGAACACATCTAACAGTATTGTATATAGCGCACAGTAAAGGAACAATTCAGACACGATCACTGCTTGCAACAGCATGACAGTGTACTCAGTCATAAAGCAGCATCCATGAGCCAAGGGTTTGTGGACAATAGCATCTCTGAAATGAACTGGCCTCGGTCTGAACCCAATGACTTCGCTCAAGACCCCAGCGTCCGACATTTTCACCTTCTCTGGTTTCGGCTGTTGAGGAAGAATTGGCTATCAAACTTCCACAGACTGATACACACTTCATAGAGAATGTACCCAGCAGTGTTCAAGCCGCCATAAAGGCGTAGGAAGGACGCACGTCATATTAATGTCCTCTAGCAAGTGTCTGGATCCTTTTGATCAGATAGCGCAGTACAAACTGAAGTCCCCCGTTGCTTTTTTTATGTCTATATGTAAAAGCTAACCTTAAAATTTCTGTAGCGATTTTGAAACGGATATCACCAATAGATAAACACTTGAAAGGTTTGTGTGTAATTTATTACTGCTACCCCAGACAAGCTGTCAGTTCGTATATACTTAGTGTTGCCCTATGAAGTGGAAGCCTGTCGCTAGTGTTACATAAAGTAAGTAGTTATTTGCTATAATTCGCTATTTCAAATAACGATTAACTCAGCGGCACACAAAATCAAAGACAGATAATAATTACTTCAAAAGTCACACTAAATGTGTCTAGGGGCAAACCTGAGCCAAGATTGGTTTCCTATAGCGCCAAATTTCAGTATCAGCATTTCGAAAAATCTTCGCGCCATCTTTCGCTGTTTCCGGTTCCACAATACACTAGAAATTTTGCCATTAAATCTTTACTTTTCAGTTAATTGAAAACACAGTGGATGAGCAGACGACTTGTATATTGTATTCAAAGACCTGTGACTGACACCCGAACAACAGAGATTTAAGCTCATTGAGAACTTAAAATAGTGCATTGAGAATGGCTAGCTACTAGCCGAAATGTGAATTTGCGTAATAAAATCTAAAAAAGGACGACTGACTGGTGCACTCTATAATTTATTAAAAAAATACGAAAATTTGATGCTAGTTTCTCCAAAACGTGGACACTGTCTGGACTCATTCTGTAGAATTCATGGAATTTGTGTTCTTCTTGAGAGAGTCTACGAAAAGCAACAGCTGAACTGTGTTTGATATTAATAGCATTGTATGATTGTATAGGCGCATGCAGTGATTCCTTTTCTTTTTAAGTTGTTTGAACTTTAAATATTGATAGGCCACGATGACGTTCTCTTCGAAAGATCTCATGAATGAAACTGAGCCAGAAACGTGATTCGTGCTGTCTTGTTTCTCGTCGTAGAGCAGGTCGCATTGCGTATCGTACAGCACATACGAGGTGCGGCTAGAAAAAAACCGGACTGATGCTGGAAAACACATTTATTTACAATTATTTACAATTTCATGTTATCTCCTTCAATGTACTCTCCTCCTCGGTCTCTACACCGCTCCATACGAATTTTCCACTGTTCATAGCAATGCTGCAGATCATATTCGGTAAGTCCATGCATTACTTCCGTCGCTTTTTCTTTTACTGCTTCAACAGTCTCAAATCTAGTTCTTTTCAAAGCTGACTTGACTTTAGGGAAAAGAAAAAAGTCACAGGGGGCAAAATCAGGTGAGTAGGGTGGATGATCTAAGATGGAAATGTTGTGTTTTGCCAAAAACGTCTTCACTGACAACGCACTTTGAGCTGGGGCATTGTCTTGGTGAAGGATCCATGACATTTTTCTCCACAAATCGTTCCGTTTTCTCCGTACTCGCTCACGTAGGGTAGCCAGGACGCTAATGTAGTAATGCTGATTCACTGTTTGTCCCTCTGGTACCCAATCAATGTGCACAATCCCTTTGATGTCAAAAAAAAACAATCATCATTGCCTTGAATTTCTATTTTGACATTCGTGCTTTTTTTTGTCGTGGAGAAGCAGAAGTTTTCCAATGCATCGATTGGCGTTTAGTTTCGGGATTGCAAGTAACAAACCACGATTCATCGCAAGTAATAACATTTTGTAAGAAGGTGGGATCACTTTCAATGTTTTCCAGGATGTCAGAACAAATCATTCTTCGGCGTTCCTTCTGTTCAATTGTGAGACACTTTGGAACCATTTTTGAACACACTTTGTTCATGTTGAAACTTTCATGAAGAATCTGCCTAACACTTTCCTTGTCAACTCCTGTTAACTCAGACAATGCTCTGATTGTTAAACGGCGATCTTGTCGAACAAGTTTACCGATTTTTTCAATGTTTGCATCAATTTTTGCTGACAATGGTCTGCCAGTGCGAGTGTCATCACTGGTGTCTTCGCGGCCATCTTTAAATCGTTTAAACCACTCAAACACTTGTGTTCGCGATAAACAATCATCGCCGTACACTTGTTGTAACATTACAAACGTTTCACTTGCAGATTTTCCTAGTTTGAAACAAAATTTGATGTTAACACGCTGTTCTTTCTGTACACTCAACATTTTCCGACGCACAGACAAAACGTCAACTACTTAAAACAGACGCCACGGGCAGACTGAGTGCAGGAGGCAGATGAAACTCGAGCAGTAGGCCACGCGACTTTCAGCCTTATTGCATTCGTTTTATTGATTCACCAGTACTAGTCCGGTTTTTTTCTAGCCACACCTCGTGGTATCGCCTCAGCGAGAACTCGAGTGTCGCATCGATAACCGTGCAACTCGCAACCTTTATTACAACGAATCGTGTCGCATATCGCATCGTCTGTGTGTGAAGCGCGTCTCCCTCGCCAAATTGACGTAATCTAAAGGGTAGAAATGCTGCTATACAGTGTTAGCATTATGTATTTACAGGTGCAGCTCATAGTTAAAGGCGGAGCCGACAAAAAAATGTTCTCAATAGCGTGTTACAGAATTTAAATTATCAGAACGCATTTTGCATATTTCCCACACGGATTTATAAATAATGCCGGTTAAAGTTTTTGGAACTGTTGATATATGACACCAAGCGATGTTCTTCTAACAGATAGTAACTAGTGGTAAGACTTCGCCTAGAAATGCCGCTTGGCTCTGCAGCAGAGGTTTGGTGGCGTGGCTTGTTAGGAGTACAACACTGGCCGTCCCGAAGTCTCTGGTATTTAAGCCTAAGCATGTTCTACCAACCTGCACAAAATTTTCACGTTCCATTGCGTACATCAGAAAAGAATGAATCCCTTTCTGCGTATACCTCTACTATGCTTTGATGCGACATTAATCGACGTTTTATACTATTGTTTTGATAATTTTTTCGTTTCTGCCATTGACTATTCTATCCACCGGGATTTAGTTTCCAAATGACTCGCCAGAATGCACTAGAGTAAAACAAAAGTAACACCACCATGTGCGAGCTACGTGAATGATTAGAGAAAAACGGGCCCGAAATATACCCATGTGCGAAATATGTCCTGTTACTTCAGTTTCATTGCTAGCTGACTGCGCATAAGTGCGTTATTAGCAACTTTCTCTTTGGGAGTGTATTAGGCATGAGTTTAGTGAGATTTACTTTCTTGCAAATAACATCAACATACAACGATTTCGTAAACGGCGCAATATGAATTCAGTGCGCGTTTATCAGATAAAATTTGGAATATGAGGTTAGAAAGTGAAGGAACTTGGTGCGCCCAAATCGGATGCAAAAATGAATCAAGAACAAAAAGAGTGTAAATCCAGGCAAGGATATACACAAAATTTTAACAGACCCTTGCAGGTGATAGGTTGTGTGTGCTATAATATCATTTGAAATCCAAATTTTTGTAGCCCACGAGTATAAATATGACGAATATGGTGTGTAAATTGCCACGGCGATTGCTTGGGTTGCTCATGTCAACCATCATTCACAAGATCTGTGACGTCATGGAAACATCAGTGTTTCGTCACGTAAACTCAAAACGCCGTGATTTGATAGCACAGAACATTGAGGCCTGAAGTTTACAGGGCTATTACAAATGATTGAAGCAATTTCATAAATTCACTGTAGCTCCATTCATTGACATATGGTCACGACACACTACAGATACGTAGAAAAACTCATAAGGTTTTGTTCGACTGAAGCCGCACTTCAGGTTTCTACCGCCAGAGCGCTCGAGAGCGCAGTGAGACAAAATGGCGACAGGAGTCAGTCATAACAGTGCAACGACACGAAGTTCAACAAAGATCCACCAACTGCTAACTCCATTCGGCGATGGTATGCGCAGTTTAAAGCTTCTGGATGCCTCTGTAAGGGGAAATCAACGGGTCGGCCTGCAGTGAGCGAAGAAACGGTTGAACGCGTGCGGGCAAGTTTCACGCGTAGCCCGCGGAAGTCGACGAATAAAGCAAGCAGGGAGCTAAACGTCGCACAGCCGACGGTTTGGAAAATCTTACGGAAAAGGCTAAAGCAGAAGCCTTACCGTTTACAATTGCTACAAGTCCTGACGCCCGATGACAAAGTCAAACGCTTTGAATTTTCGTCGCGGTTGCAATAGCTCATGGAAGCGGATGCGTTCAGTGCAAAACTTGTTTTCAGTGATGAAGCAGCATTTTTTCTTAATGGTGAAGTGAACAGACACAATGTGCGAATCTGGGCGGTAGAGAATCCTCACGCATTCGTGCAGCAAATTCGCAATTCACCAAAAGTTAACGTGTTTTGTGCAATCTCACGGTTTAAAGTTTACGGCCCCTTTTTCTTCTGCGAAAAAAACCTTACAGGACACGTGTATCTGGACATGCTGGAAAATTGGCTCATGCCACAACTGGAGACCGACAATGCCGACTTCATCTTTCAACAGGATGGTGCTCCACCGCACTTCCATCATGATGTTCGGCATTTCTTAAACAGGAGATTGGAAAACCGATGGATCAGTCATGGTGGAGATCATGATCAGCAATTCATGTCATGGCCTCCACGCTCTCCCGACTTAACCCCATACGATTTCTTTCTGTGGGGTTATGTGAAAGATTCAGTGTTTAAATCTCCTCTACCAAGAATCGTGCCAGAACTGCGAGCTCGCATCAACGATGCTTTCGAACTCATTGATGGGGACATGCTGCGCTGAGTGTGGGAGGAACTTGATTATCGGCTCGATGTCTGCCGAATCACTAAAGGGGCACATATCGAACATTTGTGAATCCCTAAAAAAACTTTTTGAGTTTTTGTATGTGTGTGCAAAGCATTGTGAAAATATCTCAAATAATAAAGTTATTGTAGAGCTGTGAAATCGCTTCAATCATTTGTAATAACCCTGTAGAAATGAAAATAACAAAAACATTAAGCATGCAACGAAGCTAACATGCAACGCATTAAATAACTCTCCAAAACGCGTCTTTTACTACGATTTGTTGTGGTAAACTGTCGGGAAATGTGACGTTGGGGAATTAATAAGCTATAGACTTTATCTTGGCGTTAGCTTCTGATACTATTTAGTAATTTATTATAAAACAGAAAGGAAATACAGAATATAAACGTTTGGCAAGAGTATGATATCGCACCCCCCCCCCCCCCCCTCCACCTCCTGAAATTTTGTTTGCGGTGACACACTGATCTGTAGCATAGCCCGAGATCCAGGTTAGTTCCCATCGATAAATGTCGCAGCCATCCCCAGCATGGAAACTACGAGCCGTGCCTGTTCTGATGTAAGTAACAATTTTCGTCTGATGTGTCGCACGTTTACATATGGATATGTTGCGACGTGTAATTAGTCTCACATGTACGTACTGTAAAAAAAAATCAACAAAGTATTTGCTGTTGCTACGCCTTAAAACAATGCTGTTATTTGAGGTATGCAGTACGCATAGCAATACTAGTAGAACAGCATCAGAAAATATTGCACGTAAATGCAAAAACCAGGAAGGATTACATGCCTGTCCACCTTCAGTGATCAAAGACTGCAGCGGGACAGCTTCATCAGTCTAGCGCTGCTGATGGATTTTCCGTTTTCTGCTTTGCTGAATTTGTGCGCTGCAGCGGCAATAACACGACTTCCTTATTCAAATACTGTAACGTTTCAAACGGAGATTAAAAACGGACTGTGAAAACATGCTACTTCCGCGTGAGTAATCCTGCTTCTACTTGCCCTTCCGGAACTATTCGAGCAAAGTTCTGGGTTTCCAAGAAACAAAACTTTTTATAACGCTGTACAGTCGCTTTACAGCGGAGATAAAAGACAAAATAAACTAACAAGAATTTAATTTCTTTCATCTCTTAACACATTTTGTGGGAAGCAGATCTCCAGTATCATAGAAAGTGCGATGTTGTTTAATCGAATGAATTTTCCGTTAAGTGCTAACCATACGGCAAATACTAAAAGACGACCGAGCGAGGTGGCGCAGTGGTTAGACACTGGACTCGCATTCGGGAGGACGACGGTTCAATCCCGCGTCCGGCCATCCTGATTTAGGTTTTCCGTGATTTCCCTAAATCGCTCCAGGCAAATGCCAGGATGGTTCCTTTCAAAGGGCACGGCCGACTTCCTTCCCCGTCCTTCCCTAATCCGATGTGACCGATGACCTCGCTGTCTGGTCTCCTTCCCCCAAAAACCACCACCACCACTAAAAGACGTATGGAATCATTTCTGTACCCCACGCATATCATACAAGTTATTTTTAAACTATTTTTGCTCTTAAATTACAAAATGTCTGAAAGCCGTTTCACGACTCCAAACATTTCCAGTTTTTACACCCATGCAGCCCCCCCCGCCCCCCCCCCCCCCCCACACACACACACATACACACATATACACATGCTTAGTGTGACGTTGCTGAATATACTTCACGTCTGAAATATACTGACTATTCTGCAATCAGCGATACATATATTTTGTTATTTCGTCTCACATATGTTACAATGCTCTTACAAAATTAAAAGTTATTTTTTTTCGTCTTATACAGGGTGGTCCATTGGTAGTCACCGCGTCAAATATCTCACGAAATAAGCATCAAACTAAAAAACTACAAAGAACGAAACTCGTCTAGCTTGAAGGGGGAAACAAGATGGCGCTATGGTTGGCCCGATAGATGGCGCTGCCCTAGATCAAACGGATATCAACTGCGTTTTTTAAAAATAGAAACCCCTATTTTTATTACATATTCGTGTAGTACGTTAAGAAATATGAATGTTTTAGTTGGATCACTTTTTTCGCTTTGTGATAGATGGCACTGTAATAGTCACAAACGTATAAGTACGCGGTGTCCCGTAACATTCCGCCGCGGACGGTATTTGCTTCGTGATACATTACCCGTGTTAAAATGGACCGTTTACTAATTGCGGAAAAGGTCGATATCGTGTTGATGTATGGCTATTGTGATCAAAATGCCCAACGGGCGTGTGCTACGTGTGCTGCTTGGTATCCTGGACGACATCATCCACGTGTCTGGACCGTTCGCCGGATGCTTACGTTATTCAAGGAAACAGGAAGTGTTCAGCCACATGTGAAACGTCAGCCACGACCTGCAACAAATGATGATGCCCAAGTAGGTGTTTTAGCTGCTGTCGCGGCTAACCCACACATCAGTAGCAGAAAATTAGCGCGAGAATCGGGAATCTCGAAAATGTCGGTGTTGAGAATGTTACATCAACATCGATTGCACCTGTACCATATTTCTATGCACCAGGAATTGCATGACGACGACTTTGAAAGTCGTGTACACTTCGGCCACTGGGCACAAGAGAAATTACAGGACGATGACACATTTTTTGCACGCGTTGTATTTGGCGACGAAGCGTCATTCACCAACAGCGGTAACGTAAACCTGCGTAATGTGCACTATTGTGCAACCGAAATTCCATGATGGCTTCGACAAGTGAAAGATCAGCGACCTTGGCGGGTTAATGTATGGTGCGGCATTATGGGAGGAAGGATAATTGGCCCCCATTTTATCGATGGCAATCTAGATGGTGCAATGTACGCTGATTTCCTTCGTAATGTTCTACCGATGTTACTACATGACAGAATGGCGATGTACTTCCAACATGATGGATGTCCGGCACATAGCTCGCGTGCTGTTGAAGCGGTGTTGGATAGCATATTTCATGACAGGTGGATTGGTCGTCGAAGCACCATACCATGGCCCGCACGTTCACCGGATCTGACGTCCCCGGAATTCTTTCTGTGGGGAAAGTTGAAGGATATTTGCTATCGTGATCCACCGACAACGCCTGACAACATGCGTCAGCGCATTGTCAATGCGTGTGCGATCATTACGGAAAGCGAACTACTCGCTGTTGACAGGAATGTCGTTACACGTATTGCCAAATGCACTGAGATTGACGGACATAATTTTGAGCATTTATTGCATTAATATGGTATTTACAGGTAATCACGCTGTAACAGGATGCGTTCTCAGAAATGATAAGTTCACAAAGGTACATAATCACATTGAAGCAACTGAAATAAAATGTTCAAACGTACCTACGTTCTATATTTTAAATTAAAAAACCGACCTGTTACCAACTGTTCGTCTAAAATTGTGAGCAATATGTTTGTGCTTATTACAGCGCCATCTATCAGAAAGCGAAAAAAGTGGTCCAACTAAAACATTCATATTTCTTTACGTTGGAACGTCCCCTTTGAACAATTATACATGACTGTGCTTAAACTGACACATAAGAATTTGTTTTAGCGCAACGCAATCTTACTTTCAATAATCCCTACAAAAGAATGGCCCTGACTAACATTAACCTATACCTTTCACAAATCACTTACCTCACAAAAATCTTCGTTACTCGAACTAATTCCGTACAGCGAGCGCCACTACTGCCAGCTAAATAAAAGATTCAAACTACGGAAGGCACTAACTACTGATAGGCACAGTTAGCAAATGAAAGATTTTAATAGAGAACAAACAATGTATTTACCTTAATAGTCATAATATATATAGCAGTTCATGACATCGAGTCTTACAAATTTCAAAACTCCGCCATTTCTCTCCCCACATCCACCACTGCTGGCGGCTCACTTCCAACTGCGCAACGCTACGCGCTGTTCACATCCAGCTGCCCAACACTACAATGGCAGAGAACAATGCAAACTAGCCACAGACTGCACACAGCACAGCCAGTGATTTTCATACAGTGCGCTACTTAATGTTGCCAATAAGAAAACATAAACAGCCTACTTACATAGCCCCCATGCTCCCTACAAAAAATTTTACAAATTGTTTTGGGCAGTGGCCAATAATGATTTGATAAAAATTTTCATAATTACAATAACAAAGATATCAAATGCACACACTTATTGATACAATGTTGGTCAAAAGCTAAAATTTTCTCACAGTCCATAAAGACAGTACTGATCATTCATCACAGTAAAATTGCTGTGTTTTTCTCAAAGTCTGAGCAGTAAAGGAAAATGCACACGGAAGTAGTGGATTTCCATGCAGTCTTGAAGAAGTATTGTTGTCCTTCCAACGGAAAGATAGTGCTGACTCTTGACATACAGGCAGGTACTGGGCCACAACAGAGTAAACCCACAGCAGAGTCAGTCGAAGTTGAAGGATATTGGTAGGTAGGTCATCACAGAGCAGACCAACTGTAGTCCTGGTAGATTACGGTATTGGTGGGCCACCAGCGGTGCAGACCCACTGCTGTCCTTGTAGAAATAATGGTACTGGTGAGTCAGAAAAAGGTGTAGACCCACTGTAGTCCTTGTAGAGATGGCCAGCAGCCATCTGCTGTGACTGTGCAGGTGCACAATCACCATCGAAGAGTCTTGCAGACAATATAGCAAGTCCATAACCACCACTTGTGCACTCATAAAGTTTTTGGAATTGTCCTTAGAACCAGCAATGCTGTTATCCAGTCCCTTGCAGAATTATTAACACACGTGCAAACACTAACAGTACCCACTTCTCACATATTGTCCATATACTATGACCAACAGATATGTGTGCAATGAAATGGAACTTACAAGTTAATAATATGATGAACTGATGTCAATTACAATTTTATAACATAAGAATACAATTACAAAGGTACGAAATACATCATTAAAGAACATAACAATACAGATAACATTTGTAGTACAGGTTTTACAAAAGAATCGAAAAAACATATACATCAGTGTTACAGGAATTATGACATAAGTTCATACATAAAAGATCAGAATAACTTTCGAAACATCAACTTCACACATGAGCATTAAAACAGAACAGAATAAATAATGTCTAAACATCTTTACAAAGAAAATAAAATATTATCAGAAAAATTCTACAACGTAACTCTTATTAGCTAAACACATTAAGACAGGAAAAACACAAATTCACATAGTGTAATAACACAAAAATACAGGACAAGGTTTGTTTTCAGTGTGACATTTGGTACTGCAGTCCACCCCAAAACTTCATTCCATATATCTTTCCTCTTATTTCAACATTTGTTTCCACCAAAAAAGTTCTATCCAAGCATGCTTTCTGTAGTTATATGTTTACACATTTCCTACCTCATTATTTATTTTTCATTATCTTACCTCATCATTTATTTCCAAGAAAATCCTACCTAAACCTGTTGTCCGTAAACCCCACTTTTTTGCTCATATCCTCTTTCAAAATACTTTTTTGGCCAAACCATTTTCTTATAGCTTCTCAATGCATTTCTTCCAATTCATCACAACTCGTTCTCTCATATAGCCTACCCCATCTTAAGCTAACTTAAATCTACTGAGCTCAGATGCTAAACTAAGGAACGAGGCAATGCAGCAGCACAAAACAATTAACACAAACAGCAATGAAAAAATACAAATGGCAAAGCAAGCAGCATAGATAAGCAAAGCAAATGCAATATTACAACTAATATAAGGCAGTGCGCAGCAAACAAGAAAAATAAATCAGTAGTAAAACTAGATTAACAGAGTAATACAAAGTGAAATTATAACACTATGCCTGGCAAACAGCAGCAGCAAATGCAATACCTTATATCTAATCATGAAAAAGCTCAAGCAGAAAAAATATTATAGTAAAGATGGCCATGTCTAATACCTATGTCACATCTTAACACTAGGGTGATGCATCACCTTAACTTACACTACTAAATAAGTTACCCAGTCATTGACAAAAATTATGTACACAATTCCTGTGAAGGGAAATGTCTTTTTGTGCTCTCTCCTTTTTTTTTGGAATAGATTATAAAGTTATTATTGACTGGATCTGTAGGCATAAAATAACTATATTAGTACATCTATTAAATTTTATTTTAACCAATGCTGCAGTGCAGCTAGAAACTAGATATTAAACAAAATAGGCAAAGCAAGGCATGAAACATCATTCGCTAGCTGTAAGGCATTTCATAATGCAGTAAACAATCTTTCAACTAGCAAGACAATAGACATGAAATGTTTCTCATCATTTCATTTCAGTAAATATCATAAATTAAGAACTCTACAGTTTAATCATGTTTTCAAGTTTGAGGGTGTCATATTTACGATGCTTTCTACAAAGGAATGTCAATAGCGAGGATAATGGACACCCTCTTTTTTTTTTCCTGAGCCTCTGAAAAGGCACACACTAATGGCTTTTTCTCCAGGCATCTGACACAGCTGGCCACGCAAGACGCATTACGTCAAGGTCACTTGGCTTTCTTACCGAAATATTTACGACACCAGTTTGCAATACAGTGACAGTCTCATACAAAAATTTCACAGTTCGAGAATTTGCATTGCACATCTGTAGAAACAAAATCCTATAAATGTAACAGTGACCAACAAATATTCGTCGGCATTGTGATACATTCATGCATTTAGACACATTTCATAACTCTTAAAGTACGATTCTTGGTTTCCAACATACTTTTTCACAAGTCAGTGTCCCTAACCACTACTCATTATTCCTTACCTTATTACACATATACATATTCATCGACACTTCTTCAATATTTCATCATAATAAATACATAGCATAATCAAATTCCTCATATAGCATCAGCTTATTGATCATAAACATACCGCAACAGCGTAATACACATCGTCATCATAACATCATAAAACCTCAGCCAAATCTCAAAAAAGGCGTAGCTTTCTGCAATAATGTAAAAACCTAAAAAAAATTCTCTGCTCATTTCAATGGGGTCATCTACCTCAAACATACTTTAAAAATCATGATCTCATACCAAATACATCATTCAAAGCTCTCATAGTATCACAATGGTTCCGCAAAAATATGAACAGTTCACACATTACAGAAAAAATACAGTTTCATAAGTGTGAAGTAATCCAACTGTGTAATCGTGCAAACGTGTCATTGATGTAGTAAAAAAGTTTATCTCTCAGTTAAATGATCAGATAGCTGTGTAATTTATGTGTTAGAGGAATATGGTACCGATGTGTAAGGTATAAGCAAATACCATATTAGCTAGGGCTCCTTGTGCTTGCCAAACACATGGTACACAAAGTAGGCGTGTACCCCCCTGAGGATTAATGTAATTATACCCTCAGGTGTTACAGATTACAGCAATGGAATGAAATGTATCATGGAGAACTTTCTTTGTAATTCAAAATTCTTTAAAAATAACTGTTTTAAGTACAAAATTAATCACTCAAATGCGTGTCCTGTAGCGCTAAATGTGTGTCTTGTTGTAAGATAATTCTGTGGAAGTGTCGTAGTTATCATCCTCTGTAAGCAAAGTTCTTCCGAAGTCAATGTACTTTTCTCGTAATGAAAGAAGTGAATTGCTTTGCGTATAGATATCGTAGTTATTATGCTTATTGCCGTGATGAAGAAAGTACTATAATGTAACGTATTGTTGTGCTACGATAAAGGCTGTCTCATTGTAGCTATACCACAAAAGTTACTACTAAAACATGTTTTACTTTCCAGAAGAATTCAGAAAACCTATGCAGATATAAAACAGATACACTGCAAAAACAACATTGTAAATTGTCACTCATTAGTAGCGTGATAAAATAGTGTAGCTGTCACATAAACTAACCACTGTGTCATCTGGTATCTCACAGAAAGTACTTTAAATCCAGAATGTATTTTCAAGTAAACCAAAATGTTGCATTAAAATCTCATTAGCAGTACTGGTAAATGTTCTAAGTATGTGAGCCTTATAGTCATTATGTAATCGTGCAACTAACAAGCAAGAATGTACACACACAATAACACTGTGTCGTCTGTTCACAATAACAATGCATTCGTAATTTCTGTTTAAATAGGTTCTCTTGGTTCTTCACTGGATATTTAACTTCAGACATTGTTGCATATTAACAGATTCTAAGATTGAAAAAGAGTACTAGTAACGTGAAGTGAAAAATTTTATAGCAAATACCAGGTTAAAAAGCAGATTATCTCTCAACAAATGGTTTTACATGTGAAATGTGGTGCAACCCTTTGCTCTTCCCAGTATGCAGAGTTTCAACTTTAACGCAATTATCATGTGGTATACGTCAGTAAAGAATACTGGAATTTTCCTCAAGGTTAGCATCTATGTTATTTTTCCCTGAGCCAGCGGGCGCACGTGGCTGCCTGCAGTGTCTGTTTCTTTGTTGGCGCCCGTCGTTATTGGGATTAGGAGACCTAACTTCTACAAATTCACCTTGACGAGAAGGCCCTGCCCTGTTTGAAGCTCGCCAGTTCTGATGGAATTCAGGTTTGTCGTTACGATCATATAGTCTGTCGTCATGTCGGTAGATTCCATAGTTTCTTTCTTGCCAGTCACGTGGTGGAGAATTTCTCCCTGAATCGTAACTGTGCGCTGGACCGTTGCATCTAAAGTTATTCTTTCTCCCTTGATAATAATTATTTTGGTTCCCATATTGTCTGTTTCTCTGATTGTCTCTGTGATAGTCATTACTGCGTAGAGGTGATCTTTCCCTGTAATTATTACTACTCTGCCAACGGTTGTCATACGGGTGGTGTCTGTTTTGGTCACGATTTACGTTGTCAGAATAGCCTTGTCGTGTATTATTTCTGTCATCGCGGAATTGTGACAGATGTGACCTGTAATTGTTGTGCTCCTGTTTTCGCGTTCCGCGATTGTCAGTGTCAATTTCCAGTTCTTGTAACAGTCCCTGAAAAGCTTCAATGTCGTCTTTGCAACGTCCTGCTAAAATAATATGTCGTAAATGTTCAGGCAATTTGATTAAGCAAATGCGGATGAGTTCTGAGGGGCTGTATGGGTTTGAAAGATACTGATTCGTATGCAACATGTCTTCAAAATATTTCATAAGACTGGAAAATTCAGATTGTTCGAAACGTTTCATCATTATGATGCTATGTTTTACTCGGTCTTGTGTAGCTTGAGACCAATATGCTGAGAGGAAGGCATGGTAAAATTCTCCTTCACCGTGACAATCGTGAATGACCGATCGCACTCTTACAGCTGGTTGATTCCCTAAATAGCCACACATAAATTCTAATCTGTGCTCTAATGACCAGTTGGGAGGAAAACAATGAGAGAATTGATGAAGCCATGCTTATGGATGAATGTCGTTGTCAGAATTCTTAAATGTTTTGAATTTACGTGTAGTAATGAACAGCTTATAGTCAAAATCATGGTGTCGGTGAGTCGCACATCGCTCATTGTTACTTCGTTTCGGCGGTTCCATCTCAAAATCCAATGCGCCTTACCAATTTCTTTCATAATTTCTGAAGTGTCCTGTGTTATTATTTTGTGGTTGTTCCGTATTTCTATGTCCCTCTTCCCATACTGTAGCGTGAGTGTCCTCTGTAATATGTAATTCTTGTATTACTTGTGCCAACTGATCTTGTACTTCCCGGATTTCTCTTTTATACTGTGCATTGATTTGATTTTGATTTTGTTTGAATTTTCTAATTTGTTCATACTCGTCAGTGTCCGTGAAGGCTACAGGTCTTGCGTCATTCAGATCATGATCTACCTTTGTAGATAAGTTAGTGAACTGATCTGAAAGTTCGGCTACTTTATCCGTTAGTGAAATTATTTCCTCTGTGTGTTTTTCTGAACCAAGTTTCAGAGTGTCCATTTGTGTTGAAATCGTATCTACTGGGTCTTTTAAGTTTTCCTGAGTTTTTGCAAGTTGCATAACCGAATCGGTAGATGCAACTGAGTCAATTTTAGCTTGCAAGATGTCGTGATTTTCATGAACAATAGTTTGCAGTTCCTTTATGGCTGCTTCGTGATTCTGTAATGGATTTTCATGACGCGAAAAAATAGGTTGGAAATGCTCACAAATCTGTGTTTTTACATCGTTACAGACTTTTTGACGTTTCGATTCGATTTTATGTAACTCAGTAGTTAAATCTTCACGTGTTTGTTCAAGCGTGGTGTGAAGATTTTGTTCCATTGAGTCTAACCTTTGAAGATTTTGTCCCATTTGTTTCTGATTTTGTTCAAGCGTTGTGTCTAACTTTTGAAGATTTTGTTCCATTGTGTCTAACTTTTGTAGCCTTTGTCCCATTTGTTGCATTAACTGTAATAACAATGCACTGGTGTCTGAAACATGTTCTTCAGTGCTTTTCGACAGTGAATTAGCACCGGCAACATTCACATTTTGACAAACGGAAAATGTGTCTTGACTCATTTGAGAAAACGGTGAGAACCCAAAACCTGAGTCTACAGTATTTGCAATATTGTGTCCTGTCATTTCGGAATCCTGAGGCGGGCTGTTTCCGACCAATCGATCGATAATGCTTCCCTGTTCACTAATTGTTTCACTGCCTACAGCATTATTTGCAGCCCGCTCCGTTTCCCTATGCACAATTACCAAATTACTACTTTGAACATCAGTTAATTCATTACTCGGCGGCGCTGATAAGCTACGCTCGTCTTCACTATTATTTCTCAGTTTACTTTGGAGCCTAGTGTTACGTTTTTCACACGCCATTATTGTCACAATATTTCACACGACAACACAGAAAAGCACAATTTGAAGAGCAAAATAAGAAAACACATTAACGTAGCACTGAAAATAATATCTAGTTAATTGCAAGCGCAGCTGCGAAATACTTGGTGCAAATCTACATGCATGCCACAACAACAATGAAAGACTGCAACTACAAAGGAGATTCTCTCTACAATTACACGCTAGCAATAAACTAAAGCTACACTAATTACACAAACTACAAGAAAAAATCAGAAGATTCCAGTGAGGTATCCTCGGCTAAGGGTCGACACATGAAACGTCCCCTTTGAACAATTATACATGACTGTGCTTAAAGTGACACACAATAATTGTTTTAGCGCAACGCAATCTGACTTTCACTTATCCCTACAAAAGAATGGCCCTGACTAACATTAACCTATACCTTTCACAAATCACTTACCTCACAAAAATCTTCGTTACTCGAACTACTGCAATACAGCGAGCGCCACTACTGCCAGCTAAATAAAAGATTCAAACTACGGAAGGCACTAACTACTGATAGGCATAGTTAGCAAATGAAAGATTTTAATAGAGAACAAACACTGTATTTACCTTAATAGTCATAATATATATAGCAGTTCATGACAAATTACAAAACTCCGCCATCTCTCTCCCCACATCCACCACTTCTGGCGGCTCACCTCCAACTGCGCAACGCTACGCGCTGTTCACATCCAGCTGCCCAACACTACAATGGCAGACAACAATGCAAACTAGCCACAGACTGCACACAGCACAGCCAGTGATTTTCATACAGAGCGCTACGTAATGTTGCCAATAAGAAAACATGAACAGCGTACTTACAACGTACTACACGAATATGTAATAAAAAATGCGGGTTCCTATTTTAAAAAACGCAGTTGATATCCGTTTGACCTATGGCAGCGCTATCTAGCGGGCCAGCCATAGCGCCATCTGGTTTGCCCCTTCAAGCTGGACAAGTTTCGTCTTTGTAGCTTTTTCGTTTGACGCTTACTTCGTGTAATATTTGGCCCGGTCACGATCAATGGACCACCCTGTATATACTAATAATAAAACTGTAAAACTGTCGTGCCTGTCCATCTGAACACACTAATCTCCAGAACAACGACATCAATTTTCATGAGGTTTTCTTAGGTAACTGGAGCATAGCTCGGAGCAACGCTTAGGCGTTGTATCATGAAAACTGGATCACGGAAGTTCTGATTTACAGTTTTATCTTAAACCATCGTGTCTGTCTGATTGTCTGTTTGAACACGCTGATCTTAAAAACTACTAAACGAATTTTCATTGGGTTTTAATAGCTTGGGGTAACATATACGCTTTATTTAATTAAAATCGGAGAAAAAGATATTGTAATTTAAATTTTTGTCTAAAATCGTCTTTTGACAGCTTGGTAGTTTGTATGTTTAATCACCACGGCACAATAGACCAAAGAATCAACACATGGCACTGTTAATTTCGTATTGCACCGAAGAACCAAAAGTTGGCGTTGTTAGTTTTTCTTTTGTTAAACACAGTGACAAATGTATTTTCGAAAGTTTCCATCAGAGATAGAATTAAGTGCTGTAATTTTACCTTTGCGAGTTGAATCTAAGAGCGAATCAACTTGTCTAAGATATACGGATTTACTCATTTCGCTTTGTGTATTACAAACATAACTTCTTTCGATGTGTTTTATTTACATTCTTTTTTACGAAAAACGTATTTATTGAGTTTCCTTTTGATTTAGGTGCCTACTCATTGTATTTTCATTTCGTTTTCTTTACGAATAAAAAAAGCCGAGAAAACGGTCGAATCTTTCTGAATACATCAGAACGGCCAAAAGACTTGAGGACTATGTGATCTCGAGAATCCAATGAAGATTGGGAGGCGAGACTTGAACGGCTCGAGAACATCAAATTTTTCTCGCTCTTTGGAAACTCCTACTGAAATCGAGATGTGACGTAACTCTACTCGAGAGCGTCATGCATTATCCCACTCCTTAAAACCCTTCACTCACAGAGGCTCAAGTTACTTCTCTCCAACTTAACATCTTAGAAACTGAAATTTTGGTGGCATGTGGCGCTAGCAATCGAATTTTTATACTCCAAACCTCGCTTATTCCTAAAATGTACGATCTTGCTTTAAACGTATACAATTTCTCTGATCTTATGTTATGCCGTAATCACAAACAAATCACAATGCCAGACGCTGTGTGTTGCGGATGTGACTCTTAGCATCAGTTGCTTTTCGTATAGCCAGCTCTACATCGCTTTCGCGCCGGCCTGTGTGGCCGAGCGGTTCTAGGCGCTTCAGCCTGGAACCGCGTGACCGCTACGGTCGCAGGTTCGAATCCTTCCTCGGGCGTGGATCTCTGCGATGTCCTTAGGTTAATTAGGTTTAAGTAGTTCTAAGTTCTAGTGGACTGATGACCTCAGATGTTAAGTCCCATAGGGCTCAGAGCCATTTGAACCATCGCTTTCGCACAAGTCAGTAAAACAAACAAGCTCATCGTTCATGTTCTTAATCATACTGCAGAGAAGCTTTATAAACCAAAAATTAATTCCACTTGAACAATCCTCGGACACAGCTATAAATTTATACCCAGGCAATGCCAGGTTTCTCAGCTAGTATTACCATAATAGTTAATTAACATTGGATAAACTAATACCTACAGATAATGTTACACTCATTGATTTCAGTTATTATTTTTATTTAATAATGCAGCATTTGGGTGATATTTTTACCACGTCTACAAGTTCGTCATCTGCATCTGGATCAATTCTTCGAGAAACTTTCAGTGCTTTAGGCCTTAAAGTAAAACTAGATTTGTTTACTGTTTCTGCAAACCGCTATTACAGCTATATTTACTTCTCTTTAGACATGGGTTTTTTGGCCCACAACTTACGAACGTTCCTCAAAGTGTCACTGCTTGGAAAAAAAAGTGTGCCTTGACTTATGCTTTGTATTACGTATTTTACGCTCTTCGTTATTATAAACCGATTGGTTGATGATAAGATTTCGCGTTTTCACCAGAGTTAATGATTCCTTTTTTGGCCTGGTTGGTCGGCTGTAGTCTGCGGAGCGAGTTCAGATAAAATAATCGCTCGCAGCACCTAAAAATGGCGATTTAATACCAATCTAGTAAATTTATTGCCGTAAATTTTGAATCTGTTACTTGGAAACACTAACAATTGTGATAACATACAGTACTTTGTCGTTAACTGAATTTTCCGTAGGTACTCGACAGAACATGATAATAATATTAAATAGCAAACACTTCCTAAAGTTCTGCAGAATTACAATCATTTAGAAGGGCTAGGCAAACGATACTCACGTTGGGACGGGCTCAAGATTACCCGATACGACGCAGCGTTCGATACAGCATCGATCTTGTTCGAGAAATCACGTGACGTTTGACTCGCTTATGTAGTACCGATATGTATAGATATATAGACATTTCTGGTGATTTTTAGGTAAAGGTAATTGACAAAGACGAAAATGTTGTCCTCCAAAAAGTAATACTTGACTGAACCCAATATCATATTTTATTTGTTTATGAGGGACGGTAATGATTTACGAAGTACGTTGCAGATGAGCGACTCAGTCCCTGTTCACAGGCTAGAAGAACAGATAGAAACGTTATCAGATTTTATAATCAGTTTGCAAACAACACGGCAACATTCAGATGAATCAATCAAGACAAGTAATTAAGAATTAAATGCCTTACAAACGAAACAGATGGTAATAAAGTGACCAGTTTTCATCACGAGAATGAATTACAGCGGCAACGCCCCCGTTGGAAGTAGTACCATCAGACATCACTAGATCGAAGGAAACCTTGATAATTGAAGAGAATCATGGTTTCAATCTTTTATTTATTTATTAGTTGCCGTTGTTACGCATGACCTGTACCCTAGAGGATATCATAGACCGTGTTTCACAATTATTTTTGTTATTAAAATCCACAGTGCATTAAAAACGCTAAGGCAGGACGTTGCGATATTACCAATAAAAGTCACTAGAACGCAGCCCGAAGTAAAGATCGAACAGAACGCGAGATTTCCCGAACTGTGACGTAAACTGCTGGAACAGTTCGAGTCGTGCTTAATTACAGCCCTATCATTTAGTCACGTACCAGATGTTGGCTTCTTGGGCCATCGTCAGCAGACAACTGAATGTCACAAACACGGACTTACGCAGACAATATTTATACAGAAAATACGAAAGACACAAAAATGATGCCTTCTAGAGTGTTTGTAAAGGAAAGCATCCCATTTTTATGAAATGCAGAAATAGTTATATTTAACTAAGAAAGGAAAACAAGTTTTTATGTGGACATACAGGGTGGCGCATTTAAAAAGAGCTCGCCTCCCCTTCAAATGCGATTGCATTATTTCGGCTTCCGAAATAGAGTAAACAACCACAACAAATGGCAATTTATGCAGTAACCGATTGTTAGCATTCGTCTGTCAGCACTTCAGTTTATTACATCAGTGAAGTCTGCAAAACAACTTTCTCGATGAAGAAAGAATTGAAATTGTGGAAGCATATGTGAAAACAGGCTCGACTAACGAGGCTCGCAGCCGGCCGCTGTGGCCGAGCTGTTCTAGGCGCTTCAGTCCGGAACCGCGCGCCCTGTCAAAGGTCCGAATCCTGCCTCGGGCATGGATGTGTGTGGTGTCAGGTGAGTTAGGTTTAAGTAGTTCTAAGTTCTAGGGGACTGATGACCTCAGATGGTAAGTCGCATAGTGCTTAGAGCCATTTGAATTTGAAGGAGACTCGCGAAATTTTCTGGGTCATGTGTCCGGGCACAAGACTGCCAGCAAAGAGAACAATACAGACTTTGCATAAAAATTGGCGCACCTACTGGTCTGTGCTAAATGTAAAACGAGAAAGAATTCCTTCAGTTCGCACACCGGAAGTTATTGCAGACATTCTTCGAAGAATTATTCATAGCCCAAAGAAGTCGACACGCAAATTTCCGCAACAGGCGCATGTACGTAGGAGGAGTTAACTAGCGGATATTTAAAAGTCTTAATCTGAAGCCATATCGGGTACGACTGTGCACAAGACTGCCAGCAAAGAGAGCAATACAGACTTTGCATAAAAATTGGCGCACCTACGGGTCTGTGCTAAATGTAAAACGAGAAAGAATTCCTTCAGTTCGCACACCGGAAGTTATTGCAGACATTCGTCGAAGAATTATTCATAGCCCAAAGAAGTCGACACGTAAATTTCCGCAACAGGCGCATGTACGTAGGAGGAGTTAACTAGCGGATATTTAAAAGTCTTAATCTGAAGCCATATCGGGTACGACTATGCAGCGATTACGGGAGGATTACACACAGAAATGTGCAGATTACTGTACATGGCTTTTGAATACCATTAATGATGCTTTGTTAGACCTTTTCCATTACATGAAGAGTGATGAAGTATGACTCCATCTTTCCTGTCATGAGAATTCACAGACCGCGATGGACTGGCAACGGAGAACCGTAACATCGTGAGTCAGCAACCACTACATGATGAAAAACTCTGTCTTTGGTGCGGTATAAGAGGAACGCGGATCATGACACCGGTACTTTTCGACAATACCCTCAGTACGGTTGCACGACAGAAATTTTTGATGCATTTTGTGCTCAACTTATTGAATATGAAAGACAATAATGCTTCTTCCAGCAAGATGGGACAACATGTACCACGTCTGAGGTATTCCAGGAACGATTCCATGATGTCTTCGCTGAGGAACTGTGCACAACCATTTATGGCCACCACGTTCGCCGGATGTAACAGCATGTGATTTTTTTCCTGTGGGAACACTTGAAGAGCAAGGTCTACGAAACAAATGCAAGCACTATACTGGGACTGAAAGGCAACATCAGTCGTGAAGTTGTCGCCGTCGATACCCGAACTTTACGCCGGGTGTATCTGAATGTGCTTAGACGTGCACAGCTGTGTATTGATATTGCAGCGTTCACTTTCACCATCTTCTATGAATGTGTTTTTCACTTTATTTGTCGTTGTAAATAAGTCCATTTCAGCTCTTCGTTCCTGTAATTTCATTTCTTTTCCGTTATACTTACATGGCCTACTTTTATCTGCACTACCCTGTATAATTAACAACAAACGAAAAATTAAGTTGAATTTACAACCTAATGTAGTGTTGTGCAACTAAAACCTATTTTTAGAAAAAGGAGAAAAAGAAAATTATGTTTTTCATTTAATTAAAAAAAATGGTTCAAATGGCTCTGAGCACTATGGGACTTAACTTCTGAGGTCATCAGTCCTCTAGAACTTAGAGCTACTTAAACCTAATTAACCTAAGAACATCACACACATCCATGCTCGAGGCAGGATTCGAACCTGCGACTGTAGCGGTCGCGCGGTTCCAGGCTGTAGCGCCTAGAACCGTTCGGCCACACTGGCCGGCTTCATTTAATTCTAAGCTCACATTCTGTGTTATATGTCTGTTGGTTTCCAGTGATACCAATAGGATCACCTTTCTTAAAGCAATTGTAATGTTTTACATTATGTATTGATAAGGTACAATAACAGCAACTACTGCTAATATACAGTACAGAAATAAAAACTAATATTGATAATATAATTCAATGAAAATGTATATAAATAAAGTCTTAGATGCGTGTTAGTTTAAATTACTACAACTGTTACTGGTTGTCTAGGAAGAGCTAGAGGTTTGCCGACTGACTACAGCTGTGCCTCCATCTGGATATATCACTACTACACTGTTCTATTTTGACCCCAATGGTACCTGTATGCCTTGACAACCCTTAGGTCTACAGAGACGCATGTAGGTGACCATTGCAGTTTTCTCTATAGTTTCATTTAGTTACATTTCAGTTGTGCCTACCATTCTCTACTATATAGTAATACCTTTTTCTTTTATTCTTCTGCTTTCCTCTTCGGATCTGCTGATCTTGATATTCGGAGTATCCAGTTGACCTTAAAGACGGTGACAGACTGAAGATGGCAAGTGGGTCCTTACAAATCCAAGAGAAACAAAAATTGGTGTAACTAAAACCTTGGTGGATGGGGCAAATAAAATATTCTATACAATTTTCTTTCAAGAAGAGCTGTTACCTACAGTTAGGTTTCGAGAGAGATATTTACTCTAATAGGGAGGTGGAATGAATGCTGCAGCCAAAAAGAAAGATTTGCTGTAGCAATGAGGAACAACAACAGCGAGCAAAGAAAGTTTTCCCTCCAAAAAACGACTCTGAGCACTATGGGACTTAACATCTGAGGTCATCAGTCCCCTAGACTTAGAACCACTTAAACCTGACTAATCTAAGGACATCACACACATCCATGCCCGAGGCAGGATTCGAACCTAGCGACCACAGCGGTCGCGCGGTTCCAGACTGAAGCGCCTAGAACCGCTCGGCCACAACGGCCGGCCGTTTTCTCTCCATTTGTTAACAATATTACTGTTAGCGTTAGAAACGTTTTGGAGAAGTATGAGATGAAAACTATTTTTAACCCACAAGTAAGATTGATTCATTACAACTGTAAAAGATACACGTCATCAGTTGATGACAGATGATGTGTAAAAAGTTACTGTTAAGTAAACACTATCTGATCAACGGCATCCAGATATAATCATAATAATGGATATTAATGTAGAATCACCTAATTGTTCCTCCAGTGTATGCATTAAAATGTGTTCACATCCTTCAGCGTTTTTAAGAACTATAAGGGGACCACAGCCCAACCACGAATATCACCCCATGTAGTAACACCACCTCATCCGTACTTCTCTGTTGGCATCACACATGATGACAGGTTACGTTTTAAGGACATTCGCTAAATCCAAACTTTTCCGTGGGATTGCCACAGGATATAGCGTGATTCATCACTCCAGACAACTCGTTTCAAGACATCCACTAGTCAATGGCGTCGTGCCTCACGCCACCTCAAGCGTCGCTTAGCACTAGCTGAAGAAATGTGTGGCATTTGAGGAGCTGCTCTACCACTGGACCCCTTTGCTTCCGCTGATTTCATGCGATTTTTTACATCCGCCCTCCACAATGCTTAACGGTTCCAGTTCGTCAGTGCATGATATCCGCCTGGTGTTGGTTTAGATGTGGTCATTCCTTCGAGTCTCCACATCACCATCACTTCGCCACAATCGACTTTGACAGCTTTAGAAGGTTGAAATGACCCTGAGAGATCTACGAGGGCAATTCAATAAGTAATGCAACACATTTTTTTTTCTGAAACAGGGGTTGTTTTATTCAGCATTTAAATACACCAGGTTATTCCCCAATCTTTTAGCTACACAACACTATTTTTCAACGTGATCTCCATTCAATGCTACGGCCTTACGCCACCTTGAAATGAGGGCCTGTATGCCTGCACGGTACCATTCCACTGGTCGATGTCGGAGCCAACGTCGTACTGCATCAATAACTTCTTCATCATCCGCGTAGTGCCTCCCACGGATTGCGTCCTTCATTGGGCCAAACATATGGAAATCCGACGGTGCGAGATCGGGGCTGTAAGGTGCATGAGGAAGAACAGTCCACTGAAGTTTTGTGATCTCCTCTTGGGTGCGAAGACTTGTGTGAGGTCTTGCGTTGTCATGAAGAAGGAGAAGTTCGTTCAGATTTTTGTGCCTACGAACACGCTGAAGTCGTTTCTTCAATTTCTGAAGAGTAGCACAATACACTTCAGAGTTGATCGTTTGACCATGTGGAAGGACATCGAACAGAATAACCCCTTCAGCGTCCCAGAAGACTGTAACCATGACTTTACCGGCTGAGGGTATGGCTTTAAAATTTTTCTTGGTAGGGGAGTGGATGTGGCGCCACTCCATTGATTGCCGTTTTGTTTCAGGTTCGAAGTGATGAACCCATGTTTCATCGCCTGTAACAATCTTTGACAAGAAATTGTCACCCTCAGCCACATGACGAGCAAGCAATTCCGCACAGATGGTTCTCCTTTGCTCTTTATGGTGTTCAGTTAGACAACGAGGGACCCAGCGGAAACAAACCTTTGAATGTCCCAACTGGTGAACAATTGTGACAGCACTACCAACAGAGATGTCAAGTTGAGCACAGAGTTGTTTGATGATGATCCGTCGATCAGCTCGAACGAGTGTGTTCGCACGCTCCGCCATTGCAGGAGTCACAGCTGTGCACGGCCGGCCCGCACGCGGGAGATCAGACAGTCTTGCTTGACCTTGCGGCGATGATGACACACGCTTTGCCCAACGACTCACCGTGCTTTTGTCCACTGCCAGATCATCGTAGACATTCTGCAAGCGCCTATGAATATCTGAGATGCCCTGGTTTTCCGCCAAAAGAAACTCGATCACTGTCCGTTGTTTGCAACGCACATCCGTTACAGACGCCATTTTAACAGCTCCGTACAGCGCTGCCACCTGTCGGAAGTCAATGAAGCTATACGAGACGAAGCGGGAATGTTTGAAAATATTCCACAAGAAATTTCCGGTTTTTTCAACAAAAATTGGCCGAGAAAAAAAATGTGTTGCATTACTTATTGAACCGCCCTCGTACTACTCATGTGACATTCAGTGACCAGTTCACGTTCGAATTTACTGACAAGGCGACCACCCGGCAACGGGGTTTTTGTAATTTTTTATGCTTCTGGTACCTCAAGTTCAGAACTCAAATATCAGTCACCAAAAGCAGTTCAACGCAACTCTCAAAAATTCCCGAGAAAATCTACTATAAGATTTCCAAGGAAATTTAATTAACCATAGTTAAGATAATTATTCATTATGGACTCCATGGCTCACTTGGTAGCATTGGGGAATAGTAAAGGGTAATGTGGATCTCTGGATTATACCTTTTTTTTCGCTTTATTGTTTTCTTTGAGTTCAAATACCTACATCATTGAAACATAGAATTCATCAATTAACACACATCTGATCATCATTTTTATGAATATTGTACGTCTATTTGTCTCTAATTATATACTGCACGCATTCCAAACATACATTCTTAGTTATCAATACTGTATAAAACAGTGGTGTTAATAAAGAAAGTTTAAATTTTTAAGAAATGACAAGCTAGCTGGAAAACCCAGCATTTCCCGTATGGCCTTGTGCTTTGTTTATGGTTATGGCATAACATAAGCTTACAAAGAATTGTACATGTTTACGGGAAAATGGTAAATTGTTAGGATTAAGCGAGATATGGGGTATGCAAATACGCTCACCAGCGCCACTTTGCATCAAAATTTTCGCTTCTATGATGTTAGGTTAGTGAGAAGTAACTTGGAGTCTGTGTTAGTGAACGGTTCTGAGGAGCGAGATACTGTGTGACGCTCTCGAATGTTCAAATGTGTGTGAATTCCTAAGGGACCTAACTGCTGAGGTCATCGGTCCCTAGACTTACACACTACTTAAACTAACTTTACGCTAAGGACAACACACACCCATGCCCGAGGGAGGACTCGGCAAGGAAGGCGCAGTCCGTGACATGGCGCCTCAAACCACGCGGCCACTGCGCGGCTGAAGCTCTCGTTCAGAGTTGGTGCACACCTCGCTTTCGGAAGGAGTTACCAAAGTGTGAGCTAAAGCCTGATGTTCTCGAGCCGCAACAAGTCTCGTCTCGCGATCTTCATTGGATTCTCGGAACCACATGTTCTCAATATTTTAGCCCCTCTGGTGTATTTAGAAAGACTCGACTGTTTCCTAGACATTAATATTCGTAACCAAAGTGATATCAAAACGTAATGAGTAGGTACCCAAATAACAAAAGAATAACTTAATAAATTTCTTTTTAATATCAAAGAAAGTAAACAAACGACGAACGACAGTAGCGAAGCAATATCGTTAAGTTTTTAATACTCAATATGAAATCAGTAAATTCGTATATCCTAACCAAGTAAATTCAGTTTGTATTCGTAAAGACAAGACTGTGGCCCTTAATTCTGTCCCTGACATAAACTTTCGAAAACACTTCTGTCACTGAGTTAAATAACTAACAGCATCACTTATTGGTATTTTGGTATACTACGAAATTAACAATCTCATCTAATTGTTCTTTGTTGTAATATGCCACAATGATTAAACATTCAAACTACTAAGCTGAGCAGATGATTTTAGATAAATATTTCAATTAACGTAACTTTTTCCCGATTTTGGAGAAATATAACCTATATGTCGCCCCAAGCTTAATTCAAATTACCTGTGAAAATCCTTCGAAAATTAGTCTAGTCATTTTTGAGTTTAGCGTGTTCAAACAGGTAAAGAGGCAGACATGAAAGTTTTAGATAAAATATTAAATCATTACATCTTCTTTTCTGCGGTCCGTTTCCGGTGACACTGAGCGTATATGTTGGCCAAAGCTACACTCAAGTTACCTGTAATAACCCCATGAAAATTCGTGTAGTATTTTAGAGATTAGTGTTCTCAAACAGACAAATGGACAGGCAGGACGGTTTCACTGTTTTGTTATTAGTATACGAGTAGCTCTTATCTAATATATCGATATTTTAGAATTTGTGTTTTGAATGAAAACGATAATTTTGTGTGTGATATGTAATTAAAAAAAGAAGAAATTCAGTTTTATAAAAAAATATGTTTAGACATGTGTTAATAAGCCTATGTTTTACGACTTTTACATTTAAGTGACAAAGCCATCCGACTGCTCAAAAAAAAGTCAAAGAAAATTCTCATGCTGAGGTTTCAACCAGCGATAATTGACTAGTTATCAACCTCCATCGCTACCGAGTCAGCCACACAGCCCACCGCCGAAACGGCACAACAGAAACAACCTTAAGTTAGTGAACTACAGTTTCTCGGAAATCTTCAAAGTCGATTTTCTGGGGAATTTTTTAGAGTTGCGTCGGACTGCTTGAACTGACTAATTACATTATCCGATTGCCAGGCAGTCCACAAGAGAGCTCTCCTGACTGACCCACTCTGCTGTTACTGCTTCTTTGCTGACTTCAGCCAAGAGTGCTTCTGAAAGAAAACAAAGGTGATAGAAAAATAAAAATGTAAAGACTGTTTGCACTGTAAGTTAAGAAGATTAATGACAGACAGCTAAAACGACGAAGAATATGTATAACGTAAAAACAAAGCTGCAATGAGGTGAAATTCTTCTATGAGAAAACACTGGAACACTACACTTTCATTTAGCCTCAGAAGGACCTGGACAAGGTGAGGAAGAATATGTTCCATAGAGGTTCAGGGGGGGGGGGGGAAGAGATATGCGTCTGTTAATTGGAGATGATGGGTAGAAGGTGAAGCAGATAGTGGGAATACAGAAATTGGAAAGGACAGAGGGTGAGTAGGAGTAATGGTGTATGGGGAGGGTAGTGGCATAACAAGAAAGGGATACAAGTGTGTGTACAGAAAAAAGGAGACTGGAGCCCTGATGTGGAGTGGAGTAGGTGGGGAAGGGTTAAAGTTGGTTGAAGGGATAAATATCAAAGCAGATCTCATTGTCTAGGAGAGGGAGTTGGTTGAAGTTGGTGTTGGGATAGGATACGGAGTGTGTGAAGGTGTAGTGATGGAGGATTGTATTGGTGAAGAAGGAGTGACAGGATACCAGAGTTGTGACCAGATGGGAGTGAATGGGGTTATTGGAAACTAGTTCGTGGACAGTGTTGGAGATGCATAGCTATTCAATGTGGGCGAGGAGGGGTGGAAATTTGATGAGATGGTAGAGGACCCAGGTGGGGAAGGTAAACGAATGTGGAAAGCAAGACAGAGTGCTTGTCGTTCCAGGATTTGGAGGGATTTATAGAACTTTGGTGGGACAGATGACAACACAGTATTCACCTCCTCATTTTATACTGGCAGGTCCAGCTCTCGTGGCATCTGGTGGCCTATTCCACATTACATAGGGAAGTCTGGATAGGTTTGATGAAATAAGATACAATGGAACCACATAAAGAAGTATTAACACCTGTTTAGTCGAACATAAAAGGAACTATCACTTAGGACAAATCGATAAGTCGGCCATAGTGAAACATGTTTTAGGTACAGAGACCACGAAATAAAATTTCCTGACCCTAGCCAACAGAACACATTATCCACTCGTTTGTGTAGAGAGACAACAGAAATTTATAGGCACCATGATTGTGTCAGATCAAACACCTCCACAAATCCTACACCAACCGCGAACTATAGCCATATTGTTCCCCTCTGATCACCAACCTTGGTATGCTGCCGCGACTTTAAAAAAAACATTTCACTGTCCCTATAGCTACCCACAAACCCCTATACAATGCAACGTCAAACTACTCCCTCTCCTAGACAATATGATCTGCCCCAGTATTTATCCGTCCTACCAACTGTAACCGTTCGCCACCTATCCCATTCCCCGTCAGAGCTCTCATCCCTTCTCCTCTTAATTTCACGGCTCTGTCCACACACCAAACCCCTGTTCACCTTCTGTCTTCCCACCATCTTCCCCAACACCTGTCTCCATTTCCAAAGCACCTACCCACATTTTTTCCACCCACATCCCTCAAGCCTGTAGAATACATTTTCCCCTCTGAAAATCCTCTTCTCCCAGTGCAGATCCTTCAGTTTTTAAGTGAAACTGCAGTCCTGGTTTTTTTAAAGAATGTCTCCATTGCTGCGATGTGTTTTTAAATCTGTGCATATTTTTGTTTTTTATCTTTCAGTGCTTCGATTTTTAATTTTAAAAAATCAACAAACTTAATATTTTTAATGCAAACACCAAAAAATTCATATTTTTATAGTTTGTGACAGCACTGGCATGTCACATGTCACTAAGCGACCATACGTATAATCATTTCATGTTGTTATTTTCATGACCTTTCTGGACGGAAGAGCAGGGCTTTTGAATTCTGGCGTTTTAGCTCATGTTTTCCACTGTTATTGGAATGTGGTAAAAAGGGCCAGCTGCAAGCATTAGGTGTTGGGTAGTCAATAGCAGAAAGTCGGAGAGGGCGGGGGGGGGGGGGGGGGGAGACTCCACCTGAGACTTTCCAGGGATGGTGGGCACGTGAGAAGACTACTCTGCCTATCTCCCCAGGCAAAGTATCACAAAAGCGACCTTTTCAGAGCAGTGCGGACTACGTATGTTCCCGAGAGACTTGCACAAAATCCCAGAGGAAGAGCCACTGCTTTTTTTCGTAAACAGCAAGGAAGCGAGCTGCATTTTCATGCCCTAACGTCTTTCCGCTAGCCGTAAAGTGAGCCTCCGTACAGTGTCAACTTTAAGCCAGTTAACAGGGAATACAACAAGCGCTCAAGGAGAAAATTCTGCAGGCTTCCCATGCTTCCAGGAAGATAGAGAGACATTATCATTTGTCACCGGGAGAGAACTGGTGATCTCTTCCCTACTGCAGTGGCACTGACGAGCGTATGACGGCGACAGTCAGTAGTCGCTCTAGAGCGAGGACATTGTCGCTGTTTGAGTTTCCCTGTTCAAGAGTCGCTGTTCCATGTCTGGCTTCAGTCTGGCGCTTATTTAGGTGTTTTGGAAAAGTGTTGCGTATAACGTTGACGCTGCTTTTGCCCTGAGAAGCTCATAATTTGCGAGTCTGTTCTCAACTTATAATTTCTTTTTACAGATAGTGGTGTATCATACAGGGGTTGAGAGTCAATACTCTCCAGTATTTTCGCCTTTGACGTACCCAGATTTCTGAAAGTGATTTATATCTGAATTTACAGTTTTAGAGACAGCTTTCAGCTGCCTTCTGCACAGACACAGTGTTTTCAGAATTTGAATATTATCACGATGGTGGTTCAGTCAAACTTTGATATAATAAGAATGCTGATAATCACTCCTGATGAAAGTAATTGTAAATTAACCAAATTTTGACTTGTGGATTATTGATCGAGGACAAATAAATTAATATTTTGAAGCTAACTTTTTTTTTTACTCAATCATTTCCTCCCACAATGTTCTGATAAGGCGACTCTATTTTGAAAAAGAAATATCATCAGAGAGTTCTAGTTCGCTTAATTACACTCTCACTGTGGCGGTGTTTCCAATGTAGTACAGGCGCCATTACGGCAAAGATATTCTTTCATTTGAATCTGGAAAGTCAACAAAGTTCTTTTCTTACTTACGAATTTAATTAAGTTTTTAGTAATTAAACTTCACTTGCAGTAATACTTAGCAACGTGAATTATCATCACTGCCAAAATTGTACGATTGTATTAAATACTATCAAGTCAGAAATACTTGTTGGTTATTAGAGTACTGTGATCGCAAGTGTGGCAGACAGATTCCACGAATTACAGCCGAACCCCTGTCGACCCACACATCCCAAAATTCACTGAACACACAAAAATTTCAACATTTCAAGTTTTTAAAACAATGTCGACGTTACCTGAAAGACGCCATTCCAGGACATTGGACTGGAGGAGCAGGAGGAGCAGAAGATGAACTTCATCGCGGCCGGCCGGAGTGGCCGTGCGGTTATAGGCGCTACAGTCTGGAACCGCGTGACCGCTACGGTCGCAGGTTCGAATCCTGCCTCGGGCATGGATGTGTGTGATGTCCTTAGGTTAGTTAGGTTTAAGTAGTTCTAAGTTCTAGGGGACTGATGACCACAGTAGTTAAGTCCCATAGTGCTCAGAGCCTTTCGAACCATTTGAACTTCATCGCCGGTGGCCTCCCAGGTCTCCAGACCTCACACCTTGTGACTTTTATCTGTGGAGTTACGTAAAAGACCGGGTTTCTAACCCCCACCCCCTATGCCTGACACTCTTTAAAGTCTGCGACATTGTTGAAGCTGTGAATTCGATACCAAAAGGCCAGTTGCTTCGTTGTGACAGTAAATGAACCACCGTTTTGATATTTGTCCCACATGGTGCTCACATTGAACGTTTCCAGGAACGTTGGAATTGTGTTTCTATGTTCTGTAAAATAGAAGCAGTAGATGTTTGAAATCTGTTTCTTCTTTTTGACTAACCCTGTATTGTTGTTTTGCGGTTTTTTATTTTGAGGAAATTCCGTTCTCTAACACTATACAATAAATCTGTATTGTTTCCTTTATTTTTACTACGTATAAAATCTCTCTGTTTCACATTACAAATCGACTGTTTTCGAATAGGACCTGAACTAAACATTGACAGTTTCAGTTTTGCTATAAATGCTGTATATTTTTAAGTAACGGGCAGGAGGATCGCTGTGTTGAAGAAAAATGTTCTGCGGGTTACCTGGCCCTCTATACACTGAAGAGCCAAAGAAACTGGTAAACCTGCGTATTATCGTGTAGGGCCTCCCCGAGCAGCATAAGTCCCGAAACATGACGTGGAATGGACTCGGTTAATGTCTGAAGTAGTGCTGGAGGGAATTGACACCATAAATCGTGCAGGGCTCTCCATAAATCCGTAAGAGTACGAAGGAGTGGATATCTCCACTGAAGAGCATGTTACAAGGCATCCCAGATATGCTCAATTATATTCAGTTATGCGGAGTTTGGTGGCCAGCAGAAGTGTTTAAACTCAGAATAGTGTTCCTGGAGCCACTCTGTAGCGGTTCTGGACATGTGGGGTGTCGCATTGTCCTGCTAGATTTAACCAAGTCCGTCGGAATGCACAATGGACATGACTGGATCCATATAATCAGACAGAATGCTGGCCGGCAGTGGTGGCCGAGAGGTTCTAGGCACTTCAGTTTGGAACAGCGCGACCGCTACGGTCGCAGGTTCGAATCCTGCCTCGGGCATGGATGTGTCTGATGTCCTTTGGTTAGTTAGGTTTAAGTAGTTCTAAGTTCTAAGGGACTGATGACCTCAGATGTTAAGTCCCATAGTACTCAGAGCCATTTGAACCAGACAGGATGCTTACGTACTTGTCACCTGTCAGAGTCGTATCTAGACGTATCATGGGTCCCATATCACTCCAGTTGCACACGCCTCACACCGTTACAGAGCCTCCACCAGCTTGAACAGTCTCCTGCCGACACGCGGCGTCCATGGGTTCATGAGGTTGTCTCAACACCCGTACACGTCCATCCGCTCGACGCAGTTTGAAACGAGACTCGTCCGACCATGCAACATGTTTCCAGTCATCAACAGTCCAATGTCGGTGTTGACGGGCCCAGGTGAGTCATAAAGCTTTGTGTCGTGCAGTCATCAAGGGTACACGAGTGGGCCTTCGGCTCCGAAAGCCAATATCGGTGATGTTTCGTTGAATGGTTCACACACTGACACTTGTTGATGGCCCAGCATTGAAATCTGCAGCAATTTACGGAAGGTTTGCGCTTCTGTCACGTTGAACGATTCTCATAAGTCGTCGTTTGCCCCGTTCTTGCAGGATCTTTCTCCGGCCGCAACACCGTCGGAGATTTGATGTTTTACCGGATTCCTCATATTCACGGTACGCTTGTGAAATGGACGTACAAGGGGAGGCCGCCAATTGTGAAATTCAGATTCGATTCATACTGCGCATAATAAAAGCTCATGGCCAGAGGTGTAATGTGGCAAAGCACCAAGATGCACTTCTCACCCGTTGTCGAGAAAATCGACATTTAAAAGAAACCGTTGCGGTGAAATACGCTCTACGATTAGTAGTTTTCCACAGCGTCGTGGCGCAGTGTTAAGCGCTCGGGTTCGTAATCCGAGGGTCGCCGGATCGAATCTCGCGCCATGCAACATTTTTTATTAGTATTTGTTTTTGTAATTAATATATATATATATATATATATATATATATATATATACATTATTATATACATAACATTCCCGGCAATCAGTTGTAACAATTATGCATATTATAAGCTGTTGAAAGTCGTTTGTCGTGGAAAAACTGGCGACTTCGAACATGATTATGTTTTCCGCAAAGTTGTATTTCACAAATGTTATTGTCTTATTGTCTTCATAATGTTTACCACGTATAGTTAAGGGAAGACGCAGAAACGATATTCCGAAACGAATACCTATAGTGTAAGTCAAACGTTCGAATTAGAATATAGGCCCCACGATATATATATACATATATATTTGAATATATATATTTGAATTACAAAAAACAAATACTAAAAAAAAAGGTTGCATGGCGCGAGATTCGATCAGGCGACCTTCGGATTACGAACCCGAGCGCTTACCGCTGCGCCCCGACGCTGTGGAAAATTATTAATCGTAGGGAGTATTTCACCGCAACGGTTTCTTATAACTGTCGATTTTCTCGACAACGGCAGAGAAGTGCAACTTGGTGCTTTGCCACATTACACCTCTGGCCATGAGCTTTTATTATGCTCAGTATGAATCGAATCTGAATTTCACAATTGGCGGCCTACCCTTGTTAATGGAAAGTTCCCACTTCCTCGCTACCTCGGAGATGCTGTGTCCCATCGCTCGTGCGCCGAGTACAACACCACGTTCAAACTCACTTAAATCTTGATAACCTGCCATTGTAGCAGCAGTTACCGATCTAACAAATACGCCAGACACTTGTGATCTTATATAGGCATTGCGAACGTAGTGCCGTATTTGTTTGTTTAAGTGTCTCTGTATTTGAATACACATGCCCATACCAGTTTGTTTGGCGCTTCAGTGTATACTATCAATCAATTTCTGGACAGTTCAGCGCTTCCGGGTTTGAGGGGAATCTATTAAGACATTGACGGCATACTTAAAGAAAGAGATCGTTACAACATAACGCCCGACAGCCATGCAATACACTTGACGTACAGGCAACGTGCGTACGACCTTAACTGAACAAAGCTGCTAGGAGAACTACCATAGTCAAATCTTACTTATGGTAGTCTGCAGTAGCCTATGTCAGTTTTGCAGCTATACTTCTTACATTCGCCACAGTCGTTAAAGTCATGTGTGCTACACGGTGCTCCCATGTGTGTCATAAATAGTGCCCTCGTATTTTAAGCAACTTAACCACTCAGTGCGTCCCACTTCTGAAGTATTTGGATATCTAGAGCCATCCGTAAGCACTTAAAGAAAAGTATATATGGCCTGTAAAGTATCGATACTTGAATTCCTTGTGCCGAAATCATTTTGCTTAAAACTGTAACGTTGTTGTTTTCCAACTAATACCCAAATGCAATTCCAAATAGGCCACACTACAGGATTCAGCGGTCGCCGATGGAGAGATCTGGAAACATAAACTTCGATGAACTGAAAAAACAGCGTCATATTATTGGAAGGTCTAGAAACATTCACTGTAGCCTCAATCTCTTCGAGGATTCAGCATACACTGCGTGCTGTAGAATTCGAGAGGCAGATTTGACCCGCTGTTTGTTTACCGCCGATAATATCGGGAGAAATTGAGTGGCGTGAAAATGCATATGCGCATTGGAATACATTTAAATGACCAAGCATTTTCAGAAACGATAAGACCCTCGAATAGCTACAGCCCATCGATTAGGCACGGAATTCTTATCAGCTGGCATTGTCGTTGGCATCATGCTGCGAAGGAAAATCCGCTTTTAGACTCAATTCCTTCGGGATTGCTCGTGTGAATCTCGAGTGCTAACAGAAACGTTTCAGCTCAACTAACTGCTCTTCAGACGATAGTCAATAAAAGAAAATAAGAACGGCGATGACTATTCCCACAATTTAAAAAAAAGACACTGCTGAATATATAGGATGTAAAAAACTACGTATATAAAGTTTTGGTGCGTTCAGAGGATGTAAAATGAAACAACCCTTCATATGGCAAATACAAAAAATGTACAGTGTACCCCCTAGACGTACGTAAAGGATTTGACGCTGGATTTTCTTATGCCAACGTTGAGAGTTCTTTTGACTTCTTCGTATGCCACATACTGACCGTGACATTTTTGTATTGTTGCTCCATCATTAACAGACGTCTGTCACAAATGTGTAGGGTGGTATTTTTCACGACCATCTGACTGGGCCTTATCTTCCACTTAACACGCTCGGTGGAGGAAATTACCTTTCGTCATAAATGTCGGAGAAAGTCCTGTTGCCGGCCGAAGTGGACGAGCGGTTCTAGGCGCTACAATCTGGTGCCGCGCGACCGCTGCGGTCGCAGATTCGAATCCTGCCTCGGGCATGGATGTGTGTGATGCCCTTAGGTTAGTTAGGTTTAAGTAGTTCTAAGTTCTTGGGGACTGATGACCTCAGACGTTAAGTCCCATAGTGCTCAGAGCCATTTGAACAATTTTTGAAAGTCCTGTTATCAGGCAATGAATGTGACGGGGCCCCTTCACACTTTGCCGGTGATGTTAGAGAACATCTAGACAAGGGATTCCCCAATTACTGGATTGGGAGGGGTGCACTAGTACCGTGGCCACTCGTTCTCCCGACCTCACTCCCATGGATTTCTTTTTATGCGGTTGATGTACGACCCCAGAAGACGCAGTTGCCCGTTCTGGTGAAGCTGTGCCTGTTATTAGCGAAACATTTGTTTGTTTTGAAAGAGTTAATCATTAGCACGCAACTGCCAGTTGTGCACTAATGTAAACAAGGGGCATTTTCAGCAACATCTCTAAAACAATGTTCATCAGACGGCTATTTGAACACTGTCTCTGGATATCACTAGCGATGAAACTAAACATCTAAAATTCTGTATATGTCGTTTTACACCTTGTATATAAACTGCACGACAAATTAAAATACACTGTCCAGTCACACTGAAGTCACCACCTATTAAAAGACTAAATAAATACCTTTTGCAGCGGAGACTTCTGGGATAGGTGCAGAAAGGATGTGGGGCTATGCCGACTCGAGTGCCGTGGCCAGCTACGGAAGATTTCTCAATTGATGACCCATGGCGCGAACAGCTTGATCGAGATAGTCCCATAGATTCTCCATTGGGTTTAAATCCGGGGAATTTGGTAGCCAGGGGAGTACAGTAAACTCATCCTCCTGTTCTTCGAATCACGCACGTACACTGCGAACTGTGTGACATGTTGCATTGTTCTGCTGGTAGATGCCATCACGCCGAGAAAAAACTGATTGCATCTGTGGGTGGACATGGTGCTCAAGAATATATGCATACTTGATCCACTATACCTTCCAGAATGACAAGATCACTCAGCGAATTGTCTCTCGCCTGGACACTTCCGACGATTGTTTTGCATACCTTTCACGTTGTACATGCCAACGGCCATCTGTCCGATGCAGCATAAAACGCGATTCTTCTGAAAGGTCCATCTGTCGCCACTCAGTGGACATACACTTGCGTGCAAATTCCAGCCTTCGTCACCAATGAACAGTACTTAGCATTGGTGTATGAACCAGGCGCCTGTTGTGGAAGCCCATACACAGTAACGTTCGCTGAACGACCATTAAGGAGACAATGTTGGTAGCCCATTGTTCATCTGGGTGGTCAGTTGCTGAGCACTTGCACGTCTATTCGTTCCTACACATCTTCACAGCCGTCCTTCAACTCTGTCATCTATGGTCCGTGGTGTACCACAGTTGCCTCAGTAACGGATTTGGATAGCGCCATTTTGCCAGGTACGGTGTACTCTAACCACGACGGCACGCAAACAGTTCAAAAACTTATGCCGCGCGGTTTGAGGCGTCATGTCACGGATTGCGCGGCCTCTCCCGCCGGAGGTTCGAGTCCTCCCTCGAGCATGGGTGTGTGTGTTGTTCTTAGCGTAAATTAGTTTAAGTAGTGTGTGGGTCTAGGGACCGATGATCTCAGCAGTTTGGTCTCTTAGAAATTCACACACATTTGAACATAAAAACTTAGCAGCTTCAAAAATGTTTCCACTCTTGTCCCTAAATGCAATCATTACGCCCTTTTGGACGTCAGATAAATCGCACCGTTTCCGCATTACAACAACGACTGCCCTGTATTTCGCGTCCCCCGACACCCCTTATATACCCACCACTGCTAATGCTACCACCTGCCTTCTGTGAGTGGTTATTGCACGTTGTCGTCGAACATAGGTGGTGATCACATTAATGTGGCTGGACGGTGTAAATCAGCAGGAAAAACTGAAACAGCAGTCACACGGGACAGACTGGGGTGTAGATGTACCATATTTACAGACAGTTACGTCCGTAGGGTGGAAGCGCCAGGTCAACGTTGAAGTCATTAGAGACGGAACACAAGTGCTGAAGAAAAAGTGATAGCAACCGCAATCAACCGTATCTTTATTAAAGGAACCATCCCAGTATCTGACTGATATGATTTAGGGAAATTACGAAACATCTGAATCAGGATGGTCGGAAAGGTATTTGAACCCCGATTACACATACATTTTAACTGTTGCACAAACTTGTTCGGTCATGACGACCAAATGACTGCTAAGATGAGGGCAAAGCTGTACTGAACCTGCAGTGCTTAACTTGGGATGGTCTAATTACAGCAGGTGTCCTTAACTCTCTTCGACCGTTGAACTCACCCAGGTTACAGGGGGGCCTAGAGTTTAGACTTTGTTTCGGCTTATCTTTATTATATTACAATTGTTTTGGTTCAAATGTCTCTGAGCACTATGGGACTTAACATCTGAGGTCATCAGTCCCCTAGAACTTAGAACTACTTAAACCTAACTAACCTAAGGACATCACACACATCCATGCCCGAGGCAGGATTCGAACCTGCGACCGTAGCGGTCGCGCGGTTCCAGACTGAAGCGCCTAGAACCGCTCGGCCACATCGGCCGCCTACAATTGTATTAATGCCATTAAATCGCGAGGTTAGGTATAGAGCAACATACTGATGTGGCGATTTACATATAGGGAGAACGTTGTACATTTAAACAGTTTTCAGGCTTCCGTCTGCATCCAGCCCTATAACAGATGTTTAACACATTTTGTTACTCTATTCTGAAATGACAGAATTCGCTTTACATATGTTGCAGTTTTTTTCTGAAATTACAAAAATTACTCAGGAAAAGTAAGGCTTTTCCAAATGTGAAAAACTGCTCCGAGGTGCAACATGATCATGGTCATATAGTTAGGAATTAATATTCTATTCAAATTTGAAGGTTTTGCTATCAAGAAAATCTTTTAAATACGATCTTTAATAGTCTATGTGTTATATTGCTACTCTACCACCTACCAGTAATCAGTAAGTGAAGTCATATTAAGTAGTAACACTTTAACTGCTGTGGAAAGGTTAACTAGTGATACACCTTCTCTCCCCAGGCGCTGAGAACTAGCGAAACCGCAGCCCCTGGGTTTTCCTGAAAAGCTGCTGACACGTTTATGGGTCCCATTCCATTGACATCTCAGTGCTGTGTACGAGTTACTATCATACTACAGCCAGTAAAAAAGTTACGAGTATTTATCACACAACCTACGTGCCTCTTTATGGTCTATGATTTGCTAAAAACCTCGTTTCGATATGTTGTTTGAACCGTTTATGAATTATGAATATTGTTATGACCACATGATTCGCGATGCGCAAGGATGGAAATGGCCGCATCACGTGACCATCTGTCGGATATAAAAATCAGTAACTCAAAGCTCAATTTAAAATAAAACTTCGACATCTTATCTACATTTCGTACAGTGCAATGTATGAGGTATATTCAACCGCACGCAAGGTTTACGCAATGCGTTTTTACCTAACAAATGCTTTAAAATTTCGTGCAATGTTTTACTTAACATGATGCAGTGCAATAACCATAATGGATAATGAATCCTATCAGTCGTTTATCGAGCGAAGGTGTTAGGCTGTGATGTGCAAAAATCAAATTTTTCACCTAATATTTTTCTTAAAATCGGACGATTAGTATTTTATAGCTGCCAGAATGCTGGCTCTCAGCACATATAGCAGCTTTTGATGAACAGTACAGCCATAATAAAGCAGCGCTCAGCGTGGAGTGCAGAGAACATGTCTGTAGCAGCGAAAGTATTGAACACATTTTGAAACAAAAGTTACTGGTGACCAACAGAAATTCCCATTTTCGAGACAGGGAAAATAGTTAAGATACCAAAGAAATTCAGTTCATTTACAAATGACACATGCTCATGGTAAAAAAGCCTTCCATTTCAAGCTTCAAGATAGTGCATGACCAACGAAATATGACCTAATCGCCCACACGTTACGTAACTAGTTTCAAAAATATACACACTTTTACTCACCATAAAACGCTGTAACTGAATAGTTAACAATGTCATCCAAATAGCTTTAATGTATTACACAGAACATAAATTTTTGGAACTCGTAAAATTTAGAAACGCTACACAAAACACCGCCTCATGTCTCACAACAAAATTAATAGAAAATGACGGAAACTGTTTATGGTGGTTTCTGCTGCGCATTCCTTCATGTGATTCTAAAAGTGGTCACTAGACCGACCAGGAATCATCACGTACTCTTAGGTATACTATCCTCCTAGAGCAACACTGTCCCCTACGTTAAAGTATCAGCATCTTTCTTTTTAAGACAGTATTTCATTACGGATAATTGCTCTATCTCCAAATAGTTTAACGTTATTTTTAGTATTGTGTGTCAGGTCAATAGCCAACGATATGAAGAGCAGAGTCATAACACTGTTCCATGGGTCACGCCTAGAGTTAGTTTATCCATCTACACCTCTCTATTCAAGATAACATGCTACACCCGTGTAACATTGTATGAAATGTCACTTGATGATGATCGTTAAATGTAGTCAGTTTTTTTTTTTGGTCATCAGTACCATGGAAGTCATTCCCTCATGCCTTAGCAGATGTCCTATCATCCTGTCCCTTCTCCTTATCAGTGTTTTCCACATATTCCTTTCCTCTCCGATTCTGCGTAGAACCTCCTCATTCCTTACCTTATCAGCCCACCTAATTTTCAACATTCGTCTATAGCACCACATCTCAAATGCTTCGATTCTCTTCTGTTCCGGTTTTCCTACAGTCCATGTTTCACTACCATACAATGCTGTACTCCAGACGTACATCCTCAGAAATTTCTTCCTCAAATTAAGGCCGGTATTTGATATTAATAGACTTCTCTTGGCCAGAAATGCCTTTTTTGCCATAGCGAGTCTGCTTTTGATGTCCTCCTTGCTCCGTCCGTCATTGGTTATTTTACTGCCTAGCGAATCGTATCATTAATATCCTTTCACCTTGTATTTTAATTCCACTCCTGAACCTTTCTTTTATTTCCATCATTGCTTCCTCGATGTACAGATTGAAGAGTAGGGGCGAAAGGCTACAGTCTTGTCTTACACCCTTCTTAATACGAGCACTTCGTTCTTGATCGTCCACTCTTATTATTCCCTCTTGGTTGTTGTACATATTGTATATGACCTGTCCCTCCCTATAGCTTACCCCTACTTTTTTCAGAATCTCGAACAGCTTGCACCATTTTATATTGTCGAACGCTTTTTCCAGGTCGACAAATCCTATGAAAGTGTCTTGATTTTTCTTTAGCCTTGCTTCCATTATTAGCCGTAACGTCAGAATTGCCTCTCTCGTCCCTTTACTTTTCCAAAAGCCAAACTGATCGTCACCTATTTTCTTTTCTTTTCTTTTACATTCTTCTGTATATTATTCTTGTAAGCAGCTTCGATGCATGAGCTGTTAAGCTGATTGTGCGATAATTCTCGCACTTGTCAGCTCTTGCCGTCTTCGGAATTGTGTGGATGATGTAGTCAGTAGTGACTGAAATCCAGTTAAAATTACTTGACATGTGACTTTTCCACTTGCCGCTACAGTGTTGCCACTTCGGCCGCCGGCTGCGGCTCGGTTACAGGCGACACACAAACAGGGCGGGTCACTTCACAAATGCTAATAATGTGTAACGCTGAGCAATGTTCGACGCGGCCGCTGTGAGGTGTGACGGAAATGCGGCATACTCTATCGACAGCTGATTTTAAACGACCAACCACTGAACTGCGGCAGACGACATGTTTTGTAGCCCTGAATTTAAAATCATGTTCTACCCATGGTGTTCAATATATCTGAGAAAACGGCAGTCAATAGTCTGCGTCAGAATTAAAATAACAAACGATTTGTTCTCAGCGGTTCAGGCTAACCTCTACGAGCAAACTCAAGACAGAAGAATTTAAGTATCAGCGCTAAAAGCGAACTAATTTCGCGTTATCATTGGGTACCTGAAACCATCCTCACACTGGCTACACCGGCTGCCGCGTTACCAACCGATGAGCAGTGTTGGTTGGCACTTGACCATATATCGTAAGCAACATAGGATCATTCCAAACGAAAAAAAATAGGAAGAAAAATAAGAGCAAATAGAAAATCAATACGATGATAAAAACGATGCGCCAAAGAATTAGAAATAAAAAATTACACTTTAACCAATCAATTACATAAAAATAAGAATCAGTCTCGTGATTAGATTTAGAAAGAAAATAGTTAGGTGTATTCCACGTGATTAGTATCTACCACCATCTATACATCAGGTTTATACGGTAACCCTTGCCCTACTGCATTACACTGCGTTACTTTCTATATTTATTACTCCGGTGTCCGGTTACAACAATGAATTGCACCCTTCAAAAATTCCATATCACGCAGTGTTGCGTGAAGCTTATCTTATGAAGCTGATCTATATTATTATAGTAACTAAATATGTGACGCTTATTCACGTCTTGTGCTAAAGGATCCAGCAGTGCTTGGTTAATGCTGTGTACGAAACGTGTGTATTTCTTTAGCATGGTTATGTGTATGTGTGTGTGTGTGTGTGTGTGTGTGTGTGTGTGTGTGTGTTTTCTGCTGTGGTTATCATGTATGATGAAATACGAAATAAAAGGGTCAGACGGAGGATTCGGGATCCAAATATATCAAGAAAGAAAGCCGGACAACGAATGAGAAGTGAACTGACCATTCGCTGTGGCAGTTTGGCAACGGCGAACAGTTCGGGCGTGGTGTTGAGCGCTCTGATTGGAGGAAACCAGCTCAACGTGTGAAGTTCAACCTGTGAAGCTCAACGTGTGAAGCTCAACTGTCAAGTAATTTTAATCAGACTATAGTAATGTATTTTATAAACAGCACCTGAGATAGTGATATGCAAATGGCTAAAGTATCAACAGCTTTAGTGCTACAAATATATGGGACATGATCAAATTATTGTAGCTCGGATTTCTTGAGATACGGTTACTGAGGATCTAGACGTTGAATATTTAGAAACGTCGGCCCACACACCTAAACATTGTTGCTTTTGTGGTCTTCAGCATGAAGAATGTTTTGTTGCAGCTCTCCACGCTAGTCTATCCTGTGCATTGTTCTTCAGCTTTCCATAGCTACTGCAATCTACATACATTTGAACCTACTCAGTATATTCAAACTTTGGTCTCTCTCTATAATTTTTATCCTTGACCTCCCCTTCGATTCCTCGACGCCTCAGGATCTGTCGTGTGAAACGATCCTTTGTTTTAGTCAAGTTATACCACAAATTTCTTTCCGTCCCGATCTGATTCAATACCTCTTCATAAGTTATTCGATTCATCCACCGAATCTTCAGCGTTCTTCTGTAGCACCACATTTCAAAAGTTTCTCTCTCTTCTCATATGAATTGATCATCGTACTCGGCGCAGTTCCAAAACAAGATTACACACCAGGCAAATGCCTTTAGAAAAGACTTCTTAACACTTCAATTTCTAGTTTTAAACTACCTGGAAGTTTCAAATCAGCGCACACCCCGCTACAGAGTAAAAATTTACCCTGGGAACAGTACCCTCGGCTGTGGTTAAGCCGTTTTCTGCCAACATCCTTTTTGCCATCTTTACTTATGCTGGAGAGCTTCTATTCAGTTTAGACGCAGAAGAGAGGTGCTAGCGGACCAAGTATTGTGAGGGAGAGTTTATTTTTTTAGATTAATTCTTTCAGTATAGTAAATAATTTGAAAGAGTGATGGTAGTACTTATGTTTCGCATCAACATTTCTACAACATCCACTGTATTTCAGCACAATAAAAGATTTTAATGAAATAAATGATTGCCCAGCCGGTAGAGTTCAAATGGCTCTGAGCACTATGGGACTTAACTGCTGTGGTCATCAGTCCCCTAGAACTTAGAACTACTTAAACCTAACTAACCTAAGGACATCACACATATCCATGCCCGAGGCAGGATTCGAACCTGCGACCGTAGCGGTCACGCGGTTCGAGACTGAAGCGCCTTTAACCGCACGGCCACACCGGCCGGCGTCGGTAAAGTACTCGCCTGCGAAACGCAAATGTGAGATTCGAGTTCTGATCTGGTATAGAATTCCGCCGGAAATTTGATGTAAATACATATTCAATGCTGACACATTTACTCTTTTAAAAACGCTTTTTCTTCTTATTGGCAGCCTGCATTTATATCCTCTCTAGGTCACCCACCCATCGTCAGTTATTTTGATGCCAAAATAACTAAACTCATCTACTACTTTTAATGTTTCATTTACTGATATAATTCACTCAGTATCTCCTGATTCGGTTCGACTACATTCCATTAGTCTCGTTTTACTTTCGTTGAAATTCGTGTTATAACATCGTTCCGTGACGATATCCATTAGTCTCGTTTTACTTTCGTTGAAATTCATTTCCTATTTTCGACAAGCGCGTGGGAAAGACAGTAATGCCGCACTAATCCCTTACCTACATGTCGATGCTCATGTACCCGCATTGGAGTCACGCTACTTTTTTGCATACGCTCTACAACAACGCTCTCAAACTGAAACTTTTTGATCACTTCTTACACAAAGTCATTGACAAACCTCAGAATCTCTATTACTTCTCCCCGAACTTTAATTACTTTTCCAAATTCTTTTTTGGTTTCCTTTAACATCGTTTATTTTTACTAGCTTTACATAGTCATTGCAAGTTGTCTCTCTCTCTCTCTCTCTCTCTCTCTCTCTCTCTCTCTCTGATTATACCTTCAAGGTAATACACATGTATTCCGACAGAGTATGACGCTTAACACGATTATACCGGCGTCAGACTGAGCAACGAAAATAGCGGCTGGGATATAAACGGTCCGTAAAGTGGCGCTGGGTTGCGTTCGATGTGGGAGGAGCATCGAGGTGTTTGCGGGCCGGAAGCCGGTCAGGTGGTCAGCACTCCAGCTCAATCGATGCGCCTTGAATGCAAATACTGGCGCGGCCTTGATCCTCCCTCGTGCCAGCCGATGCGTGAGTGGACTGGGATATTAAAAAGCAAGGAGAATAGCGTAGGAGGGAGAATGGCAAATCAGTACATGTGACACAAACAGAAACTCCTCTCCCACCCCTCTTAGCTGGTATTAAACTAACCGAATCACCGAGCAACGAGTTGTCTTCAGGGACGATTTAGCTCGTGCCGGCAGCGATTACTATAATGTATACGGAGGTCCGGTGTGGGCTGTAATTATCCTATAGTAGCAAAACTTTGTAGATATGTTGCTCATGTTTGATCGCGAGCCTACTATTTGCCGCACGCAACCATTTGTCCTGCAGGCTGGAACATGTTTATATACTAAGATCGTATCTGTTCTTTCGGACATGTCCGAAAGAACAGATACCATTTTAGTATATATGTAATTAAGGCTCACCGGCCACTTGACCATCTTCTTCTTCTGTGTGAATCCACAAACAGTGCCCGAACTCTTACGGGAATCGGCAACGCGCCGCGAGTAATTAGTATAATGGGCGGGGGCACTACGAATGTAGTGCGGGACAATACGTTGAGAATGAGGGTTTCGCGGGAGGCGTGCCAGAGATAAATCCCTGCAGTCGCGCTATCCTCTGTGTCCTCGGTGGCTCAGATGGATAGAGCGTCTGCCATGTAAGCAGGAGATCCCGGGTTCGAGTCCCGGTCGGGGCACACATTTTCATCTGTCCCCGTTGACGCATTTCAACGCCTGTAAGCAGCTAAGGGTGTTCATTTCATTGGAACGTGTTTACCGGGAAACCGGATCGGATTGTATCCTACGCTGACCAGGTGGTTACGGGCTAGCATCGTTATCAGGCATGGGATGTGGTGGACATGAAACAGAATGAAAAGTCTGAGTCTTCTGATCCCCTACTCTGAGTATACTCTCGGCCCTGAGATTGTTAGTAGATTGGCATGCGAGATGCTGACACCAGAGACCACCGTATAGAGTGCCGCTACGTGTGGAATGTATGGGAGTTTTGCCGATTGATGGTGGGGCTTATAAACTAAACTGCACCTTCCAGTGTGACACCAACGTGGATTCTCTTTCCTGACTTTAAACTGCACCCAAGAACGAAGATCAGCGCCGTGGCCTGGCTACTGGGACACACTGCCTATGCTGTTTTTGAGTTACAACAGAGTGACGCCGTGCAGTACATGGTCTACCTGTGGGAAGGTCTTCAACAACTGAACCATTCACCGAAGTACAGCGAACATTTTGCAAACAGTTTATCAGTTGCGATATTGTATGGTTAACAGAGGATGTTTCAGTTACAGTGATACCTTTGCTAGAAGTATCCATTTGTTTCCTATTTTTCATTACAGTTTTCCATTTTCTTTTACCTTATTACATGATACAATTATTTCAATTTGTTTAAATTTCACAGCTCATACACATATCTATCAGGATTGTTACCAAAAGCACTCTGTGAATAACTTGTAACACATTTCAATTGTTTTTGTTTTCACTCTGTTTTCTTTAAAGGATTTCGATTCTGTATAATATTGACCTGCGACTCATAATTAAATTTCTGTTCATGTATTGTTCTAAAGATGTTATGTTATAATGATGTAATGTTAATAAATAAATAAATAAATTACAAAAAAAAGAAAGAAAGAAAAGAAAAGCGCGTCCTTCGGGCGCGTCATTCGCGCTAACCTGACGAATTAAAAAAAAAAAAAAAGCAGAAACATTAATGCGGAACCGATAAACGCTGGAAAAAAGTTTTTCCAGTTTTGGCAACCAGGTGCTTATCTGGCGCTGTGAATGCAAGAAAGACGGATAGAAATATTTCCATATGTACTGAGTTGGGACGAGACGAGCGCGGAAAAGGCCAAACAAGCGAGAAAGGCATAACGTTGACCTTATTGTTAACCACAGCTCACGTAATTTATTTAATATGAGCACCGGAGACGTCAACGAGATGCTGCATCTGCAAAACGACGTGGTCAGTTGCTCGCAATAGTTCCGGTGGAATCTGAGCGACGTGTTCCTGTATACTGGCCTTCACACCGGGTGCAGACCGAACGTGTCCCTGTTATACGCGTTCTTTTCCATATCTCCAGAACCAAAGGCCACATGGATTCAGATCAGGTGATTTTGCAGACCATGCATCTGGAAAACCCCTGCAGATAACACGTTCGCGGACGGTTGCATTAAGAATATCCTCCACTAGGGGAGCGACATGAGTTGTAGCCCCATCTTGCATGAAAGCAGTTGTTTCTACACAGTTGCGCTCTTCCAAAGCAGGAATCGCATGCTGTACAAGCACGTGAATCCACTCCACACAGTCACATACAGCGAGTGCAATGGTTCTTCGTTCACAGCACGCGGTTTAACAGTACCCAAAATTCGTCAGTTCTGTGTATTCACTGCACCCTGTGGTGTAAAATGAGCGTCCTCACTCCGTAAAATATTGCCCGGCCACATGCTCAGCTTGTATGCCTGCGAGAAACCGAAAAGCAAATTCAGAACTTTGCTGAGGACTATGCGGTTTCAGTTGCTGCGTTGTCTGGATCTTGTACGGGTACCAGTGTGATATACACTATGTGATCAAAAGTATCCGGACACCTGGCTGAAAATGACTTACAAGTTCGTGGCGCCTTCATCGGTAATGCTGGAACTCAATATGGTGTTGGCCCACCCTTAACTTTGATGGCAGCTTCCACTCTCGCACGCATACGTTCAATCAGGTGCTGGAAGTTTCCTTGGGGAATGGCAGCCCATTCTTCACGGAACGCTGCACTGAGGAGACATATCGATTTCGGACGGTGAGGCCTGGCACGAACTCGGCGTTCCCAAACATTCCAAAGGTGTTGTATAGGATTCGGGTCAGGACTCTGTACAGGCCGGTCCATTACAGGCATGTTATTGTCGTGTAACCACTCCGCCACAGGCCGTGCATTATGAACAGGTGTTCGATAGTGTTGAAAGACGCAATCGCCATACCCGAATTGCTCTTCAACAGTTGGAAGCAAGAAGGTGCTTAAAACATCAATGTAGGTGCGTAATGGGGCCCCTTAGGGATATGGTGGCTAAGGAGGGATAGAAATCCAGTGTGCACTCCGTGTGCATTCCGGGTGGAGTCATTCCTGATGTGGAAAGGGTCCTTCCGGATGCCATGAAGAGCACAGGGTGCAGCCAGCTGCAGGTGGTGGCACATGTCGGCACTAATGATGTGTGTGCTTTGGATCTGAGGAAATTCTCTCTGGATTCCAGCGGCTATCTGATTTGGTGAAGGCTGCCGGTCTTGCTTACGAGATGAAGGCAGAGTTCACCATCTGCAGCATCGTTGACAGAACCGACTGCGGACCTTTGGTGCAGAGCCGGGTGAAGGGCCTGAATCAGAGGCTCGGACGGTTTTGCGACCGTGTTGGCTGCAGATTCCTTGACTTGCGCCATAGGGTGGTGGGGTTTCGGGTTCCGCTGAATAGGTCAGGAGTTCACTACACTCAGCTGGCGGCTACACGGGTAGCGGAGGCTGTGTGGCGTGGACTGGGCGGTTTTTTAGGTTAGAAGGACTCGGGAAAGTACGGGGTGGACTACAATCTCAAGGGGTGCATGGCAAATATTGGACGTGCTTGGATCAAGGAACAGTCGGAATTGTAGTTGTAAATTGTTGTAGTTGTGCTGGGAAAGTCCCTGAGCTTCAAGCGCTAATAGAATGCACAGAAGCTGAAATCGTTATAGGCACAGAAAGCTGGCTAAAGCCTGAAATAATTTCTGCAGAAATTTTTACGAAGTCTCAGACGGTGTTCAGGAAAGATAGATTAGGCAGAATTGGTGGTGGAGTGTTTGTGTCCGTCAGTAGTGGTTTATCTTGTAGTGAAGTCGAAGTAGATACTCCGTGCGAATTGGTATGGGTGGAGGTTATACTTAACAGCCGAACTAAGTTAATAGTTGGCTCCTTCTACCGACCCCCAGACTCCGATGATATAGTTGCGGAACAGTTCAGAGAAAAATTTGAGTCTCGTAACAAATAAATACCCCACTCATACGGTTATGGTTGGTGGGGACTTCAACCTTCCCTCGATATGCTGGCAAAAATACTTGTTCAAAACCGGTGGTAGGCAGAAAACATCTTCCGAGATTGTCCTAAATGCTTTCCCCGAAAATTATTTCGAGCAGATAGTCCACGAACCCACGCCAATTGTAACTGGTTGCGAAAACACACTTGACCTCTTAGCCACAAACAATCCAGAGCTGATAGAGAGCATCATGACTGATACAGGGATTAGTGATCACAAGGTCGTTGTAGCTAGGCTCAATACCGTTTCTCCCAAATCCACCAGAAACAAATGCAAAATAATTTTATTTAAAAAAGCGGATAAATTGTCACTAGAAGCCTTCCTAAGAGACAATCTCCATTCCTTCCGAACTGACTATGCAAATGTAGACGAGATGTGGCTCAAATTCAAAGATATAGTAGCAACAGCAATTGAGAGATTCATACCTCATAAATTGGTAAGAGATGGAACTGATCCCCCGTGGTACACAAAACAGGTCCGAACTCTGTTGCAGAGGCAACGGAAAAAGCATGCGAAGTTCAGAAGAACGCGAAATCCCGAAGATTGGCTAAAATTTACAGACGCGTGAAATTTGGCACGGACTTCAATGCGAGATGCGTTTAATAGGTTCCACAACGAAACATTGTCTCGAAATTTCGTAGAAAATCCGAAGAAATTCTGGTCGTATGTAAAGTACACAAGCGGCAAGACGCAGTCAATACCTTCGCTGCACAGTGCCGATGGTACTGTTACCGACGACTGTGCCGCTAAAGCGGAGTTATTGAACGCAGTTTTCCGAAATTCCTTCACCAGGGAAGATGAATGGAATATTCCAGAATTTGAAACACGAACAGCTGCTAGCATGAGTTTCTTAGAAGTAGATACCTTAGGGGTTCCGAAGCAACTCAAATCGCTTGATACGGTCAAGTCTTCAGGTCCAGATTGTATGCCGATTAGGTTCCTTTCAGATTACGCTGATACAATAGCTCCCTACTTAGCACTCATATACAACCACTCACTCACCGATGGATCTGTACCTACAGATTGGAAAATTGCGCAGGTCGCACCAGTGTTTAAGAAGGGTAGTAGGAGTAATCCATCGAACTACAGACCTATATCATTGACGTCGGTTTGCAGTAGGGTTTTGGAGCATATACTGTATTCAAACATTATGAATCACCTCGAAGGGAACAATCTATTGATACGTAATCAGCATGGTTTCAGAAAACATCGTTCTTGTGCAACGCAGCTAGCCCTTTATTCGCACGAAGTAATGGCCGCTATCGACAGGGGATCTCAAGTTGATTCCGTATTTCTAGATTTCCGGAAAGCTTTTGACACCGTTCCTCACAAGCGACTTCTAATCAAGCTGCGGGCCTATGGGGTATCGTCTCAGTTGTGCGACTGGATTCGTGATTTCCTGTCAGGAAGGTCGCAGTTCGTAGTAATAGACGGCAAATCATCGAGTAAAACTGAAGTGATATCAGGTGTTCCCCAGGGAAGCGTCCTGGGACCTCTGCTGTTCCTGATCTATATAAATGACCTGGGTGAAAATCTGAGCAGTTCTCTTAGGTTGTTCGCAGATGATGGTGTAATTTACCGTCTAGTAAGGTCATCCGAAGACCAGTATCAGTTGCAAAGCGATTTAGAAAAGATTGCTGTATGGTGTGGCAGGTGGCAGTTGACGCTAAATAACGAAAAGTGTGAGTGATTCACATGAGTTCCAAAAGAAATCCGTTGGAATTCGATTACTCGATAAATAGTACAATTCTCAAGGCTGTCAATTCAACTAAGTACCTGGGTGTTAAAATTACGAACAACTTCAGTTGGAAAGACCACATAGATAATATTGTGGGGAAGACGAGCCAAAGGTTGCGATTCATTGGCAGGACACTTAAAAGATGCAACAAGTCCACTAAAGAGACAGCTTGCACTACACTCGTTCGTCCTCTGTTAGAATGTTGCTGCGCGGTGTGGGATCCTTACCAGGTGGGATTGACGGAGGACATCGAAAGGGTGCAAAAAAGGGCAGCTCGTTTTGTATTATCACGTAGTAGGGGAGAGAGTGTGGCAGATATGATACGCGAATTGGGATGGAAGTCATTACAGCAAAGACGTTTTTCGTCGCGGCGAGATCTATTTACGAAATTTCAGTCACCAACTTTCTCTTCCGAATGCGAAAATATTTTGTTGAGCCCAACCTACATAGGTAGGAATGATCATCAAAATAAAATAAGAGAAATCAGAGCTCGAACAGGAAGGTTTAGGTTTTCGTTTTTCCCGCGCGCTGTTCGGGAGTGGAATGGTAGAGAGATAGTATGATTGTGGTTCGACGAACCCTCTGCCAAGCACTTAAATGTGAATTGCAGAGTAGTCATGTAGATGTAGATGTAGATGTAGGCCTGTGCTGTGATAGTGCCACGCAAAACAACAAGGGGTGCAAGCCCCCACCATGAAAAACATGATTACACCATAACACCACCGCCTCGGAATTTTACTGTTGGCACTACACACCCTGGCAGATAAGACGTTCACCGGGCATTCGCCACACCCACATCCTGCCATCGGATCGTCACATTGTTTAACGTGATTCGTCACTCCACAAAACGTTTCTCCACGGTTCAATCGTCAAATGTTTACGCTCCTTACACCAAGCGAGGCGTCGTGTGGCATTTACCGGCTCGATGTGTGGCTTATGAGCAGCCACTCTATCATGAAATCCAAGTTTTCTCACCTTCGCCTAACTGTCATAGTACTTGCAGTGGATCCTGATACAATTTGTAATTCCTGAGTGATGGTCTGAATAAATGTCTGCCTATTACACATTACGACCTCCTTCAACTGTCGGCGCTCTCTGTCAGTCAACAGACGAGGTCGGCTTATACGCTTTTATACTGTACGCGTTCCTTCGCGTTTCATCTTCACTATCACACCGGAAACAGTGGACCTAGGGATGTTTAGGAGTGTGGAAATCTCGCGTACAGACGTATAACACAAGTGACAACCAATCACATGACCACGTTCGAAGTCCGTGAGTTCCGCGGAACGCCTCATTCTGTCCTCTCATGGTGTCTAATTACTACTGATGTCGGTGATATGGAGTACCTGGCAGCAGGTGGCAGCAAAATGCAACTTTTTTTTTTTGGGTGTTCGGGTACGTTTGATCACATAGTGTACATAATTCGATGTAATGTGCATCTCCGACGGAACACGAAATGCTGAAGATTGGCAGTCGCATTAAGTTATGAAATGCATTCGCAGATTGCGAATACGGCTGTACAACAGCTACGCAATTGACTAGTAAGAAACGATACTTTTTGTCAGACTGAGACTCGAACACGGATTTCCCTCTTTGTGCAAGGAGTCGCCTTAACAACTTGGTCTGGGTGGACGTCACGTGACACACCTTCAAGTTCATCGTTGAATATTTCACATTTTTTGTCCTACAGGGGGCAGCCAGCCCTCTGACCTAACACGCTACTCTACCGTGGCAGCTAACAGCCTTGGACATTCGAGCACGTCGCCACGACCACCCCGATCTTCCATACGTCTTAATGTCTACGCCCCGTAGTGCCTGCTCGCAAGTCATGTGATTCCACACAGGGAGAGAAATTGTTTTACTCGTTAGATGGCCTTGCTTTGGCAGTAAATAGAGCAGGGCAGTATCTACTCCCTGCAGCACAAATTTTTATATGTTACTGGTAAATCGCATAGCTGTTGTACAGTTCTATTCGCAGTTTCCGAATGTATTTCATAATTTAATACGGCTGCGAATCGTCAGCGGAGTCTGTTCCTTCGTATGCATGGATGTCTGAAGGAACATTGCATCGAACCGTACAGACACTGTAAAACACTGCCCTGCTGTATTTCATGCCAAAGCAAGGAAATCTGACGCGTAATATAATGTCGTTCCCTCTTTGGGAAGCGCACGATTTGTGTTCAAGTACTGCGGAACATAGACATTAGGGCATATGAAACTTTGGATCCGTCCTGGAGGTGTGCTTGAAGGGCTGGCACGGTAGCTCAGCGTGTTCAGTCAGAGGGTTAGCTGCTCTCTGTAATAAAAAAAACTGAGTGAACGGATCAACGAAGAACCTAAACTGGTGTCACGAACAATATGGAACAAAATGAGATCAGCAATAAATAAAGAGGTAGCGCTATCCTCTGTAATAAGAACAGTGAGAAAAGGAACCAACGATAAACTTGAACGGGTGTCAAGTGACGTCTACCCAGACCAAATGCAACGAAAGAAATGGGGAAAAAAAGGTGGGGTTAAAATGACCGCTCCCGTAGGACGGTAGAGGCGGGTTCGAATCCTGGTCTGGTACAAATTTTTATCTCTCACTAGTAAATACTATAGCTACTCTACAATCGTATTCACAGCTGACAAATGCATCTAATAATAATTTCAAACTTTTTAAAAACTTTTTCTTGCTATAACCCCACAAAATAATGAAAGGAAAACGTTTATCGCTTACTAAATGATCTTTACTCATATGGTAAAGGTTCAACACAGTCATGACGTTGTAAATTATTATTTCCTTACTGCTAACTCTATTTACTACCCATTTTGCAGACAATATCCTCATATACCTCTGAAGATCCTTACAAAATTGTATCATTGTATGACACATGGTTTAGGAGAAGAATTGGCTTTTCAGAAAAATATAAATAGTTCTCGACATGGATTGTATGAATGTTTACAGAATTTAAGAAAAAAATCTTTGCTGTAAGGTATCAGACGTCTGAAGCTGATCTAAAGTGGGAGTTGGATTCTTCGAAGAATCGGGTGTGGGTTTTACTGGTATCAGATAAAACAGGATTCATATTTTATTTCAAGGGTTGCCTCTATTTATAACATTGTTTGTGTGTGTGTGTGTGTGTGTGTGTGTGTGTGTGTGTGTGTGTGTGTGTGTGTGTGTGAATTGCTAAGGGACCAAACTGCTAAAGCCACCGGTCCCTAGTCTCACACTCTACTTAAACTAACTTAGACTAACGTACGCTAAGGACAACACAACACCAATGCCATAGGGAGGGCTCGAAGCTCCGACAGGGGCAGCCGCACGAACCGTGGAAAGACGCCTAAGGACCGAGAGGCTACCCCGCCAGGCTTATAACATTGTTTGCCAGTCTAATTTCCACTGCTCACTGTAAGACACTTTCCCGATAGTGAGACGCAAGAGCAACTATCTCTGTCTCACCATACACCATTCTGTTGCCTCGGGTAGAGAGAGCTTCTCCTGTCGCCTCCACAAACAGATGAATCCGTCGTGATGCTGCACCCGGAACAGGGACTGGATTTTTGTTTCAAGGTGCATTATGACTGCTAGGGCCTGCCATCTTAATAATTTATGCAGATCGTAGCGCTCCTCTAAGACCTCGTAGCCCGCACGCACGGACTCCACAGCGCAACAGGATACCAACACCACCAAGGGAAGAGGAGTTTTTACTCTACTAAGACAAGGGCTCCTTTGGAAAAACGACGTGGAATCACTCCACTCTCTAGAGTTGTCGCAGGCACAACTCTTCAGCTGCCACGCCAAGGGATGCCGCAGAAATGGTCGGTCTACGGACGGCCTGTGGTGCTCTGGATACTGTTCGCGTTTATAACTTCCTCGCAGCAAACGAAGCTGCCGCCCGCTCGGACCCTGATGGGCCAATCGGGACCAAGCAGCCACCGTGTCGTTCTCATTTGGATGCGGTGTAGCGGGTCGTGACGTCAGCACACCGCCCTCCCGGTTGTTGCCGGCTTTCTTGAGTTTGGAACGACTACATCTACATCTACATATACCTAGCAACTCTGCAAATCGCACTTAAGTGTCTGACAGAGGGTTCATCTGACCACCTTCACAATAACTCTCTATTATTCCAATCTCGAACAGTGCGCGGAAGAAACGAAGACATATATGTTTCCGTGCGAGCTCTGATTTCCCTTATTTTATGATGATCGGTTTTTCCAACGTAGGTCGGCGTCAACAAAATGTTTTCGCATTCGTAGGAGAAAACTGGTGATGTAAATTTTGTGAGAATATCCCGCAGCAACTAGAAACACCTTTCTTTTAATGATGTCAACCTCAAATCCTGTATCATTTCAGTGACACACTCTCCCCAATTTCGCTATAGTACAAAACATACTGCTCTTCTTTGAACTTTTTCGATGTACTCCGTCATTCCTATCTGTTAAGCATCCCACACCGCGCAGCGGTATTCCAAAAGAGGACCGACAAGCGTAGTGTAGGCAGTCTCTTCAGTAGATCTGTTACATTTTCTAAGTGTTCTGCGAATAAATCGCAGTCTTTTTGTTTGCCTTTCCCATAACGTTATCTGTGTGTTCATTACAAATGGACTTGTTCGTAATTGTAATTCCCAGGTACTTAGTTTAGATTTGATTGATTTATCGCGTCACCGAAGTCTAACGGATTCTTTTAGCACTCATATGGATGACCTCACACTTTTCATTATTTAGGGTGAACTGCCAATTTTCGTGCCATACAGTTTTTGTTTCTAAATAGATTTGTAATTTATTTTGATCTTCTGATCACAACGACAGCATCATCTGCAAATAACCTAAGACGGCTGCTCAGATTGTCTCCTAAGTCAGTGCGTATAACACTATCTTCGGGAACGCCAGAAATCGCTTCTGTTTTATTCGATGGCTTTCCGTCCATTACTACGAACTGTGACCTCTCTGACAGGAAACCACGAATCCAATCACATATTTGGGAAGATATTCCATTAGCACGCGGTTTCACTCCATGTCGGCTGTGTGGTACAGTGTCAATCGCCTTCTGGAAGTCTAGATACACGGAATCAATTTGCAAGCCTTGTCAATAGCGCTCAGCACTTCGTGTGTGTAAAGAGCTAGTTGTCTTTCACAAGAACGATGATTTCTAAATCCTTCTTGACTACGTGTCAAATCTCAGCCAAGTAGCTCCTCAACTGGCATCACGAAGTTGAGTGCATCCCGCAGCAGTCATCCCCGCACCCATCAGGGAAAAATCCCTGGCAGTACCGGGAATCGAACCGGGATCTTCCGCTTAGCAGTCACACACGCTGTCCAATCTACGTAAGCGGACTTTGTTGCAGCAAGCAGGGCCATTTCGTGACTCAGTGTGTGTTACGTGCATGTAGGATCCTGAAGGGCAGAGCGAACAGTTATATCTGTCCACTCAGACCGTAGTCGCGTGGGGTCGTTGAGATCCAACACGGCGTTCAGCACGGCATTTCTGAACTTGTCGATTTCATATTCGCCTGACAGCCGTAGGATTCCGTCCAACGCGAGCAGCAATATCGGGAAACTATAAACTGTTTCCATAGACCACTCTCTTGCTGCTGTTGAATTCAGCGTATCGGGAAAAGCACGAAGCATAGCATGATCTTCCCAAAAGCAATATACAAACGCGATTTCTGAAACTGTTACCGAATTGGGTGGTCTCAGGGGACCCTTTGCTGTTTTACTCACGCATGCGTCCATGCCGAAACCCCCTCCTGGTTGTCACGCCACATGAGGGCACGAAACAGAAAGGCTGAAAATGCATAAGCACTCCCTGCTGCTTCAAATTACGTTCAGATTTCGTCCAGTGGTTGTGTTCCAAACTGTACACAGGAGCAAAAATTGTGGTCGTACTGAGCTCCAGACAAGTGCAATCACGTTCACAGGGGATGCGCCCCATAGTGTCCTTAGAGAAGGGTTGAAACGTCCAGGGGTATCAGGGATGTCAAATATTGTCAAGACCGTAGTCCTGTTGCTCATTCCACTGCGAACTGTCGTTTTCGGCCGTGAAATGCGAGGGAATCAACGCCCCAAGGAAAGGGGTGGTTTCATTGAGGCCCTTTATGCTTCTCCCTGAGGTCTTTTCGTGTCAATACTGAGCTGTGCAATCTTTCCTTATACACGATGCTTCAGAATTTCTAGTACAGGCTTCTAGGATTTCCAAAGGGGACTTAGTAGGTAAAGTTATGAAATTAAACCCGAGTCCGGAAATGAACCGCTTGAACGTAAAATAATTTTGACGATCGGGTCATTTTCAAATCTCTTGCTCTACGGTGTGCACAAAGCGCAGACAATAAGCTATGACCTGCGTGATCTCTAGGAGCCCATGGCATGGGCAATGAATGGACTACTCGCCGTCGGATTCTCTTCTACGTTACGAGGGATGTCCTCTTGTGGGCCACCACAGTCCCCTCCCCCCCTCCCTCCCCCCCCCCCCCCCCAGCTTCTAACGTATCCGGGTGGTTACAATTAAAGTAAAGCTACTCACGGAGGTCCAGTGTGGCCTGTAATCGTGGTATGGCAGCGAAACTTGGTAGATACGCCAACGCGTGAATGCGGAACCGGTTTATGCCGGGCAAAAACTAATCCCAATGTTGGCCACCAGGTGCAAACTGGGCGCTGCGCACAGTTTGTATGACGCTGTGACACCCACGCTGTCATTTTACAAGCCACAACATGAGTGGACAGTATGGCTGTCGAGAAGGGAGACTGTGCGCTGTTAGTGAAACAGTTTAATGAGAACAGCAACAATTACAGTGCTGCATTGAGAGATTATCGCCGACTGAAATGTGTGAGCACAGACCCAATCTAAATCAAGTGGTTTAAAGAAGATGATCATGAAGTTCGAATATAGGCCTGAGCTTGGTGCAGCATCTGGAAGAGGAAGGCGTTCTATCACAGCGGAGGTTAACCATGAGGTTACTGTGATAATTGACCACGCAGCACGTGCCCTGGGTAGTGCTGTGCTCGTGCAGTACCACGCGAATTGTCCATCCATGGTCAACAGCTCGGGAAGTTTTTCAATGTATTTTACACTGGCAGACGTGCAATATGCAGACGGTGCAGCTGATGTCTCATGATCCGCAGCAACGTTCTGAATTTGCTCTTCGGTTTCTGGCACAGTTCGAAGTTGATGCGCCGGCCGCGGTGGTCTCGCGGTTCTAGGCCCGCAGTCCGGAACCGTGAGACTGCTACGGTCGCAGGTTCGAATCCTGCCTCGGGCATGGATGTGTGTGATGTCCTTAGGTTAGTTAGGTTTCAGTAGTTCTAAGTTCTAGGGGACTGATGACCACAGCTGTTAAGTCCCATAGTGCTCAGAGCCATTTGAACCATTTTGAAGTTGATGCCATGTGGCCGGGCAATATTCTACGTAGTGACGGAAGACACAAAGCTGCCGTGTTTGGTATACTGTTTGACCGCGTGTTGTGCACGAATAGCGACTGTGATTGTGTGGTGTGGATTCATAAGCAGTTTTATTCTTGATCCGTTATTTGAACAGAATACACACAGAAGGCATGTCAGATGTACCGTAACGTCTGCATGTCATCGAGTTTTCCTTGTACAGCATGTGATTCCTGCTCTGGAAGAGCGCAACTGTGTAGAAACAACTGTTTTCATGCAAAATGAGGCAACACCTCACGTCGCTCGGCCACTGAGAGATCCTCTTAATGCAACCTTACACGAACGTGTTATCTTCTACACCTACATTTATACTCCGCAAGCCGCCTAACGTTGTGTGGCGGAGGGCACTTTACGTGCCACTGTCATTGCCTCCATTTCCTGTTCCAGTCACGTATGGTTCGCGGGAAGAACGACTGCCGGATAGCCTCCGTGCGCGCTCGAATGTCTCTAATTTTACATTCGTGATCTCCTCGGGAGGTATAAGTAGGGGGAAGCAATACATTCGATACCTCATCCAGGAAGGCACCCTCTCAAAACCTGGACAGCAAACTACACCGCGATGCAGAGCGCCTCTCTTGCAGAGTCTGCCACTTGAGTTTGTTAAACATCTTCGTAACGCTATCACGCTTATCAAATAACCCTGTGACGAAACGCGCCGCTCTTCTTTGGATCTTCTCTATCTCCTCTGTCAACCCGACCTGGTACGGATCCCACACTGATGAGCAATACTCAAGTATAGGTCGAACGAGTGTTTTATAAGCCACCTCCTTTGTTGATAGGCTACATTTTCTAAGGACTCTCCCAATGAATCTCAACCTGGCACCAGCCTTACAAACAATTCATTTTATATGATCATTCCACTTCAAATCGTTCCGTGCGCATACTCCTAGATATTTTAAAGAAGTAACTGCTACCAGTGTTTGTTCGGCTATCATATAATCATACAATAAAGGATCCTTCTTTCTATGTACTCGCAATAAATTACATTTGTCTAAGTTAAGGGTCAGTTGCCACTCCCTGTACCAAGTGCCTATCCGCTGCAGATCTTCCTGCATTTCGCTGCAATTTTCTAATGCTGCAACTTCTCTGTATACTATAGCATCATCCGCGAAAAGCCGCATGGAACTTCCGACGCTATCTACTAGGTCATTTATGTATATTGTGAAAAGCAATGTTCCCATAACACTCCCCTGTGGTACGCCAGAGGTTACTTTAACGTCTGTAGACGTCTCTCCATTGAGAACAACATGCTGTGTTCTGTTTGCTAAAAACACTTCAATCCAGCCACACAGCTGGTCTGATATTCCGTAGGCTCTTACTTTGTTTATCAGGCGACAGTGCGGAACTTTATCGAAGTCAAGGAAAATGGCATCTACCTGGGAGCCTGTATCTAATATTTTCTGGGTCTCATGAACGAATAAATCGAGTTGGGTCTCACACAATCACTGTTTCCGAAATCCATGTTGATTCCTACAGAGTAGATTCTGTGTTTCCAGAAATGACATGATACGCGAGCGAAAACATGTTCGATCGATGTCAGAGATATAGGCCTATAGTATTGCGCATCTGCTCGATGACCCTTCTTGAAAACTGGGACTACCTGTGCTCTTTTCCAATCATTTGGAACCTTCCGTTCCTCTAGAGACTTGCGGTACACGGCTATTAGAAGGCGGCAAGCTTTTTCGCGTTTTTCAGAGGTTTTCCAGATACATGGCCTACAAGATCACTTGACATGAATCCATATGACTTTTGGCTCTGGAGATATCGAAAAGAGTGCGTTTACCACAGATACTTTCGGTCTCTGCATGGTCTGAGGGCAGTATACAGGAACACATTGCTCAGATTCCTCCGTCGTTTTACGGATGCAGCATCTCGTCCACGCCTCCGGTGGTCATACTGAACAAATTGTGTAAATGGCGGTTAATAATAAAATCAACATTATGAATTTCTCACTTGTTTGACCTTGTCTGAGCATGGTTCAAATGGCTCTAAGCACTATGGGACTTAATATCTAAGGTCATCAGTCATCCAGACTTAGAACTACTAAAACAACCTAAGGACATCACACACATCCATGCCCGAGGTAGGTTTCGAACCTGCGACCGTAGCAGCAGCGCGGTTCCGGACTGAAGCGCCTAGAACCTCTCGACCACAGCGGCCGGCTATCTGAGCATGTCCTGCTCCTAATGCACTACATATGGAAACATCTCTACTTACTCCTTGCATTCACAGCTCCAGATTTGCACCTGGTGGCCAAAATTGGAATAAATTTTTTGCAGCTTAAATTTGCCCCGTAGTAACGCATGAGAATATCTATCAAGTTTCGCTACGATGCGATAATTGCAGCCCGCACTGGATCTCTGTGAGTACCTGTACTTTAATTTCAACCACCTAGTCCAGTTTCAATCAACCCTTATTGTAGTCGCACAAAAATGTTATTTGATGCCTTAATCCGAACTGGGACCGACGACGGCGCCCTCTTCTAAGTTTGTGTGCGGAAGAGTTGAAAGTTGATCTTCGCACTTATTTAATATTCAAAAGGTACATTTCCGTATAGTATTCGCTGATTACAATTTCATCTTTTAAAGTCCCCTCTATAGCTCCTATGAGCTTGTAACAAAAACTGTGGAAAACGCTGTATACTGTATCTAGGTGGCCTTACACCACTAACTTCGTGTGTTTGCTGTGAAATTGTAATCATTTGCATATCCAAGCATGTAGTACAGTTCATGCCAATTTGACCCATGTTGCAGGCTGCAGTTTCAATGGCCAGTAGTGCATTTCAAGTTGGTATTGCAGGCACCACATGTGAACAAATTCAGAGGGCTTGGCCGGTGTGGCCGAGCGGTTCTAGGCGCTACAGTCTGGAACCGCGCGACCGCTACGGTCGCAGGTTCGAATCCTGCCTCGGGCATGGGTGTGTGTGATGTCCTTAGGTTAGTTAGGTTTCAGTAGTTCTAAGTTCTAGGGGACTGATGACCTCATAAGTTAAGTCCCATAGTGCTCAGAGCCATTTGAACCATTTGAATGTCAGAGGGCTTCGTGAGAACTACACACATGAAGTGCACTTGATATGCTCGCAAGAGCTTCATACATCCGTCTTTGAGCTGATGAAACGATCAGGCATCTACACTGAATTGACAAAAGTCATGGGATACCTCCAAATATCGTATCGGACATCCTTATGTCCGGCATAGTGCAGTAACTGGACAAGTCGTTGGAAGTTCCATTCAGAAATACTGAACGATGATGCCGTCCATAACTACGAAAGTGTTCCCAGTGCAGGATTTTTCGATGGGATGCATGTCGGGCGACCTGATTGATTGTTCGCTCGGATCGTCCAGAATGTTCTTCAAATCGCGAACAACTGCGGCCCGGTGACATGACATAGTTGTTTTGGAATGGTTGCGTCCACGAATGGTTGCAAATGGTCTCCAAGTAGCCGAACATAACCATCTCCAGTCAATGGGTTGTATGAATAAAAACGAGAACATTCTCCAGAGTTGATACTCAGAGCAAAAGAACATTCTCAAAGAAAGTTCTCACTTTCGTATGAATAAAAACTAGGAAGCATAATCTCTGACCCTGGAGTACTTTCTCTCTACTTCCCCTCCTTGCTGAGTAAGTTCTCAGCAAAGATATTAAAATCCAACATCTTTGGTTCTCACTCACTCTCAGTTTGTTTCGTTAGCGACTTTGCGCGTGTGTTGTGTTAGCGAAAGTTTTCTGAAGTTATTTCTGTGCCGAAATGGAAGACTCAGAATTAGCGTTTGTTAACATTATTAAAGATTACCCCGCAATTATCAGCAAATCACAAACTCCGGCCGCAAGAAGAGAGAAAGCGGATTGTCTTAAAGAAGTTCAACACCGTTATATGGTTAATTTCGGGAAAGAAATAACGGACGTGCAGATAATGAAGAAGCTGCACAATATGAAATCCCGTATCAAGGCGAAAACAGATGTGAATAAGACGGGAAACATCAAGATTTCACTGAAAAATTGGGAGCAGATATTTTTAAAGTTTTTGGACGGAGATGACTGCAACCCAACTATCCACAGAGTTCCTGGTAAGTCCCATACTTTTCGATTTTTTAATTACGCGCTTAATGCTTTGAAATTGTGATTCAGACAAATACGCATTTTTAACATGTGAAAATGAAACAATGTTTGGTAAATTTCGTTTACTACATCACCACTTTTCAGTGAAAGTATCACAGTGTACTATGCATGAAATTGGACGAACCTCCCCCCACATTTTTGCGTAAATCTGTTTGGTATATTTACTAACTAGAAACTGAATCCTGACATACTACTATTACTTTTTTTTTTTAATTTTCATTAGGAGCTTGTGCAGTAGGTGGTGGTTCCACCTCTATCATCCCATCACCAAGCAATTCGGAGGTAGCTGACACAGAGTGCATGTATGAACAAGAGTCAATTTTGCAGCTACCACTAATTCTTCCAGCCGACCATATGGACCTCGTGGGCCCCGAAGTCGTCGTACCTTCACAATCGCCTGCTTCGGGGCATGAGAGTGAGCTTAAACGTCGGCGATTAAGCATGGAAACGGATGAGACACGTAATTTGTCTACACCAGAGCTGCAAAGGCTGGTCCTATTGTATCAATTGGACATACTCAAACGCAAGCAGCAGAAATTGATGCGCGAAGAAGACAAACAATGAAACAAATTTTCTGTAGTGTCTTATTTACATAACGAATTTTATTAATAAAAACATCTTTTTAAAGTGAATTTTCATTTTCATTCCTCATTCACCAAATTCCATATCCTCTTACAAAAATTATTCAGTACAAATGTCTTTACAACGAAACAATAAGAGTAATATAATCCAATCTGAAATGTTAACAATAGTGTATGCACTTATATTGTTGAGTCTGGCCAGTATCTTCACATCATTGAAACAATTTCTGGTAAAGTAAAGCAAAAAGAGTAACTTGTTTGTATTTTAAATGCTGAGGGTTAGACAGTTGTGCACTTATTCACTGTAACACCTGGCAAATACCTTCACCACATCCTTGAAATAGTTTCTGGTAAAGTAAAGCAAAAAGAGTAACTTGTTTGTATTTTAAATGCTGCAGGTTAGACAGTTGTGCACTTATTCACTGTAGCACCTGGGAAATAACTTCACCACATCCTTGAAACAATTTCTGGTAATGTAAAGCAAAAAGAGTAATATGTTTTACTGTAGCATCTGGCAAATACCTTCGCCACTAATTTTTGGTACAGTAAAGCAAAAAGAGTAAGTTGTTTGTATTTTAAATGCTGCAGGTTAGACAGTTGTGCACTTGTTCACTGTAGCACCTGGGAAATATCTTCACCACATCCTTGAAACAGTTTCTGGTAAAGTAAAGCAAAAAGAGTAAGTTGTTTGTATTTTAAATGCTGCAGGTTAGACAGTTGTGCACTTATTCACTGTAGCACCTGGGAAATACCTTCACCACATCCTTGAAACAGTTTCTGGTAAAGTAAAGCAAAAAGAGTAAGTTGTTTGTATTTTAAATGCTGCAGGTTAGACAGTTGTGCACTTATTCACTGTAGCACCTGGGAAATACCTTCACCACATCCTTGAAACAGTTTCTGGTAAAGTAAAGCAAAAAGAGTAAGTTGTTTGTATTTTAAATGCTGCAGGTTAGACAGTTGTGCACTTATTCACTGTAGCACCTGGGAAATACCTTCACCACATCCTTGAAACAGTTTCTGGTAAAGTAAAGCAAAAGGAGTAAGTTGTTTGTATTTTAAATGCTGCAGGTTAGACAGTTGTGCACTTATTCACTGTAGCACCTGGGAAATATCTTCACGACATCCTTGAAACAGTTTCTGGTAAAGTAAAGCAAAAAGAGTAAGTTGTTTGTATTTTAAATGCTGCAGGTTAGACAGTTGTGCACTTATTCACTGTAGCACCTGGGAAATATCTTCGCCACATCCTTGAAACAGTTTCTGGTAAAGTAAAGCAAAAATAGTAAATTGCTTGTATTTTAAATGCTGCAGGTTAGACAGTTGTGCACTTATTCACTGTAGCACCTGGGAAATACACTCCTGGAAATTGAAATAAGAACACCGTGAATTCATTGTCCCAGGAAGGGGAAACTTTATTGACACATTCCTGGGGTCAGATACATCACATGATCACACTGACAGAACCACAGGCACATAGACACAGGCAACAGAGCATGCACAATGTCGGCACTAGTACAGTGTATATCCACCTTTCGCAGCAATGCAGGCTGCTATTCTCCCATGGAGACGATCGTAGAGATGCTGGATGTAGTCCTGTGGAACGGCTTGCCATGCCATTTCCACCTGGCGCCTCAGTTAGACCAGCGTTCGTGCTGCACGTGCAGACCGCGTGAGACGACGCTTCATCCAGTCCCAAACATGCTCAATGGGGGACAGATCCGGAGATCTTGCTGGCCAGGGTAGTTGACTTACACCTTCTAGAGCACGTTGGGTGGCACGGGATACATGCGGACGTGCATTGTCCTGTTGGAACAGCAAGTTCCCTTGCCGGTCTAGGAATGGTAGAACGATGGGTTCGATGACGGTTTGGATGTACCGTGCACTATTCAGTGTCCCCTCGACGATCACCGGTGGTGTACGGCCAATGTAGGAGATCGCTCGCCACACCATGATGCCGGGTGTTGGCCCTGTGTGCCTCGTTCGTATGCATTCCTGATTGTGGCGCTCACCTGCACGGCGCCAGACACGCATACGACCATCATTGGCACCAAGGCAGAAGCGACTCTCATCGCTGAAGACGACACGTCTCCATTCGTCCCTCCATTCACGCCTGTCGCGACACCACTGGAGGCGGGCTGCACGATGTTGGGGCGTGAGCGGAAGACGGCGTAACGGTGTGCGGGACCGTAGCCCAGCTTCATGGAGACGGTTGCGAATGGTCCTCGCCGATACCCCAGGAGCAACAGTGTCCCTAATTTGCTGGGAAGTGGCGGTGCGGTCCCCTACGGCACTGCGTAGGATCCTACGGTCTTGGCGTGCATCCGTGCGTCGCTGCGGTCCAGTCCCAGGTCGACGGGCACGTGCACCTTCCGCCGACCACTGGCGACAACATCGATGTACTGTGGAGACCTCACGCCCCACGTGTTGAGCAATTCGGCGGTACGTCCACCCGGCCTATCGCATGCCCACTATACGCCATCGCTCAAAGTCCGTCAACTGCACATACGGTTCACGTCCACGCTGTCGCGGCATGCTACCAGTGTTAAAGACTGTGATGGAGCTCCGTATACCACGGCAAACTGGCTGACACTGACGGCGGCGGTGCACAGATGCTGCGCAGCTAGCGCCATTCGACGGCCAACACCGCGGTTCCTGGTGTGTCCGCTGTGCCGTGCGTGTGATCATTGCTTGTACAGCCCTCTCGCAGTGTCCGGAGCAAGTATGGTGGGTCTGACACACCGGTGTCAATGTGTTCTTTTTTCCATTTCCAGGAGTGTATCTTCACCACATCCTTGAAACAGTTTCTGGTAAAGTAAAGCAAAAACAGTAAGTTGTTTGTATTTTAAATGCTGCAGGTTAGACAGTTGTGCACTTATTCACTGTTGTTGTTGTTGTGGTCTTCAGTCCTGAGACTGGTTTGATGCAGCTCTCCATGCTACTCTATCCTGTGCAAGCTTTTTCATCTCCCAGTACCTACTGCAACCAACATCCTTCTGAATCTGCTTAGTGTATTCATCTCTTGGTCTCCCTCTACGATTTTTACCCTCCACGCTCCCCTCCATTACTAAATTGGTGATCCCTTGATGCCTCAGAACATGTCCTACCAACCGATCCCTTCTTCTGGTCAAGTTGTGCCACAAACTTCTCTTCTCCCCAATCCTATTCAATACTTCCTCATTAGTTATGTGATCTACCCATCTAATCTTCAGCATTCTTCTGTAGCACCACATTTCGAAAGCTTCTATTCTCTTCTTGTCCAAACTATTTATCGTCCATGTTTCACTTCCATACATGGCTACACTCCATACGAATACTTTCAGAAATGACTTCCTGACACTTAAATCAATACTGGATGTTAACAAATTTCTCTTCTTCAGAAACGTTTTCCTTGCCATTGCCAGCCTACATTTTATATCCTCTCTACTTCGACCATCATCAGTTATTTTGCTCCCCAAATAGCAAAACTCCTTTACTACTTTAAGTGCCTCATTTCCTAATCTAATTCCCTCAGCATCACCCGACTTAATTCGACTACATTCCATTATCCTTGTTTTGCTTTTGTTGATGTTCATCTTATATCCTCCTTTCAAGACACTGTCCATTCCATTCAACTGCTCTTCCAAGTCCTTTGCTGTCTCTGACAGAATTACAATGTCATCGGCGAACCTCAAAGTTTTTATTTCTACTCCATGAATTTTAATACCTACTCCGAATTTTTCTTTTGTTTCCTTTACTGCTTGCTCAATATACAGATTGAACAACATCGGGGAGAGGCTACAACCCTGTCTTACTCCCTTCCCAACCACTGCTTCCCTTTCATGTCCCTCGACTCTTATAACTGCCATCTGGTTTCTGTACAAATTGTAAATAGCCTTTCGCTCCCTGTATTTTACCCCTGCCACCTTTAGAATTTGAAAGAGAGTATTCCAGTCAACATTGTCAAAAGCTTTCTCTAAGTCTACAAATGCTAGAAACGTAGGTTTGCCTTTCCTTAATCTTTCTTCTAAGATAAGTCGTAAGGTCAGTATTGCCTCACGTGTTCCAGTGTTTCTACGGAATCCAAACTGATCTTCCCCGAGGTTGGCTTCTACTAGTTTTTCCATTCGTCTGTAAAGAATTCGTGTTAGTATTTTGCAGCTGTGACTTATTAAGCTGATAGTTCGGTAATTTTCACATCTGTCAACACCTGCTTTCTTTGGGATTGGAATTATTATATTCTTCTTGAAGTCTGTGGGTATTTCGCCTGTTTCATACATCTTGCTCACCAGATGGTAGAGTTTTGTCAGGACTGGCTCTCCCATGGCCGTCAGTAGTTCCAATGGAATATTGTCCACTCCGGGGGCCTTGTTTCGACTCAGGTCTTTTAGTGCTCTGTCAAACTCTTCACGCAGTATCATATCTCCCATTTCATCTTCATCTACATCCTCTTCCATTTCCATAATATTGTCCTCAAGTACATCGCCCTTGTATAGACCCTCTATATACTCCTTCCACCTTTCTGCTTTCCCTTCTTTGCTTAGAATTGGGTTTCCATCTGAGCTCTTGATATTCATACAAGTCGTTCTCTTATCTCCAAAGGTCTCTTTAATTTTCCTGTAGGCGGTATCTATCTTACCCCTAGTGAGATAGGCCTCTACATCCTTACATTTGTCCTCTAGCCATCCCTGCTTAGCCATTTTGCACTTCCTGTCGATCTCATTTTTGAGACGTTTGTATTCCTTTTTGCCTGTTTCACTTACTGCATTTTTATATTTTCTCCTTTCATCAATTAAATTCAATATTTCTTCTGTTACCCAAGGATTTCTATTAGCCCTCGTCTTTTTACCTACTTGATCCACTGCTGCCTTCACTACTTCATCCCTCAAAGCTACCCATTCTTCTTCTACTGTATTTATTTCCCCCATTCCTGTCAATTGCTCCCTTATGCTCTCCCTGAATCTCTGTACAACCTCTGGTTCTTTTAGTTTATCCAGGTCCCATCTCCTTAAATTCCCACCTTTTTGCAGTTTCTTCAGTTTTAATCTACAGGTCATAACCAATAGATTGTGGTCAGAGTCCACATCTGCCCCTGGAAATGTCTTACAATTTAAAACCTGGTTCCTAAATCTCTGTCTTACCATTATATAATCTATCTGATACCTTTTAGTATCTCCAGGGTTCTTCCAGGTATACAACCTTCTTTCATGATTCTTAAACCAAGTGTTAGTTATGATTATGTTGTGCTCTGTGCAAAATTCTACCAGGCGGCTTCCTCTTTCATTTCTGTCCCCCAATCCATATTCACCTACTATGTTTCCTTCTCTCCCTTTTCCTACACTCGAATTCCAGTCACCCATGACTATTAAATTTTCGTCTCCCTTCACAATCTGAATAATTTCTTTTATTTCATCATACATTTCTTCAATTTCTTCGTCATCTGCAGAGCTAGTTGGCATATAAACTTGTACTACTGTAGTAGGTGTGGGCTTCGTATCTATCTTGGCCACAATAATGCGTTCACTATGCTGTTTGTAGTAGCTTACCCGCATTCCTATTTTCCTATTCATTATTAAACCTACTCCTGCATTACCCCTATTTGATTTTGTGTTTATAACCCTGTAGTCACCTGACCAGAAGTCTTGTTCCTCCTGCCACCGAACTTCACTAATTCCCACTATATCTAGCTTCAACCTATCCATTTCCCTTTTTAAATTTTCTAACCTACCTGCCCGATTAAGGGATCTGACATTCCACGCTCCGATCCGTAGAACGCCAGTTTTCTTTCTCCTGATAACGACATCCTCTTGAGTAGTCCCCGCCCGGAGATCCGAATGGGGGACTATTTTACCTCCGGAATATTTTACCCAAGAGGACGCCATCATCATGTAATCATACAGTAAAGCTGCATGCCCTCGGGAAAAATTACGGCTGTAGTTTCCCCTTGCTTTCAGCCGTTCGCAGTACCAGCACGGCAAGGCCGTTTTGGTTAATGTTACAAGGCCAGATCAGTCAATCATCCAGACTGTTGCCCTTGCAACTACAGAAAAGGCTGCTGCCCCTCTTCAGGAACCACACGTTTGTCTGGCCTCTCAACAGATACCCCTCCGTTGTGGTTGCACCTACGGTACGGCTATCTGTATCGCTGAGGCACGCAAGCCTCCCCACCAACGGCAAGGTCCATGGTTCATGGGGGGGGGGGGGGGGGTATTCACTGTAGCACCTGGGAAATACCTTCACCACATCCTTGAAACAGTTTCTGGTAAAGTAAAGCAAAAAGAGTAAGTTGTTTGTATTTTAAATGCTGCAGGTTAGACAGTTGTGCACTTATTCACTGTAGCACCTGGCAAATACCTTCACCACATCCTTGAAACAGTTTCTGGCAAAGTAAAGCAAAAAGAGTATGGGTGAAGTGGGGTAAGTGTAGCCATGGGGTTAATGTAACCATGGCTTATGGTGCCTTAAAGAAGCTGTGAGACTGACCTTAACAGCAAAATTGAAACAACGGCAGTTGAAGCAAGTAAATGGTTCAGGGACAACAGTTTATTTGTGAATGAGGGGAAAACATTATGGATGAATTACAGACATGTTTCAAATAATATGAAGCCCAATATAACTGTGAAGCTAGGCCAACAGAACATACTACAAACGCCAAATACAAAATTCTTAGGAATTTGGTTAGATGAGCATCTAAAATGGGACAAGCATATAGATGTGCTCAATACAAAGTTAAGTATATGTTGCTATGTATTTAGAATGCTCAAAAATTGCTGCAGTGATCAAACAGTATTGTGTACATATTATGCATTTATGCATAGTCTTTTGCGATATGGTGTCATATTTTGGGGCAATTCAAGTCAGGCAAAACGCTCCTTTATTATTCAAAAACGAGCGATAAGAATCATAAAAGGAGCTGCACCTAGAGATCCATGTAGGGAAATTTTCAAGGAATATAAAATCATGACTCTTCCATCCATTTACATCTATGAAAGTATATGCTTTCTGAAGTCTCACCCCCAGTTTTCTTCTTTAAACAGTGAGTTCCATGAATATACAACAAGACAGAGTAATGAATTTCACAGAGAAGTGCATAAGAAAGCCCAATACAACAAGAGTGCAATATACCACCCAAAAATTCTCTATAGTGCTCTTCCCTTAAAAATAAAAATGATTCAGCAGCTGTGCAGTTTTAAAAGTGAACTCAAAAGAATGTTAATCAGTAATAGTTTTTACAGTGTTAGTGAATATATGAATTCTTCAGAAAGATAGCGTGCCTTCACCTATCTTATAAGTTACTCATATACAAACTTGTGTTGTGGGGTAGACTCTTTTATGTACACACAAAAATTAATTAATCTGTCAATATAGAGTGTTATAATCATTGTTTCTTGTTGCTGTCCATTATACACAGAATATATGTAACTTATTTGTGTCCTATATTCTTACAAATTTATATCATGTAAGCTATAATTGTTTTGCCTAGATATTTAATTCAGATTATTCACTGATAGTTTTTATATAATATGTTGTTATTCATATTTTTTCTGTATGTAACATATGACAAATCCCATATCATTGTACATGATAAAACGGGTGCTCAATAAAGTAAACTAAACTAAACTGTATTTTTACCTTTGATTTATCACACATGTTAATTTACTCCTTTCTTTGTTATTTTTAACCAGAAGTTGTCAAATCTGACATAAATTGGTAATTAATTTTTGGGCTTGAATGGCCGTCTACATTTTCACTCTGCGAGAGAGTGACATACTCAAAATTCAGTTCTGCCTGAGCCTACTTTGGGTCACAAGGGAGACCTGACATTTGGTGTTACGTTTGATTCATACAACGGTCAATGACTGAATAATAGTTAGGGCCTAAGTGTGAATATAATAAGTTGAATTAGGGCAGTTTAGCATTAAACACAAATTGCCTACAACTTTAGTTCAATTTCCATGAAAAATAATAGAAAGTGAACTTATAAAGTGAATTTCTCTTGAGGCTACATATTTTATTATTTTTGTTAAATTGCCTAGTAAAGAAAAAAAATTACTTTTGTAGAATTTAAACTAATAAATTACTGGCCTAAAACAAAAATAAGTCATCTATGATGCATTCTGTTTCAGTGTTTTATGGTTTAGGCTAACACTTATTTTTTAGTTTAGCTAACATTTTCTGTGTATTTCATAATATACAAAGAGGCGTGTGCTTTAGTTCATATCTTGAGTAAAATTTAAGATATTTTAATAATTTAAAAACCTTCAAATTCAGTAAAAATTGGATAATCAGGTCACTTATCCCAAGTCTCTTTTACAATGCTCTGTATGGGTACAACAATGCGGGGTTACACTTGCCCCGAACCATGGGGCAAGTGTAATCTCACAACACAAAATTTTGAAAACAATTATTTGACCATATTATTATTTTTTTCAAAAACAAAATGTGTATTTATTAAAAGTCAGTAAGTCAAACTTTAAGCATGAGAAATTTCAAAATCATATCTTCAATAACAAATTGCCAATTTGGTGTCAAAGTTGAACTATGCCAAAACATGGTTACACTTACCCCACTTCACCCTAACTTGTTTGTATTTTAAATGCTGCAGGTTAGACAGTTGTGCACTTATTCACTCTAGCACGTGGCAAATACCTTCTCCACATCCTTGGAACAATTTTGGTAAAGTAAAATAAAAACTTGTGCCATCAATCTGCTGAAGTTACAGTACAGAAATTACAGTAAGGTTCCAGCAGTTCATGTTAACCTGTTGTGTCCAAAGCTATTTACAGTAGTATCTCTGTTCCAAATAGTTACATGTTAAACAATTTTTGATGAAAGTAAAATCGATGATAGAGAATGAAAAAAAAACAACACTAAACAGCATTTTATTACGTAACATCAGAGCACTGTGCTTTATTTTCATGAGGGAATAATTACAAAAAAATATCAAATTGGGTTTAATTATGCAATTTTTGGGCAGACACCCATACATTACAGTTGTCGTATTACATTCACAATTTCCCGTCTCCTATTTGTTCCACGTACACGTACGTTTGCTGCTTCCTCTTCTCCCAGTACTGGAAGATTGTTGTCGTCATCACTAGGTGCCTCAAAATCCTCATCCCCTACATGTTTTGCTACGTTGTGCAAAACAAAACAGGCTACTATTACACTGGGGATTTTTGTTTGGGCAAGCCTTATTTTATTTTGGAGAATTGGGAAACGCCTTTTCACCTGTCCAAAGCACCGTTCGATTATCACCCTTTCCTTAGAGTGAAGTTTGTTGTATGCCCTCTCATCAGGTGTTTCTGGATTTTGAAAGGGTGTCATTAACCACGGTGCAATGCCATATCCTTCGTCTCCTAAAATTAGGGCGTTGCACTGGTTCTCACGCAATATACGATAGACATCGGAGTTTCTCCATATCCTAGCGTCATGTACAGACCCTGGCCATGAAGCATCAACACTCGTAAACATTTCACTGTTGTCACACGTCGCCTGCACGTTTATAGAAGGAAAGCCCTTTCGATTGACGTATTCGTCTCCATGTGAAGAAGGTTTCATTATAGGTATGTGAGTGCAGTCTAGGGCCCCTACCGCACATGGAAACTTGTATCTCGATTGCCAATTAACTTTCGCTGTTTCTAATTCGTTAATGTTTCTCGGAAATCTGATCCACAACGGTGCTTTCCTGTTGACCTGTTGCAGAACGTACGAAAATGTTATTGATACTGTAGTCTGGTGTACTCCCAAATCTTCTCCTACACCTATCTGAAAACCAGGATCCGCTAAATAGCGCAAAAATATTTTCATTTTGCATTCATTGGAAAGGGCGCCTCCTCTTCTTTCGTGATTTTCCGGAAGAAAATGATTCGCCAGCCAATTAATGTTTTGACTGTTAAATCTATACAAACTTCTACAGTTCCTTTCTTCTGTGTTCCTGCGTACTACGTATATCTTTCTTTGCCTTCCAAGAAACATAAATTCCGCCATTTTCGCTAAAAACACTCGGTAACGCTTAATAACAACACAACACAACACAACTCACTCAGCTCGAAGTATGCTATGGAGCTCACTCACAAAAACAGAGAATGTTCTCCGCTTGTGAGAAACTTCTTTGGCTTTATTCATACGAAATCGGAGAATATACTTTGCTTTGAGCAACTTCCCCCACCCTTCACCCCACACTGAGAACATACTCGGGTGAAGTATATTCTCAGACTCGCTTTATTCATGCCAACCAGAGAACTTTCTCCGAACTTCTGAGTATAAAGTATATTCTCTGTTTTATTCATACGACCGAATGATCCGTTCAGTTGGACCGCTCCATGTAAACACAGCCCACACCTTTATGGAGCCACCGCCAGCTTGCACAGTGTCTTGTAGACAACTTGGATCCATGGCTTCTTGGGAACTACGCCACATTCCGGCCCTGCCATCTGAAATCGGGACTCCTGTGACAAGACCACGGTTTTCTAGTCGCCTAAGATTCGAAGGTTATGGTCACGAACCCATGAGAGCCGTTGCAGGTAATGTCGTGCTGTCAGCAAAGGCACTCGCGTCGGTCTTCTGCTACTGTAGCCCATTAACCCCAGATTCTGCCGCACTTTCCTAACGGATTCGTTCGGCGCACGATCCACATTGATTTATGCAAATGTTTCATGCGGTGTTGCTTGTCTGTAAGCAAACACCGCTGCTCTCGGTCGTTGAATGAAGGCCGTCGGCCATTGTGTTGTCCGTGGTGAGGGGTAATGCCTGAAGTTTGGTAATCTCAGCATCCTCTTCACACTGTGGATCTCGGAATTCCCTAACGATTGTCCTAAATGGAATGTCCCATGTTAGCCGAGCGGTCTAAGGCGCTGCAGTCATGGACTGTGCGGCTGGTCCCCGCGGAGGTTCGAGTCCTCCCTCGGCCATGGGTGTGTGTGTTTGTCCTGAGGATAATTTAGGTTAAGTAGCGTGTAAGCTTAGGGACTGGTGACCTTAGCAGTTAAGTCCCATAAGATTTCACACACATTTGAACATTTTTTGAATGTCCCATGCCTCTAACTCCAACTACTATTCTGCGTTCAAAGTCTGTTAATTCGCGACGTGTAGCCATAATCATGTCGGAAACCGTTTTTCATGAATCTGTCAGTACAAGTGACAGTTCCGCCAATGCACTGCCTTGTTACACCTTGTGTACGCAGCACTACCGCCATCTGTATCTGCATATATCGGCATCCTATACTCCTGTCACCTCAGTATTTGTGATAAGTTAACATTGTATCAAAAAGTCAAAGAAATTTCATACTTGCAGGAATTCTACAGCTCCGGTCATGGTAAGATCCTAGTGTAGGTGGTTTTACATTGCCTTCCTCCCATTTGGTATGAAGTGTCAAGCGTTTATCTGTTTGTGTGTATGACTTTGGTGAGTGCTTGAACAGTATAGTGTTGGGTTAGTATTGTTTGGACGTAGAGGAGAGGGAGGGTCAAACCCAGTGCCCGCACGTAGCCTACTCCTCTGAAAAGGACCACCGAGCTTAACGGCCCATCCGACGGACGGATGGCCAACAGGGTCACATGCCCTCACCCCAGGAAACATTCCGGAAAGGTTTGGAAATTAACCCACGACACTGGTGCTCTGGAACTTCACGCTGATACCTTTCGTCCAGCCGGCGGTTGTGACCGAGCAGTTATAGGCCCTTCAGTCCGGAACCGCGCTGCTGCTACGGTCGCAGGTTCGAATCCTGCCTCGGGTATTGATGAGTGTGATGTCCTTAGTTTAGTTAGGTTTAAATAGTTCTAGATCTAGGGGAATGATGACCTCAGATGTTGATTCCCATAGTGCTCAGAGCCATTAGAACCATCTGAACCTCTCGTCCCCTTGCCGGCCTAGTATTGGCAGTGAAAATTTAATTCACCACCAGGACTCGAATCGGCGTACCTCCAAGTCAAGCGACATCGCACAGGATTCGGCAACGGAGGCGGGCTTAACGTTGTGCAACACTTGTGATAACTGTCTGTGATTGCAACTGGAGTTGGCGTGTACAACGTTCGTTGCTGGGGCAACCTGGAGGCAACTGAATATTTCAGCACCTTAACTCCCGTAGTTACTGAGGCGCCCGCACTTACTCCTTTCCTCAGCTGCAGCCTTCCTGCCTCCCCGCTGAGAAAGGGAAGAAAAACAGCTGCCGAGCTACGACCAGCACTCGCAGCCGCAGACGTAACAGATGGAACAGCCCTCTAGGGTCGGCTGGTCCCCCAGGTGGGTGGATGATAAAGCGGTGTGCGCCAGTCGCCGTTGAACTACAGGCAGTTATCTTCAGCTGGGTCGTTCCTTCTAACACCAGCACTTTCGTATACCGTCAGATGCTGCATTTAACCTCACCGTGTTTCAACGATCATATCTGAAAGTTATTACGAAAGCAAATACAGCTTACTCACAGATTTAAGCGAATTCAAAGTCTAATTGGCAAACATATTCTCAACGAAGACAAAATGGTTGTAAAGAGAGGAATGCAGGAAGCGTTTATCGAATGCGAATGTAACATTTTCCTTTACGATCTTAATGAAAGTCCTAAGAAGTTTTAGTCTTACGGATATCAGTAATCAGATCGAAATAATGTATTCAGTCGCCGAATGACTACTGACACCGGCGCGAATGACAGAGGAAAGACCGAAACTCTGAGTTCAGTGTGCCGAAATTGTTTCACTGCGGATTATCGTAATATTGTTCCTCTCTCAATCATCATACGAAAGTCAAATTGTCAGAAACTGAATACAAAATCGGCTAAAACTGCTCAACAGCGAATAGCAATTTGGACGTAACGAGGCGTGAAGTATGTGTCATTAATCCACAGATTCCTCTTGATTCTGGTGATTGCGAAAACGCAAATATTTTGATTTACGTAACTGAATAAATTGACGATCATAGTACCACTGATACCAGTGTGCAGTCGAGAAAGAAAATTTATGAAAGTACCTACAATTTAAGACATTTGCGCCATTGTAGTCACCAGAAGCAAGAAGAATACAATAACTGCAATGTAAATCGTCACTAATAGCACGTTTTCCAGCAGCGACTGAGCAGTGCTGCTGCATGTCGGTAATATTCAGCGCTGCTGGAGAACGTCCATACGGTGACCATAGCTGAGTTAGTCGCTTGGAGAGAAGTCGTTTGGAGACTGTAGTAATCAATCGCGACGCAATTTGTGTGTTCCATCGTCAATACGAGGGTGCGAGGGTTACAATAAACTGTCAGTGGTGCATCGGAAACAAGCAACTTGGCTCCCAGGAGAAAGTCTCTACAATGACTGTAGCCGCATTAGTCACTTGGAGAGAAGTCAGCTGGAGACTGAAGTATTGAATCGGGACGCAATTTGTGTGTTCCATCGTCAATACGAGGGTGCGAGGGTTACAATAAACTGTCCGTGGTGCATTGGAAACAAGCAACTTAACTCCCAGGAGAATATCCATACGGTGACCGTAGCTGCGTTACTCGCTTTGAGAGAAGTCGACTAGAGACTATTGTATTGAATCGCGACGCGATTTGTGTGTTCCATCGTCAATACGAGGGTGCGAGGGTTACAATAAACTGTCTGTGGTGCATCGGAAACAAGCAACTTGACTCCCAGGAGAACGTCCATAAAGTGACCGCAGCCGAATTAGTCGCTTGGAGAGAAGTCGGCTGGAGACTATAGTATTGAATCGCGACGCAATTTGTGTGTTCCATCATCAATACGAAGGTGCGTGAGTTACAGTAAACTGTCAGTGGTGCATGGGAAACAAGCAACTTGACTCCCAGGAGAACGTCCATACGGTGACCGCCGCCACATAAGTAGCCTGGAGAGAAGTCGGCTGGAGGCTGAAGTATTGAATCGCGACGCAATTTGTGTGTTCCATCGTCAACACGAGGGTTACAATAAACTGTCTGTGGTGCATCGGAAACAAGCAACTTGACTCCCAGCAGAACGTCCATACGATGACTGTGGCCGTGTTAGTCACTTGGAGAGAAGTCGGCTGGAGACTGTAGTATTGAATCGAGACGCAATTTTTGGGTTCCATCGTGAATAGGATGGTGCGAGTGTGACAATAAACTGTTTGTGGTGCATCAGAAACAAACAACTTAACTCCCAGGAGAATATCCATACGGTGACCGTAGCTGCGATAGTCGCTTTGAGAGAAGTCGCCTGGAGACTATAGTATTGAATCGTGACGCGATTTGTGTGTTCCATCATCAATACGAGGGTGCGAGGTTTACAATAAACTGTCTGTGGTCCATCGGTAACCAACAACTTAACTCTCAGCAGAACGTCCATACGGTGACTGAAGCCATGTTAGTCACTTGGACAGAAGTCGGTTGCAGACTGATGTATTGAGTCGCGGCGCAATTTTTGGGTTCCATCGTGAATAGGATGGTGCGAGTGTGACAATAAACTGTTTGTGGTGCATCAGAAACAAACAACTTAACTCCCAGGAGAATATCCATACGGTGACCGTAGCTGCGTTACTCGCTTTGAGAGAAGTCGACTAGAGACTATAGTATTGAATCGCGACGCGATTTGTGTGTTCCATCGTCAATACGAGGGTGCGAGGGTTACAATAAACTGTCTGTGGTGCATCGGAAACAAGCAACTTGACTCCCAGGAGAACGTCCATAAAGTGACCGCAGCCGAATTAGTCGCTTGGAGAGAAGTCGGCTGGATACTATAGTACTGAATCGCGACGCGATTTGTGTGTTCCATCATCAATACGAAGGTGCGTGAGTTACAGTAAACTGTCAGTGGTGCATGGGAAACAAGCAACTTGACTCCCAGGAGAACGTCCATACGGTGACCGCCGCCACATAAGTAGCCTGGAGAGAAGTCGGCTGGAGGCTGAAGTATTGAATCGCGACGCAATTTGTGTGTTCCATCGTCAATACGAGGGTTACAATAAACTGTCTGTGGTGCATCGGAAACAAGCAACTTGACTCCCAGCAGAACGTCCATACGATGACTGTAGCCGTGTTAGTCACTTGGAGAGAAGTCGGCTGGAGACTGTAGTATTGAATCGAGACGCAATTTTTGGGTTCCATCGTGAATAGGATGGTGCGAGTGTGACAATAAACTGTTTGTGGTGCATCAGAAACAAACAACTTAACTCCCAGGAGAATATCCATACGGTGACCGTAGCTGCGTTACTCGCTTTGAGAGAAGTCGACTAGAGACTATTGTATTGAATCGCGACGCGATTTGTGTGTTCCATCGTCAATACGAGGGTGCGAGGGTTACAATAAACTGTCTGTGGTGCATCGGAAACAAGCAACTTGATTCCCAGGAGAACGTCCATAAAGTGACCGCAGCCGAATTAGTCGCTTGGAGAGAAGTCGGCTGGATACTATAGTATTGAATCGCGACGCGATTTGTGTGTTCCATCATCAATACGAAGGTGCGTGAGTTACAGTAAACTGTCAGTGGTGCATGGGAAACAAGCAACTTGACTCCCAGGAGAACGTCCATACGGTGACCGCCGCCACATAAGTAGCCTGGAGAGAAGTCGGCTGGAGGCTGAAGTATTGAATCGCGACGCAATTTGTGTGTTCCATCGTCAACACGAGGGTTACAATAAACTGTCTGTGGTGCATCGGAAACAAGCAACTTGACTCCCAGCAGAACGTCCATACGATGACTGTGGCCGTGTTAGTCACTTGGAGAGAAGTCGGCTGGAGACTGTAGTATTGAATCGAGACGCAATTTTTGGGTTCCATCGTGAATAGGATGGTGCGAGTGTGACAATAAACTGTTTGTGGTGCATCAGAAACAAACAACTTAACTCCCAGGAGAATATCCATACGGTGACCGTAGCTGCGATAGTCGCTTTGAGACAAGTCGCCTGGAGACTATAGTATTGAATCGTGACGCGATTTGTGTGTTCCATCATCAATACGAGGGTTCGAGGTTTACAATAAACTGTCTGTGGTCCATCGGTAACCAACAACTTAACTCTCAGCAGAACGTCCATACGGTGACTGAAGCCATGTTAGTCACTTGGACAGAAGTCGGCTGGAGACTGTAGTATTGAATCGAGACGCAATTTTTGGGTTCCATCGTGAATAGGATGGTGCGAGTGTGACAATAAACTGTCTGTGGTGCATCGGAAACAAACATCTTAACTCCCAGGAGAATATCCAAACGGTGACCGTAGCTGCGTTACTCGCTTTGAGAGAAGTCGGCTGGAGACTATAGTATTGAATCGCGACGCAATTTGTGTGTTCCATCGTCAATACGAGGGTGCGAGGGTTACAATTAACTGTCTGTGGTGCATCGGAAACAAGCAACTTGACTCCCAGGAGAACGTCCATAAAGTGACCGCAGCCGAATTAGTCGCTTGGAGAGAAGTCGGCTGGAGACTATAGTATTGAATCGCGACGCAATTTGTGTGTTCCATCATCAATACGAAGGTGCGTGAGTTACAGTAAACTGTCAGTGGTGCATGGGAAACAAGCAACTTGACTCCCAGGAGAACGTCCATACGGTGACCGCCGCCACATAAGTAGCCTGGAGAGAAGTCGGCTGGAGGCTGAAGTATTGAATCGCGACGCAATTTGTGTGTTCCATCGTCAACACGAGGGTTACAATAAACTGTCTGTGGTGCATCGGAAACAAGCAACTTGACTCCCAGCAGAACGTCCATACGATGACTGTGGCCGTGTTAGTCACTTGGAGAGAAGTCGGCTGGAGACTGTAGTATTGAATCGAGACGCAATTTTTGGGTTCCATCGTGAATAGGATGGTGCGAGTGTGACAATAAACTGTTTGTGGTGCATCAGAAACAAACAACTTAACTCCCAGGAGAATATCCATACGGTGACCGTAGCTGCGATAGTCGCTTTGAGACAAGTCGCCTGGAGACTATAGTATTGAATCGCGACGCGATTTGTGTGTTCCATCATCAATACGAGGGTTCGAGGTTTACAATAAACTGTCTGTGGTCCATCGGTAACCAACAACTTAACTCTCAGCAGAACGTCCATACGGTGACTGAAGCCATGTTAGTCACTTGGACAGAAGTCGGTTGCAGACTGATGTATTGAGTCGCGGCGCAATTTTTGGGTTCCATCGTGAATAGGATGGTGCGAGTGTGACAATAAACTGTCTGTGGTGCATCGGAAACATACATCTTAACTCCCAGGAGAATATCCAAACGGTGACCGTAGCTGCGTTACTCGCTTTGAGAGAAGTCGGCTGGAGACTATAGTATTGAATCGCGACGCAATTTGTGTGTTCCATCGTCAATACGAGGGTGCGAGGGTTACAATAAACTGTCAGTGGTGCATCGGAAACAAGCAACTTGACTCCCAGGAGAACGTCCATACGGTGACCATAGCTGAGTTAGTCGTTTGGAGAGAAGTCGTTTGGAGACTGTAGTTATCAATCACGACGCGATTTGTGTGTTCCATCGTCAATATGAGGGTGCGAGAGTTACAATAAACTGTCTGTGGTGCATCGGAATCAAACAACTTGACTCCCAGTAGAACATCCAACGGTGACTGTAGCCGTGTTAGTCACTTGGAGAGAAGTCGGCTGGAGACTGAAGTATTGAATCGCGACGCAATTTTTGCGTTCCATCGTGAATAGGATGGTGCGGAAGGGTTACAATAAACTGTCAGTGGTGCATCGGAAACAAAAACTTGTCTCCCAGTAGAGCGTCCATACGGTGACCACAGCTGCGTTAAGCCGTCGGCAGACGGACCGTGCATCCGAACGTTGAACGTTGAGCGTGCCGAGTTTCTGACGTCACAGCGTGGAATAGCACGCTCTGGAGTCTTTCCGAACGTGCAGAGCAGTATCTGGTGTGCGTCTGAGCGTTGACCAATGAGATGGCACAACGCCACCTACGTCACACGCACGCCGTCTCCCTTCAGTACAGAGTTTTGAGGCGCGATATTGTCATTCATTTCAAGCCTATATGTATATATGCCGCTTCTGAGCACCAGGAAATTGAGAATCACTGGAAAACCCTTTGATAATTGTGCGATTCGTTCCAATAAAACAATGAGAAACATCATATTTGTGGCAATAGAAATACTTGCGTATTATGACAGTAGGCTATTTTAAGGCAGCGACACACCTGAAGAGCCACACAAAACGCTTTGTTCTTTGTACAATTTGTTATAATTAAATTTCAGTTAGTATCATATCTACGATTAAAGTTTTCAGCAAGTGGTAAGATACTATAATTAGAAAAATGGAAGATGTTGGTTTAGCGTTATGAGTAGGTGCCGGCACGGTAGCTCAGCGTGTTCGGTCAGAGGGTGGGCGCTAGCCGGCACGGTATCTCAGCGTGTTGGGTCAGAGAGCCGGTTGGCCTCTGTAATAAAAAACTGAGTGGAAGGATCAACCACCGAACTTGAACAGGATGTCTTGCGACGTCCGCAACGACTAAACACAGCGATCCATAATGAACAAAATGCAGTTAATCGATCAACAGCGAACTTAAACGGCTGTCTTACGACGTCCGCCCCGAGCATATTCAACGAACAAAAGCGAACAAAATAAGAAAAAAAGAAGTAACGTCACTGTCCTAGTTCGAATCATTTTGTTGGGGTGGTGGTTCGCGTCTTGACACAGCCAATTTTTTTTCCTAACATTCGCGTTTTTATTAAGTTCTGAAACTTTATTATTAGTTTAATATAAGTATGTACTATAATATTTGATGTTATGTAAATACAAGTTCACCTTTTTTTTGATGAGTGGCTTTGTTCGATTGGCTTCATCTAAAGGTCAGCTTGTGCTACTTGTATAAACATATTTTGTTCCTTTTTCTTTTACGCTTCGTAGTTCACATGTTGCAAAGATTCTGCTACTGGGTAGAAACAGTGATCAAGTAAGACTGACCTTGGGATTTTACTAAAATGTGGGAATGATGAAATAATGTTTATGTTATGCGGAGAAGTATTCCAAATTTGTAACGGACCGTTTGTAATGGAACTTTTATAAGCCTGCGTCCTTATTGATTGGACATGATACTTTCCTTTTCGTGGACGATGGAGGAAATGTGCGTTTTAATAGAGCTAACGTGGGAATTTCACGCTCACCCGTTGAGTAAACAGTATGATTTACGAACTACAAACTGCCGCTGGAGTGCGATGCGATCGCGTGTACCACGTTGTGGCCCACGTACCGTATGCACAAGTCGCATCGTTCCTGAGCGTTCAGCAGCACGTTGAAGTTGGCACGCTCAACGCTAACGTTCCAGAGCACGGTCCGTGTGCCGACGGCTGTAGTCACTTGGAGAGAAGTCGGCTGGAGGCTGTAGTATTGAATCGCGACGCAGTTTGTAGGGTGCTTTAATCAACAAGGTGTCGAGACACGTGAAGAAAGGACCAGAGTTCAGAAATTCATGTGAGGTGTAAGGTGGGTTAATGATGTCACATTACCACCAAATTTCATGACGGTCCTGCCCAACGCCATCGCGGGCGTGTCACACGGTAGGGAAGTCGTCACACCCGCCGCTTACCAACATTTCACTTCAACTTTTGATGACTGAGAGATGGACGGCAGAACCGCAATGCCCAGCGAGGAAATCACGTGTTTTTCTTATGGGTGACCGAGGGAGTCATTTCTGACACACCGCCGCTCAGCGTCAGGCGGTGGCATAAAGGGCGTCAATGAAACCATCTCTTCTCCTGAGGCGTTGATTCCCACACACTTAGCAGTCGAAAACAAGAGTTTGCTGTGAGATAGATGACAGTTCAACGTTCTTCACAGTCTCTGACACTGACGACAACCACCAGTCGTTTCAATCCTCCTCTAAGAACATCGTGGGTCTGCAACCTGCGGGCTTTCAATTAAAAAATGTAATGGTGTAGCCCTCAACTACGTACACTCCGACTCAGAATTGAAATATTAAAAGATTCGGCTGGTTTCGTTGTCTAGGGGCTGGGATACGTAGTTGCCGCATTACAGGCCGTGCTGGATCCCAACGGCCTCGTATCACTAGCAGTCGAGATGACAGGCATCTTATCCGCTTGGCTGTAACGGATCGTGCAGCCACGCCTCGATCCCTGAGTCAGCAGATGGGGACGTTTGCAAGACAACAATCATCTACACGAACTGTTTGACGACGTTCGCAGCAGCATGGCCTGTCAGCTCGGAGACCATGGCTGCGGTTACCCTTGACGATGCATCACAGATAGGAGCGACTGCGATGGTGTACTCAACGACGAACCTGGGTGCACGAATGGCAAAACGTCATTTTTTCGGATGAATCCAGGTTCTGTTAACAGCATCATGATGGTCGAATCCGCGTTTGGCGACATCGCGGTGAACGCACATTGGAAGCGTGTATTCGTCATCGCCATGCTGGCGTATCACCCGGCCTGATGGTATGGGGTGCCATTGGTTACACGTCTCGGTCACTTCTCGTTCGCATTGACGGCACTTTGAACAGTGGACGTTACATTTCAGATGCGTTACGACCCGTGGCTCTACCCTTCATTCGATCCCTGCGAAACCCTACATTTCAGGAGGATAATGCACGACCGCATGTTGCAGGTCCTGTACGGGCCTTTCTGGATAGAGAAAATGTTCGACTGCTGCCCTGGCCAGCACATTCTCCAGATCTCTCACCTATTGAAAACCTCTGGTCACTGGTGGCCGAGCAACTGTCTCGTCACAATACGCCAGTCACTACTCTTGATGAACTGTGGTATCGTGTTGAAGTTGCATGGGCAGCTGTACCTGTACACGCCATCCAAGCTCTGTTTGACTCAATGCCCAGGCGTATCAAGGCCGTTATTACGGCCAGAGGTGGTTGTTCTGGGTACTGATTTCTCAGGGTCTATGCGCCCAAATTGCGTGACAATGTAATCACATGTCAGTTCTAGTATAATATATTTGTCCAATGAATTACCGTTTATCATCTGCATTTCTTCTTGGTGTAGCAGTTTTAATGGTCAGTAGTGTAGTTTCTCAGTTTGCCTCACAAGGGCTGAGCTGAATCCGCTTGCCAACAGGGCTCGGCAGACCTGGATGGTCATCCACCTAAGTGCTAGGCAAGCCAAACAGCACTTAACTTTGGTGTCAGACGGAAACCGGTGTTACCATTGTGGCAAAGTAAGCCTTTATGTAAATTACTTACATATTTATGAAATCGGCTAAATCTTCGAAGAAAAAGCCACAGAAAGGCAATTTTATCGAAGAAGGGAGAGGCAGCTTTGACGCTTGTGCTGGGGCGCAGACTCACTTCGTTACGGTTCTTCCTCTTTCCCAGTCTTTGCAGATGGAGAAGGAAGTCCTGGATGCTCTGGAGCCAGTTGTCTCCTGGGTGTAGTCATCCATTTAGAGAGACACGGAAAACCTAATTCTGGGCATCCAGAAGGGAAGCTGAGCCGCTGCTCCCGAAAGCAAGAGTAGTTACATTCACTGCGGCAACTCACTCTGTCCAGTCTTCCCAGCGTTGTGAGCTCATTTCCACAAGGATTTCGGTTAAATAGCTGAAAAGCGCACAGCTCTGCTGCCGTTAGTTACGCAGTCTACTAATGCGATTACTATTTCGCCTGTATCCTCGTGGTTTGTTCTCTCTGGAAGTTCGCCACGAGCATGAATATTTGATACGCTCGTTCGTTGGGCGGACGTTTCAGCTTATTAAATCCCCACGCCGTACACTCGGCATGGGCAGAATCTTTCATCCAGGCTTGCCATTGTTTACGAGTAGGCGCATAAACCCACCTCTTAGATCCTTTTTCATGAATTTCAGCCACTTTGCACATTTAACGACATATACACTAATCTCTACATTGACCATCATCAGTTATTTTGCTCTCCAAGGAGGAACAGAGAGGACATAAAATGTAGACTGGCAATGGCAAGGAAAGCGTTTCTGTAGCAGAGAAATTTGTTAACATCGAGTATAGATTTAAGTGTCAGGAAGTCGTTTCTGAAAGTATTTGTATGGGGTGTAGCCATGTATGAAAGTGAAACATGGACGATAACTAGTTTGGACAAGAAGAGAATAGAAACTTTCGAAATGTGGTGCTACAGAAGAATGCTGAAGATTAGATCGGTAGATCACATAACCAAAGAGGAGGTATTGGACAGAATTGGGGAGAAGAGGAGTTTGTGGCACAACTTGACAAGAAGAAGGGATCGGTTGGTAGGACATATTCTGAGGCATCAAGGGATCACCAATTCAGTATTGGACGGCAGCATGGAGGGTAAAAATCGTAGAGGGAGACCAAGAGATGAATACACTAAGCAGATTCAGAAAGATGTAGGTTGCAGTAGCTACTGGAAGATGAAGAAGCTTGCACAGGATAGAGTAGCACGGAGAGCTGCATCAAACCAATCTCAGGTCTGAAGACCACAACAACAACACTATTCTCACTTTCCATAATGTTTGTGTTCTTGTGAATAAAGTTCTAGTGTCAGGTCTTTTATCCTGTACAGAAAACATGCGTCATAGAGAAAGCAGTTTCAACCAACTATAGTCGTCAGAACACTTTTTTTTTTTACTCTTACCGTTATCCTGGATACCCAGAGTTACGTTTTATATGGTTTTTCTAAATGGAAGGTGGTACTCTGCTGACAGATATGTCAAGAACGTGCAGGGTCCTTTCTACATCTACATAGGATCGGGAAATCTATCATGGCGCAAGGTAACCAATGGAAATGAATTAGCTTGTGATTTTCAATCATATGGGTAAATGTCTTGTTCTCGTATATTCAACAGCTTCGGTGTTAGCTACAGAGTAATTCGTCAGTGGGAAGAAGAGTAAATGAAAATGGCCGACAGTATGTTGGAGGTGTAAAATTAACTGTTTGGTCGTGGCGTACCTCCTTGTAGTCACAGAGGCGACATGCAATACTTTTTACCCGCCTTCGGACGGGACACAATCCGATGTCGCATGGCTTTTTACAGCGGCGGCAGAACCTTCCAATGTGTGGTACACGTGGTGCACAAATTTTAAATGAATGTATTTTGTTTACAGACAAAAAGGCAGTAGTTAGTTTACCATCTGATCGGTTTTCTACTTTAGTAGATAATTAGGCGAACGAGACACCACTTTTAAAATTTTGTGGGATGTGTGACTCTCGTCCTAAACTATTACGGAGATAGTTGTAATGTATCCTGAAGGTGTTTGTACTTACTTTATCGTTAGTAGCAGTCTAATCGTATTTAGTTCATTTCTTTCCTATACATGAAGAGAATATCCTACATCTACATCTACATCCATACTCCGCAATCCATCTGACGGTGTGTGGCGGAGAGTACCTTGAGTACCTCTGCCGGTTCTCCCTTCTCTTCCAGTCTCGTATTGTTCGTGAAAAGAAAGATTGTCGGTATGCCTCTGTGTGGGTCTAATCTCTCTGATTTTATCCTCATGGTCTCTTCGCGAGATATACGTAGGAGGGAGCAATATACTGCTTGACTCCTCGGTGAAGGTATGTGCTCGAAACTTCAACAAAAGCCCGTACCGAACTACTGAGCGTCTCTCTTGCAGTCTTCCACTGGAGTTTATCTATTATCTCCGTAACGCTTTCGCAATTACTAAATCATCCTGTAACGAAGCGCGCTGCTCCCCGTTGGATATTCTCTATCTCTTCTATCAGCCCTATGTGGTACGGATCCCACACCGGTGAGCAGTATTCAAGCAGAGGGCGAACAAGTGTACAGTAACCTACTTCCTTTGTTTTCGGACTGCATTTCCTTAGGATTCTTCCAATGAATCTCAGTCTGGCATCTGCTTTACCGACGATTAATTTTATATGGTCATTCCATTTTAAATCACTCCTAATGCGTACTCCCAGGTAATTTATGGAATTAACTGCTTCCAGTTACTGACCTGCTATATTGTAGCTAAATGATAAAGGATCTTTCTTTCTATGTATTCGCAGGACATTACACTTGTCTACATTGAGATTCAATTGCCATTCCCTGCACTATAGCGTCAATTCGTTGCAGATCCTCCTCCATTTCAGTACAATTTTCCATTGTTACAACCTGTCGATATACTACAGCATCATCCGAAAAAAACCTCAGCGAACTTCCGATGTTATCCATAAGGTCAATTATATATATTGTGAATAGCAACGGTCCTACGACACTTCCCTGCGGCACACCTGAAATCACTCTTACTTCTGAAGACTTCTCTACATTGAGAATGACATGCTGCGATCTGTTATCTAGGAACTCTTCAATCCCATCACACAACTGGTCTGATAGTCCATATGCTCTTACTTTGTTCATTAAACGACTGTGGGGAACTGTATCAAACGCCTTGCGGAAGTCAAGAAACACGGCATCTACCTGAGAACCCGTGTCTATGGCCCTCTGAGTCTCGTGGGCGAATAGCGCGAACTTGGTTTCACACAATCGTCTTTTTCGAAACCCATGCTGATTCCTACAGAGTAGATTTCTAGTCTCCAGAAAAGTCATTATATTCGAACATAATACGTGTTCCCAAATTCTCCGCTAATTGCATTGAATGTATGATATGGAACAGTCAAGTGAAGAGAAAACTTCAAATGCAACACAGAAACTGATGTCTATGTGACTTGAAAAATTTTTGTGAAGAATACATGCTTTCAATAAACAAATTCAGCTAGATCGTGTACAATTGTTTGGAACTCTTGTGAAAGGACCTAGAGTGAGACACAATATCTAAGGAGTGACGTAAGAAAAATTTCACGATGACTTCACTTGCTTTATGATGGTTAGGGTTCCGTGCCTCAATCAGCACACACGGACCCTCTCTGATGCTGGTCTGTCTGTCTGTCTATCTATCAGCCGGATATACGTATCAGGTTCAAAATTATGTTACACATTAAGATCTATGGTCCCTTGGAGGTGTACAGATTTTAAGCTTCTAAGTCATTTCAGTCAAAAAGTACGGCAATTTATGTCACATACTTCCATACTCGAAATCCCTTTCATCAGAACTTACAGAATGATTCCCGTTGACCTAGAATCATGAAATTTGGCAAGGAACAAGAGTTTACAGCACAGGAAAAGAAAAAATCCGAAATCTGTTAATTTGTAATTATATCCCACGAAAATTTTTTTTGTTGATTTTTTGTCCGTCTGTCTCTCTGTCCGTCTTTTAGGACCCCATTTTTTCTGGATAGTTTCGCATATCACGTTCAAATCCATGTCACATACAAAATTCTATGGTTCCTTGTTGGGTAAAAAAAATTAAGTTTCTAAGTCATTGCAATCAAAAGATTGTCATGTATGTCGCAAACTCACTTATCAAAAGCTATAGGATACTCCCCGTTGACCTATAATCATGGAATTCGGTAAGAAGTAAGATTTTACAGTACAAGTGAAACAAAAAATCTGAAACATCTTAAACTGTAATTATATCACAAAAAATATCTTTTGCCATCTGAACATACACTGATGAGCCAATACGTTATGACCAGCTGCTTAATACCTTGTTTGTCCGTTTTTGGAAAGAAATATATCAGTGATCCTGCTTATCAGGAATCCGTAAGCTTGTTGATAGGTTTGTGGAGATATGTAGCATTAAATATCTACGCACAGGTCACATAATTAGCGTAAATAAGGGTCTGCTGATTTGTGTCCGCGGTGATGGCACCCGATATAGAGATAGATGGATTCCATAGGATTTACATCAGGCGTATTTGGCGACCGAGACATCACCGTGAGTTTACTATAATGCTCCTCAAACCACCGTAACACGGTTCTGGCTCAGAGACACGGAGAATTATTCTACTGAAAGATGCCATGGCCGTCGGGAAACATCAAGCATGAAGGGATGCAGGTGGTACGCAGCTGTCAGCGTCCCGTGCAAGCCCAGGAGAATGTTTCCCACAGCATAATACTGCTCCCAGCAGCCTGCGCACGTCGCGCGCTGCACGTTTCGAGCCGCCGTTCACCTCGATGGTGGCGTTTGTGGAGACGACCATCGACCTAATGTAGCAAAACCGCGATTCACCCGAAGAGCCGACACGTTTCCATTGATCGACGATTAAATCGCGATGGTCCCGTACCTACTGCGGTCATAACTGACGATGTCGTTGAGTGAACATGTGAACACGTAGGGGTGGTCTGCTGCGGTGCTCCCTGTTCAACTATGTACGGTGAACGCTGTGCTCCGAAACATTTGTGCGTGCAGCATTGTGCTCTTTCGACATAGATGCCACAGATCACCATCTATCTTACTTTACAGAGCAGACAAGCCTCCGAACCCCACGTTCTGTGAAGAGTCGTGGAAGTCTAACCACTTAGCGCCTAGTGTTAGTTTCACTGTCCATCTACATCTTTCCGTGGTTGCTCACGACAGTAGCACGTGAACATTCGACCAACTTCACCGTTTTCAGTATACTTGTTGACAGGCTTTGCGTAATAATAATCTGTCCTTTGACAAAGTCTCTTATCTCAATGGGTTTCCCCATTTGCAGCCCATATCTTCGTTAGGGTATACCCCCTCCGTCTCTGCTGCGCCTACGTACTTTTCATTGCTCGTCACATGCCCGCAACGCCACCACGTGACATCCAGCCTCGGGGTGGGCGGTGGTAATAATGTTTTGTCTTATCAGTGAACATTGCGTTGATCGTCTGTCAAAAGCATAACAGACGAACATTACTGCACGCAAACATAAAATGTTAAGTTGTAGTCATCTTTTAGCAAGTACACTCATGCTCATAAATTAAGGATAATTGCAGAATGTTGTGCCACACAACGTGGCACTACACAAAACTGGCGCTAATAGCATATGCACATTGGGAACACACACGACACATATCTGTAAGTCCACAGTATTAGTGATAAGTTGAGAAAACCGTCCCGAAACACATGTGCTACAAAACTCCACTGTTTCCTGCGCATGTACCCCAACATCAATATGAGCTATGATCACCATGCACACGTACACAGGCCGCACAACGGTTGGCATACTCTAGATCAGGTGGCCGAGCAGCCTTCCATTCTTGCACCAGTGCCTGTCGGAGCTGCTGAAGTGTCCTAGGGGTTTGAAGAAGTGCGGCGAATCGTCGACCGAGAGCATCCCAGACGTACTTGATGTAGATTAGGTCTGGATAACAGGCAGGCCACTCCATTCGCCTGATATCTTCTGTTTCAAGGTACTCCTCCACGATGGCAGTTCAGTGGGGCCGTGCGTTATCATCCATCAGGAGGAAGGTGGGACCCACTGTACCCCTGAAAAATGACGTCCCGATACACCTGACCTGTTACAGTGTTCCTCTCTCAAAGACATGCAGGCGTGTACGTGCACCAATCATAATCATGTGTTCTTGACACCAGGCTTTACGGGCTCTCCTGTGACCAGGGGTCAGTGGAATGCACCTTGCAGGCCTCCGGGCGAATAAACCATGTCCGTTCAGTCGTCTGTAGACTGTGTGTCTGGAGACAACAGTTCCAGTGGCTGCGGTAGGGTCCCGAGCACGGCTACCTGCAGTACTCCGTGGCCGTCTGTGTGCACTGATAGTGAGATATCGGTCTTCTTGTTGTGTTGTACACTGTAGACGTCCCATGCTGTAGTGCCTGGACACGTTTCCTATCTGCTGGAATCATTGCCACAATCTTGAGGTTCCTCTTCGTGGCACACGGAGGGCCCGTGCTACGACCTGCTGTGTTTGACCAGCCTCCAGTCGCCCTTGTATTCTACCCCTCGTAACGTTATCTGTATGTGTTCTTTGAGCCATTTTCAACACAGTCACCATTAGCACGTCTGAAAACGTCTGCACACATACTCACTGCACCGTATTCTGACATGCACCAACGCACCTCGGCGTATGTGGACTGCTGCACCACATGTTCATACCCCGAGGTGATTTAAAACCGCAAACAGCCCACCAGAGCATTGTTTCACCTTGTATCAGCACTATCCTTAATTTATGAGCATTAGTGTAAATAGAAATAAACATATACAAATTGAAGTACCCTGCGCTCTACTATCCTTAATTTATGTGCATTAGTGTAAATAAAAATAAACATATACAAAATGAAGTACCCTGCGCTCTTCTTATTGTATGTCCAATTTTGTCGGAAAACTAATGTAGAGATTTTGATACGGTCTTCGAATTCCCGGGATCAATATCTTGCCAATATTGATAGCGATAACAGATTGAAATTCTCGATTCCTGGGATGAATGAACTATCTATGTATACATAATTAAGTTTGTGCGCAACCTTCATTGCACGAGTCCTACTAGCACTTATAGAATTTTTTTATAAGAACATATCATTTGCACGTTGAGGAGTTTGTTTAGGAAAGCACTTGACTAAGGCAAGGATCTGGTTTTACTCTTCTATCGTACGTACCTTATGTATCTGGATAGGCTGGACGTACTTGCATCACTGCGTAGAAGGGTCGCGTTGAAGTTTGTAGATGATGTGATTATACAGTTTGACCCTGCAAATGATAAATAAAAATAAACTAATTACTCTACTGAAACTAGTTATTATACAATTTTTGTGTCAATGTTGAAGTGCTCAGAGCCATTTGAACCATTAAACTCCTGGACAAGTTGCCCGTTAAGAAAATGGTTCAAATGGCTCTAAGCACTACGGGACTTAACATCTGAGATCATCAGTCCCCTGGACTTAAAACTACTTAAACCTAACTAACCTAAGGACATCACACACATCCATGCCCGAGGCAGGATTCGAAACTGCGACCGTAGCAGCCGCGTGGTTCCGGACTGAAGCGCCTAGAACCGCTCGGCCTCAGCGGCAGGCTGCGCGTTATGAAGAGCAATTTATGAAACTCCCAAGCCTTCCTATTTCACTGCCAGGAATAAAAGACAATCCACGTTTTTCTATCGTGAACCACCATATCGACACAGCAGGACCAGGAGAATATTTCACCTTGCCAACTTCTTCCTGCTGCGATAAAAAATACATTAAACCATAAATCAGCTGGATGCAAATAGCCGCGATTTTACTACCGTCTTCCTGCACCTGACGGATTCGCTTTGAGCGTTCGATTGGGGCTGTATTGATACAGCCACAAGTGGCAAGTCGATACAGGGGAAAACCACGGAGAGGCAGAAATGGAAAATACAGTCAGCTTTCGCAAAACAGGAACAAATCCCGAAACAACATAACGCGTCGTTATCAACATGACGGCGAGAGACATCAACGCGGGTGCCATTTCGGCACTTAAGGGGAGTTCATCGTCGACAAGCACGAAAAATGGGCGATGTTTAGAATTTTTTCATACAAGGGTCGTTTATATTAAAATTGTAGTTTTGCCGCTTTATTATACATCCGTACAGGTGGCTGAGAATGACTTATAAGTTCGTGGCGCCCTCCATCGGTAATTCTGGAATTCAGTAAGGTGTCGGCCCACCCTTAGCCTTGACGACAGTTTTCACTCTCGCTGGCATACGTTCAATCAGTTGCTGGAAGGTTTCTTGGGGTGTGGCAGCCCATTCTTCACGGAGTGCTGCTCTGAGGAGAGGTATCGATGTCGATTGGTGAGGCCTGGCATGAAGTCGGCGTTGCAAAACAACCCAAACGTGTTCTGTAGGATTCAGATCAGGTCTCTGTGCAGGTCAGTCCATTACAAGGATGTTATTGTCGTATAACCTCTCCGCCACAGGCCGTGTATTATGAACAGGTGTGCTCGATCGTGTTGAAAGACGCAATCGTCATCCCCGAACTGCTTTTCAACAGTGGGAAGCCAGAAGGTGCTTAAAACATCAGTGTAGGCCTGTACTGTGTTAGTGCCACGCAAAACAACAAAGGGTGCAATCTCACTCCATGAAAAACACGACCACACCATACACCACCGTCTCCGAATTTTGCTGTTGGTACGACACACGGTGGCCGATGACATTCACTGGGCATTCGCCATACCCACACCTATCATTGGATTGCCACGTTGTGTACCGTGATCCGTCATTCTACACAACGTTTGTCCACTGTTCAATCGCCCAACGTTTGCGCTCCTTACACACCAAGCCAGGCGTCGTTTTGCATTTACCGGAATGATGTGTGGATTATGAGCAGCCGCTCGACCATGAAATACAAGTTTTATCGCCTCCCGCCTAACTGTCATAGTACTTGCTGTGGATCCTAATGGAGATTGAAATATCTGCTTGATGGTCTGGATAGAAGTCTGCCTATACACATTACGACCCTCTTCAACTGTCGGCGGTCTTTGTCAATCAACAGACGAGGTCGGCCTGTACGCTTTTGTGCTGTACGTGTCCCTTCATGTTTTCCACTTCACTGTCACATCGGGGACGGTGGATCTAGGGATGTTTAGGAGCATGAAAATCTCGCGCACTGATGTATGACACAAGTGACACCCAATCACCTGATCACGTTCGAAGTCCGTGAGTTCCACGGAGCGCCCCATTCTGCTCTCTCACAACGACTAATGACTACTGAGGTCGCTGATATGGAGTACATGGCAGTAGGTGGCAGCACAATGCACCTAATATGAAAAACGTGTATTTTTGGGGGTGTCCGGACACTTTTGATCACGTAGTGTTCATGCATATATGAAAAAATCCTTTTATCTCATAACACATTAGAAATGTTAGTTGCAGCCATTGTCAAAGTAAGCACCTCGCGGCGCATCCTGGTTTGCGCGAAGCGTTGTACAGACTCCTGGCTATTCCTGAAAGCCATAAAAATGGAAAAATCTCAAATTAAACTGAATTGGGGAGCCATCACGATGGGATTTTGAAACTCTCCTCGAAATAAAAACTGACAGTAATTTGAAAAAATGTTAATTTGTTGGCATTCTTTTTCCAAGACCAGATGTTTAAAAAACGTTTAAAATTCTAATAAAAAAAAGCTCTCACTAAGACCCTTGAATTTAATTACGTGTCATTTTTAAAAAAAATCAAATGAATCTGTCAACCTGTCGGAGCTCTAGAGCAATTTGCGCGCTAGAAAATGTTTCGAGAAAGTCGCGTTTAAAGTTTGGAGTGACAAAAATAAAGGTTGTTTCAAAACTTACGGTTAATTTGCGGTCACAGGACATAGATGTATCCGTCCTGTTCCTCAAACATACTCTGTTTCTGAATCTGGTGCTGCTTTTTCTTCAGTCCGGACTCTTTTAACGCCGTCCGCAGTGGTCATGCGGTTCTAGGCGCTGCAGTCCCGAACCGCGGGACTGCTACGGTCGCAGGTTCGAATCCTGCCTCGGGCATGGATGTGTGTGATGTCCTTAGGTTAGTTAGGTTTAAGTAGTTCTAAGTTCTAGGGGACTGATGACCTAAGATGTTAAGTCCCATAGTACTCAGAGCCATTTGAACCATTTTTGAACTCTTTTAACGATTTGAGACATTCCCTGCTTTGCAGGAGCGACCTGTTTCCTGTCAGATAATTCGGCGAAGTTTTTGCTGTTCATGATGATTGCTAACATGTGCATGCTGTTCAGAATAGATGAAAAGCCTTCTTTGAATATACCTGTAGCGATATATGCGGCCATTTTAACAGTTTTTGCTCCACAATAAAGATTTTTCTGTATCAGTTTCCAAATATACCCGTTAAAGCTCTCGTCGTCATTTTGCATATTGTCACTAGTGCATCTTTTAAGAAAACTTTTCTTGAAATAATTCGTCGAAGTGGGTGCATGGTTCCATTCAACACGCTACAATTTCTAGAACAATTCTACAAGTAAAAAAATCCTTTTGCAGGAATAGGCTGTATACTTCAGGTATGCAAATTACGTACAGAAAATCATTTTTTTCATCGGTCTCGACTAGGACCTCCCTTTAAGATGGGACTTAACTTTGCTTCATTGCCACGTGTAAGTAGGCTGTTTATGTTTTCTCTATGTAAGTAGGCTGTTTAGGTTTTTTATTGGTAACGCCACCTCTGTATGACAATCACTGGCTGTGCTGTGGGCAGTCTGTGTCTGCTTTGCATTGTTGTAATACTGCCATTGTAGTGTTGGGCAGCGGCAGCTGGATGTGAACAGCGCGTAGCGTTGCGCAGTTGGAGGTGAGCCGCCAGCAGTGGTGGATGTGGGGAGAGAGATGGCGGAGTTTTGTAATTTTTCATGAACTGATATATTTATATATGATGATATCAAGGTAAATACATTGTTTGTTCTCTATTAATATCTTTCATTTGCTAACCATCCCTATCAGTAGTTAGTGCCTTCAGTAGTTTGAATCTTTTATTTAGTAGTGGCGCTCGCTGTATTGCAGTAGCTTGAGCAGCGAAGATTTTTGTGAGGTAAGTGATTTGTGAAAGGTATAGTTTAATGTTAGTCAGGGCCATTCTTTTGTAGAGATTTTTGAAAGTCAGATTGCGTTGCGCTAAAAATATTGTGTGTCAGGTTAAGCACAGTCATGTATAATTGTTCAAAGGGGACGTTTCATATGTGTACCTTTGTTATTGTATTCTCATGTTATAAAATTGTAATTGTTACCAGTTCTTCAAATTAAGTAACATTTCACTGCACACGTTTCTGTTGGTCATAGTACATGGACAATATGTGAGAAGTAGGGACTGATAGTGTTTGCACGTGTGTTAATGATTCAGCAAGGGACTGGATAACAGCATTGCTGGTTCTAAGGACAATTCCAAACACTTTGTGAGTGCACAAGTGGTGGTTTATGGACTTGCTAGATTCTCCGCAAGACTCTTCAATGGTGAATGTGCACCTGCACAATCGCAACAGATGGCTACTGGCCATCTCTACAAGGACTACAGTGGGTCTGCACCTCTGGTGGCCCACCAATACCATTATCTCTACAAGGACTACAGTGGGTCTACATCTTTGATGATCCATCAATACCATTATTTCTACAGGGACTGCAGTGGGTCTGCACCTCTGGTGGCCCACCAATACCACAATCTCTACCAGGACTCCAGTGGGTCTGCTCTGTGATGACCTACCTACCAATATTCTTCCAAACTTCGGATGACTCTGCTGTGGGTTTGCTCTGTTGTGGCCCATTACCTGTCTGCATGTCGAGAGTCAGCACTGTCTTTCCGTTGGAAGGTCAACACTACTTCTTCAAGACTGCATGGAAATCCACTACTTCTATGTGCATTTTCTTTTACTGCTTGGACTTTGAGAAAAACTCTGCATTTTTACTGTGATGAACAATGTGGACTGTCTTTATGGACTGTGAGAAATTTTGATCTTTTGACCAACATAATATTAATAAGTGTGTGCATTTTATATCTTTGTTACTGTAATTGTGAAAAATTTTTGTCAAATCTGTATTGGCCAGTGCCCAACACAATTTGTAAAAATTTTTTGTGGGGAGCATGGGGGCTATGTAAGTAGGCTGTTTATGTTTTCTCTATGTAAGTAGGCTGTTTAGGTTTTTTATTGGTAACGCCACCTCTGTATGACAATCACTGGCTGTGCTGTGGGCAGTCTGTGTCTGCTTTGCATTGTTGTAATACTGCCATTGTAGTGTTGGGCAGCGGCAGCTGGATGTGAACAGCGCGTAGCGTTGCGCAGTTGGAGGTGAGCCGCCAGCAGTGGTGGATGTGGGGAGAGAGATGGCGGAGTTTTGTAATTTTTCATGAACTGATATATTTATATATGATGATATCAAGGTAAATACATTGTTTGTTCTCTATTAATATCTTTCATTTGCTAACCATCCCTATCAGTAGTTAGTGCCTTCAGTAGTTTGAATCTTTTATTTAGTAGTGGCGCTCGCTGTATTGCAGTAGCTTGAGCAGCGAAGATTTTTGTGAGGTAAGTGATTTGTGAAAGGTATAGTTTAATGTTAGTCAGGGCCATTCTTTTGTAGAGATTTTTGAAAGTCAGATTGCGTTGCGCTAAAAATATTGTGTGTCAGGTTAAGCACAGTCATGTATAATTGTTCAAAGGGGACGTTTCACACGAAGTATCCTTTTCGCTGATAAAATAAGTGATGTAGAACAAGCAGTTTGGTTCAAATGGCTCTGAGCACTATG